>NC_044984.1:5174196-5850629 GCF_008728515.1 Papio anubis | reverse complement strand
TTCCTTCCTTCCTTTCTTCTTTCTCTCCCTTCCTCGTTCCTTCCTTCCTTTCTCCCTTCCTTTTTTCCTTCCTTCCTTCCTCTCCTTTCTTTCCCCTGCCCTGTCCTTCCCTCCCTTCTCCTTCCCTCCCTTCCCCTTCCCTCCCTTCCCCTCTCTTCCCCTTCCACTTCCCCCTTCCCTTCCCTTTTCTTCCCTTTTCTTCCCTCCCCTTCCCTTCCCTCTCCTGCTCTGCTCTGCCTCCCCTCCACTCCCCTGCCGTACCCTGCACCATTTTCCGTGCCCTTCCCTGGCCTCCCCTCCCCTACCCCTCCCCTACCCTTTCCTTCCCTTCTCTTTCTCTCTTATGGGGGGTGATGTTTAAAATTAGTATAAAAGGACAAAGCAGGAGGAGCTGACCTTAAAAAAGTGTGGGTGGACTAATGATCAAACTTTTTAGAATTCTTTCATAACTTCAACAGGAACAACTCGACCTTTCCCTCTTACTTACTCCTGGAAGTGGGAGATTATGGATTAATGCCCACCACATCAGAGACTGAAAATATTTGTGAGTCTGGGTACTGCATGGTGGTGGAAGTGTGTGAGTGATCATGATGCCTCCTTAATCAATGTCATCTTTCCTAAGGTCAGTTATCAGAGCCCTGGGAGTTGACTTTACTATTGAATAACTTTCTAGTGCAGTTTGCCATGGAAAGAAACTCAAGCCTCACTGACCATATCAGAGGAGGGTAAACACCTTTCTTGCTCCTTCATATGAAAGTTACTGTTCCTTTTTCATGGACAGAAAATTACAGGTTGATGGAACTATATTTTCATGGACATTTTGGTGTCAGAGCCTTTAAACAAATGTATGCTCTGGGCACCTCCCCTCCCCACTCAGGAGACAATGTCTTAATTATTTTGACCAAAGCCAGACCATGTTGTGTGTTGTAAACATCTGGTTTATCATTCATCCAGCTGAACTGGTTTACATTTTCTTAGAAGAAAAGGCTTGGGATTAAAGGCATTTAAGTAATTAAGCACACGTCAAGACAATTTGGTGATGGGTAAATATAGTCTCTGTTAAATGCACCGTCTGGGAGCTCTGGTTTAGATTTACGTCCGGCTGGAGTGCAGGGATGAAAGCACAATGCCAGGCGGACTGGGCCCTGTTCTTGGGAGAATCAAAACCAAATGGGTTTTCAGGAGTATGGCACCCATTCCTCTAAGTACCTGTCCCAGTGGATAAAAGTTTCCTTTGAGTTTGGCCTGGAGGGAATAGCACTGCAGTCCCTGTCACCGAGCAGCACTTGTAGATTTAATGAGACTCTCTTTGGGAGGTAGACCATAAACTTCGGCGCTTTGGTTGTTCCTTTGTGTCCAGGAAATCAGTTACGTCTATGAAGCTCAGTGCTAGGTCTCAGCTTTGTATGACGAATGTGTGTTTTCAGGTACCGGTGCCGAGTCCTAAGCCCACCCCAGTCATGTTTCTTGGCCCTGCCCCTGTGGATGTGGGACTGTGGTGCTAGGCCTGGTTGTGTCAGGCTGCACAGACGTGTGGTCCATGCTGGGCAGGGAGGAAACATGAGCCTTTTCCTTTGGAAGTTTTTAGTTCTAAACACTAGGCATGAAGTACCTGGTGATTTGAAGGGGACATGGGCACGTCGACTTTGAGGATCAGTGAGGGGCTCCTCAGGGGCTATACTTTGAGCTGAGACATTGTTCCTCTTAAGGAAGACAGGGAAGGGAAAATGTCCTCAGCGCTTTCTCCTTCTCACTGTCCCCCATCCTGAAAGTAATAGGACAAAAGGTTGAGTCTCTCTGTCTCTCCCTGGGTCTAGAGCTGGGAGGAAAGAATATAGATGCAATCCTGAAGAAGAAAACTTTGCCATTATGGCCAGATGGATGGCGCATGATGGAACCAATTAGCCCATTTTTGCTGAAAAGAAAGAAAAAAATCAGAATTTCAATTTTCAAAGCAGTGACTCTTTTTAAAAAACGTTTGATTATTTTCTTCTTGTTTTAAACTGATTTCCATGCTTGTTTGGGGGTAGAATCTTGGTTTCTGAAGTCTGTGGGTGAACCGGGAGGCCAAAGGAATCCCTGTTGTTGGGTAAAGTTGTGGATGAATGCTTAAATTTCAACATGCCTCTCCCGCCCCATTCCTCCTCCTCAAATGTACTTTCTTCTCCTTTCCCCTAGCAGCCACTGATTGGGATCACCCATAGGATACCACCTGAAAAGTAGGGAGTACACAGCTAGAGGGAGCAGAGGAACTTCCAGGTGCAGCATTTTGGGGGCTGTGGTTATCTGAGTTAGGACAACTCTGGTTTTATAACTTGAGTCTGCTCCAAAGCAAAGGGCCTTTTACCTTGACTCTCTGTCTTAGGAGACAGAACAATCAGCTGGAGTTTAAAAGTTTCTTCATGAGCATAGAATGCTCAGCGAAGCAGTGAGGAAGGCGATGAACAAGAGGAGTACTGAGATAACTGCAGCCACAGGGCCGGTGACTGTTAGGGCTGCCATCTCTTCTGTGTTTCCAGCCATGAGCTAAGTGCTGTGAGACACACAGGTGAGAGGAGTGCTCTCTGACCCAGGTCAGGCCTCTGGGGAACACAAAACAATGAGCAAACCTTGTCCTGGAAGTGAAGCGAGCTGCCCACTTCCAGCTGCACCGTGCACAGGAAGCTTTATTTGAGATGGGGATTAGGGCGCATAGCTTTAGTGTCCCAATAATTTGAGACATTTCTGAGGATCTGGCAGCTGGGACCAGGAGTTCAGGTTATCGGTCTGATGGCTTAATGCTTCCAGACACTCGGCTACCATGCAAAGTCAAGCTGAGAATTAGCAGAAGAGCTGAGTAGGTGAAACACCTGCTGGACTTTTCCTTGGCGTTTTGGGACTGTCTTCAGGGTATATACAGCTGCCACGGCAACCATGGGGTGTGACTGTAGGGATTGGGTTGGGTAGGTTCTGGGGTGTGGTCTAGCTGGGGCCTTACCCGCCTGTGATGCTTCAGGCTCTATCCAGGCCTACAGCACTTTGTATTTTTTAACTACAAACTCCCACAAACTCCCCTCCCGGCTTGGGACTCCTCCCTTTGATTATGGTAGGGTGGCTTCATGTTGCTCTGGTTATGGCTCTTGAACTGATTAATGATGCTCGGAGTGAAATTGTAGTCTTGTGAGTCAGACAAATCTGCAGTTCAGCAAACCTCCAGGGCACCCTTCCCCCGTCTGCACTCCCTCTCCCCACCCTCTGCTCCTCTCACCCCGCAAAGTTATTTCTCATGTTTTATGTGCATGCCAAGGAGGAAACTTAAAATCAGGAAAGGACTGGCCCTTTGGTGACGCAGCAGTACCAAAACACTCAGCTCTCAACTCATCGGAAGAGCGGCCACTTCTACCGGGCGCCCCTGGCAGCCTCCCGTGGGCCTCCGCTCCCACGTGGGGCCCGGAGAATAGTCTTTGTGCCATCCAATGTCCTGGAACTGTGGCAAATGGGAGCGAGGTTTGAGGAAGAGGAGGCTGATGGAGGGGAGAGGATTGTCTGAGATCCTCTGCGGTCTCTAAGCATGTGGGTGGGGCATTGGGTAGGAGCGGGAGGTGGAAAGCCATGAATTTTAATGAGTCAATGTTGTCTAGATTTGTTATCCAACCTCGGCGTTTATTCAGAGCCATGCAAATGCAGATTTCTTAGCATTTGGACATCATACATCTTTCCCTCCAAAACCAATTATCCCCTCATCTCACTACAGTCTACAGTCTCTTTGGAAAGAATGGTTCAGGGCAGAAAGTAAGTGCGAGACAAGGGAAATCATTGTGTACCAGAAACTCCCCCTCTCCTCCCCCTCCATGATTAAATGTGGATCCTCGTATGGCGGGATCCTTGGTACCACGAGTTGGTGAGACATAATCCCTCCCTTCTGGAAGCCAGCGACCCAGGACAGACCATCCCGACTCAGACAGAACACACAGACCACGTTATAGTCTCTGAAAAAAACCAAGAATGAAACAAGGAAATAACGATGACTTTATGCTGCGCAGAAGGTTCTCTGTTGTGAGTATAATGGAGTTGGAGGGACAGAGCCATTTGTTCATTTCACATTTGTTTAGTAGGGTCTGCTACGTGCAAGTGGTGTGAGACACTGTTGGAATTAAAACATAAATCTCTTGTATAGTTTTCAAACTTTCTGGTCTCAGGGTGACTTCACACTTTTAAAAATTATTGGGAACACCCACAGGGTGTTTGCATGGCTATGTCGACCAATGTTTACTGCATGAGAAGTTAAGGCTGAGAAATTGTGAAAGTACAAGAATACACAAACACATGCCATTAGCCATAGGGGATGATGGCAGCACATGCCACAACACCCCACTATGCACTTGTGAGAGAAGAGTGAGAAAGAAAATAATGTCTTAGTGCTATTAGAAAAATAGTTTTGCCTCCAGGGGCCCCCGAAAGCCTCATGAAGACTCCCAGGGTTCCCCAGACCACATTTTGAGAACCACTGCCCTATTGCTTTCTGCCCACCTCAGGGATATTATGGTCCAGATGGCAGATCAGTCACAGCCAACACTGCCTTGTGAAACAGCAGGAAGGAGCTCAAAGTGCAGTCGAATGCTCTCACACATACTTTTATAGATCATGATTAAAATGATCCATACAGCCATTCATTCCTATGTGGTCATGGAGCACAGAGATTCGCACCTGACGGTGGTGGAAGGTTATTGGACTGGAATGACTGGAATCTTTGAAGATAGGAGGAATGTGAACTTTGAGACAGCATATTTGATATGAAAACATCATTTTGTATTTAGGGAATGAAAAAATATTGTTCTTGTACTAAGAACCAGAGCTTGACAGAAAGTTCTAGCCTAGCTGATATAGAGGAGGATGCACTGATTCTCAGCTGGGGGGCATGTGAGAGTTTAATAGTTATCAAAAAACAAGGGTTAAGTTGAGAAATGCCTGCCCCAGAGTTACTATTTTCATCTCCCTTTCTTCCGTAGGTATTAACTCTCTGATTGCAAACAATATTTATGAGGCTGCCTACCCTCTTCATGACGTAAGTACCATTTTCAACAGCGTGCTCTCTGTAGTCTTCAGAACGTTGAAAACCACAACTTTTCAGTGGCAATGAAATGGGTGAATACCTGCAGGGTGAGGCAGGAGTGAATCATGACATTAAAATACCTTGGCTGACCCTGGACTGCTCATTGCTGACAATAATCCCCCGTTTGATTTTTGCCAATCATCTCAAACTGTCTCGCCAATGATTTCCCCAGAAGACAAAATACACTGGGCTTTGTCTGAGCTTTCCCTGTACTCCCTGGCTTTGTTTTTCGCAAAAGTGTGACTATACAGATGTGGCATGAGGTGATTAAAGGGAGGAGATATGAGTGAGGGTGGTGGATGGTGGTGGAAGGACACTGAAAGGCCTGGGTGATCCCTAACCTGGGCTGTCAGACCCGTGGCTGCCTGAAAGTGGTATTTTGTATATGAGAGTTTTGTGCAGATGTGAAATTCCTCCTTAACATGCAGGTACATATTAACGAAAGATCATTATTTAAAACAAATTTTTTTTGAAGAAAATCTCTCAGAATTCCTTGTACGATGCTTTGGTTAAGTAAAGAAAACAGAATGACTGTAATGCAAGCTCTCCTTGACTGGAGATAATGTTATGAACAATAATGTTATGAACTTCCCATGATACAATGCAATGGTATTCTTCAAGACAACTCATGAGAATGTAACTGGTCCTTCAGCTAAATGCTCCATGGCTTCACTATTCATCAGACTGGTCAGGTCTTGGGCACCTGCCATGCAGTAGTGCCATGTGAGACTGCTGAGGTGGGGCTCCCTGACTGCCCAGCAGGAATTTTCTTGATGGGAATCTTCTCATTCCTGACATATTTGCAGTGGCGTATGCACTGCTAAGTTCTGCAGTTATGGACAGAGTGAGCATGTCATGGCACGGGTGATTTTCACATGATGGGCTAAACCATTTAAAGTCTGGAGCTCTGCCATTGCATTGCTACGAGGGAGCATAGGCTGATCTCTGAAGTGTATGAGGGGGGCGCATCTTTGTGTGAGAAGTTATCCCAGGAAATGTGGCAAGTGTTGATGGCTAAGAAAATGGAGTATCAGCCCCTTACCATGCCATGCTTTTGACCTTCCTTAAATGGGAGTGAAAAAAAGCAATGATATTAGAAAATAAAAAAAAAAGAAAATCCTTTCTCTTTTGGCACCTGTTTCTGGTAATTTCATTGGCTTTATCCAGCATCCCTTTTTCTCCCACAGGGTGAATACAATAGTCCAGAGGACGATATGAATGACAGGAAGGTAAGCCTGCCTCACGCAGCATCCTGGACTTTGGGCATGAGAGACTACGGGTGGGTGTGGAAGTGGCTAGAAGTGCCTTAGATGTTCTCTTTACCTGCTTATCTACTTTGCAACAGTTTCCCCCACCCAGGTATTTGGAAATGTGAGTGTGGTTGCTACTGCACTTAGTGCCTGGAGAGCCACAATGCCAATTGTCCTGAAATATATCTAACGCCCACCACACAGCTCTCACCCCATCTTCCCATGGCAAGACAGCACCAGTTGAGAAACATTGGCTGTCCAAATTCCTTAACTGATAGGTGCAGAAACGGAGACACAGAAGGCTTGAGCACCTTGGCCTGGATGACACAGCCACAGGAAACAGAGATGGGGCTCGGAACACCTCTAGCCCTCAAATCCAGGGTTCTTGCTTAAAACATGTGATGATCCGTGCCGTTGTGGCTTTTGGAGGGTCAACTTGAGGTGATTCTTGTTTTCTCTTAGGCAGGCAGGTGGAGTATAGCCACTCCCAAATTATAGATGAGCAATTATAGATGTGAGGGAGGCTCAGTTGTGCTTTGTAGTTCAAGTAGCTAGAAATTGGAGGTTACCGTTAGGGGAAGGAACGTGGCCCCAACCTCTTCCGTGGGGATGCAGCAATGATCCCCTCATGCCATCCTCCTGCTGGCTTCTCCCCACCTTCAACAACTCTAGTGAGCAGAGGAGGGTGGGCGATGGTGGGAGGGATGAGGAGCCTGAAGCTCAAGCAACTTCCCTCCCCCACTCTGTTGTCTGGAAAATCATTCATGCCCCAAGTTGCCTTTCGAGCAGGCTTCTTTTTATCCTGCCTATTAGTCCCTGTTATGAAGTGTTAAGTATTAAAAACATAAAAGGTCTTTTCCAGAAATACTGCAGTGATTGCTTACACATGTCCTCTCTCTGCCTGCCCAGGGAATCTGCTGTAGTATTGCGATGTCTTAACTCATCTGTTTTCTATCCGATGCTAATAGTCTCGGTGTTTAATTTCCTGAAAAGTCCCGCATCAGATTTAAAGGAAAAGGAGAAAGCATGTCTCGCCACATCTCACTTCTCTCGCCCAACCATTTTCTGTCCTCCCACTCTCTAATTTTTCCTTCCTTCCCTTTAAATGGTGATCACCATCCATTGCCGGCCTAAGAAAACTCCTGCTGGGTGGTGGTGACCCCAGCCTGTCTAGGAACATTACGGAGACCAGGAACACACAGCAGCTCATAGGAGAAATCAGTCAGCCTTCTGTCACCTGCAGTAATGGAAGAAGTAAATTGCAGACTATTTACAATATCTATGTTGTAGATATAAAAATATGTATTTGTCTTTGGAAAGATACAAAATTACTGTTAACCACAGCAATGCCTTTTAACAAAAAAAATTTCCCATCACAAAATGTTTCTCTTTGGCTGATATAATGAAGGACATGGAGAAGGCTTGGGAGCTGCAGTATAGGGTGGCCTCTCTGGGGCCTCTAGGGATTATTTACCATGGTGTCCCCACCTGCCCATCCTGCCAGCACCTGGATGTTCTCCTTCACTCTTCCTTACAATCTGTGGCTGTTCCCATGATCTCCCCAAGGCCAGGTTCATTGCAGGCAGTTTCTAGGCAAGCCGAGAGGCCCTAGAGGATATCAGTCTCCCTCTCCGGAAGCTCACCTGGTGCTATTGTGCAGTTTCCATGACTCAGACTCAGGTAGGGCTGGAAGTCTATTTCTTTCCCCTCCTGGAGGGTCATTAGGAAGAAGCTTCTGGCCGGGTGCGGTGGCTCACACCTGTAATCCCAGCACTTTGGGAGGCTGAGGTGGGCAGATCACGAGGTCAGGAGATCAAGACCATCCTGGCTAACAAGGTGAAATCCCGTCTCTACTAAAAATACAAAAAATTAGCTGGGCGTTGTGGCAGACACCTGTAGTCACACCTACTTCGGAGGCTGAGGCAGGAGAATAGCATGAACCCAGGAGGCGGAGCTTGCAGTGAGCGGAGATCGCGCCATTGGACTCGAGCTCTGGGCGACAGAGCAAGACTCTGTCTCAAAAAAAAAAAAAAAAAAGAAGCTTCCTTCCTCTTGAGAACAAGGGTTTCCTGCCTTCCTAGAAGCCAGGACAACCGGAAGAGGGAGCAGCCTGGGGGTAGATGGGTCCCTCCTGGCTTCCAGCAGCTGCCTAGTTCGCCATTTGCCAATGCTGCTTAGTGTCCTGGAAATTCCCCGAGAAGTGGCTGTCACCATCTGCTCAGGGCTCCCCAGCTTTCACTGACTCTCTGCGGCTTCTTCATCCACTTACAGGGGAGAACTCAAAGCAGAACTTTGGATGTGACTTCCTTTAGCTTTCTAGAAACCCTTAGTCCTGGATTTTCTAGCCTTTGCAGGCGGCTGTCTTCCCTAGTGGATAGTTAGTAAGTGACCCACTGAAAACTGTGGAGAGAGAGTCAGTCCTGCATTTTAAAATTTACCTTCCTGACAAGAAAGGCACTTTTCTTCTTGGTTTCAACTGGGGATTCGTTTTGCCGTGCTGCACGACTTTCATGTTACTGTATGGAGAAGCTGAGACCTGGAGAGGTGGAGTTACTTACTAAAATGTTCAAACAGGTTAGTGTAGCATCTGGGAGTAGAATCCAAGTCTCTTCCATTCAGGCTGCCCCTGTCCCTTAAATGCCTCCGAGATGGCTACAGCATCTGTCTGCCTGTCTCAGGTCTAGCTGCTGTCTGAGGAGCTTGTGGCCTCAGAGAGGGCCATGAGTCCCAAACACCTTGATGTTCTCTGGCATTACAAAGAGTTGTTGCAAAGAGTTTTTAACACTTGAGTTCCTTTATAGTCTCATGAAATCCTTAAATTGATGACCTCTGTCAAATGTGATCCCTGGGGAGCCAAACTTCCTGCTTCTATGCTCTCATCCATCGTTCCTGCTGTAAATGCTTGGGGCAGACAGACACATCTGGGGTTACGTCCAGGGCTCTGGAATCAGGCACTGTCCATTAAGAAGGAGCAGTAATCCCTCCCTGGTGTATTTGCTGGCTTTGCCAGTTGGGAAAGAGAGGACATGGTGAACCTCTAAGGGAGAAAGGGGATTCACTAAGAGTTGCATTAGAAGGCTCTAGACTCTGCAAGTTTAAAGGGCCTGTTACGTGTCTGTGCTTTACTCACACCATACTGGTCCTTACGGGGCAGGACTCCAGAGTGTGCCTCTCTTCACCCTGCCTGCTGGTCCCTTCTGGGGCATTGCAAGCTGGAGTTCAGCACGATCCGTGTCTAAACCTTCTTAAAGATTGGGAAGGGTCTCCAGCACTCTCTACCTTTCTCCCTGCCTCCCCTGCAGGTGACAGAAGGCGTGTGAGCTGGCCTGGGCATCCGGGCATAATTGCTGCACCGCCTCCCAGCTTTGGTGCTGTGTCGCTCCAGCTCTCTGTTTCAGGGGCTGCCTGATCACTGCCTCCTCCGTATGCTTCTAGCTTTTCTGTATCAAGCCCAGATAGTTCTCTTGGCTCCTCCTCGTGTATATCCACAAGCCATGGATACATATTTGTGCTTAAAAGAGACCATGGTGAGAGAGGGACTTTCTGGAAGTCTCTTTCAGCAGGTCTGGGATTCAGCCAGGGAAAAGGCTTCTGAGGTCAGCTCTCAGTTGAGGCCATACTGGATTCTTGGAACATTTTCCGTTGTTTCCTCCAGACCGGCAGCGGATAGGTGTTCTCAAGCTCAGGTTTGGTTGGACATACGACTTGGGGAGGAATTTGCTCCGGAGGTCAGGGTCTGTAAGGCAGACAGTGACGTCCCATAGCTCTCGAGAGGGTGCCCTGCCTGCATCTCCTGATGCAAGCTTATCTCCCCTTTGGGCCACACATGATGTCACTGTGACAACCAGGTGCTGGAGAGCCCAGGGTTTGCACTCAGGAGAGTCAAAACTCAGGCATTAGAAGCACCCAAGACGTGGGAGGAGGAGATGTACTAATAACAATAAGATTAGGTGAGCCACCGCTCAGGAGTGAGCAGCAGCAGTGCTCGTGAATTCAGATGTTCCTCTGCCTTCATGCGCGGAGTAACCCCTTGTTGTATCTGGGTTTCCTCCATTGCAAGTGGTGGAACTGCTGGTGCAGTTTGCCTCTTCAGGACCCGTGTAGTTTCTGGTCCTGTTTTGCAGTGGCTGGAAGACATTGTGATAATAAAAGTCTACCACCCTTAAGTAAGATCGCTGGTTCTCATTTCCATTTTAATGTCATGTCTTTAAAGATTCTTAGGTCAACAGGATGGCTCCCTGTAGGGCTGATGTTCAGACAGGCTTCCGAAGTACCCGGTTAGAGTAGGTTCTCCTTGACAGATTTCCTTGAGAGTTGTGTGTGATGTAGTAGGAGCATAAATAATGTAACAAAATAGCAGCTGTATTATAAATCTGTCACTTCCAGACATATAATTTGATAAAGTGCCAATATTGATTCAGCATGGGTATGTAGATGAGGTCTCATGATGATGCTTTACTGAATGATTTTATTTACCGGAATTGATACACAGGTTTAGTGAGACACACGCTGATTCTGATAAAGTTGCTGCAGAAATATTCCCAGATAGCCTGGCCTAATGTGTTCGGTTTTGCCCCTACCCCTCTCCTGGAGCCATTCTTGTCAAGGTGATTGGTGACCTCAAAGCCACTGAATCCAGTGGCCACTGCTCATCTGACCTGACCCATTAGCAACATTTGACACTGCTCGTCCTCTTCTTCTTCTTCTTTTTTTTTTTTTTGAGATGGAGTCTCGCCTTGTCGCCCAGGCTGGAGTGCAGTGGTACGATCTCGGCTCACTGCAAGCTCCGCCTCCCGGGTTTACGCCATTCTCTTGCCTCAGCCTCCGAGTAGCTGGGACTACAGGCGTGCACCACCACGCCTGGCTAGTTTTTTGTATTTTTAGTAGAGACGGGGTTTCACCGTGTTAGCCAGAATGGTCTCGATCTCCTGACCTCGTGATCTGCCCACCTCAGCCTCCCAAAGTGCTGGGATTACAGGCGTGAGCCACTGCGCTTGGCTATCCTCTTCTTTTCTTTGAAACCTTTTCTCCCCTTGGCTTCCTGGATGCCACACACTTCCGGTTCTCCTCCACACCACTGGCCGTTCCTTCTGTCTCCTTTACCGGTTCTTCATCACCCTCTTGACCTCTAAATGGTGGCGTGCCCAGGGCCCAGACCTCAGGCTTCTTCTGTACTTACTATCTCTTCTTTGGTGATAGCATCCATCATTTAATGACTTTACAAAATGTCCTCCTCTTCAATAACTCCCAAATGTACTGGACTCTTCTTTGAACTTCAGATCGTTATATCTAGCTGCTCGCCATGCCCCTGGATACCCAAAGAGCATCTCAAAAAATGCATCCCCAAGTAAGGTCTTGATTCCACCCCCACTAACCTGTCCTTCCCACAATCTTTCTCATTTCAATAAAAGGCATCACCATGACTCAGTGGCTCAGGCCAAGTTCTTATTTCCTCTCATCCCACATCCAATCCAACAGTAAATCTTATAGGCTTTAGAATCTAAGCAGAATCAACTAGTTCTTACTATATCTGCTGCTGCCCCCATGGTGCAAGCCATCATCATCTCTTCCCTGGACCATTCCAATAACTTCCCTGTGCCTCTGATCACTCTGTCTGTTCTCCACACAGCAACCAGAGTGAGCCTTCTGCAATCTCAGATTGTTTTGCCTCTCTACTGCAAATCTCCCAGTGGCTTCCTTCAAAATCCAAATTTCATCCAGTGTTGATACAAAGATTTTAGCATGGCCTGCAAATCCCCAAGTGATCTGGCCATCCTGGTTCTTTCTGACTTTGTCTCCCAAGTTCTCCCCATGCTCACTCTGCCCCAGCCACACTGGTTCCCTGTTCTTCCTGGGACATGCCATATGCACTTGCCTTGGGGCATTTGCACAAGAAGAGTGTCCTGCCTGGGACACCCTGCCCCCTTCCTTTGTGTCTCAGCTCAATGTCACCTCCTCAGAGAGGCCTTCCCTGGCCATCCTGTCTACAATAGCACCCCACTCCTCTCCCTTCCTTCACATTCTACTCCCTGACCTTGATTAATTTTTCTTCATTAAGATTTCCAAATCTTATCTGTTTATATGTTTATATTTGTCTCTCCACACCAGGGTGTAAGCAGACTGTGGCTTACTGCTGTATCCAGTGTGGGGACAGTGCCTGGCACATAAGGAGATGTCACTAAATACTTGTTAAATGAGTGAATCACGACCATCGGGGCTCATTTTGCTGGACTAGGCAAGACATGGGAATAAAGAAGACGGGGTTCTGCTCATCAGGTGCAGGACTGCCGCAGAGTGTGATAAAGTTCACCTCTATTGTTTGGGGAAGGAGAAGCCAGTTTCTGTAGCCTCCTGATTCTGGACATCTCCCCGTGGATGTCTCATGAGAATTTCTTAGAAGCTGGGCTTTAGGGGTAAAATTCTGACTTGTTAGGATGGACAAAATCAGGTGAAGTTTCCCACCTCTACCTCTAACCTGTTTCCTTATTTTCTTTGTTTAGCTGCTATATCAAGAATGGGCGCGCTATGGAGTGTTCTATAAGTTCCAACCTATTGACCTCATCAGGTAAGAGGTGGTAGGGAACTTTTGGAAGGATCCTGGAGATGCAAGTCCTGAACGATATATCATAAACATTTTGACTCTGGCAGTCTTTTGCTCACGTGGAGGGATCTTCTTTTCTAGCTTCTATGGTCCCCTCATCTGTGTCCCATGGGTGGGGAAGCAGCTGGGGACACGGGAAGGACATGGAGTCTTTGTGGCACAAAAGGTCCTATAGATTGATAGACCATGACCTCCACCTTGAGGTCTTCAACACTGTGGTCTCTGTTCCTGCCTGTTCTTTGGGAGGGGTGCATGGAGCTGTCTCATTTCTTTTCCTTAGTCTTGTCTAGATGGAAAAGCTGATTCTTGGGTTATGCCCAAGTGCCAGTGTTGATCCAGGAAAGGGTGGATTTGGCAAATCACATTGGGAGTATGCTGGCTGGCCTGACAGAATGTGGACTTCTTATGGCTTTTCCAAATTAGAAGGGAAGAGAGACTGGGCCCTGGGATTCCCCCCTTCCTTGTTGTCACAGAATGATGTCCTGTTTTCTGGCATCTTGGACATTTCCCCAGCTTCTGTTGAACATGAGTGAAAAGTCCTTTGAAAGAACTTGCTGGAATGCCATAGGTCTGACTACTTTAAAATAGGTTCAGGGCTCTGGAAACTCAGTCTTCTGACTGGAATGTTGGGCTGCAGCACTGTGTGAAAGCACTGGGCTGAGAGTTTGGAGATGTGAGTTCTGGTCTGGGCCTGGCCACTAAGTGCTACCATTTCTTTGGGCAAGTCCCAATTCCTCTTTGATCTTCAGGGTCCTGGTTGTCCTAACTTGGGAGGTGAAGCTGAGGGATCCGTGGGTTCACATGGTAGAATGTGCTCATTTGGAAAAGGTGGGCTGCTGGAGCCTGCAGGAGGAGGCTGCGCCATGGTGAACATGGTGGACTCACTGCCCTGCAGTCACCTAATGAGCTAATTAGTCAGTCTGAGAATAGAGCATGTTCCTGGCTGGCTGCCCTGGGCTGGGATTGTGAGAGAGGCAGCAGCCAGGAGAATCGAGTCTAGAGGGAGGAATTCCAGCTTCTTCTTGGAAAGAGAAAGCCTCATGGAGGCCAGAGTTTGGGCAGCTCACCTCCTACACAGAGATGCAGCGGCCCTCCCAGCGGACAGAGCTTGGTTGGATGTCTCTTGGAAGCAGGTGTTTGTTCCAGCTGAGGACTATGAACCAAGGTCTTGGATGGGGGAGCAGGGACATGCGGGGCCTGTGACCGAGGCTCCTTCACCCCGTCTCCCGTCCCCTGGTTGCCTTTCATGTGGCATGGGCCACCTAGACTGTTCTCTGGGCCACACCAAGGCTGATCATTCCATTCTTGGTGGGCTTTGATCTTTCTCTCTGGATCTCAAGTGGCCACCCACTCTGTCGCCTGTTTTCTCCAACTACTCATCCGTTTTTTTTAAAGTATGATTAAAAAATAAAAATTCTCCCTACCAGAGAGCCCTGTCTTTTCCCCCAGAGACTTCAGGTGACTCGCCGCCAGCTGAGTGGGAAATGGCTCCAATATGCACTTGGTTTTGGCCACCAAGGCAGCCTCACCTGCAGGGGAAGTATTGCCTTTGGAGGGGAGCCCTGCTCTGGGGCCTGGCGCTTCCTGAGGATGGAGAGCTCAAATCTGTCTAGACAGGGCACAGTGTGCTGGAGCAGGGCCGGAGGCTGTCTACAGCTCCTCACAGATCAGAAGGCCCGGAACACTCCCACGGCCCCTGGGCAAGGCCAAGGCTTGGTCAGGAGGGGGAGGAGGAAGGAACCTCAGGAGAAGGGACGCTGAGCAGCATGTGTGTGGGGAGCCAAGGCAGATGGTGGTGGTGGTTGTCATCCCAGTGGCATAAGGAACTCTCTGACCTCAAGAAACTGCTGGAAAGAGAAGTGATGGAAGGGATGGTGGTGGGGGACGCTAGGAGCAGAGGTGGGCAAGTACCTGGAAAACTTGTAGAGAGAAATGTGGGCTGGAGCGTGCAGGGAGCAGCTATTGACACTCGGTGAGCTCCACACCAAAATCCTCAATTTATCCTCCTTTACCAAATGGTCCTAACTTGCTTTCCCCGATTCTGTCCAAGTCCTCTCCTTCCTCCTCTTCATGATGACACAATCTGAGACCTCAGTAATCTCTGACTGGCCTCACTCACGCTTCCCACTTCCCAATCTAACTCTGAGTCTTGGGGATTCTTCTTTGGCACCATTTCTCTCTTTTGCCACTTCCTCTCCATTATTCCTGCCACCTCCTGTCGGGGCCCACCTGCCTGCAGAGTCCAGCCTGTGGCTCCCTTCTTGAGCCATCCCAGGCCCCACACCATGGCAGTTTTGCTCCATGACTAGTTACTACCATGCATGGCACCCTCCGTGTGCCTCACAGAGAAGTTGCCCTCATATGGTCTGTGCTGGAAGAGTGACGGAGCAGGGGAATCTTGGCACAGGCGGAACATGATAATTCATGCACAGGCCTGGCCAAGGTCTTTCCCACCCATTTCTTTGGGTATTCAGCTCCTCATTTTTAGCGCCAAGCTTCTGTTCCTCCTCTGGAGCCCTGGTGCTCCTCCTCTGTGCCAATTGTTTGGAAGATTCTAAAACCTCTGTGTGAGCCATTGAGAGCTCATGGGGCGGGAGACCTGTTTGTATGTGGAAGGCCCCGGGACTAGCTCTCCTTCCCCTTCCGCAGGCCTTCAGGCCTCATTTTGAGTCTTGGGGTTTGAGACACCATTCCTGGATGTTGAAAGTCGACAGAGGGGAAGCAAGATGCCCTTCCCTGCACCCCTGGCCCCTGCCTCCACCCGGCTGCAGCGTCATTTGTGCCCAGCAGGCTGCACTGTGAGACTGCTGATGGCCTCCAGCCCCATAGGGCTCTCCTCCTGATCCTGCCTCTGCTCTGGAGACCAGGGGCCTGCAGGCCTGAGTGTGAGTGAGCCAGTATGAGAGTGTGTGTGAGTGTGAGAATGTGTTAGTGTGAGAGTGTCTCTGTGTGTTGTTTGTGTATGTACAAGAGTGGGTGTGTGTGTGAGTGAATGTGTGTGCGTGTGAGAGTGTGTGTGTGCCGGAGAATACTTGTGTCTGGGAGAGTGTGTATATGTGAGGATGTGTGTGAGCGTGCATGAGTGAATGTGAGCGGGTGAGTGTATGTGTATGAGCGTGTGGAATGTGTATGTGCATGCTTGTGTAGGTGTGTGTGTGAATGACTGAGTGTGTGAGTGTATGTGTGTGAGTGTGTGGATGAGCTCTCTGGAAAGTTCCCTAGGGAGGTATCCAGCAGGAACCTTGATGAGTGAGTGCACCCCAATCCAGAAGACCTCCTGGGTACTTCCAGCCAGCAGCACTTGTGCCCTGGCAGAAACATGGCTTGTGACTGATAATATAAGGAATGATGCTGAGCTAGACCGAATGAGTGTGCTCAGTGTCTGAGTCCATGTGTAGTGTGAGCTGGATATGAGTGTGTCCATCATTGTCAGCTGTGAAGAGTGACATTTCAGTGCCTGCACTTCAGCTGTGTATCAATGCCCTAAAACCCAGGAGGAAAACAGCCCTTATTTTCTGGGAAAACTTGGGGACTGGAGGGCTTTTGGATTTGTACAGGTCCGATCCAGTACTAGTCAGGGCCATAATCTATCTTTTTACTAAAATTAATATCTGCTCCCAGGCTGATTTTCTTAGCTTGGACGTTTTGATATGAATGAGACAAAACCGTAGATCTGAAGCATCTTCTGAGTTTGATTTCTCTTCTGACTATACTCTGCTGAAACTTATGTCCAAAAAGTTTATTCTAAAGCAGGTGCCGCTGCCTGCCTGTGACAGCATGGGAAAGAGAGGATTCTAGAACTGTACTCAGCTCAGAGGGATTGCAATCTGTTGACTTGTGGGAGTTCACCAAGGGGATAATGCATGGGGAGCTTCACTGTACCAAACTAGGCCTGTAGTCTGAAGAGGGGTAATGGTCCTGACTCACTCCCACCTGTTCCAGGGGTGCTCACTTCATGAGTGAGGCTTCCTGCACTTAAAGTCAGGCTCTGGGCATGAAGCCCACACATGTGGAACCTCTGGAGTTCTCTCAGAAATGTCCCAGCTTGGAGCCTTGAGATATGGAACAGCTTCCACGAGGATCTGAGAGTGATCTCTATGGGGTTACTATTTCAGGAGCCCTGGGATGGCACTATGCCCCAACCTTACTACACATCTCTACCAGCCCGCTCTAGCCTGACATGCCAGGAATGGGATCTCCCTCCTACTGCAAGGCACAGGTCACTGTCCTTGCCAGGGTTCCCCAGCACTGCTGCCAGAGACTGTGTGGTTTGATCCATCCCTCCTTGTCTCTGGGCTCCGCTGCCACCCTCCTGAACTGTGATCCATCTGAGCACCCCCTGGAGGGAGACCGAGGAGGCTGTGTTCTTAGGAGGCTTCCCAGCAGGCCAGGTTGGGGAAGGACTGGCCAGGCCACAGCTGGGTTAGAGGAGGGAATGGAGAGAGAAAAACGTTGATCAATCCGTGATTACTTATTTCCTTAGTCCTGCTGCTTTCTCCTTGATTTTTCATTGGGATTGAGAGAGGCAATTCCGCTCAACACAACACACATTCACTGATGCTTACAGTGAGCAAGTCTCTTTGCTTGGCAGTATGGGGAGGGACAACAACGATGAAGGGAGAGCTTGTGGCCTTTAAGATCTAGGAGTTATGTAGGGAGACAGATGTGTGCAGGACAGGATTCGGTGAGGGCTCTCAGGACTATAATAATGTTCAAACCTATCAGTATGGGATCACATTTGAAGAGTAATTGCTGCCAGAGGAGTAAGACAAGACTTCCTGGAAGAGGTGGCCCTTGAATCAGAAATGTTGTTTTCTGAAGGACGACTGAGGTGAAAGAGTGTGTCTATCACCAGCCTGGACTGCCCTGTATAAGGATTTATAGTTTAGCCTGATATTAATGACTGAAAATCACATTGACTCAAAGCCAGATCCTTCCTCATTGTTGATTGGGAGTGGTGAGATCAAGAACTTGGCTTGCAGACCTTGTCTGTAAGGATTCCCTGCCAACCTGGCCCAAGTCCCTTGCTCTGCCCCACGAATTAGCAGGGAATCCAGGGTTGGAAGGAAATGAGGCTGGATGCATGAAGGGAAGCTAAGGAGAGATGACACGTGGAATCAGCACTATGGCATTTGCACGCGTCTTATCACTTGGGGGTTGGGTTTAGCTAGAAAACATTTTGCAGTCTAGAAGGAAATAATACCTCATAGGCTTGAAGACTATTCTTCCTTTACCTCTGAGGGTGTGAGAGAAGGCAGACAGAAAAAAGCAGCAGCAGCTGGTTGAGGTGAAGCAGAAACAAGGATGATTATGTTCTGTGCTGTTACATTCTGGTCCATTTTATAGATCAGGATATAAGTTATGCTGTTAATCCCATCAAACTGTGGAAAGGCTCTGCTACAGTCTCCTTTCTCTCATTTCCTCCACGGAGTGCTACTCTCCTCCAATTGTACCCTTTCAGAAGGAAGGCTGTTGGTCTTGTGGTTGACCATGGAAACAGGAGCTGGAGTACAATGCTACCAGCTCCAGTTCAAGGTGGCAGCTAATGACTGTGTTGGTCTTCTGAGGGTGGCTGTCTAGCCTCACAACAGCCTTCCAGAGATGGTGGCTCCTGTTTTAAACTTTTCATCCTTCTTCCTGTCATATCAGCCACATGATACAGATGGTGGATCCCAAGGCACCAGGAGGCTCCCCAAATTCCCCGTGGCCACCTGGAATTCCAGGGCAGAACTGGGGAAGGAAGGAGCTGTCTGGCACCAGCTCATTGCCTCCCGGATCAGCTTATGTCATGCCCCAGGGAGGAAAAACTGATATTAGTCTGAAAAATATGATAAGCTATGTATTTGTGCTATCTTGGCCCTATTGTACAATAAGCTTTCAATTATCCAGAACCTCTAGGAACAAACCATAGCGTCACAGAGACAAATGAAGCTTAGAGGTCAGACAGTTGGATACCTGGCCCTGGAAGGAAGGAATGAAGATTTTTTCTTGCAGCATATTCATCTAGCAAATGCCTAGCCTCTGCTTGATTTTTCTTGGAATAGGGAGCACCTTACCTCTGGGACAGTTTGTTTCTCTCTTGGGCATTTCTAGCCCCTAGGAAGTCATGAACTAGAAGGAAAACTCTGCTGTTTTCCCTAATATTGGTCTTAGTTCTGCTTCCTGGAGCTGCACAGAACAAGTGTACCCTGTTGTATAGGCCAACCCATTAAATATTTGAAAATAACTATTGTGTTCACAACAGTGCTCGTATATCTAAGCTTTCTTTCCCACACCCCAAATACTCCTAGGCCTTTCTGCATTTTCATATCAACATGTGTTCCCCACACAGACTTATCATTGTGATCGTCTTTCTTGGGACTCACTGGTGGTGAAAGTAGGAAGAGGAGGAGCCTTACATACACCTCGCTGAAGCAGTTAAGCCCACACATATTTTGCACTATCAGACACTGATCCTGGGGATACGGAGATGATGTAAGCATGACCCCACCCTCAAGGAGCTTGAGTTCAAAGTGAAATGTCCATGCTTGCCGATGACCACTGGGTTTTCTGGAGGCTGATGGAGAAAATTTATAGAAGGTAGCTGTGAGGCTGTAGGAAAACATCATATGGAAAAGATCACGAGGGAAAGTTGGCCCTCGACTAGCCATTTGTGATGATAGGCTCAGAGGTATCAGCTCTGCATCAGGCAGAGATCTTTGGGGATGATTGTAACTCTTTCTAGAAACATCACTGTGATGTGATGCAGCACCGTAGATCCCTTGAATTCTCAGAATACTTTTGAAAACCAAACTAGGATTGCATCACTCAGTGATTTACCAAATCATGGTAAAACCTCACATGTGTCTGACTTAGGTCATCACACCTAAAGAAAACATAACCAGGCTGGGACTGTGTCACAGACGGAAAAGTAATGTGATCAAGGATTTGGAGAGGTATCTTTATAATGTTGGACTGAAACAAGTAAGAGTTCCCTATCTTGGAACAAAATGGAGAAGGAGTGAGGCTGACAGTCAAATGATGGATAGTGTGCCTGTGTATGTGTTTATAAAACCCTGACGCACCTGCCCAGGGACATTCCTTTAGACCAGGAACAGTGAGTTAAGAGAGAAAAGAACTCAGTTTTACCTCCAGATTTGTTTCCAGTTGATGTAATATTTGGGCAAGTCATTCTCTCTTGAGCCTCAATTTTCTCAGCTATGAAATAGGGATGATAGCACCTGTGCTACCTGCCCACAGTATTACTGTGAGGATTCAGATGAAGAGCTGTACAACTACTGTGATAATGGCTGTAGGTCTCGTTAAATCAATAAAAATTAAATTATAATATTCATTAAAGTGGTGGACTATCATATGCTTCCTTAGCTTAAGAGCTTTGACAAATATTGTATAATCATATTGTATGACTGTAAATCAATACACTGTATGCATTTTCTGCCTGTGACCTCTGTGCCCCACAGCGACCTTGTGAAGTGGGTACTGTTATCTTCATTTCACAGGCAAGGATACTGAGGTCAGTGAAGTAAAGGCTGCCCAAAGCCACAGAGCAAGCTCATCTGGAATTCAAACCCAGGCCTGTCTAACTCTAGAAACTTTTAGTTTTTTCACAGTACTCTGTAGCTGAAGGTGCCACAGAGTTTCCATTCAGCGGATTTCAGGCCAGCTGGGTTTCCAGCCCTCTGGTGTTAATCTCTTTGATAACCCATCTCCCAGGGAAAAACCGTGGTGTGGTCTTCTGGTATGGGCCGCACGCTGACGGTAGTCGACCTTGGCTTATAATGGGGCCATCGTTATGTACATCCCTCTTTGTGCCTAGCGTGAGTAACGTCTCACTCTCAGGGCCTCTGTTCAGCAACCCCAGAATGCCATGTTTTTGATTTTTCATTTCTATTTTTTTATGATCTTTTTTTTTTTTTTCTGACTCCTTCCATGTTGTCAGATTGTCAGCTGTCACTTCTTGCTTTTGTCAACTGAGTAGCTTCTGTTCCCAATTCTAATTTACTGCTTTGTCTCAGTTGCAGCTTCGGCAACCAGACACCCAAGCAAGTTAGCACTGTGCACAAGTAAGACGCTTCCACGGTTCATCCTGGAATCTGGCTTCTGTCGAGTGGCGGAACTTTTAGAGGGCCTGCTTTTGTGCTGGAAATGTCTGTTTCTGCTTCCCAGTGAGGGTGAAATGATGTTTCTGAAGTTCAAGGGGCCTCAGCACTGGGACCAGAGTGAGGATGCTACAGCAGGGGGCCCTCACTATGAAGAGCTGTATTTTTGCCCCCCTTGCTTGTTTGGGGAGGTCATGAAAAATCCACCCTATCAGATATTTTTCTTAAAAATAGAGCTCTGAGTCTGTTAACAGCGCAACAGTCAGTCCCTGCATCAGGATCTGCTGAATGCAGAGCTTTGTACTGGGTGTGGTATTGAAGCCTCAAAGAAGGGGGAAAATGAGATCTTGAAGGGTACTGATGGGACACAAGGTAACTCACAAAAGAAAACTTCTCGGGTAGGTCACAGAGCTGTCAAGTAGCTTCCAACGGTAACTAATACACAAAGCTGTGTGTAGCAGTGCTGGGCAAGATAGGGAGAGGCTTTGAAGGACTTAGTAACTGGCTTCAGGGTAGCAGATCACACAAAAATGAGATGTATGAGATAGGTGAGTTTTAAGCAGAAATCAGAGATTTGAAGGAGAGAAGAAATATGGTTGGGGGATTTACAAGATTGGGATTTAAGCATTCTTGGTCAGGAGATGTTGAGTAAGAGACTTGAGAAGGGGCTAAGGCAGAAGAATGGCTGAGAAGCAAGCACTGGGGCTGAGCTAGACAAGGGACATGATGGTCGGGAAATTTCAGGAGAGGATCTCGGGTGGTTTCTCTGGAATTTAGGCAGGTGGAAAAACAGAGGGCTTAAGGAAGGCTTTCATGTCTCATTGTATTCCCAGCTGGACAGGTAAGAGTAGGCACAAGGAGTTTCAGTTCTTCCCTCATCTCTCCTGGGGAGTCTCTGGGCAAGTCATTCAGCCCCTGCAGACCCGTTGAAGTTCCTCTCCCTATAGTTGAATCTCTTCTACAAAAGCTCTAGGCTGCATGATGGCAGGTACAGTTCTGTCTGTGGGAATCAAGATCTCAGGTAGACCTGAGGGACTGATCTTGCCTTAGAAGGAGCAAGAGGACTGGCATCGGGTGAGTTACAAGGGACACGGCTCAACTGTTTGATCCTGGGAGCCACTGTTGGACCACATGTTCCTGGAACCCCTGAGCGCCTCAGTCCTGCTAATCATATTCCCTGGAGTGATGTTCTCCACCCACACCACATGGCTGTGTAACCAACATAAACAGAAAACGTCTTAACACATTGAATAACATCAGCGGAACACACGTTACAACAACCGCCTCAAGATAGCTAAATTTAATTAGCCCGGCATGCCCAGGCTTTTTGTACAGGCACATGCCTCTGTTTTAGAAACAGAAAACCACAGCATTTTGTGGGTCTGGAAGTCACAAACATAAGAAAGGAAAAAAAAAAAATACACAAACCTTCAAGATCCCTGCCTGGGAGACTGCTATCTTCTAGTACCTTCTTGGGATTATCTCAAGGTATTCAAAGATGTTGACTGTTGGGTAGCTGCCAGGAATTACTGCCTGCCTCTGGCAAATTGATTGGCTCAGCCGTGAAGAGATTGGGGAGCTCAGCCTTAGCCACTCAGCCTGCAGCAAGGACTCGGGAAACCCTCAGAGCTGTAGGCTCAGCCTCATTGGTTTCTTTCATACAGTCCATATTCAACTGAACCTAGTCAAGAGAGACATGGGATCGGAGGACTGGGATTTTTAACTTTTCATTTGAACATTTTAGTCTGGATGAGGGCAATGGTGTAATTTCCAGCTGTCATCAACTGTAACAAAATGGCAGCAATTCCTTAGGCTGACATTCTGCCCAGTCCTCAGCCCTGGGGCAGGAAGGCAAGCTGCATGGCAGAGAGAAGCGAATCAGCCGTGTACTAAGGGTATCCCTGCCCTACTCAGAGGCCCTGCATCTCCTGAAAGCCTCAGCTGGTGCCTCGCGTAGATCTCTCTGACTGTGCTTCAGTCCCTCTCCTTTTGTTCATCCTGCAGTGATCCCTTCTTTGTCCAGTCCCATGAGATGACATTCCTTTTAGAAATACTAGCTCTTTTGACTTCTGTGGATTAAGAAGGTTAGGTCTCCCATGCTGTGGCAGCCAGCTAGCAGCATCAGGCGCATCTTTATGGGGATGACACAAAAGAAAAAGAAGGCAGAGCCCCCAGACTCAGACCTCTCAGCATCCAGGTGGGACAAAGACTTGATGTTTTAGGAAAGAGATTTAAGAAACATGTACTTCAGGCCGGGCACGGTGGCTCACGCCTGTAATCCCAGCACTTTGAGAGGCTGAGGTGGGCGGATCACCTGAGGTCAGGAATTCAAGACCAGCCTGGCCAACATGGCGAACCCTGTCTCTACTAAAAATACAAAAATTAGCTGGGTGTGGTGGCGAGCACCTGTAATCCTAGCTACTCAGGCGCCTGAGGCAGGAGAGTCGCTTGAACCCTGGAGGCAGAGGTTGTAGTGAGCCAAGATTGAGACACTGCATTCCAGCCTGGGTGACAGAGCGAGACCCCATCTCCAAAAACAAAAACAAAAACAAAAAACAAACATATAATTCAGTTCAACTTAATCCGGTCTATTCATGGAGCACCTTCTCTGTGCCAGGCACTGTACTAAGTGCTGGAGTTAAAGTGATGAACAAGATAGATATGGACTGATGGTGGACAGTTAGATAATTTACCATCTTACTGGGTACACTTTTTGGAGTGAAAGTGAGAGCTATTAATAATGATTGGTGTGTACTAGTCAACTATTATTACATTAATGTTGCATAACAAACGATCCCAGGGTCAGTAGCTTATAACAAAGGTCATTTCTGTATTGTGTTCATGTGTCTTTGGGTTGAATGGGAAAGCTCTGTTTCAGGCTGAGAGTTGGGCCTGGCTCTGGGCTGTGCATTGTGTTTAGTTTGCCCCAGGTCTGCACATTTTGCTTAGATCAACGGCTTCTGGGACTCATTCTGCTCACGGAGAATCAACCGAGCACAGGAAAGAATGAAAATGTGAAGGACTTCTTGCGGTACCTGCTGACATCTCACATTTGCTTGCATTCCATTGGCCAAAGCAAGTCATGTGGCCAAGCACAAATCCATGGAACCGGGAAGGCTAGTATAGGAGTTCATATTTACTGACACAAATCCAGTCTGCCACACTGCAACAACAGGTAAAAGGCAGGCCTGTCTCAGGCACATCTGGACCTATGGTCCAGCTGGGTCTGGCCTCAACAGAGCTTATGACCTAGCAGGGGAGACAGTGCATAGTTAATCAGAAGCGTGACACAGATTACTAGAGAGGAGGATAGAAGTGTAATGGGAGTAGAGATGTAAGGCCATCCAACCTAATTGGAGATCTCCCTGAGGAAGTGACATTTAAACTAATAAGATTTGCCGGATGGGTCAAAACAAAAATGATCCGGGCAAAGATGAGGAAAATAATGACAACAGCTAACAGTTAGATGCTTGCTGTGTGGCAGGCACTGTTCTACCCCTTCGCATTTGCTAACTCACAACACCCCGTCGAGATAGATACTATCATCCTCCTTCTACAGAAGAGGAAATTGAAGCACAAAGAGATTATTAAGTGGCCCAAAGTCACATGGTTAGTGAGAGAGGTAGGATCTGAACTCCTGAGTCTGGCTTCTCCACCATGTATAGCCCCACTGCTGGGGGAGGGCACTGGGATGCTGGAGCTTCAGCTCTGTAGTGGAGGTACTTGTGGGGAGCCAGATCATGGAGGAGCTTTTGGGCTGGTTAGGGATTTTGGACTGTACCCCAAGGAAAGGGTACATCATTGAAACCTTTGGCTTATGTGGGTGCCTGTGTGTGGGTGGTGCTGGCATGGCCCGTTGTCATCAGTTGAAGGATCAGGGGTTTGCTTCTGGTTGGGGCACCGGAAAGGAACTGGGATTGTGGTTTTTGTGTCTAACAGGATGGTTTCCTCCTACATGCCCTTTGTCTTGCAGAAGGACTTGTGGGCAGCCTGGCCATCGTGACTCTGAGCCCAGAGCCTCTTGTCTCTTCTTCTCCTCATCCCCCTGACATCATAAGTAACCTATGGTCTCACCAGGTTGTGCTCCAGCGGACATGAGGCATCTCTCCCTGCTCACCCATGGTGGTTGCATTAATGGGAATGTGAATGACTGCTGTGAATATATCACTCAGCCTGTACTCATCAAGGGCCAGTTTACCATGCCCTTTGTGTGCATGATCTAATTGAATCGTCATGGTGACTCTACGGAACTTGGCACAATCCTCGTCCCCATCATTTTCAAGATGAGACACCGAGTAGACAAGTCACTTGCCCCAAATCCCAATCAGTTTGACACCAGAGCCTATTATCTTAACTGCTTTGCTCCACTTTAAGGGAAGAGCACTGTGTTGATGAGACATGCAGACACCTCCCGGGGAGGTGGTGGGGAGGCGGAGAATATGATTGGATGTGCAGCTGTGATGGCAAAGGGACTCTAGGAGGTTTTGGAGCAAAACAGACCTGTTTCCTTAAGTGAGGGGGGCTTGCCATAGATCTTGAAGGCTTAGGAATTTTAGGTCTGGGAGGGGTCTTAAAACCCACCCAGGCTCGTCTTCTCACTCTATAAGGGACTGAAATCCTCTACTAGAGCTAAGGAGGCAAGGGGACAGGGATATCGTGTCTGAGGCCACTTTCAAATGAAGGGCCTTTAATGTGTGCCACTGTAACCCACTGAAGTTTAATACAGACACTACTGACCCAGAAGTTAGAAGAATGTGTGGAGTCAGAGGTGGTGCATGACACTCCAGGTAAGTCTAATTATACATCGCCTTCCTCACCTAAAAAGGAAGGGTAGACCAGGTGCTCTAGTGCATTCCTTCCAGGACTAACTTTCTACGGTCCTTCGGGATGGAATCTCAATCCTGAAGCTGGTCTGGGGGCAGGGCCTAGGATCTCATAGGGAGGCCAAGTTGAACCAGGGATTGGAATCAAAGAGTCTGGACCTCGTTGCAGACTTCATCCATTGGAAGCACCACCCCAGGGGCACTGCCCCCTGTCCCCTCAACCAAGTCCCTGGATTTCTGCCTTCCTCTCCCCCAGCCTCTCCCCCTTCCTGAACACCCCCATCTCTGTTTTCTTTGCCTCTCTGGCTTTGATCACATCTGGAGCGTTTTGTCGAGTTGATGAGTATGTGTTTTCCTGTTGGGACACATGGTGTGTATCAGGGGCACTTAAGGAGCTCTGGACGATGACTGGAAAAGTCTGCGTGGCATCTCAGGGGCTGCTGGCCTGGAGGGTAGATGGCAGCTGCATGGCAAGGGGACCTGGCATGAAGGCCAAGATACTTTCTGGGAAGGCCCAGGGACCCAGCCTGGGAACTGCTGCTCCAAATGGCTTTGAGTTGTCCCGTGGGGGTGGTGCATGGGAACTGTGTATGTGTGTGTGTGTGTGTGTACAAGAGGACTGGAAGGGCTCCCTTGTCTTGTTGCCATTGGATGCTGCCTTCAATATTTTCTCTTCATGGTAACTGAAGCTGTTATCTGCACAACCAGTGACATAAACCAATGGTGTGTTGCCTATAGGTGGACAGTGAGTGATGGATTTAATATGGGGTGCTCTGTCTGTGAGAAGTGACAGTAACCTCCAGCATGGGCTGGCAGGGCCAGTGAGCAGTGAAGAAGGATGAGACGTGGGCTTCCCGTGGCGAATGAGCTGGGAACATGCCCAATGGTGTGACTCCTCCTTGCTGTCCCCCAGTATCCCCCGAGGATTTATCCCCAGGCTTTATAGCTGCGTGTTTCTCCCTCTAAGCCTCTCGCTAGTCCTCTTGAATTTTTTCCTCCTCTCTTCTCCAATAACCCTAAGCCTTCACCCCTTTTCCCTCTCATCCCCTATCTTTACCAATCCATCCCAGCTACTCTCTTTCCATTCACTTCAAGTGACATCTTCCAGCCTTGGGGACAAGTTACTGGTCTGGGCCTGCTGGAGATGATCTTAGAAAGTGATAGATGGTATTTATCGGTCCAGGGCAGGGGTGGAACTGGGGAATGCCATGCAGAGTTCAGCCTGGAAGGTTGTTTATACTCTTGCAACTCCAGCAGAGAGCAGCCCTGTCTATCCATGGCTCAAATTAAATTGCAGATGCCCCTGAACTCGGGGTTAGGAACATAAACAACTGGTGAGTTGCAGACTTCAAGCAATGAGCAAACTCGGCAGGGGAGAGGACTGGTGAAGAGCTGGTTGGCGGTGGATTTTTCCAATTGATGTTTTTCCAGGAGGCTTCTCTGACTTCTTGCATTCCAGGGACCAGAGCACTTGTCTTGAACAGCACATCTGGGTAGTGTGGCTCCTCCTTGGTTGTAAGGCAGTGAGGGGAGACTTCCCAGCCCTTCTTTCATTTAATTTGTCCTGCTCTGGGAGAAGGTTTAGAAAGAGGGTAGAGAACTCAGTGACAGGCCCAGGGAGTCACATCGGGGAAGTCTCTGACATTTAGACCTTTGCTTTGCGGCAGAGTCCAAGAGGCCAAGCCTGAGCTCAGGATGCTTTGATGGGGACTTAAGTTTGCCTGGATTGGCCCCTCCAGTGCAGGAAGTAAGCAGCCACCCCTGTGGCATAGCTGGCTCACTCATTAACTCACTTATCATTTCAGTCTACTCAATGATTCAACAAACACCTACACTGTGGCAGGAACCAGCTCAGACAGTGGTAACAAAACATCCTGGCCCTCAAGGAGCTTATAGTCAAGTTGGAAAAGATGATTAATAAGTCAGCCAACAGCCTGATGAATGCTGAGACACAATATGTAGTGTGGCTCTTGGACACACACAAGAAGGGCTTCTGAATCCATCAGAGAAGGCCTCCTGGAAGGTTCAATGCTGAGCTGTTTTGAATAATGAATTGCTATGAGTTGGGTATAGAGAGGGGGATGGACATTCCAGATGGGGGGAATAGCATGAATTAAGGCATGAAAGGTTGAAAAAGCACAATTGTTGAGGGGTTACAAGTAGCTGACTGTGGCTGGAATGAAGAGTGTGCATGAGTTTAGGGTGGGATGTGAGGCAGGAGAGGCAGGCAAGGTCAGATTGTGAGATTGTGGCTACTCAGCTAAAGTGATGTAGAAGGATTTTAAGTAGAAAAGTGGTAAGGTAAAGCTTTAAGGATGTTATTTGAGGGATAGGAAAAGTTGCCCGTAGTTACTTTTCTCAGAAGTAGGTCATAGCCAGTGCAAAGCAGGGCCTTGTGGATGTGGGGCATAGGCTGGACCCCTAGTGGGAGAAGGGGTTCCAGAGTGGGAGAAAAATGATAGCTTCTTGAGAAGGAAACCTCAGATGAGGAAGGCAAGGCGCAGGAAAGGAAACTCTATAGCCCAGGACCACATAGCTAATTAGTACCAGAGCTGGGCCTTCTGAGTGACAGCCAAACGGAAATGATGACTTCACAGCCTTGCTCAAGGGTGGCCCTGTCTTCTCCATTTTTAACATTACCTGTTACCTGGTGAAATGAGCGGCAGGAGTATTCATGGGAATGTTTATACAAAGTGCTCAAGCAGACTGTACATTCACCATCACCCTGGCAGTTTGCCATGATACTTCCGAAGAGCTGGGTTGGCTTGTTTGTGTTTCATCTCTTTCTGTTCCCTGTTCCCCTCGGGGTAGAGATTATGAAGAACAAAGGTGGGACTGATTCCTCCATCAAGAGGGCTGTGTCATGGGCTCTAGTCACTTGCTCTGGGTCCTTGAGAATAGGAGGCATACCTACCCGATTTTCAGCTGTTGCCCATCTGCGTGAAGGTTATCTTGAGAGATAACAGAATCAAGATTTGAAGTGTGCTTGACAAGATGAAACCATGAGCCAAAACCAACAAGATGAAATGTAATCATGACAAATGTAAAGTCAATTAGCAGCATGCAGGACAGAAAGGTCTGATTTGGCAGGCATTTGTGTGAGAGATGGGGAGTGGAGGTGAGTTAAGCACCCCTGAGCATGAGCTCTCAGTGTGTTGCTAAAATATGAACTTGTCTCACACTGACATAAAGAACTTGTTGGATGTAGATTATAGGTAACTGTGGGTTATCACCTTTGAGCTGTCAGTCCACCAAGGAGGACTGTGCTCCATTCTGGGATCCCATCTGAAGTGGTAGATTGGCTGTAGGGAAGATACACAGATGTGGCATTCTCTGATCTCAGGGAAGATTTCTGCTAGTAGACAGTTTTAAGATTGGGCTCAAAAGATGTTTTAAAAGCATTAAATGTAGATGTTTTCCATTGGAGCCCATGCTATCTAGCTGTCTTCAACTCTCAGAATCCCCTGTTGTCTTATAGCCAATCCAGTGGCTTACGTTTCCATGATTCCATTTAAACTTGTGACCTTTGGGTTAAAGCAATGGCTCCCAGCTCTAGCAGCACACCAGAATCACCTGAGAAACCTGTAAAATACAGATTTCCTACGTCTACATCTGGCCATGATGGAGTAACTGGTGCAGGACTAGCTTTTCTGCCATCACCAACTGGAAACCTGATTAAAAAAATACAATAACTGTTGTCAGATGTTAGACAATAGGCGGGTAATCCCTGAAAAAAACAAGGTTCGTCCTACGGTGGCTCTGAACAAGTCCTAGATAAAATAGCAAGATAGGTAGGAGACTTAAATCCATAATGACAATTACATTAAGTATAAATGGCCTAAACATCAAAATTAAGGGGTAGAAATGGCCAGATTTAATAAAAATGCAATACCCAATTATATGCTGTTTACTAGAAACACACTTCAAATATACAGGCATAGATATGTTAAAGGTTTGAAAAATGTTCTGCCGTATAAACACTAATTAAAAGAAAGCTAAAGTGGCTATATTAATATCAGACAGTAGGGTCTGGGAAAAGAATATTACCAGACATATGGATAATATTTATATTGACAAAGGGTTAATTCATTAAGAAGACATAAAAATCCTAAATGTGTGTTCCTAATAACAGAGCTTCAAAATAGATGGAGCAATAATTGACAAAATGAAAAAGAGAAATAGACAAATCAGTTACATTTGGTGATACCATCTTTTTCGGTAGTTGGTAGACCAAATAGATGATCATTAAGGTTATAGTAGACTTGAACAATATTATGAATGAACTTGTCCTAATTGATATTTATAGAATACTGCACCCAAACTGCAGCAGAAACATTATTTTCATGTGCACATGGACCATTTACCAAGACAGAACATATTCTAGCCTATAAAACAAGTTCCAATGATTTTAAAGAATTGAGATCATACAGCATATATCCTCAGACCACAATGGAATTAATTAAATTAGAGATCATTAACAAAAAGGCCACCCAACAAGTCATCTTGTCTGCTGCCTTTCATTTATGCAGACCATACCTCTTTCATCTGTTGCAAGCTGACCTAACCTATTGCACTTACATATAATACTTTTTTGACAGACAATGGTGGTCCTTGAAGAAGTATTAAAATAAGTTATATTTATTGACTCCACATTTATTAGCAGCATGAAAAAGAAGTAGTTCATATGACCTTTTTCAGGGTGCCCAAATTTACTGTTCTTTTATGTTCTCTGATCATCTCTTTGCCTAAAAGATTTACTCCAGGCAAACATCTCAATCCTAGAGATAGAACTTGGTCAGTCGTGTAACCAATGTCAGAGAAACAGAATCCAGAGACTCAGCTAGGCACAGGGCCATTTAGTGGCTTAGCCTGGAGCACCACCCCTGAGTTCAAAGGGTACAGGCCTCATAGATATTAATTAGCAAGAGTGAGGAGTATGTATGGAATATGTCTGGCCAGTTCATATTATTTGAATATCTCCAGTTTCACCAAATGATAGCCCTTTTCTAACGTTTATGATGCTAGTCAACGGGCCATTATCTTCACCCATAAATCCATTTTTGACCCTTTGCATGCTAATTAACCAAGTTCTGGTCATTAATAGTGATATGAGGGCTTAACCAAGTTCTGGTCATTAATAGTGATATGAGGGCAGCAATGCTCATAGCAGCCGCCTCTAAGCCTGGACTGTCTGAACACCTGGCCCTGAGCCTTTTTGATTGCTACCTGAGCCATATCTTCAGTTCAATAAGACAAAACTCTCACACTTTCTATGATGAAGTACTTGAAAGAAAATGTTACACATTGTAACATTTTCCTAGATGGCTTTCCCATCTTTTAAAGATGTCCAAGGAAGGACGCCCATTGGCCTCTCCTCGTAAGCCATCCCAATATCTCACAAAGTCATCAAGGTTTCCTTTTATCCCTTCCAAAAGCTGTTTCCAGGAACAGATTTATTCTTGTATTCAGGGACTTCTTCAAAATATACACAGCCCCACTGCCTGCCCTTCCTTGTAACTTTGATTTAAGACTTGCAGTTCCTGAGGGCAGAGTGGGTTTGGCTGAGTTTCCCAGTTGGTGTGTTTACAAGTGAAGGATCCTCCTGCGGCCACGTACACGGCCAGTGACTCTCTCTCTGTGGTTGTTGCACTAATTGTTTTATGCTCAGATAATTATTTCCAACTATCACTTTGTTTACTTGTAGTCTCTACTGAAATCAAAGGAACGACTGAACGTGTTAAGAGCTAGGATGTGCTAACGGAAGTTTCTCTGTTTTCTTCTGCGATTAAGAAATCAGACATTGCTGCTTAGAGGCCAGGGCAGGGAACAAATGACTACTGTAAAAAATAAAGAGATACTGTTTTTCCTTGTTGGTTTTTCTACTTTTTATTTTGAAACAATTTCAGAGTTACAAGATGTATTAGGTTGGTGCAAAATTTTGCCATTAAAAATTAATGATATTTCAAAAATAATACAAAGAACTCCCTATTATCAGCACTCAGATTCATCAGTTGTTCACATTTGCCACATTTACTCTTCTGATGCATATGAATCTGTATGGAGCTATAGGAATATATGCATAGAGGTATATTAATAATAATGCGGACATGTTATTATTGAACCAATTAAGAGTGTGTGGCAGATATCATGCCCCTTTACTTTTGAAGTAATCTATATGTGTATTTTCTAAAAACAAAGACTTTTTCTTACATCTGATTTTCAAAATCAGGATATTTTACACTGATACAACACCATTACCTATTCTACAATCCATTTTGAAATCAATTGTCCCAATTATGTCCTGTTTTAGCATTTAATTTTTTTTAGTCCAAGAATCAACCTAGGCTCACATGTCACATTTAGTTGTTACATCATTTAGTTGTTACATCTCCTTTATCGTGCTGCTAATAAATGTTCAGTCAATAAATGTAACTTATTTTAATACTTCTTCAAGGACCACCATTGTTTGTCAAAAAAGAATTGTACATAAGTGCAATGGTTTAGGTCAGCTTGCAACAGATGAATGAGGTATGGTCTGTATAAATGCAAGGCACATGAAAATAACAGTTGTTATACCTCCTTTAATCTGGAATCCTTTCTTTGTCTTTCATGACACTGAAATTTTTGAGGACTAAAGGATCATTTTATAGAAGGTCTGCCGATTTGGCTTCGTGTGACGTTTCCTCTTGACTGCATTCAGACGATGCGTTTTTAGCAGAAACCCTACATAAGTCACTTTGGTCCTTTCCAAAACCTCCTGAGAGGAGGTGTGTGCTGTTGCTGTGTGCCTTTTTTGGTGATGTTAGCTCTGGTCTGGATTATGACAGTCTCTGCCAGATTCCTCCACTGTGAGGCTACTGGTCTTCCTTTGTAATTATTAAGTAATTTATGAGGAGGGTCTTGAGACTATGTGAATTTCCTATTCCTCCACAGATTTTCACCCATGATTTTTTGCATGGAGGAATTCTTTTTGGATGTTACGTCTATTGTGATAGGGTTTAGAAAGAAGAGGGTTTGGAGGAAGTCCTTATTAAAGGCTTTTTGTCCCTGTTTTCTAAAACCTATTTTTCTGAAGAAAATAGGCATTCTAGATTATTTAAATTGAGAATGGAGAAGGGAGATTGATTTGTCTTTAAATGACAGTATTTGTATGTGTTGTGGGAGTTGGGGAGAGAAGAAGTGATTTAAAAGTGTAGAAATGGGAGAAAGGAGCTTGAGTTTGACCAAAGAAAAGGGAGTGAAAAAAGTCTTACTGAGTGTACTCTTGATTGGACACTGTCAATTCACACTAAATTTTCACAGTTAATCAGATTAGCAACCAATCAGGTTTCACATTTAAGATATAGAATCCTGGATCTAGAAGGATTCTCCAGAGGTCATTTGATTCAACTCTTTTTGTCCTTGGGCAGTAGTAACCAGAAATGTTGGCTGAGTTGGGCTTTCTTTCCTTTTCAATACTTCCAGTAGGGAGAGACTCCCATTCTTTCTTGAATAATGCAGAACTGGGAACTTGGGAACCAAAAAAGAAATCAGACAAGATCCATACCTTTAAGAAACTTATACTCTTTTGAGAGAGATACCTCACATAATCATTCTGCACCTCCATCAAAATTCTATAAGCCTTTAAATTTACAATTGATCCTACTGTTTTTGAACTGCTCTGGACTCGATTTTTTTCTTCTCACTTGATCTCCTATGACACATACCTTATTTGGCACTTAACCTCCTCCATTGCCGCATATTGTTCATTACACTTTCCATGTGGAACTGTTCTTGGTTCGAGATGACCATATTTCATTTATTCTAAGAGTCTGCTGATTGTAAGATATACATTTATTTCGTGTGATACTAACACAAAAGAGCATTGCCAATTACATTATGCCATGCCATCTATTGGAATTGCATTTTGATTTCGGGTATGTTAAGATGTGGGGAAAGTGCATATTTGCATTGAGGAAATATGGTATAAACATCAGCAGCAAGACCCATCATTTGTACTTCTTCATTTATTCTTTCATTTATTTATTCATTCAGAGGTAAAATAATGTGACACTTTCTGCAGGATGGTACAAAGAACCCCTTTAGCACTGAGCCAAATTACAATGAATAAAGAAAAAAATGGAATTAGATACACTTGAGTTCGAATCCTTGTTTTCCATTATTTCCTAGCTTTATGATACTCATTTAACTTCTCTGTTCCTCAGTCCTCATCTATAAAATAGGGTTAAGAATACGCATCTTGTAGTGCTGTTGTGAAGATTGGCAATAATATTTGAAAACTACTTAGATTAGTGTCTGACACATAACGTTAGTCTTATTAGAGTAGGCACTCAATAAATATTACTAAATAGTTTGGCTTGTAGGCATGCAATTAATCTGCTTTGTTATAAGAGTGGATTACAACTAGGCATTCTGTTTGATGTCTAAATTGCATTCCCTTCTGTCTAATGGAAGCCGTTCTGTTCCATTTCCAGAGGAGACAGGGAACAGCTGGACACCATCCCTTTGATAAAGTCTGAGGACAGAGGTGGAGTCACCCTCACATTAGTCACCTTACCCGTCCCAGTGTTTGACATTTGGGGGCTATTTCTTTTTTGTCCCCTTGGGCAGACCAAATGTCTGCTCCCACCTCCTTGCAGTCACTTTCCTGGCTGTGAACGTTCATGACAGGGCTGGGTGCCGCTGCCATTTGGATTTGTTGACCAGCTACAATGATTTTCCTAGCATGTTCCAAGCTCTCTGAAAACCATACTACGCATTTTGGTCCCTGGCCGTTCTTTTGTTTTTTTTCCTTTTCATTTTGAAATCTGTATGTGTTTTTCTGGCATAAGGAGAGGAAGATGGGGGTGGGGAGGTGGAATCAAATCCATATGTTTGTGGTGCAGTTGCCCTGCAATAATAAGAAAGCATTGCTGGGAAACAGCCTTTGAATGTCTCGGGAACCATGTTTACAAGCCCCACATTGGCCTTTTGGGTCCCTCAGTTCATGCTGCCACTTGCCAGGCTTTGAGAGGACCAAGTTCACATGGGGACACTGTTCTTATTTCTTCTCCTGATTTTTTGCAGTCTTTGCTCCCAATGACCTTGTCTCCTTCTCTGTATCATCAACATGAGGTGAAGGACAAATGCTTGAATCTTCACTTCTCTGCAGAGCTCAATGAGGCATGCTTGTTTTTGCCACCCCATGACCTCACTGTCTTAGCTAAATATCATTTCTTCTTGTCATCTGTAATGCTGACAACCCTTGGTTAAAGCTGGTGCCTCAGCTACAGTTAACTGGACTCTGTAAACTTCTTGTCTGTTAAAAAGTGGCTTTTAAATTTCCTCCAAGCTCAGGCTCATGTGAGTTTCCACATTTAATTATTTTTAAGTTCATTGATTTTCTTGCCCCTCAATATTTATTCTTTGTGTATTTGCACATACACTGTCGTACATCCCAGGTTCTGAAAGAACTTCAGGTAGGTTTAAATGGAGGGTTCATGACCCTTCCCTAATATCTAGAAGCTAAGTTCTTTGAGGTCTGTCAAATGTAGGAGCTCTTCTCCTCGAACTTTGGAGTTGTCCTGAAGGTTATGGCATTGTTGTGCCCCCAGACACCTCCAGAGCCAGGCCAAGGTTGGGAAAGTATGCAACCTCGGACTTAACCCTCAAGTTCTGCTGAAATTCTACATATGGATACCAATGAGAAGAAGTCAATGAGACCAAGACTGTATCTAAGATCAAAGGAGCTTCTCATTCTCTAGGCCTTATGTTAAAATATGCTAGGAAAAAGCTCATGGCCGAGTCCAGGCAAAGGTTACTCACATTTAGATTCTTCCGGGTAACCAGGATCCTGGTGACAGAAACTGGTGCTGTCCCTGAATGGCTTTCTTCCTAAATGTCTCTCATGCACATCAGCTGATGCGTTCTTCCACTTGCCATTACTTGACACATGGAAGATGCTCGTATCACACCTTCATTTGTTCATGCATTCAATAGGGATTTGACAAGTGCTTGGAAAGGACAGAGCCTTGTACAATGCCTGTGTGGGAATAAAAAGATGTATAAGTCCTTGAGGTACTTTTAATGAGGCCAAGTAGACAAAACACAACCAGTTACATAACAAGAAAGCAGGCAATGGTAGCCAAAGACATGGTGTAAGTCTCCATATTCACCTGTCACAGCTGCTTGGCTCTGGGTCAGTCGCCGAACACCTGTGACCATCACTTTCTTTTACAAAGAGGGGTTGGGAGGATTGCATGTGATAGGGTGTTGCACAATGTCAGTACTGTGACCATGCATCAGAAGTAAGTCCTAGAATGTGACAGGTGAGTTATGGGGACGTATGTTTGCCAACAGTGCTCATTGCTGTTGAGTGGTCTGAGGAAGGACTGATTGGTTTGGAGATAGAGGGTGGACTTTTTTCATTGACTGTCGTGTGAATAGCCTTGGCAAGCCTAAATCTTTATCCTCAATCATGATACGCGAGGATGGGTTTTAGATGGTGTTGGTATTGACAGCTTTTTGAGCTGCTTTTGTGTCAGTGTTCAACCCATGCTCCTTTGTTTACTATGCCCTTTACTGCCAGCACAGCAAAAACTGTAGTTGGTGCTGGGCAAGACTTCAGGTGGGAAGGGCTTCTGCACTAGTACATGGTCTCAGAGGCACATGAGGTCTATCATGGAGAGATTAGAAGGAGAAAATTGTTCTGACACATTTCTAAATAAAAGATTTATGGTGCTCAGGATGATTCATCTTGATATTTGGAAAAATCATTGGGAAGTATTTCATCTTTATTCTTGTATAATTTTTAACATGACTCATATGGGCATATGTGACCTTTTGGGTTAAGATGAGACAATGGAGATTGTTCCTCTTTTGTAGAATTTATTTTTCTCTCTCTTTCTCTCTCTCTCTCTGTGCACATAATTATTTCTATTCTCTTGTCCATTAATAATATTCTAGTGGTAGAAAAGGAAGGTGAAATCAGCAGTGGAAAGAAAAAGTTTGGCATTGGCAAAAAGTAGGGCAGTGGAAGAGATCAAAGGCTCTCAAAATAGACTCGAGTTGGAAACCCAGATGTGTAGCTAACTGCATGTGTGAGCTTGGGCAAGGAATTTAGCTTCTTTGAAAATGGTTTTCCTGATCTGCAAATTGGGGGAATAATTTCTGACTCATAAAGCAGGGATTAAACCATCTATGCATCTAAAAAACAGTGTAGGTGCTCAATAAATGCTCTTTTTCTTTCCTTGCTTGGTGGAGGAAAGGGTGGCAGATTTTGATTAAAAGAAAGTCATCAAGAAGAGATGCAGTGCCTAGGTGCAGAACTGACAGGGTTATTTCTAAGGGGAGAAATGCACCTTGAATTGGTAAGAAGTACAAATGAGGGGTCAGCTGAAATTTCACATGGATGAACCTGGGGGCAGGACCTGGGCTTTGGAAATTCAGACTGGGCACAGCCTGTCTTGCTGAAGAGCAACCCTGTCCCTGGGAGGGCTGGGTCCTGACACAGCTCTCCTAGAGGTTCCAACAAAGCATCAGGTATCCTTTGGAAACATTAACACCAACGCTGCCCGTGAGCTTTTAGCAAAGGATGTGCTTTGTACCAAGGCATTTCTTAATCGAACTTTTTACATAAAATATAACTCTTTCCTTAGCACAATTGTTACATATCATAGTGCTCTTCTTTCTTTCCCCCTGAAAACATTGAAGAACAACTTTTTTTATTTTTGAGATGGTCTCACACCGTTTCCCAGGTTAGAGTGTGGTGGTGTGATCTCGACTCACTGCAGCCTCCCCATCTCAGGCTCAAGGCATCCTCCCGCCTCAGCCTCTGAATAGCTGGGACTATAGGTGTGTGCCACCACACCTGGATAATTTTTATGTTTTTTATTTTTTCAGTAGAGATGGGGTTTTGCAATTTTCCCTAGGCTAGTTTCAAACTCCTGGGCTCAAGCAGTCCGCCCACCTTGCCCTCCCGAAGTGCTGGGATTATAGGTGTGAGCCACTGCATCCTGCCCAAAAACAACTTTTTGTCATAAGGTGGAAAAGGTTTATTGTTATTTTTTTTCTGCCATCCCCACACAGTATGCAATAGCAAAGTCAGAGAATTCCTCAAGCTCTTCTTATTCTAGTCTCTGGCTGCTTTTCGTTTTGGAAGAATGTGGAGCAAGAAGGCCACGGTAATTCATCTTGGAATCCTCTGCTTTAGAGTTTTTAAAGCACTTTTCATATGCTGTCTTCATGGACATTCACAGCAACTCAATGAGATAAGGTCATTTTCATTTAACAGTGATGCTAACTTGCTGGGGGACCTGAGCCAGGGCCATTGTATGACAGTTGTGCGGGTTGTGCCCTGAAGAAGGCACCTGACCAGGGGAGCGTGAGGGGTTGGAATGCATCCCGTGCTCACTCACCAAGGCTCAGTTGTGAGCCTTGGTGCCTCTTTCTCATTCCTGCTGTAGGGAGCAGTGGCTCAGCCTTGGAAAGAACCTTTCTGGGCTTTGGTGGTTTCTCTCCATCTACCAAATATGATTACTTTTTGAATTCTTAAGCTAGAAAGATTGTGAATTTTTGATCCATTTCCCCCTTTTCTGATCCATAACTGAATTAGGAATTAGCACATGATGATAATGATGATGATGATGGTAGCTAACATTTCTGAGTAATTCCATGTATCAAGTGCTGTTTCAAGCACTTAATTAACTCATATAAATCTTCTAATCTAAGATCCGATTTCTAATTGTGGCTCTGCCTTGCTGTTGGTGGCGATTTTGGACAAGTCTTGTAATCTCTCTTAGGCTCAGTTCCCCAATCCGTAAAATGAAATAATTCTAACAGACCAGTAGCTTCTAACTCCCCTGACCCTTTTTTAGACTTTAGAATCTTGGGATTATTTAGAGACTTGGCAAGGAAGGGGTGACACGCTCAAATGGGTAATTGAGGACTACAGGAAATCAACAAAAAATGGGGAAGCACCACTGAGATCAACAACAGTGGGAGGACTGTTAACACCTCTGGCAGGAAGGGACAAGAGAAGGAGTGACTACAGAACCCAGAGAGGGCTGTGGCCAGAGCTGGTGCATGGGAGAAAAGCTCTGATACAAGCTGTGGCACCCACTGCCAAGACAGGGCTTCATAGCCAGGGAACTGGGGGAAGTCAATGCCCCAGTCTCTTTACTCTCCCATCCACTGACTCCTGCTCATGCCTGCTATTGGCCAGGGAGCCTAGTTGTTGCAATCCACAGACATCAGCCTCCTGGGGCACAGGCCAGGTGGAGCAAGGCAAGGAATGGGTCAGCAGCTCTGCACAAAACCCCTTCTTGACAGCACATGTTTAATCCTCTGGACTCCCTTGGGAGTGGCTATTAACGTCCATATTATGTGGTATATGATGAAGAAATGATTTTCAGCAAAAATATTTGAATTTAGATCTATATATTAGGGGATATTGTACCATAAAGTTCACTTGCATACAATCTTTTATAATATACACTATACATAAAGACGAGTCTCTCCTTTTCTTTTTTAACAAGTGTGGCACATGCTGTTTATGCTATCACATTAAATTATGTAAGAAAAAAACAAGATGTTCCAACAAATACATTTTTAAATAGCAGAGTATATCATCTTTGGTTTGGGTAATGATGTATATAAAAACTTAGATTAAAATTTATCATCATATTACAGCCTCAAATTAGACAAAATCTTCTATTTTAACATGAAATTTGATATGTTTGCCCTTTGAGTTAAACATTTAACTGGTTTTTAATCTAATAATTATCTTTTATTCCCAAATGATAAGTGAAAAGAGAAGATTTAGGCTACTATGGCAAGGACTTCAGTATAGATTGCACTTGGTAGGTGGAGACAATCGTTACCGATAATGAAAAGCCAATCGGATGTAATTGATGTAATAACTCCCTTCCCTTTTAACATTGGGTTTTCATAATGGAATTCTTTCTCTGTCATGTGATACTTTTGATCAGTTGTGTGCAGTTGATGGATCTGTGTGAACATCATCTAGAGGAAAAATTTATTGATTTCTTATCATTTTTTTTTGCTCTGCATTAATGTGGTATTTTTCACCATCCGTGTTCTTTATGTTTTCCTCTTTATTAAAAAATCTGTTGTGGATAAAAAGTAAAGCAATATTCAAGAATGAGAGTAAAAATAATGAAACCCAAACCACCAGGCTACAGACGATTGCAGGGCTAGCTGGGCCATGAGCATGTGTCTCTAATCACCGTTTGACATATACTTGGAAGCTCTCATGCTGTTTAGTAATGAACAGATGATGTTTAAATAATTTCATTTATTGCTTTTCAACAAATAAAAACTGGGACAGATACCATCACTGTCTTTTCTGATGTGAATCCCCTTTTGGAGGTCACAAGGTTTTATAAACCATTCAATGAAGAATTCTGTCTTACTTTTATTTTTAATTTTGAGACAGAATCTTGGTCTGGAGTGCGGTGGTGCAATCTCAGCTCACTGCAACCTCTCTCTCCCGGGTTCAAGCCGTTCTCCTGCCTCAGCCTCCTGAGTAGTTGGGATTACAGGCACCCACCACCATGCCCAGATACTTTTTGTATTTTTAGTAGAGATGAGATTTCACCTTGATGGCCAGGCTGGTCTTGAACTCCTGACCTCAAGTGATCCACCTGCCTTGGCCTCCCAAAGTGCTGGGATTACAGGCATGGGCTACAGCGCTCAGCTGAGAATTCTGTTTTAGATGATGCTTAGGGTACCTTCCATCTTTTTATAAAATAGAAAATAAATGATAACACTTTTTAAGCTGGGAGGCTTAAATCTACATTATCATCTACATGTAACGGTGTCTTAAAAGACACATGCCATGGGTAAGCATAGGTTGAAATTGGGCAGCTTCGAGTCTGCATTCTTCTCATTAGTGGTGTGACCTTACATAATTTACTCAATCTCCCTAAGCTGCACTTGCCTCATGCACAGAACAGGGATAGGCTTTATAGCCCACCTTTTGGGGTTTTCATGAGGATTTAGTCATCCATTGAACAAATGCTTATTAAGCCACTGCTATACACCAGGCCCATTCTAGGCACTAAGAATACAACAGTGAACAGGGCAGAACAAGTCTCTGCTCTCATGGTGCTTACATTCTAGCGGTGGAGAGGGATAAAGACACAAATTTAGAAAGCAATGTTAGGTAATGATCATTGTCAAGAGGAAAGATGAAGCAGGTTGAGAGGTCGGGGCCATTTGGGATGGGGTGATCACAGAAGGCCTCTCTGAGGGGGTGACATTGGAGCAGTTGGAGGAAGTAGGGGAGTGAGCATGAGAAGAGGGCACAACCACGGCAGAGGCGTGGAAGTGGCATCAGGTGTGGTGTGTCTGAGGAAGGGTAAGGTGCCTCATATAGCTGGAGCTGAGCCAAAGAGGGGGGCCAGATCCAACAGGACCTTGTAGATCCTGAAAACTATTTTGGGTTTTCTTCTACATGTGATATAAAGTCAGAAAATCATCCTGAACAGAGGAAGAAAGAATCTGACAGATGTGTCGTGAAAAGATTGCATGGGGCAAGGGTAGAAGCAGGGAGGTCTTTGCAGGGACTGTGTTGGGCCAGAGTGTTGGTGGTGGGGATGGTGAGACATGGTTGGATTTGGTGTGTTTTTGAAAGTAGCATCTACAGGATTTATTGATGAATTGGAAGTGGAATTTGATTTTTTTTTAAAAAACCAAAGATGATTACTTCCATGTTTTGCCCTGAGCAACTAGGCATGGTTCTGGATGCTGAAGGAGAGGAATCGTTCCAGTGCAACAAGGAAACCAAGAGTTCCACTTTGATCTTGTTAACCTCGAGACCCTTGTTAGCCACTCATGGGGAAATGTCAAGTAGACTGGTGGATTCATGAGTTTGGAAACCAATGAGCTGGAAGAATATGATTCGCTTTGCTTTTCTGTGGTTCCATCCCATGAACTGGGGCAAATCGTATAACTGGCAAAGGGGGTTTCTTGGCTATTTGAGGGTCGTTGGGAATCTATTTCCACTGCCGTGAACTCCTTTAAGGCATTTCTCTCGGCTTCTGTTGCGTAGCCTAGTAGTTAAGAGCATGGGCTTTTCTCCCTCAATAGACTAGAGTTTGAATATTGGGTCTGCAACCTATGGGCTTTGTCAGCTTGGGCAAGGCGTTTCACCTGTAAGCTTCCATTCTCTCATCTATGAAATGTAGATAGACAGCATCTCTCCTTCTCAGGCTGCCACACAGGCTTGTGAATTTTGTGCATTGCCCATAGGTGCCCAGCTGAAGGGGTAAGTGGAGGCTGAAACAGAGACCACACTGCTCTTCAAGCCTTCTCCCTTTAGGTGGGACTGTGTATAATATTCAGGGGAAGGACCCTTCCCAAGCCATTTGTTTGCAAAGACTGTATCCACTTAGAGGATTCTTGTGAGGAGCCTAAGGGATCATGCGTGCAAAACATTCAGCAGAGTACCTAGAATGAAGGGTGCATGCAGAAATAGAGTGATTCTATGTTACTCTGGGATATTCCTCTCCTTCCGGATGGGGAGGCATGGCTGTTCGTGGAGGTCCATCCGCCACCCACTGATAGGAATGTACAGGCAGGTAGAGAGACCTGAGACCAGGACTCACCTTTACCGTTTCTCTTGGATTCAGATGCGGATTCTGCCAATGCTGTGATTTGGTTTCTTCCTGCTTTGTTGTTCTTGCTGTAATGTACTTTCCTAGCTCTCGTCTCTTGTATGCCTTACTTACCTAAGTGTCACTTGCCCCTCCTTTCTCTGGTTGATCCTGGACTCAGTGTTTGCTCCTCTGGCCCCTGACCCTCTTTCTTGGTCTTTGGGCCTGTTTGCTCCTCTGAATGCATCTGCTGCTTGCAGGACCAGTGAGAGGCCGTGCCAGGCCAGCCAGTCCTGGTTCCTGGTCCCACCTGTACCCCATCAGCCTGGCCCTGCAGCCTCCCTTGCTCTAGGCAATGGCTCTTTATTTGGAAACCTTCTTAAAGAGAGGACTTGGTTGGAGAGAGGGAACATCTTGTTAAAAGTGGCACAGCACAGTGTCATAGATCTAGGGTCCTCTCCTTGCAAATGGTGTTTTTTTTCCCTCTGTCTTTCTGGAATTTCTGAGCCGTTCTCATCCCATTTGCTGTGTTGTTTCCAGCTGTCAGGACGTAAGCTAAGCCCAGCTTCCACAGCACTGCCATCCCAAGCCCAGCCCTCTCTTTTTTTTTGAAACAGAGTCTCGCTCTGTCACCCAGGCTGGAGTGCAGTGGCATGATCTTGGCTGACTGCAAGCTCCGCCTCCCGGGTTCACGCCATTCTCCTGCCTCAGCCTCCCAAGTAGCTGGGACTACAGGCGCCCACCACTATGCCCGGTTAATTTTTTTTGTATTTTTAGTAGAGACGGGGTTTCACCATGTTGGCCAGGATGGTCTCGATCTCCTGACCTCGTGATCCGCCCATCTCGGCCTCCCAAAGTGCTGGGATTACAGCCGTGAGCCACCGCGCTGGCCCCAGCCCTCTCTTTACTGTATTTTCTGAACTAGCTCCATAGTAGCAAAATGTTATTTTAATCAAGAGGCCTTTTGTTGGCCTTTCTGGGAGGACCAAGAACTCAGAGCCCTGCCCTGGAGAGTTCTGGAGAATTCCCCAGTTCTTAAGAATTCCTCAGCCCACTGTTGATCTGAGGAGTGGCTGCTGTGTCTGCTGGCCCATACCCAGCTCAGGGGCAGGCAGCCAGGGTCCTGCTGTCGGTTTTGGCAGAGCGGTGACAATCCAGCTGCTGCTGTTCCACAGCCAGTCAGGAGACTTACGGTACAGGCATGGGTCAGTCCCTCGGTGGCCAGGCTGGTGATGAGAAGGCAGGAGCTGGTAGGAGAGGGCTGAGGGGAGGGGCCCAGGTCTGAGGGGCTGTGGCTATGAGTCCTCCGTGCGTGTCCATGCTCACTGGAGAGAAGGGCCATGCGTCCTGAGTTGTGGGTCTTGAGAAAGGAGACTGATTAGTGGCGTTGTTTAATGAATATAAAGTATCTCTGCTCACAAAAATTTTGATTTTGAAATCCCTTTTGATATAGACTCTCTTCTTTTCCAACAACTCTTCTGCTTTTTTTTCCTTTTGCCCCCAGGGAAAGGAAGAGAAGACAAACACTCCCTGGGAGTCGGGTGGCGGGGATGTGACGTGGGGAAATTTGTGCCAGCCAGGAAGGGAGAACAAGCCTTTCTAATGAGGGAAGGTCCTTAGAAGGAGAGGAAGAGAAGGGGAGGGTTGAGGACTGATTATTCTTGCCCTTGGGGTCAAACCTTGGGGGTGTGAGAGGGGGTTGTGGAAGCAAGGGGAGGTAGGAACACAGATATTTTGGGGTGAATCCTAGGGCACAGTGTTTGCGAGAAAGCAGTCTTAGAAAATTACAGGTCCTTTAAGGAAGCCCAGTGTCTGGCATGATGTTAGAGTGCCTTGGCACTGCCCAGATAGAAGATTAGGAAGGATGAGGGACACATCTAGGAACATAGACATGACATAGTACCTGCACGCCCTACAGTCTGCATATGGGGTCTGGAGGATCCTGAGGTTCTCACGAACCGGTAGACTGGAAGGGGCTGGGGTGGATGGAACAAGGAGGGGACACCCCAGCTCAGACTTGGAGCAGCAGAGACAGGCTTAGTGGGGCCCTCCACTTTTCCATCAGAAGGATACAATTTCACTTCCACCTGCACCTAGCTGCTACCTTGTAAAGCAGATGGGGGGAGAAGGGCCCATGCTGACAAGTAGCTCTTGAATTCACAGAATATCCCAAAAAGTTTGTTTTTAAAGACTGAGATCCCACCAACTGTTTCACCATCTGGATCTAATCCTAATTCTAACTTTTAACTGGCCTTAGAAGGTTTGGGAAGCATTAGATGAGATACTGTGTCTAAAGCATTTTGCTTAAGGCTTGGCACATATAGGTGCTCAATAAATGTTTCATTTCCTCTCTTTCTCTCCAATCCTCACTCCTTATTCACCATAGTCCATTTATAGTGTCTTGGAGGTTGAGGGTGGAGAAAAAAACATTTGTGATTTTGCATGCAAAAACCATGTTGGCCCTGTCTCTTACGTTCACCCCTTTGCTGTCTTGCCTGGCTTCTTCTGTCACTGGGATTTTCTAGGCTGTCTTCCAGAGACAGAGAAGAAAGCCTCAGAACTTTCTCTCTGGCATCCATGCACCTGCCCATGACACTACTAAGAACACCCACATTTGTTTGCCTTTCATCCGTCTCCTGAGGGACCAGGAAAGCCTGACATCTTTCTCTAAGTCCAGGGAGGAAGGGTCTGAGCCAGTGGTCAGCTTGGTAGAGTTGAGAACAGAAATTAGCCCTCCAGCTGACAGGGCTGGCTCTCCAGGTACATGCCTTGTTGGCGGTCTGCTCCGTGGTAATCATCCCCTGCTCAACTCTGGTCTCCTGAGAATGGTGCAGCCATTGTTAGGCCTCCATCCTACCTTGGGCTATGCTGCCGAATGCCAGCCTTGCTTTTCAAGGCTCACTGCCTTGTTTTTGGAAGCCTTGTCCTTTGTTAGCTTGGCCTCCTGTGCTTCCTTCAGGTGAGAACTCCCCTCGCAGGTCAGTCTCCGACTGAGCCAGAATGTTACATATGCTTGACCTGGACTGAATGTATCTGGCCTGAGAGCAGAGGGATAAACAAGATGGCCTCCAGGGAATCTGCTGGTGTGCGTAATATGTAACATGTGCTGCCACTTTTAAAACCTTTTAAAATCAAAGTATAATATACGATAGAAAGGTGTGTGTGCCATAAATATACAACTTCCAGCATCTTCCATGCAACCAATACCCAGATGAAGAAAAAACATTATTAGCACCCCAGGAAACTCCAGACCCCATGCTCTCCATTAGTGCCTCCCTGGGATTGCCTATGATCCAACTTCTAACACAAGAATTATTTTATTTTTGAACTTAATATAAATAGAAGAATACAATACATATATACTTTGGTGTCTGGCTTCCATTTTCAACATTATATTTGTGAGATTCACTTGTGTTGTCGTGTATAGTTGTAGTTTGTTCATTCTCATTGCCGTATAATATTCCATTGGGTGACTATACCAAAATGCATTTATCCATTTTATTGCTGATAATCACTTGGGCAGCTTCCAGTTGGGGCTATGATAAATAGTGTTGCTCTGAACCTCCCTGTATGTGTCTTTTGGTGCACGTATGTGTGTTTCTGTTGGGCACAGACTTGGGAGTAGAGTTGCTGGGTCATAGGAGATACCTGTGCTTAGCTCTAGCAGATGCTGCAAGCAATTTTTCCAACATGCCTGTACCTGTTTAGAGCTTACCAGAACTATGTGGGAGTTCTGGTTTCTCCACATTTTGGCCAGTGCTTGGCATTTTCCATCTTTTTTCATTTTTGCCACTTTCATGGGTGTGTAGAGATACTGCATTACAGTTTAATTTTGCATTTCCCTGATGATTAAGGGAATTGAGCACTTTGCCTATTTATTGATTACTTGGGTGTCTTTTTTTTTTTTAAGTATTCTGTCTTCTGTTCATTTTTCTACTAGATTATCTGTCTATTTCTTATTGACATGTAGAAGTTCTTTATGTATTCTGGGTACTTATCCCTTATATGTGTATGCAAATATCTGTTCCCATTATGTGGCCTGTTTTTGTCACTCACAGTGGTGGTGTTTGATGAACAAAAGTTTCATTTTCATGGATTTTCAGAATGAGGTAACCAAAAGTGAACATTTATTACTTGCTTACTGTGTCCCTGTATACCTTGCTCGTTCAATTTTCACATGAACATAGTTTTAAATGGGAAAAATAAAGCTAAGAGAACTTGAGGAGAGACTTTCCAAAGTTAGGAAACAGCAGAGCCAAGATTCATGCCCAGGTCTTCCCACATCAGAGCTTGTGTTCTGTGATCTCTGTTATACCAATTAATATCCCATAGACAATATCCAGTTTTCAGATGTCTTTTGTTTGACTTATGCAATTTTTTTTTTCAATTGAGTTAGTTACTAATGTTTAAAAATTAGAACTGAAGATTTCCAACTTTTCTTAGCAAATTGCAGGATGTGGCAACGCTGGTCTCATTTTCCCACAAGTCACCCCGGACTGCTGGAGCTGAGTAGTTACTGTTCCCGGGTACCTGGGTTCTAGTTTTCCACTCGAGAGATGTTATGTACAGTTGGTTATGCCCAGTCGGCTTCGATCGTTTTGTTATCTGCCTGGCTTCTGTGGGCATCGGAATTTTTACCTTGCTACTGTTTCTCTTACATGGTATAATTCTTTTTCTTCCTTTGTTTCTTCCATTCTTACTTTAATGCATTCTGCCCTTTCTTCCTTCCTTTTCCAGGTATCTGGACTCTGTGCTCAGGCTCCCCGTCCACCTCTGTGGCTGACAGCATTTTTATGGGTAGACAGAATAGTCAGCTGTTTATATGGATAGTCAGGAGAGTCTCTCACAATATCCTGCTCCTTCCTTTAAGGCGTGAAGGCACTATATCTCTGTAAATGTAAACATTTTCCTGAAAGAAGTGACAAAGTACTCCAGTAAGCTTTAATTTATCAGATGGGCTCCTAAAGCACAGGCCTAGGAGGCAATGGGAGAAATTGATAAATTGTGTGAGTGGAGAGAGAGGTTACGGAAATCTGTCTCGGAACGATTGAATGCCTCAGATGAGATGCTGTGGTGGTACAGCTTCAGAGTTGGAACAAATCAAGAGAACAGGGGAGGGCGGGGCTGGGGGTGAATGATGGTGGCAGTGGGGGTGTTGGTAACGGATGGGTAGCCATGTGTAGTCCTGTCCAATTAAGAAATTTGCCACGGGCGTGTCTCATGCCCAACCATTTTCTTTTCTTCTCTAAATCCTTCCTAGAATTCATTATCATGTAGAGGTTAGAAGCTGGAATCTCATTAGACTTGTTGGATTTGAATCTCGTCTCTGCATCTTACTAGCTGTGCAACCTTGGGTTAGTGAATGTTTCTGTACATCAGTTTCATCATCTGTAATTTAAGGATAATAACATACTACCTTGTAGGGCTGTGAGAACTAAAAAGTAAGAGAATATTTGCAATTTCCTTAGAACACAGCTTGGCAATTAGTCCTCAATACGCCTCAGTTACTATTGCTGCTATTACTGTATTGACATGGAAGGGTCAGATGAAAAGATAAAATTGTGGCTCTGCCACGTACTAGCTGCGTGACTTTGGACAAATCAATTTGACCAGGGATCTTTAGTTGTGTCACCTTGAAAAGATGTTGTGAGAATTAGAAGTGAGGTTAAGCAAGATGATCAAGATGAAAGCATTAGGGAAGTCTGTGTTTGTTACCTCTTCTTTCTCTCCTACATTTTCCCATCATTTTTCCTCTTCCAGAGACAGATAATGTGGAATAGTGGAGAACATAAGATAAGCCCATGAAAAGATAACTAACATTAGCACATCATAATGAATAAACAAGAATTATACTGATGTCCCTTCTTTTGTTCCCAATATTGGTGATTTCTGTCTTATCTTTTATTTTCTTGATTAGTTTTATTGATCCTTTCAAACAACCAGTTTTTAGTTTCATTGACTTTTTTCTATTATTTTCTATTAATTTCATTAGTTTATGCTCTCATCTTTATTATTTCTTTCTGCTTGCTTTGGGTTGAATTTTTGCCTTTTCCCTAAAGTACAAACTTTGATTACTATTTCAAAGCTTTCTTGTTTTAGAATACTACAAATACCTCTCTACACATAGCTTTAACAGTATCCTACAAATCTTGATATGTTGTTTTGTTATTTTCGCTGAATTGAAAATATTTTCTAATTTTCTTTGTGATTTCTCCTTTGACCCAGAGGTTATTTAGAAGGATGTTGTTTAATCTCCAAATATTTAGGGATTTTTTCCAGATTCTTTCTGGTACTAATTATCAGTGTCGGGGGGAAATACAATTTTTCCTCAACCCTCATACATTTGTCATTGAAACAGATCAGGTAACAAGAGACAAATTAAGAAGAGAAAAGCAAGGCATGATTGACAAGAAAATCTGGTTATTTCTATGGTATACACCATTTTAATATAATAACCAAAATTATGACTAACAGCGTTATGCCAAGATATATCATATTTTTAGAAATTTCCTACAACTTCTGGAATACATATTAATAATATGCTTATATAATTCAAAGAAGTTTAAACATAATTTCTTATTCGACAATACTTTCTGTGTAATTTAACATATCAAATAAGCCTATTTTAATAGTTATTTTTTTATAGATGTTTTGAGAGTTCTGGGTCCCTGTGGGATGTCCCAAAGTTGGTTCAAGGTCAAAAAGATTTAATTTTGAATTTGATTTTAGAAAATGTTTTTCAATATAACAAAAGTTTAAAACACTTGAGTAAATAGTATCAGAAATTACTGTATCACTCATTTAACCAGAGTGACAATTAAAAGACTTAAAGGCAAATGCAGAAATTGACATAGCTGTATGAAAAACCTTAGCTCTTTTAATATTGAAAAGACTCAATTTTCTTAATAAATTCAAGACCTAATACAAGACAACATGAAGCACAATAAATTATTTTGGTAAGACACAAATTTTTGTTTAACTTAAAAGGTGAAGAAAAATTTTTCATTATCTCTTATCAATACTCCAAGAAAATCTTGACATTTTAAAGGAGAAGATCAAATTCTAGTTTTGTTTCAGTATACTTTTGATATTAAGTCTCATTTTAATACCTTTATAATAAATTCATTCAGTTATAGTCAGTTTGAGCATAGAAGATTTTCTTTCACTTTCTATCTCTTCCCAGCTTTCTGTCGTCATTAAGTTTTATCTATATCCTTTCTTCCTTCATTCTGAAACAACCTTTAAGTAACCTCTAAACTAGACAGAATTACTCTTTTCTTTAACAAAAAACTCCACATCCTCATACCATTTAACATCTTAGTTTCCTTTTATATTTGCATATAGTGTTGTTTCTCTTATCATTTTATATATTAGTTAGAAATTTTAACTCTTGGTAACCTTATTTTCTAGTGAAACCTAAGAGGTAAACAGTTTCAAATTGTTATATAACATTTTATAAATACACATTTCATAATTTCTAGAAACATATGCTTCCTCTTAGAACAATTTTTCAATGTCAAACAGGATATATTTACTAACAGACACAAATATTTTAGTTCCTTTGTAATAAGAAGCCAAAAGTAGGTAAAGTTAAACCTTATGTTCAGTGATTAATGTTTCAGTATTTTACTTCACTTGGAAATGATCTAGATATGCAATGAATATCCATCATTTAATTTAACTTAGCAACACCCTAAGAATGTAGTTACCAAAGAGATTTGAGAAACATCTGAAGTAAATATATCATAAAACAAAATTCTTATTTAAAAATATATTTATAAAATTTTATTCCACTTATATCTATTTAATTTAGTTGTTCTTAACAATTATGCTTGGATTACTCATGAAAACTTCATAAAGTGAACATCAAAGCTAGCCATTATCTCAGATTATTTTCCAGTTAACTATTTTTACAGCACATACATGTCGGACAATTATTGCCAAAGCGAGAACTCTGAAGTTAAATACATCTTTTTGTTTTGTTTTGTTTGCTGTTAACTCAGAAGGCAGAGCTGTTTTCATTAATCTAACGATATTAAACTAATCTTATTTACCAAAGAGCACACAAGTCATGTAAACTTGAAAAACATTTTGGTTAGTTTCTATAGTTCTGGCAATTTTAGGAGTATTTGGTTTATATGAGTACTGACTTATCTCCATACCCAATTTTAAAAGAACTTTTTAAAAGGAGTTTTATACCATGTAAACATAGATGTACACATGGATAAACATATGTGAACGTATAGACACGAAGAAATCTTACAGCTTTCATTGAAAAATTTTAACGATAAGACAGGTACAATAATATAAAGCTCACTAGTTTATAAAAGGGCAGTTGGATTCAAATTATGTTTTTGCACATGGGATAAGTTAAGGTTACCTGCTTAGGTGGCCAAATTTTTTTTTTTTACCAATATTGGTGGAGAGAGAACACATTAAAAATTGTCATTTGCCCTTGCTAGGTAATCCTATGGGGACTGTGGACTAAATTTGGGGTATAGGACTTTTTATAGCAGTTTGATTTTTAAAATAAAAAGCCCCTTCTTCCCCCCCCCTTTTTTTAAGTCTCAAATGGGTGTAGACATTGTTTTAGTTAACTCCTTAGATATTTACATTTCAGAGACATAGTAAGATGTACAATTCCAAGGGACTGGAAGAAAATGCAGGTTTTTTCTACGAAGGAGTTTTGGGTGCATATTTGCTTATTATCGGAGATCTAGGGTAACTTTTAAGCTTTTTTTCTCTTTAGGTGTGGGACACTCTAAGGAATTTATTTATTTATTTATTTATTTATTTATTTAATTTATTTATTTATTTATTTATTTGCTGTGAGGGTCTAAAATTTGGAAAGTCCTGGAGCTGATGAAGTTTTATTACAGAGTCTCACGGAAGTAAGAGGAGTTGTAAGGTAGAGCAGAACCTGCCAGGCTGCAAATCCCCTGAATCTGTGTTCGATTTATTTCCTGGCTGCCAGCTTTTACACAAGTGACCTGTATACCTTTGGCCTGGAGGTCAGGCAAGAGTGCTTTTTGTAAATCTTGCAGGGAAGTTAAAGCAAACAGTCGAACATTTAAAGGATTTTCTGGGAAAGTTGGGGGAGTTTTAGGTGTTAAAGGAATCTGTTGAGGGGATGGGACAAGATTTTGAGGAGAGGGGTTTAAGCTAGGGGCCCAGGTATCTAGAAGACCTTCTGGAGGGCCAAGGCCAGGGAGTTGGAGATAAAGGGAACTTAGAAGTAGGTGGAGAAGGAGGAATTATAGTGGGTGTGTAATTTGACTTTTGTTCTAATTTCTGTTCTTTCATCTTTTTTAAGGAAACCCCTCAAAGCTAGCAGTTACACTCTCTCTGTGTCCTCTTTTCAATCCCATCTTACCATAGGTACCATTAGGACCGTTGTTTACGATAGGAACTCTCTAAAAAAATTTCTTTTTAAAATATAAAAGTTGAAATAAGATTCTATTCACTGTTCTTACCCATTATTCTTTCCATTAAGGTGTGGACAGAGCTCTCATTTCCCTCTTGTGTTTTAAATGAAATATATTGCTCCTTTGTAGATTGCATTTTTCTCCTCAGGCATCCATAGTCAATATTATCTAAGGGGAAACTGCTTTTTAGAGGCTTAACTGGTAATTTACAAACTTTGTAAACTTGCAATAAAAAATATAATGAGTTGGTAAATTTTGTTTCCAAAAGAAATCATTTTTATTATAAAAGTGATTTATTAACAAAGTAGAAAAATTTACAATGCAGAAAGAAATGAAGAAATAATGGTGATGGTGTTTGAGAAATGGTGATTGAGAAAGCATACTTTAGATAGTGAATTGCCTTTGAAAGGAATTAATAGGAAAAATGTCTTTTGCTTGTCATCCTTTTCACCATTTCCGGTACTCTGTATTTCATTGTGTAGATCCAAATTTCTACTGAGATTATATTCCTTTTGCCCAAAGATCTTTTTTTGTTGTTGTTGTTGTTTTTTTTTAACGTTTCTTACAGTTCATATTTGCTGGTAATAAATTCTCTTGGCTTTTACTCCCTAAAATAGACATTGTTTTGCCTTCATTTTTGAAAGAGATTTTATTTATATATAGTATTCTGAGTTAATAGTTTTTTTCTTTCCATACTTTAAGGCCGCAGTCCCCAACCTTTTTGGCACCAGAGATCAGTTTTGTGGAAGATAATTTTTCCACAGGCTGGGGACAGTGGGAGGATGGTTTGGGGATGAAATTGTTCTACCTCAGATCATCAGGCATTAGGTTCTCATGAGGAGTGCACATCCTAGATCACTCCCATGCGCAGTTCACAGTAGGGTTCATGCTCCTTGGAGAATCTAATGCTGCTGTGGATCTGACAGGAGGCAGAGCTCAGGCGGTAATGATGGTTCGCCCTGCTGCTCACCTCCTTCTGTGTGGCCTGGTTCCTAACTGGCCATGGACAGGTACCAGTCTGTGCTCTGGGGGTTGGGGACCCCTGCTCTAAGATGTCACTTTATTAACTTTTGGCCTGCATAGTTTCTGCCAAGAAATTGATTATAAATCCTATGTGATGACTTTGCTCTTCTGTTGTATCTGATTTCCTTCCCCCATAAGCTTAATTAAAAATTTGCTCTTCCTATCTTTGGTTTTCAGAAATTTGACTATGATGTATCTAAGTATGTGGGGTTTCATTTTTGTTTTTGTATTTATTCTTCATGGGGTTCTCTGAACATTGTTGATTTGTGTTTTGTTGTTTTCTGTAAGTTTTGGAAAATTCTTAGCCATAACATATTTAAATATTCTTCTCTCTTCTTTTATCCTTTTGGGACTCTAATTAAATGTGTGATAGATCCTTTGATATTGTACCATAGCTCTCGAATGCTAGATTTGTTTTTTTTCCACTCTTTTTTCCCTTCATATTTTCTTTTGATACATCTTTTGTAGTAGATTCTGCTTTAATCTATTAATTAGAGTTATTTAAAAATCCCTATTGCATCATTCTGACATCCAAATCAAGCTTAGCTTCATTGATTGCCTTATTTCCTAACAATGGGATTTTTAAATTTTATTTGTTTATCAAATGCCATACATTGTGTATAAAATGACAGTGGAAACTGAGGTAAGTAGTATTATGCCTACGTGCCTCTTCCATTCCATCAGGTCAGTAGTGAGGAGAGTTGAGTCAATCTAGTTGAGCGAGGTTTCGTTGTTGCAAGAATCACCTTCGGTGCACAGCACCACAAACTTCAGATTCCTTCAGTGATGGTACTCTATTAACTTATGCTTTGTGTGAGCTCTGAAGTGCTGAAAATTTGTCCTCTTTGTTTCTCTTCCACTCTCAGATTTCAGCAGTCCCTGCGTGCCTCTGCCACAACGGGGTATTTCTCCATGCCCCTCCTGCTCCCCTAGCATCAGACTGTTGATATTTGTTGCTCACTGAGAAGTGGAGCTTATCACTTGTTTACTATAAGTGGGGCTGTGGAGGGAAATAGGTAGGTTTTGTTCTAGGCCTATCTCAGTCTTAGGCAGGCTCTGTGCACTCAAGCCTCAGAAATGAGGGTTTCTTAGAATTCATGTCCTCCCTCTGCCCCTCACAGTTAAACTCTGCCTTTTCCTGGTAGGAATTCTTGGGTGGGAGACAGTTTCCTGCCCTTCCTCTGCAGTAACAGACTTCTAATTTGTAAGTTTGCAGAATCTCGGGCCTAGGAGAGTTTCCAGCCTTTCCACCAAGGACAATCGGCTGTATGTGCAACCCACCTCTGGCTTCAGAAGCAGTGGGTCTTTGCCTAGGTCCTTGGGTCAGGTCCCTTCTTCCGTTTAAGGCTTTCGATTTGAATAAGAGATGATCCCAGGAAGTGCATGGTTTTTCATACCTGTGTGCAACTTAAGGGGACTGACTCTCTTTGGTCTCTTACCTTACCCATTATCTTCCTTGTGAGGTCTACGGAAGTGACCTTGTGCATGAGGGCAAACTGCTCTTGTGTTTGAAACTCGCAGTTATTACACTCTGTCATGCTAACTCATACTCATCTTTCTGAATTTTTAAAATTTTAGCTATTTCTTCTTACTTTTATGGGGACTATTGCATCCTCCCATTCTCTGTCAAATGTAAAACTATTCACATATCCCAGTTTTCCTTGGATGGACTTGACATATTAAAAGAATTCAGTTCTCCTGGTTACCTTACAACTTCAGCTCTCTGATGAGCTCAAGAAAAGTTATAATTTCACAGATTATCCAGATTTCTCTTGTTGTTAGGCTGGGAACTGTATTCTCTTGCAGTTGTCTGCATCGTAAGTGGAAGCAGAAGCTCTGGTGGTGGGGAAATAGATCCTATTCACTTAGTTCTTCCATCAGTGTGTGGACAGAGCTCTCATTTCCCCCTTGTGTTTTATGTCACAGGCTTTTGGGAAATTAAATATATTGCTCCTTGGTAGATTGTATTTTTCTCATCAGGCACCCATAGTCAATATTTATCTAGGGGGATATTGCATTTTAGAGGCTTAACTGGTAATTTACAAACTTTTATAAACTTGTAATAAAAATATATGAGTTGGTGAATTTTCTTTTTAGAAGAAATCACTTTTCATTATAAAAGTAATTTATTGGCAAAGTAGAGACATTTTAAGTGCAGAAAGATAGAAATAAAGAAATAAAGTGATATCAGCAAGATGGCAAAATAGGACATCCTCAGGCCTCACCCTTCTACTGAAACACCTATTTAACAACTATCTATATATAAAATATACCTTTATGAGAGCGCTGGTTTTCAGGTAAGAGGTTGCAGAACCCTGGTGAAGCTCAAGACCTAGAAAAACTTCACTGAGAATGCAGGCTCATGCTTTCTGGCAGCAGAACCACCAACCATGGGCCTGGGAGCAGCCTCGCTCACTTGAAGACCTAGTGACAGCTCTGCCTGTTCACTGCTCATAAGGAACTCAGACCCTACAGGAACCTGCCTTCCCATGTCCCCAGTGGGATGACCACTTCCACAGAGCAGGGGACTTGGTAACAGATCCACCCACTTTCCCAGAGACCCAGGGGCAGCCCTGCTCATCTGCCCGTGGACCCAGCAGCAACCTTGACTGCTCACGGAAACGAAATGCAGCCCTACTCTCATGCAAATCCCAACAGAATCTCTGACTGTCTGTGGCACAGCAGCCCAGTCCTTGGAAGCAGGCCTACCTGCCCACATACCCAGCAGCAGGCCAGCCCACCCACAGACTCTGGCAACAGGCCCACCCACGGACCATGGCAGCAGATCCACCCTTGGACCCCACTCAGCTTAAGTCTGCCCACAGACACTGCCTACTGACTCTGGCAGCTGATCCACCCATAATCTCTGACCAACATGACTGATGAAGGTCTTTGGCTGCTGAAACCAGTCAGTAAGAACTGGAAGAGGTGACTACTTCTCAAATGCACAGACACCAGCCTAAGGCTACAAGGATCACAAAGAATCAGGAATACTCGATACTACCTTATTAGGAGCTGAAAAAAGTTCCAGTAACTTACCCTAAATAAATTGATATCCATAATCTGCTTGACAAAGAACTCAAAATAATTGTCTTAAATGAGCTGCAAGAGAACAGACAACTAAACAAAATTAGGAGTATAACATGTGAACAAAATCAGAAGTTCAACAAACATAGAAATAATAAAAAAGAGCCAAAGTGAAATCCTAGAACTGAAGAATACAATGACTGAACTAAAAAAATTAATACAGAACTTCAGTAGCATACTTGGTCAAGCAGAAGAAAGAATCATTGTACTTAAAGACAAGTCACTTGAAATTATCCAATTGGAGGAACAGAAAAAATAGAAAAGTTAAAAAGTGAAGAAAGCCTAAGGACTTATGGGACACCATAGAGTGAACCAATATATGCATTCTGGGAGACTCAGAAGGAGAAGAAAGAAAGAGAAAGAGGAAGAAAGCTTATTAAGGGAACACTTGCTAAAAACTTTACAAATATAGGAAGAGAAATGAACATCCAAATTTATGAAGTCTCAATGTACCCAAATACATTGAACCCAAAGAGGTTAACACTGAGTCACCTTAAAATTGAATTCTCAAAAGTCGAGTAGAGAATTTTGAAAGCAACAAGAAAAAAGTGACTTATCACAAACGAGGGAACCATTATAAGGCTACTAGTGGACTTCTCAGCAGAAACCTTGCAGGTGAGGAGAGGGTGGGATGATATATTCAAAGTACTGAAATTTAAAAAACCTGCCAACCAAGAGTACTATATCTAGGTCAAAGAATAAATCAAAAAAAGAAATTAGAAAATATCTCAAGATAAATGAAAATGAAAGCACCACATATTAAAACTTACAAGATGCAGCAAAAGCAATACTAAAAGGAAGTTTATAGTGATAAATGGCTACATTAAGAAAGACCTCAAATAATTAATTTTACATCTCAAGTAACTACAAAAAAAAGGAAAAAACTAATCCCAAAATTAGCAGGAGGGAAGAAGTAATATAAGTTAGGGAATAAATAAATATAAGACAGAATATGAAAACAGAAAAACAAAAAATTGATGAAGCTGTTTGTTGACAAACTCTTAGACTAACTAATGAAAAGGAAAGAAGTTGCAAATAAATAAAATCAGAAATGAAAGATGAGACTTTACACCTGATGTTACAGAAATAAAAAGGATTATGAGGAATTATTATGAACAATTATACAGCAACAAATTGGGCAATCTGGAATAAATGGATAAATGCTTAGAAACATATAATCCAACAAGGTTGAATCAAGGAGAAATAGAAAGCCTGTACAGACCAATGACAAATAAGTAGATTCAAGCAATAATTGAAAACAAACAAACAAACAAATGAAACAAAACAGAACTCCCAGCAAAGAAATGCCCAGAAACAGATAGTTTCATGGATGAATCCTTCCAAACATTCGAAGAAAAGTTAATACCAATACTTCTTAAAGTCTTCCAAAAAGACAGGAAAAGAGAAGAAACTTACAAATTCTTCCTGAGGCCAGCACCACCCTGATACCAAATCCAGATAGAGACACTACAAGAAAAGAACTATAGGTCCACACCCCTGATGAATGTAGATGCAAAAATATTCAACAAAATACTAGTAAATCAAACTCAACAGCACTTTAAAAGGATCATACACCATGACCCAGAAGGGTTTTTTTCTTGGGATACAGGGATGGTTCAACATATACAAATCAATAAATGAAGATAAAAATCACATGAACATCTCAATAGATAGAGAAAAAAAGTGACAAAAATCAATACTGTTTCACGATTTAAAATTCTCAACAAATTAAAAATAGAAAGAACTTAAATCTCAACTAGTTAGGAATAGAAGGAACGTAACTGTCAATGAATTAGGAATAGAAGGAACTAACATCAACAAAATAAAAGCCATTCATGAAAATCTCACAGCTAACATCATATTCAAGAGTAAAAAAAAGTTTTTTTTCTTTACCTCTCACATTCAACATAGTATTTCTAGCAAGAGCAATTAGGCAAGAAAAAGAAATAAAAGCCATCAAATTGGAAGGGAAGAAGTAAAATTGCCTTAGTTTCCAGATGACATGATCTCATATGCAGAAAACCCTAAAGACTCTACCAAAAAATAAAAGTTTTAGAAATAATACATTCACTAAAGTTGCTGGATACTAAATAAACATACAAAAATCATTTGCATTTCCGTACACTAACAACCTATCTAAAAAGAAAATTAAGAAAACAGTCCCATTCACAATAGCATCAAAAAGAATAAAATACCTAGGAATAAGTTTAACCAAGAGGGTGAAAGATTTGCACATTGAAAACTATAAAACATTGATAAAAGAAAATAAAGGTGACATAAATAAAAGGAAGGTGTGAAAGGAAAATAAAAACTTGGGACCCCAACTCACTCTGCCAAAATGAAAAAATTAAGCCAAAAGCTGAATGATGCAAGAAGCTGCCCTCCCTTTTGTTTCTAAGCAGACAGATATGGATAAAAGGCTAAGTATCTCCACAGGCAGCTGCTCTATGTTCACCTTATATTAAGTGCCAATTTGCGGAGCACAAGATGAATACTTAATTGACTATTTTCGTACCCGCTCATTTTCTCCTGCAGCATGTGGGTGACCCTACCATATACTCCCTCTTTCCCCTCCAGCCCACTAGCCCAATATTTCCCTTTTAAATGTTGAAGCCCTTAAATTCATCTTTGAAGAAAGGCACTGATAAATACTGAAACCCTTAAATTCACCTTTGGAGAAAGGCACAGACCACAGACTGTTTCTGTGACTGCATGTTTTTTTCTTCCAGGCATGTCCTTAACCTTAGCAAAATAAACTTCTAAATTGATTGAGACCTGTCTCAGAATAAGTTTTGGTTTACAAAGTATACCTTGTGTTCACAGATCTGAAGAATCAATATTGTTAAACTGTTCATACTACTTACTCTTCAATAAATGATATTGGGAAAACTGGATATCCACATGCATAAGAATGAAGTTGGACCCTTATTTTATACCATACAAAAACCCAACTTAAAATGGATTAAATACTTAAATGTAAAACCTGAAACAACAGAACTCTTAACAGAAAACAGAGAAAAAAGCTTCTACACATTGAACTTAGCAATTATTTCTTAGATATGGCACAGAAAGCACAAACAACAAAAGCAAAAATAGACACATGAGAATATATGAAACTAAAATGCTTCTTCACAGCAAAGGAAACAATCAACAGAGTGAAAGTCAATATGCAGAATGGGAGAAAATATTTGCAAACCATATATCTGGTAAGGGATTAATATCCAAAATATATAAGAAACTTCTACAATTCAATAGCAAAACAGAGAAACACATAAAAAACCAAATAGCCTGATAAAAAATATAGTAAAGGACCTAAGTAGACGTTTCACCAAAGAAGACATACAAATGACCAACAGGTATAGGAGAAAGTGTTTAATGTCACGATTCATCAGGGAAATGCAAATCAAAACCACAGTGAGATATCACTGCACACTTATTAGAATGCTATTGTCCAACAACAAAAGATAAAATGTGTTGGTGCAGATGTGGAAAAAAGGGAACCCTTGTTCACTGTTGGTGGCAGTGCAGCCACGGTGGAAAATAGTATGAAGGTTCCTCAAAAAATTAAAAATATAATTACCATTTGAATCAACAATCCCCCTTTTGGATGTATATATTAAGGAATCAGAGTCAACATCCTGAGGAGATATCTGCACTCCTATATTCATAGCAGCATTATTCGCAATTGCCAAAAAGTATAAGCAATCCAAGTGTCCACTGACAGATGCATGGATAAAGAAGATGTGGACACCCAGTGGATATTATTCAGCCTTAAAAATAAGGAAATCCTGCCGTTTGCTGCAACATGGATGGACCTGGAGGACGTTATGCTAAGTGAAATAAGCCAGGCACAGAAGGACAAATACTGCATGATCCCACCTGTACGACGAATCTAAAACTGTCAAACTCATGGATTCAAAGAGTAGAATAGTGGTTAACAGGGGCTGCAGAGAGGGGAGAAGGAGGAGATGTTGGTCAAAAGGTACAAAATTTCAGTTATGCAATGCATATATGCTCAGAGATCTACTGTATAATATAGAGCCTATAGTTAACAATACTGTATTGTATACTTAAAATCTGCTAAGAGGATAGATCTCACATTAATTGCTCTTAACACAAGATAAAATATTTTTTTAATTAAACAAAACAAGGGTGAGAACAAAAGGAAACTTGGAGGTACTGGACAACTTTATGGAGTGATTGGTGATGTTCTCATGGGTGGATACTTATCTGCAAACTCATCAAGTTGTATATGTTCAACACATACAGCTCTTTGTATGCCAACATACCTCAGTAAAGTGGCTTAAAAATAAAGAAATAAAAACCACCCATAAGCCCATCATCCAAAGAAACCATTACTAATATTTTATTGGATTTCTTCTGGTTGTTTTTCAATAAGTGTGTCTATGTTGGTTTCCTACGCAAGTGTACATGCCCAAATATATGATCTGTGTGTTTTGTTTAAATAAGCTAGTTTCAAAAAGGTGTGTTTTCTTATGGGTTGAGTGCTATGGCACTTATGAAATGATGATGCGTTATTCGTGTTTGGTAAAGGTGCCAAAATGTATGGCATATTTTTAGTTTGCTGTTGGGGCTGGATTCTTTCTCGCGGCTGTCTATTTCACATGAACAGCCAAGACAGGTGTGTGTATGTGATTCCAATGGAATGCACTTCATTCCAGAAAAGCTCAGTCGTTGATTCCTTGTGCTGAGGCCTCCCCTTCCCTGTGCAACCTCCATCCCTTTGTTTTCATTACAAGAGGAATGAATATCTATGTTGCCCCATCCTGACACATAGAACAAACAGAAATAAGGAAAGTATATGATGTTCTTAATATGTGTTTCATTTTCTTTTCTTTCTTTCTTTTCCAGAAAGTATTTTGGAGAAAAAATTGGACTGTATTTTGCCTGGCTGGGGTTATATACATCATTCCTCATTCCATCTTCTGTAATTGGAGTGATTGTGTTTCTTTATGGATGTGCAACAATTGAAGAAGATATTCCCAGGTAAATCAGTTTTAAAGAAAAAGGCTCAGTTGCCATATGTTAATAATTTGGAGTTTCATCCCAGTACAAGTACATTTCACATGCCTCTTTCCAAAGCCCTTGCCCTCTATCATTCTCCTTTGCTGTGACACATGTAGCTTTCCTCCAGAGACAGATCTAGGAGCTACAGATTCTGGGAATGGCTTCAGAGCCATGCTAGGCGAGGCCCACTTCCTCTTCTAGCCAAGGTCTTCTCTAGGGCTGGGGTATGTGTCTGGTGTGGGCAGAGGGATAATTCCTGGTAAGAAGAATTATGTCAGAGAAATACTTTTTTCCTCTCTCTCCACTTCATCACTTTTTTTCCCCTCTGGTTTCCCATAAGACCCAAGGCAAGGTGTGGGGAGTGACACTGGGTAGAATGTGGTCAGACACTGCTAGAATAAAGCAAGCTGAGAAAGCAGGCAGCTCTAATGCTGAGGAAGGCACAGTCTCTGTTTCAGGAAGTCAGAAACTGCGGGGAGGAATAGCCCAAGGTGGGACTCTTGAAGCGCCAAGAGATAGAATCAAAGCTAGTTTTTATGAGGAAGAGAGAACCCACAAAGGAAATATGGGGTGGGTATCGTGGCTCACACCTGTAGTCTCACTGCTTTGGGAGACCAAGGAGGGAGTACTGTTGGAGCCCAGGAATTTGAGACCAGCCTGGGCAACACAGTGAGTTGAGACCCTACCTCTAAAAAAAAAATTAGCTGGGCTTGGTTTGGTGGCATGCACCTGTAGTCCCAGCTAATTGGGAGGCTGAGGCAGGAGAGCTGCTTGAACCTAGGAGCTTGAGCTCGCAGTGAGCTGTGACTGATTGTGCCACTGCACTCTAGCCTGGGCAAAAGAGCAAGACCCCTCCAAAAAAAAAAAAAAAAAAAAGAAAAGAAAAGGAAAGAAGCACTTAGTTGACAATGTTATATATTAGCTGTGTGACTGGACAGTTTCCTCCCTGAAGCTTAGTATTCTTGGCTGTAAAATGGTAGTCACAACACCTAAATCATGGTGCTGTGAGGATTAAAGGAGACTGTGTCTGGCACATAGCAGAAGATTAATAAATGATTGTTGAATACATCAAAATGTGTGGAAGTAGAGTACAAGGGACAAAAGATACACTTAGCTAATATGTAGAATTTAAACCTCTTGCCATCTTCAGAATTGTCTTTGCAAACTGAAGCATGGTTAATATGTTTTAGTTTTCTTTGGGATGTAAGTGAGAGAAATGCAGCTTGAACTAGATTAAGTGAAAAAGAAAATTTATTATAAGCATTCAAGGAACACTGGAATAGGTACTCCATTTATCTCCTGCCTCTGACTCTTTCTAGCATTTGTTGGTTTCACCACGTATTTTCTCCATTTGGATTAAACATTGCTGCTAGTAGCTCATGGGTGTTACACCTTAGAACTTTATACTCGTTTCATCTCAAGTGAAAAAGTACTATGACTCCGTTTGACTTACGTGGAGGCCCTGGACCAATTCACTGTGGCTCGGGGGCAGGATAGCTTTGTACCAACTTGATGTTCCCTCCATAGCCAGGTGGATGAGGACACTGGGCGGATCGTTAGAGTTGGGGGTGGTAATGGGGAAAGTAATGGCCATTCTGAAGAAAAAGTAAAAAATGTGCATTTTAGGAAGGGTATGTGTGCATCAGTGGGCAGAAACCTGCTTTATGGCTCACCTGCTTCCTGCCTGTTGGTGCATACCCTATAGAAATGGTCTTGCAAATTAGATCACCTGGAGATGATGTTGTCAATATCTAGACTAAAACTAAATCTATGTTAATCTATGCAAATGGTCTTGCAAATCAGATCAACTGAAGATTATATTGTCAATATCTAGAGACAAGAGTTTGGATTTTTTTGATATAAAATTCTAGTATCAATTGTCAAGTTTTTTTTTTTTTTTTTTTTTTGCAGGGGTGAGGAAAAAAGGAAGGGGGAGAGGGAGGGAGGCAGAGGGCAAGTGTTCTTGATTGGGAGTTCTGGGACCTTTATCACAGGAGATGGGTTATTAGGGCTCTGCTTTCCCCAGCGCATCTAGAGGGAAGAGCTAATACTTATGAAATACCTACCTTGTGCTGGGCATAATGCTAGGTGATTGTTATAAACTAGTTTCTTTGATCCTGTAAGAGATCAATGTTATATATGCCATAAATAGGCATTATAATTTCCACTGAACAGTGATTGAGAAACTGATGCTACATGAGGTCACATAAATTGTCCAATATCAACAACTGATAGTTGTCAGGGCTGGGAGTTGAACTCTGTTGCCTCCTGTTCCAAAGTCTTTGCTTTTTCTAATAAGGAGAGAAGTTTTCCAGAGAGCTCATATCCTCCTCCACAACTCAGTAGCTTCACGTGGGCTTGCCTGGGTGTGTTCTAAGAAAACATGGCTTTTGGGTTTCTCTTGCCAGTTGTGATCCCTAGACATCTGGCCTCAGGTTGGCCAAGGGTGGAAAACCCCATACCGTGCCTAGGGAACCGGTTCCAGTTCAGTGGGTGGGGCACCAGTGGGCTGGTTTATATCAGGATTTAGAACTTGTGCCCTGGGTAATACACGTGGCAGCAGCAACTACAGCTGGAAAGGACATGGTCTGCACATGCTGCAATGATAGACATCTACACACAGACGCACACACCCCACATTCACACACACTCATGCACGTGCACATAGATGTCTACACACAGACACACACACCCACATTCACACACACATGCATGTGCAGATCCATGTCTGCACACAGATGCACACACCCACATTCACACACACTCATGAATGTGCTGATAGATGTCTACACACAGATACACACACCCACATTCACACACACTCATGCACGTGCACATAAATGTCTACACACATACACACACCCACATTCACACACACTCATGTACATGCAGATAGATGTCTACACACAGACACACACACATGCATATGCAGATGGATGTCTGCACACAGATGCACACACCCACATTCACACACTCATGAATGTGCTGATAGATGTCTACACACAGATACACACCCACATTCACACACTCATGCACGTGCACATAGATGTCTACACACGAACACATACCCACGTTCACACTCATGCATGTGCTGATGAATGTCGAAACGCCCATTCCGCTCCATACGTGCACATATCATCACCACACACACACACACCCACATTCACACATACTCATGCATGTGCAGGGATATTCAAGTGTAAAGTGCAGTCGTTACTGTGGATGTGTCACATTGCCTGGTGTTTTACAACTGTGGATATGACAACCACCACTGGTGGGTTGTGGAATCAATTTAATGGGCCTTTAAGTGGACTAAAATAAGATGGGGTAAGATAGGCTAGAACACAATGAATACTAGTATTCATTATAAGAAGGATGGGTAAGTGTTGCTTCATGAGATTTTATTTCAGTTTTGTAAGTGTGTTTGTGAGAGTGAGGGTATGTATTTGCATACTGAAATCTGATGTAACAAATCATTTTAACTGTAGGTCATAGTCAAAAAAAGATTAAAATTACTACAAAATTGAAGTTTTGGATGTTGTTTCTTTAGACTCAGGATGGGGCCTGGCAAATCAGGAAGGTGTAAATACTAGAAAAAAGTAAACATTTTAATAGATTTCTTTAAAAACAGACGAACTGTTTTTTATACACAATTGTAAATTCATCAAAAGTCCAACTTCTGTGGGTCTGATAGAAGCTCACAAAATGCCACTCCTTATAAACAAAGGGATATTCTCTAAAAACCAATATTGAATCTAAATACATACTGTAAGGGTTTGTGTCTATCAGCCACGCATAACTGTGATGAAAAACTTACAGTATTCCTGGGGTTATTTTAGAGGTTGCTAATTTCGTCATCAAGCCTGAAATTTACTATCGCTCACTTTTTAAAACCTTTTTATTTTGAAAAATTTTAGATTCACAGCACAGGAACTTGCAAAGATAGTACAGAGGGGCCCAGCATGCCCTTCATCTAGTTTCCTCCCATGGTTTCATCTTATGTAACTACGGCACAACCTCAAAACCAGAAAACTGACATGGATTAGGTGGAACTTTAAATGATACCTTTTATTCCCAGTAATTTAACTTTGATATGTGAGATATAAGCATAAGCTTGTCAGTAATACTTCCGTGCGTGCATGATCCCTCTATAGAACTTCCCTGTCTCTACTCACCAAGGGATTGATTTCATTTGTTCAGCACTTACATGAACAGAGAACACTAGGACATTTTTTAAAAAGCTGATTAATCTAAACCGTATTGAAAAAAGATTGGTTACTTTAGGTCTGAGACCTTAATAGCAGCTGTTTAGTCTGAATTTCCTGAACGATTGCCTCTTTGTACCTTCTCCCGTTGCGCTAACGGGCCTCTGAATCGCCTAATCCAGGAGCAGTGATTTACCCTGAAGAATGTTGCTCACTTTAGGGTCTTGGTTCAATGGACTGTCAAGCCGTTTATCAAGCTTCTTACGCTTTCTAGAGAAAATAATAAATTAAAGGAATACAGCATTGGATTTATAGCCACAGTTACTTCTCACTAGAAACCTGTGGATCGTGCAGCTTAGTGAGTACGCTAGACCTGATTTCCATTGTAGGCAGGCTTCTTCATCTTTCAGCTTGTCTAGAGGCAGGCTGTCTCAGAAAACACAAAGTCGTTTCGATGTCATTCTTAGCCAGAATTCCTCTAGAATTCTGTTAAAATTGATTACATCAAAAACCCTCCAATACATACAGAAAGCATTCTGACTTTGCATTTAAATGATTTGAGGAGAATCCATACCATGGTGGCTGCCATCTTGTACAAATGATGGATAGTTGCCTGCACTCTAATTTAAAAACCAGTAATTTACATAGCACTTAAGTTTCAAAGTGCTTTGCACCCGCTTGGCTGCTAATACGTTTTTCATTCCTGACCTTTTAGCATTGACTGGTTTCAGTTGACGAGGTTTCTGTCTCCTCAGTCCATGCTTAAAAGAAAAAAAACCGCTGAGTTAAATGAAGTCCCTAACACACATACTCCAAGAGCAGCATTGAGGAACTCATATGTTCTTGGATGTGACTTAAAAGTGAAAGTCTTTTACTAGAATTTATACAGACAAGTGATTTTCTGTGTAAATCTGTTTTTTAAGGGAGTACTTTCCTCTCTGAAAGCAACAATTCCTTCTCAACTACATAGCAAACACAGGTCTGACCCAGAAGACATAAACTGGGCTCTCTAGTCACCAAGCAGAACATGCCCAGGTGAAACTAGCATAGCTGAATGTATTATTAAGATATTACTATTTAATATTTTCGATGTGGATGAGTCATTTTTATTGAACTTTGCCAAGGGAGAGCTTAGCAGCGAGTCAGCAGAGGAACTGGAGTTTATCCTTAGAGACTGAGAATTTCCATTCTCTCACACAGAAGGCCTTTCCCTCCTGTGGACTTAGTAGCTCATTAAAAACAGAAGCCTAGGGACTGGGGCTTGACAGAAAGTGACAGCCCCTCAGTAAATCTGCCACCCTTCAACTTCTTAATGAAGGAGGAAATAGACCCAGGCATTCCTTTGGCTTTGCAGGTTTCCTCTGAGCACTGGCTTTAGCACACAGGGCACCAGCTTGCTCACCCTAGCCGTGGCTCCCACTTGTGAGTCATGCTCTGTAGCGCCCTCTGCTGCTGCTTTGTGTGGGAAACAGCTGTTGTTCTCAGTGCTGGATCCCCTGCCTCCCCATCATTGTCTCCAGTTGCCCTGTAAGAACAGCCAATGCTTTGCTTTCGTGAAATCTTAAGTTCTCCACCCTTTCCCCCTGAACCATGAGCTTAACCATCCTCCCATCTCCCTGGGAAAATATTACACAACAGAGGGATGAGTTCATTCATTTTCCTATCAGTGTATGGTGTAGAGGGTTATTGGGAAAGCCAGTCAGGGCTGATTCTTTGGTTCTTATTTCCAAGCATTCATATGAGCCTAAATCTGTTGGATACAGCTAGTCAGCTAATGAGTGAATGGAATTTCAAATATATTCCTCAGTCCATTAAATGGAAATACACTAAGAATAGGTTGGAATACAGGCCATTAGAGATTATTTGGTTCATGCTCCAAGTATCAAAGAATCTAGACCTTGGAAGAATTTGCCTTGCTCTTTCATTGTCCCTAATCTTATTTCATGGTTATAATAATTCTTATTAGGTTGAGGCTATTAATCTCCATTCTACAAGTGCCTCTCCAGCTCATGCTCTTAGAAAAGGGCTTTCCACCCAGATCTACTCCATTCTTCCCTATGTAGAACTTCATCTTCTAGAGGTGAGAGCATGCACAGGTCTAGCCACACACTCATGTTTGTTTCTACTTGGGACCAGTATCACTTGTTTGTGAGACAGCCAGTAGGCTTTACAAAAACAGCCTAGACTGAAGAATGGATGATGAAATCCAGCTTCAGGCTGTGATTTATTCACAACTGTTGATGCATCCCATTCCACCAATCTCATGGACCCAACACGTTCTGAAGGGACTTTATGAGGCATAATTTAATGCCCAGTATCTCTAACAGATCTCAGTAACTTTCCAGGACACTTGTAGTGACAGGGAGCTCCATACCCTATCTTTTTATTGTTTTTTTTGAACCAAATATGAGTAACACTCTCCAGGTGAAGAATCCAATGATCCAATGCTAACTTCTTTAACATTCCTTACTTACGGAGTTGAAAAACTCAACCTTAGATTTGGAAATGGAAGCTATTTGGGGGATGGTTTTTTCTTGGAGCGGACCATGCTTGAGCTCCACCTGACCCAACAACCTCCATCTATTGCAGCAGAGAGATGTGTGACCAGCAGAATGCCTTCATCATGTGTCCCCTGTGCGACAAGTCCTGTGATTACTGGAACCTCAGCTCAGCCTGTGGGACCGCGCGGGCCAGCCACCTGTTTGACAACCCTGCCACCGTCTTCTTCTCCATCTTCATGGCTCTGTGGGGTATGTGGCCATCACCAGGCTTGCTTATATGGGCGGTTCCTTTAAATGGGTAGAGTGACCAAGCTCTAAAGCTCATCCCCTTCAGGTTACTTACTTTCACATTTTTTCTTCCCATCCCAAGAAGTATTTTAAGGATAATACCTTTCACTTCGCTACTCATATGTGTGAATAGAAATAGGAACATCCTTCATGTCTTTATCTGTTTTCTCTCAGATGTAGTCATGCTAACCTTGTACTAGTCCCATGTGTGATTTATTCAGAATTTGAACCAATGCCTGTTTCGAAAACCCCTAGCACACCCGTAAGACTCCTCCAGGTACACTGACTTAGGTGAGAGTATAGATATCATGCAGCACAATACTTAGAATGGTGGAGTGACTGTCGTGGTCACAGAGTTAGCTCATGGTAAACGTGGGCTGAGATTTGGTCTCCTGACTCCAGTTCAATGCTATTGTTAGGACATCGTGAGTGTAGACTGTACTGTCCCTGCACTGTTTAATTTAATATTTATCGCCAGAGTAATGCTTTCAGTATTCCCACCAAAGGGATTTGTGGAGGAAAAAATAATTCCTTCATTTTTCTCCTCCTCCCTTCCTCCCAGAGTATGGGGGTAATAAACTTGTTATGAGCCATAGCTATCTGACTGTAAACACACACACACAGACACACACACACACACTCCTCTTCTCACAAACTGGAATAATGTAGAATAACCACCCCATGGTAACTGAGCATTTCTAAGAAGACACACCCATGAGTATTAGAAAAGGGACCAAGTCAACATGTGTCAGCTCATCTGAGTAGCCACCTGCTCCTTTACTCATCACCGAATGTCCAGGCCCTGGGTTTGCACGTTGGTCACAGACCAGCAGGACCACAGTCCTGCTGCAGAGGCTGCTTGGTTTATCACTGACTCCATGGGGCCCGGAGGATATGCCAGGATGGGCCCTGAGTCACACATCCCTGAGAGTATGAGGAGGAGGAGGAGAGGGAGAGGTCTATTCTCGGTGGTTCTTAGGAGAACTAGAACACAACCTTCCTCCATTCCCGGTGGACCTTCACTTGGGTGGAGACAGAACTTGACTGGAAAGATTCCTGTATTACTAGGCCACCAAGAAAAATTTCCAGGGCACACTCTATTCTCTATTATCAGGGAGAGCAGCTGCATCCCGGGAGCACACGGGCCGTGTCAGCCCGTCGAGAGTTGGAGCAGGAGGAAATGGAATTGTGACCATAGAGTCCTGGGACTGTTCACAGGCAGGGTCAGTAGAACACACTGAAGTTGGGGCTTGCTGCCTGGGAAGTCACTGGCAGCTCTGTGTCTCCTTATCAAACAGGAGTATCATGGAATGACTCCAAGACCCACCTGAACTGATTTGGAACCCAGAATACGTATTCATTTTTTGAAATATTACAACTCTAATCCCCATAATTTGTCTTGCTGATATTACCACCGTTAAGTAGCTGAAGCTTAATAACTCCAGGTCTATAATCCTTCCAGAACTTTCTTGGGACACATAATGCCCTGTTGTAGAGAAACTTGGTGTTCAATCGTACTTCCTAGTTTCAAGTTTCAACAACTGCCTCTTCTCTTCCCTCGATAGCTGTAATGAACAGCAATCTCCCACCCCTTCTGAGATCCTCAGTCTTCTCCTACCCCATCCCTGGACCTACTGTCTTCCTCTCACATGACAGTGCAGGGAAAGTACCCAGAGGGGGGATTGCGCCAGAGCTTCCTGGCATAGGGGAGGATTTGGTTTTGTTTTTTGACAGCCTTGCTGTGCTTTATGTGATTGTGTATTCAGTTACAGCAGCCAAGAGCCCTTAGGCAAGATTGTCTACAAATTACAATTAAAAATAATAGTAATGCCTCTCATTACCCTGATTATTATGATTAGTGGTGCTGTGCTGGGTGGGCCTGGGCCAGGGCCCAGGCCTGCCGGGAATAAGGCTGGGAAGAAATGGCTGTATGTTGAGAGAGACTTGGGCTGCTGGTGGCAGTGGAAGGGGTGATGTGGAGTCAGGAGGTCTTGGGGGATACCAGTCAGCAGGACCCGAGTCTGTTGGAGTCTTCAGACCCAGCTCCCCTGTGACTCTGACTTCAAACTCTAGGGAACATTGGGAGAGAGAGTGAGGTCCTGCTGAAAACAGAAGGAAAGAGACAGCGTTTCAGAACTATTTTCTGAATAGAGGTTAAGGACACTGACCTAGGCAGACCTAATGTGTGTCTCAGTTCTGCTCCTTACCAGCTAGGGATCCCACAGCAGGTAAATGTGAACCTAGTTCTGTGACACTAAAGTCAATACCCTTGACCAAGGTGCCCTGTTACCTTGGGCAGATTACTTAATCTTTGGATATCGTTGTCCTCATCTGTAAGTTGAGTGAAATAATAGCTACCCCACAGTGTTCTTGTGAGAGGTGGATGAGGTATGCATGCAAAGCATGTAGCATAGCGCCTGGCATAGAACTGGGAGCCACTCTCCATCAGTTTGATGGTCCTCCCTTGCCCTCACGACTCATCTATCCATGACTCTTTCGCCCCTCTCATCTGTCCTGCCGTCTGACTTCCTCCCTTCATGGAGACGCCAGTCGGTCAGCACTCTGGACACTGCTGTGTGCACAGCCCTCCTCAGGAACCAAGGAAGGAGCAGTAGGAAGAGGAGGGACTTGCTACCATTCTTAGTATCTCCGGGCCAAAGCCAGTGTTGGGAGGTCAGAATACACTCACTCGAGAAAGGCCTCAAATCCAAGGGAGAAAAACTTGCAAATCAGTGCGTGCAAAATATCATGTCAGATGAAAACATGCAAATCAATGCACCATAATGTAGTAAATGTAAGTAAAACAAATGCACCAAATGCAAGTAAAACAAATGCAGCTTTAAGTAACTGTGTATTCAACCAGTGCATCAGTGTTTGATATTCTCAGTTCTGAGCTGTGACTGAGGTAGACAGAGGCAGCTAAGAGCCAGGAAGAGTTTACAGTCCTGTTATTACATCACAGACATGAAGTGCCAGCCAGTAGTCAGGCGTGGCATGTAGTGAAGTGTGCTCAGGCTCCTGCTAGGGGTGGGGTGGATCTGTAGGGGTGGCCTCAGGGAATGTCATGTCATCTCCCTCTCCAGGGTGCCATGAACATAGGGCAGTAGGAGTGAGGAAGACAGGGTGCCGTGGGGACTGATCTTATGGAAGAGGAGGACTTGAGCTGGGTCAGGATAGGATGAGGGTAGAAGCTGGAGGATAGCACAGGAGAGAGGGACAATGGGCGCAAATCGAGTATGGAGAAGATGGTGAGGGGATGACCCAGCTGCAAGATGTATGTTGACAAATGGCAGGATGAGATTCAGATAGATGGTTCAGCCTCGACATACATAGTCCTGGAATCCAGAGAGAAGAACTTAGACTGTAAGGAGCCATTGAACATGTAGGCCGGTAGTGTTGGCACCCTTCCTCTGCCCACTCCTTCCATGCCCATATGCCATTGTCCTTCAAAAATCAGCTTGGATGCCTCCTCTGGCAGGTAGCACTTCTCTTCGCAAGCCCACAGCGTTTTCATCTGTGTCATTCTTAGGGCCTCGATCCCTTTATGCCTTGTATTGTAGTTGTTTACAATCTCTTCTCACAGACTGTAAACAACTTGAGAAGCAAAATCCACATGAAGTTCACCCGATCTCCCCGACAATGCCTAGAATGGTGTTTTGTGCATTGCAGATACCTTAGTTGGGACTGGTGCTTTTGCAGGATTAGAAATTCACTCAAACTTCCTCAAATAACAAGAGATTTACTTTAAGAAAACAAGAGACAAGCTCCTGGGTGTAGGAAATGAAATATAGCCGGGCCTCTTGGGAACTGGAGCTGGAGATGCTGTCGGAAACTAAGGCCTTCCCTCCTTTCAGGTGCTGCGCGGTCTCTCCCTTCCCTGCTCCTCTTTGTGTCTTTTAGTTTCAGTTTTCAAAAGAGGGAATCTGCCTGCTCTGTCAGCAGGCCCTGGATCAGGTGTTCAGCTCTGGTATAACAAACTGTAGCTGTAGGGTTGGGCTGGTGGGGGGATCAGGTTCTTCCTAGAGCATGCTGAGAAAGGCATGCTGGTCCTTCAAAGGGCCGTGGGTGGGGCAGGCAAACTGATGGATGTGTAGGTGTGGCAGGCATTCTACAACTATTCGCTAAGCAAATGGAAGAATGAATGCATACCACTTTACAGAGATTGTTCTATCAGTTACATGCAGGATGGGTTGGAAGGCTGAAAGTCTGGAGTCAGGCAGAACTGTTAGGAGACTGTTATGTAACCGCAGAATGATATGATTAGGGCCCAAATGAGGCAAGTGGTGCTGGGGACAGAAAGACAGAAATGTAGGGGAAAAGCGAGAGTGCTGAGGAAGGTGAAGGAAGAAAGAATGTATTGTATAGGCAAGATGAGACTTGTCAAAAAATCCTGCAGACCCCTCTCTTTTTATTTTCTTCATCCTGCCATCCTTACTTTACTTCTCCAGATCAGTGTTACCCTCTTCTCAGAAGTGGAGAAAGGAGCGTGTGTGTGTGTGTGTGTGTGTGTGTGTGTGTGTGTGTGTTGACTCTCAAGGATGTGGAGTATTTCTAGCAGTTTCAACTAGAAGTGGGAAAAAGAGGCTAAATGCATTCCAGAGAGCTCCTAAATTTAAAATCTATTAGTTTATCCCCCACCTCCACTGGTGAGCCCAAAGGGTACAGAATCCACTCTTCAAAAATAATTGAGTTTTTGTTGTTGTTGTTGTTCTTTTTAAGCTACCATGTTCCTGGAAAACTGGAAGAGGCTGCAGATGCGACTGGGCTACTTTTGGGACCTGACTGGCATAGAAGAGGAAGAAGTGAGTTCTCTCACATACTTCTCACATATTTCTGTGGGCTTTTGCTTTGTTTTGACCTTGGAAATGGACTCTCTTGAGTGAGATAACCATGTATGTTTGCTGTCACTGGCTGGGTCTCACAGTGGCTGCCTGTGTAGCTTGGCTTCATGGGCTGGGCCATAGTTGACCTGCACTGAGGCCAAAAGTCCAAGTGCCCCCTCTTCCCTTGAGCTGGAGGGCATTGAGCCTGATGTTTGGGCAGATGTCCCAGTGCCCTCCTCTCGGGGAAGAGGTGGCAGAAGATGCAAGAAAACAAGAGGCGAGAGGTCATCTTGAAATCATAAAGCCGGAGAATCAGGGATGTGTCAGAATGCCCTGGGAGCCTCCTGAGGGCCCAAGGAGAGGCAGGGTGTCAGGTGCTGGTTGTCTTTGATGTCTGTGAAAGAAGAAAGAACCACTAAACCTCTGTGGTACAAGCCCGTGCACTATGTGTGAAACTGGGGAGTTGCGGAGGCGTGAGCTAAGGGAAAGGGTAGGTTCTTCTAGAGCCGTGTTCTGGACAGATGATCTTTAAATAATGCAAATAAATCAGCCTTCCCTCATAGCTCTTCTGAGGACTAGCCCCCGAGTCTCGATGCTGGTGAGCTGATGATGGGCAGTGTGTCGTGCTTGCTCCCATGATCTGTTCCCACCATAATTCCTGCTCCTCCCAAAGCAACCCCACTGCCACTCAGCTCTCCTCCCCTCTTCTTTCACTTCCAAGCTCAGCAAGCCCCTCTGTTCTGACCATTAAAATCTTCAAGGCCTCCTGATACCAGGTACCACCATGGATGGGATATCAGGCAGGGACTCTCAATAGTGTGGATATCGTGGGTGAGGGGCTGAAGGCCGTGTCTAGGAGGGCCAGGAGGCACTTGCAGTTGCCTGAGTACCCACTTGCAAGGGCTGGCCATAGCAGTAAGGCCACAGCAGTAACGTGGCTGCATGGAACACAAGCCTGCTCCTTACTCTCCTACAGTGATTGCCTTGGACTAGGGACCTGGGGCCTTGTGGCCCTGACACTTTATGAGAGAGAAGTGGAATCCCTAATTGAGTCTCTTCCCAAGCCTGTATGTCCCCACGTCTGTGGCATGTCACCATTTCTTCTCCTTAATGCTCTAGGTAGTCTACTTGCCTTTGAGCAGGTGGGCTGAAGAATGGCAGGACCCACGGGGCAGCTGCATGGAATGGAATCTACCAGTGCAGGGTGTGCTGCCTGAAAGTGCTGGAAGGAGAGATGTGATGCTGTAGCCTTTCTCTACCTCCCATGGGTTCTCACTTAATTGCATCCCCATCCCACTCCACCCCATTGCCTTACCATATATTGGGTACATGCACCCACTCTACTCCAGTCCTAAGTGTTGAGCATATACCCTGAGACTAATACTATCATGAACTCCGTGGTGAAAGAGAGAATATACATATGCATTCTGCCTTCAGAGAGGATTCAAATTATTTAGGAAGATAAGCAACAGAGAATAGTAAAGACAGTTGCATTTCTTGCAAGAAAATTCCCAAACTGGTCCTTCCAATAGAAAGAACTCTAGAAGTTTGAATGTGGGTGATCTAGTGGGAAAATCTTTGTATTATTGGTCCTGTTTGATTTAGCTGAAATATGTCTCATATACATGAGAGAGACAGAGAGAGACGGAGGTTGGGGGAGATGGGTAGGGTATAGTGCCTACTCCCCTAATGCCATAGAACATTTCCAAAAAAAGAAGATGCATCCCGGCATCCAAGCCTGTGTAGGCCCAGAGACAAGTTAAGTGTGTCTGCCGAGTAGAGTAGAGGAAGTCCTCACATCTCTCTGTTAGAGGGCAAGTATAAACATACTCTCTTCATCAGAAAAGCCTCAGTTATAACTCAATACCCTTGAAATCTCTGTAATAAGCCCCTGGCAGGAGTGAGACTATCATCCATTTTTCTTTCTGTAGCCAGGTTTCCATCTGTTTAACCCAATGAGCCATGGTAACTTCCTGGGAGGTACATGATTTGAGGAGCTCATGTGCTGGCTGAGAGGGGCCTGGCCAAGACTGGGTTTACCCGGGGCCTAAGGAGACAATCCGGATGGGATCTCCGTGTGAGGTTGCTGCAAGGCTGGTTGGTTCTGTAGTGTGATTGGTGTGCCCCGCATGTGCACAGGCCAGCCTCAACTTTTCCTTTAATGCATTTCTAGTTTGGATTAGCACACATCAATTTCAGTTCAATTCTGAACATGGCCATTAAGCATCTACTACATACTAGGTTTTTGTATAGAATATGGAATTATCTCAGGCATAGTGTCTGATCTCCGAGGGGCTGCATTCAGCAGGGTGCTCTTTGGTCTATAAATATTTAGAATAGAATGGAGAGTGTGCGAGAGAAATTGGTCTGGCTAATGTAGAGAGGAAATTCTTAAAAAATCAGGGTTTTGAAGACTGGTTGGCTTTTAATGGACAGCAAAGGGAAGAAGGGGCGCCCACAAGAAAGAAACAGCAGCAGAAGCCTTGACCTGGGAAAGCGAGGGGTGTAGATAGGCAACAACAAGATATCTTGAAAGCCAAGTTGGCTGCAGGGCACAGGGCTCAGTATGCAGTGGTGACAAGGGAAAAGCATAGTCTGGTGACTGGGTCAGGGAGGGTCCTGATTGCTAATCTGTATCTCCCAGGCCATGGGAAGGCATGAAGGTCAGGATAGCAAGGTACGAATGACTTGAACAAGGGTCCTAGGACTTATATGAAGCATTTAACCCACATTCAAAATGAGGAGTGAGTGGAAGGCAGATGTTACTTGGGCATTGGAGGGAGGGAGGCAGGGGTCCTTGAAAGCCATGATTAGAAGTTTTTTTTTTTGTTTTTTGTGGTTTTTTTTGAGACGGAGTCTCAGTTGCCCAGGCTCGAGTGCAGTGGCGTGATCTCAGCTCACTGCAAGCTCTGCCTCCCAGGTTCACACTATTCTCCTGCCTCAGCCTCCTGAGTGGCTGGGACTACAGGAGCCCGCCGCCACACCTGGCTAATTTTTTTGGTATTTTTAGTAGGGATGGGATTTCACCGTGTTAGCCAGGATGGTCTCGATCTCCTGACCTCGTGATGCCGCCCGAAGTTTTTTTCTATTTTAACCAGACCCCTCCCACTATCAGGAATACTTGCGAGTCTAGCTGTCTATAACCTTAAGACATCTTTCTTCCCCGTGGTATCCAATAGGAAGCACTTGCTTCCCAGGGGAAAGGAGGGTGCCAGCTGACATACACCAAAGCTTGTGCACCCTCTAGTCCTCCCACCTGGGTGCCTCCAGCAGGTGGGTCACCCCAGGAGGGGTAGAACAAGCAGTAGGGCTTAAGTCCAGCTTGGAAACCAGAGAGAAGCCAGAAGAAGACTGGAGACTGCTTTCTTACGAGGGTGGGGAAGGAAGGCATCTACCAAGTCCAAGAGCCCACCCCCTGGGCCGGTGCAGGTCTGCCTATGGGTGTCCCCGTGGGCATCACCACAGGACTTATTGAAGGACTCCTGTGATCCTGTTTGTCCTTGTTGCAGGGAGATCTGCCAGACCTCCAGAGTTTTATACTCTGAAATGGGATCATCTTCAACTCAGTGGGCCACTCTTACCCATTACCTTCTGTCACATCAGGAATACCCTGGAACTCTTAGAGTGTGGCCTTATCCGAACACAGATATCCTGCCCACCCATCTCTCTCCCACCCCTCATGTATCACATGAAAGCTTAGATATCCTCAGTGACTTCTTTCTGGTTTCATAGGAAACCAAATCCTCTGCCTACCGTTCTAACCCCAGCTCCTGTCCTTCTCCTTCGTGCTTAGACCTTCCAGCTACCTAGGCCTTCATTCTGTCTCGAGCTCATTCTAGCCTTTGCCCTGGCTGTTCCTGTTGCACAGATGCTTTTCCCCCAGACTCTGCAAGGCTTGTCTTTTCTCGGCTTTTGTGTCTCAGTGAAAACATTGCCATCTTCAGATTAGCCTCCCGCAGCTCCCCAATCTGAAGCAGCCATCCTGCTTTATTTCCTCTGCTGTTCTTGTCCTCATCTGCTAGTTTCTCGTTCCTGTGCTGGTTTACTCACTGTAACTTGCCTCTACTTGGAGGTAAGTTCCAGGGAAGGAGGGATCTTGTGTCTAGGACTGGCAGGATAGCCTCAGTGCCTGGAAACAGCTCAGAGTATAGCGGGTGCTTGATGACTCTTGGTTGAAGACGTTTGTTGGATGTATCTCTGGACTTGCCTCTTTAGATAAGACAAGTGTGGTCCTGAGCAGGCTTGGGTTCTTCCTCCCAGCTGGCTCCTGGGGAGACTGACCAAATGGAAATAGTTCCCAGAGTCTCGGTGGGAGGGGTGATGATCTGTGATGACTTGACATCAGATTACCCATCCAGTGCTGTTGTGTGTAGGGAACATCAGGAATAAGGCTGATCTGTCCATGGCTGGGTGTGTCAAAGCAGCCCTCACAGGGGCTGGATTCTGCTCTGGCCAGGAGCTCAGTTGTCCACTTTTGAGGGATTCTATAACCTCACCCTACTTGCTTGGCTGCAAACAAGGAAGTCCTTGTCAGGCCTGCTTCAGCTGAGTGCAGCGCAGCCTGTCTCTTCCTTGAGTTTCCGATTCCTGTCTGAGTGCTTAGGAAGCTAGGCTTGCTTTAAAAAGATGAGAGTTATGGCCAGGTGGAGTGCCTCATGCCTGTAATCCCAGCACTTTGGGAGGCCGAGGTGGGCGGATCACCTGAGGTTAGGAGTTCAAGACCAGCTTGATCAACATGATGAAACCCCGTCTCTACTAAAAACACAAAAAAATCAGCTGGGCCTGGTGGCATGTGCCTGCAGTCCCAGCTACTCCAGAGACTGAGGCAGGAGAATCGCTTGAGCCCAGAAGGCGGAGGTTGCAGTGAGCCGAGATCATGCCACAGCAGTCCAGCCTGGGCGGCGGGCTCCTGTAGTCCCAGCCACTCAGGAGGCTGAGGCAGGAGAATAGCGTGAACCTGGGAGGCAGAGCTTGCAGTGAGCTGAGATCACACCACTGCACTCGAGCCTGGGCAACTGAGACTCTGTCTCAAAAAAAAAAAAAAAAAGAAAAGAAAAAAAAGATGAGGCAGCTCTGAAGTGAGGCCCAGTGTGGGGGGAGGTGAGCCACGGCCACACCTAGAGGGATTCAAGCAAACTCCTCTGTGTGCTGCCACATCATGCCCTGGAAAGCCAGAGATAATCAGAGACATCCTGCTGATCAGCTGGGGGTGCCTCCCTTAGCCCCTGTGCATGGTGTGAAAGGGGGGAGGCTCCTCTGGCTTGAAGAGATTTAGAACCCATGTTCTTCTGGAACTCACTGAAATATACTGCTACAGTTTTTAATTAAAATCTCCCATTGGAATAATGTAGAAGTAAAGCAACCAAATTTCAGAGGCCACGGGGGACAACCTCAAACCATAGTTCTCAAAGTATTTCTGCAGGTTATTAATTGTTACAGGCAAAAGTTGCTTTGTGGGAAATGATGGGCTTAGGAAAATTAAGCAAGTGTCTTGACAGTAGCACTTTTCAGAGTTTTTAATATGCTCATTGTGACTCTCAGAAAGTCGATACATTATAGTGTTTTCCAGTGTTTTAGACCTTGGAGTCCTTTTCTAGCTGAAATTCTCTTGGCACACACATTAGGAAATGCTGTGTTGGAGAACGGATGAAGGTGAGAGACAAAATCAAGTGCACTTTACAAGCATTTAGAGATTTCTGTGTGTTCTGCATGGTGCCAAGTACTGTGCAAAACACAGAATAATACAGAGCAGGTAGCTGATCTTTATGTTAGGATAAGAAGCCTCTCACATGCAAAACAGCTAGGAAACAATAAAAGAAAAATACGTAATGAAGAGCTGCAATGTGTGGTATAAGCTATAAAAGTCTAGGAATTCAGAGAGGGAGGAGACCCCACCTGGTAGGTATGTTGCAACAGTTGGAGAAGGCCTCCTGGAAGGGGTGGGACTGACGTCCCCTTGGAGAATGGGTGAGGATGGAGTGGCACCACCTGCTGTTGTTTTAGTTATGCTTGTTAGTCACTTACATGGTCTGTCCTCTCCTGTATCGTGGCATGTCTTGGGAAAGCCAGAGAGAGGTCAAGAGCCTGGCCTGTTGACATTTGGAATCTCTGACCTACGGACAGGGATAAGGACATGTGTGTTCCCTGAATAGCAGAGCCCATTGTGAACCAGTACCTGAATCCCTGCCCAGGAGTTATCGATAAATGATGCAGGAACATGAAGTCCTCACACCTGTAGATGTTTGTTCTTGAGCTGGAAACCATAAGGAAGACCCGCCAATGAGGCCAGGTGTACACAGTTAAATTTTCTTTGAAGTGAGTCATGCATCTTCCTGCCCCAGCATCTGCACTGATTTGACCATGGTCCTCTGGATTAGTTAGGTGCTCTTTCCCATGCCTGGTGAGTCACGATTCAGGTTTGTGTTGCTGAATGGCCCAGTGAGGTCTCTTGAGCATTGCTGTACTTGCCAATGAGTTACTCACCGAGGCTGTACAGGAAACAGGTCCAGGCAAGTGAATTTTAAGATTCCCTATGGCCACCCTTGACTTTGATGTTTATTGGTCGCCATTTTAGCTCAGAGAATAATGGAGCAGGGAAGGAGTTTTGTTGTTGCCCTCACTCCCAGCTGTGGGGCACATCTGTTTCTCCAGCTGGGAGCTGGCTTGTTGAAAGTTAGAAGTTTGAGGTCTGACAATAGTTGGTGGGATGACCAGGGATATCCCTCTACCTCTGGTGAAACGGCTCTGCAAAGTACTGGGCTTCTCTTCATATCAACCATCTAGTTAACATTTCCTCTCTCTTTTCTCAACACCGGCGCTATCCCCAGGAACGTGCCCAGGTTTGGTTTTCAGTGTGACAACGAGTATTGTGTGTCCCTTGTCTCTTCCTCACATTGTGTTCTTATGTTAGGTTGTGACGTCTAGATGCCTTGTGATTGTGTTTGGTGTGGCAGTTCATATCCAATAGCGTCCAATCCTAAACGCTGATGTTAATGTACATGTGTCTGGTTATAACCCACAGGCCAAGGCCATTCTTCCTTTCATTTACTAACCACTCTCTGCTCTTTGGTTTAGGAACATTCCAGGCCTGAGTATGAAACCAGAGTTCGAGAGAAAATGCTAAAGGAGAGCAACAAGTCGGCTGTCCAGAAATTGGAAACAAACACTACGGAGTCTGGCCACGAGGTACGAGGCTGCCCTCGTTGCTCACGGTCCCCTTTACTTGTTGAGATCCTGTTGTCATTTTGTTTGGCACACCTTAGTGAAGGGAGACTGGGCCTGAGAAAGGGTTGATGTGGGGCAGGATGGGATGAGAACATGACATCTCACATTGTCCTGCAGCCAGAGATCGTTGGCAATGGGCTTTCGCGATGACTTGACCGCTCTTTCCCGGGTGGTGCTGTCTGGTCAAAATGGGAGGGCAGGTTGGAGGAGAAGCAGTTCAGGCCTGGTTCCTACCATCATCTAAAGTTTGAATAATAGTAACATTTGGCCGCGCGCGGTGGCTCAAGCCTGTAATCCCAGCACTTTGGTAGGCCGAGACAGGCGGATCACGAGGTCAGGAGATCGAGACCATCCTGGCTAACATGGTGAAACCCCGTCTCTACTAAAAAATACAAAAAACTAGCCAGGCGAGGTGGTGGGCGCCTGTAGTCCCAGCTACTCGGGAGGCTGAGGCAGGAGAATGGCGGGAACCCGGGAGGCGGAGCTTGCAGTGAGCTGAGATCTGGCCACTGCACTCCAGCCTGGGCGACCGAGCGAGACTCCGTCTCAAAAGAATTAAAAAAAAAAAATAGTAACATTTAATACCCCACCATAGCAACCGCCACCACGCCTAATCCTTATGGAATGCTTGCTCTATGTTAAACACTGTTCTAAATGTGCTGCATTATCTCACAGTAAGTCTGCGAGGCTGGTACTATTGCTATGTAAATGAAGAGTCATGAAAAAAGTTATGTCCACAGATTAAGTCATTTGCCAGAGGTCACACAGCCAGTAAATCATTGCTGGATCTGGGATTCCAAGGCAGGTCTATTAGTCTGTGCACCTAACCACTATGACATACAGCCTTCAACTGCAATGGGAAAAATCAAAGGATGAAGCAAAAAATGGCTCTTAGGGCCTGCAGAGGCAAATTCATGCCTATATTTGCTCAAGCTACTCACACAATGTTCCTTACATTTCATTTTATCTCGGTGGGCCTCCAAAAGTAGATACGTGATTTTGACCGTGTCCTCTGAGTCATGTCTCTGAGTTTCATGGTGGCATGTAGTCATTAAAACAGAGCTTCGGAATGTGTGCCGTGGTTCGTAAAAATACTGAGTATGTATGCTGAGGGGACATGGGGATGCTCTTTGGGATACCTGTCTCTGTGTGCCACCCGTCTTTGAAAGCAGTGGTTGAGGGGGGCAGGGAGAGAGAGAGAAAGAGTTTATGACTTTCTTAATCTGGTTCTTGAAAAAAAAATCCACTAGATTGAAAATCTGTTGCTTTTAGATGTGTCTTTTCTCCATCTTGGATTTGAATTCAAATTTCATTTCATTTCACGTTCTTTAAGTTGGAACCATTCATGTTAACATGCAAATTTATGCAAGCATCAAAACAGAGGAATGTGGTGTTTTCGAGCCCAAAATACTGGCACTTTTTTTTTTCTTTTAAGAAAACAGAGCTTAAACAGAACAGAGAGGGTGGCCCTCTGAGTTATTTTTTTTCCTAGACGACGACCAAGTCCAAGACCACCAATTATTCAGGGAAATAATGAATTCATTCTTAGGAAAGACTCGTCATCACTGCCACCCTCATCAGAAAGCAAGCATTCTGTGTTCTGTCAGCTTCAGCAACGCCATGCAAACTTCTTTCTCTACCCCATAGCAGTATACAATGGATAATTTTATGGAAATCACATGTAACTTTTATTGACCACTGACTCATTTAATTTTAATTCCATAGACGGGAATGCCAAGGAGCTGGAATTGCGTACACTGAGGCTGTGGTTCTAATATAAACATTGCTTGGGTATATATGCGTGATTGGTCAAATAACTTTCAGGAACCATGAATAATTAAAAAACATCTGAATGCATTATGAATGATGCATATGTTTATGTTTTAGCATTCAACATCTATTTTCATTACACTGTTGAGAACGCAAAGCTCAAAGCAGCTAATGCTTTATGGGCAGTGGGGGGAGATGACCTTCTCCAATGAGCAGTGTAAGATAAAAATGGCCTAGAATTTGATTGTCAGGATCCTTCTTGTGTTCCCTCTGTTTCTTCAACAAATGATCCTGTTCTTGCCAAATCCAGCCATAGGTGGGAGATACAGATGGACGCTGCTCTTGTCTGCAGGAAGAGTTGTAGTCAATACCTACTGCATAGCATTGCTGCAGGGGCACCTGCATGTGGAATATTTAGGAAAGGCACCTTCTTCTGAGGAATAGACAGGGACTACAGAATCAAATTCTAGCTGATGGTCTTGGATGTGCTTGTTTCACCCCAGAAGATCACCTTGGTTCTGCCTTCACTGTAACCCTGATGCTGCATATCCCCACCTCTCCTAACTTTCCTTCCTGCTGAATGGTAAAAAGCTACCATTTACTGATGCCCAGAGTTGTGCAGGAATTTGCTTAAGACCACATAGCTAGTTGTGTGGAAGCTGGTAATCAAACCCAGCTCTGCCTGATCCCCAAGACCTATTTGCTTTTTTTTTTTTTTTTTTTTTAATTTTAAAGATACCAAGTCCATTTACTTTTTAAGCATTTTTATTGAGATTTAATTTTATACACTAAAATTCACCCACTTAAAGTGTACAATTCAATGGTTTTTAGCATATTCACAGATTTGTGCAATTATCTACACAATTTATGTTGAAAACATTTTTATTATCCCAGAAAGAAACCCTGTACCCAATAGTTGCCAAGCCGTGGGTAACAACTAATCTACTTTCTGTCTCTATAGATTTGCCTATTCTGGACTTTCTTGTAAATGGTATTGTAGAATATGCGGTCCTCAGCTTCTTTCACTTAGCAATATTTTTTTAAGCATTCATTCATGTTGTAGCATATATCAGTACCTCATTCTTTTTTATTGCCAAATAATATTCCGTATTTTGGATTTGATTCATTTTATTTATCAGTGCAGTTGAGGGACATTTGGGTGGTCTCCATCTTTGGGCTACTATGAATAATGCTGCAATGGATGTTTGTGTACCAGCTTTTTTTTTTTCTCTTGAGTATATACCTAGGAGTAGAATTGCTGGGTCATATGGTAACTCTATGTTTAACATTTTAAAGAACTGCCATGCTATTTTTCCAAAGTGGCTATATTATTTTACATTCCAACCAGCTATTTATGAGGTTTCCAGCATCTCCACATCCTCACCAATGCTTATCATCTGTTTTTTAAATTTTATCCATCCCAGTGGTGTGACGTGGTATTTCACTGTAGTTTTAACTTGCATTTCCCTGATGACTAATGATGTGAACGTCTTTTCATGGGTTTTTTGGTCATTTGCATGTCATCTTTGGAAAAATATTTATTCAAATCCTTTGCCTCTTAAAAATATTGGGTTAATTGGCTTTTGATTATCAGGTTATAAGAGTTATTTATATATTTGGAATATATGAAGTTCTTTATATATTTGGGATATATGAAGTTCTTTATATATTTGGAATACCAATCTTATCAAATAATATGATGTAGAAATAGTTTCTTTAATTCTATAGATTGTGTTTTCACTTTATTGATGATATTATTTGAAGCACAAGTTTTAAATTTTGAAATAGTTCAATTTATCTAATTTTGTCACTTACGCTTTTATGCTATATCTAAGAAACCGTTGCCTAATCCAATGTCATTAAGAGATTTCTAATTTTTCCTCTAAGAATTTTATAGTTTTAACACTTGCAGTTAGGCCTATGATCCATTTTGAGTTCATGTTTGGGTGTGATTGAAGGAGGGGATTCAAATGTATTTTTCTGCATGTGGGTATTCAGTTGTCCCAGCACCATGTGTTGAACAGACTGTTTCCTTACTGGATTATCCTGACACCTTATCAAAAGTCAATTGACCACAAATGTAAGAGTTTATTCCCGGACATCAATTCGATTCCATTGATCTATATGTCTGTTCTTATGTAATATCACCCTATCTTGATTGCTCTGCTTATATAGTAAGTTTTGAAATTGGGGGTATGCGTCCTCTGACTTTGTACTTTTTTTTCAAAATTGTTTTGACAATTCTGGGTGCTTTGCATTTCCATATGAACTTCATGACTAGCTTGTCCATGTCTATAAGAAAGCAAGCTGGGATTTTGGTAGGGATTGAGTTGAATCTACAGACTAATTTTGGAAGAATTGCCATCTTGGCAATAGTAAGTCTTCTATGACTGTGGCATATCTTTCTATTTATGTAGACCTTTTATTTTTTCAACAATGTTTTATAGTTTTTGGTGTACACATCTTGTACATATTTTGTTAAATTTATTGATAATTATTTTTATTTTTTTGATGCTATTGAAAATATAGTTGTCTTGATTTTATTTTTGGATTGCTCATTGCCAGTATATAGAAATATAATTGATTTTTCTATATTGATCTTGTATCCCACAACTTTTCTGAACTCATTTATTAGCTCTAATAATTTTTAATGGATTGCTTAGGATTTTCTATTTGTGAGATCATGTCATCTGTGAATAGAAATAGTTTTACTTCTTTTTTCCAATCTGGATATATTTTGTCCCTGCTCCCTCCACCCATTTCCTAATTGCCCTGATTAGAATCTCCTGTACAATGCTGAATAGAAGTGGTGAGGCCGGGCACGTTGGCTCACACCTGTAATCCCAGCACTTTAGGAGGCTGAGGCGGGTGGATCACGAGGTCAAGAGATCGAGACCATCCTGGCTAACACGGTGAAACACTGTCTCTACTAAAAATGCAAAAAATTAGCCAGATGCGGTGGCGGGCACCTGTAGTCCCAGCTTCTCGGGAGGCTGAACCAGGAGAATGGTATGAACCCAGGAGGCAGAGCTGGCAGTGAGCTGAGACCACGCCATTGCCCTCCAGCCTGGGTGACAGAGCGAGACTCTCTCTCGGAAAAAAAAAAAAAAAAAAGTGGTGAGAATGGACTTCCTTGCTTGTTTTTGATTACAGGAGAAAAAAAATTTAGTCTTTCACCATTAAGTCTCATGTTAGCTGTAGGCCATTGCTTTTTTTTTTTTTTTTGGTTTGTTTTAAACTCTCTCTAGAAGGTTTCCCTCTAAGGCCATTCTTGCATTGCTATAAATAAAGACTGAGTAATTTATTAAAAACAGAGGTTTAATTGGCTCATGTTTCTGTAGGGTTTAGAAAAGGCATGGTGCTGGTATCTTCTTGGCTTCTAAGGAGGCTTCAGGAAGTTTATAATCATTGTGGAAGGTGAAGGGGGAGCAGGCACGTCACATACTGAAAGCAGGAGTGAGAAAGGGGAGTGAGTTATAGGGGAGGTGGTGCCACACACTTTTAAATGACCAGATCTCACAGGAACTCACTGACCTTTGCAAAGACAGCACCAAGCCATGAGGGATCCACCCCCATGATCCAAACACCTCCCACCAGTCTCCACCTCCAGCACTGAGGATTACAATTCAACATGAGATTTGGGTGGGAACAAGTATCCAAACTGTATCAGCTTCCCTGAGAACAATTCACATCACATGTACATGATGCTGATCGGAAATGAAATATTCTGTACTGTCGTGAGGTGATAACCGTATATTAGGACGCTGGGGTAGGAGTTATGGTACCATTACCAGGCAGCTGAGCCTTCTGGGTCTCTTCCACCTCAGCTGTCATGCAGGGAGAGTAGATTATACAGCCTCCCCAGGTCTGAGAGTCAGCAGTTTTCTTTGCTGATGTGCAGAGATGATGTTGGTCATCAATCCATTGGTTTGGGGGATTGGACCGTCCCTTATTTATTTATATGGTGGTAACTTGGATCTTATACCTTCTCTCATTGATTTTCAAGGATGCGGGCATAGGAGGATGTTAACAATGATAAAATTTAAGCAACATTTATGGAGTGCTTATTGTATGTAATGTGCAAAGCTTTACAGGTATTATTTCCTTTAAGTCTTAAAACCGTTAGGATCCCCAACTCACAGATGAGAAGACTGAGGTCTATAGGGGACATAAGTTGATCAGTGTGATTATGTGGTAGAGCCAGAATCCAAGCCAGGTAGTCTGACTCAAAAGCAATGCTTTTAACCTCTTGCTTCTGTGTCTGCTGAAAGTTTTCCTTCAACGGATCCTCAAACACTCCTAAAAAGTCAGGTTTGATTCTTCTTTCCTAAACTAAAGGCAGAAAGACTGTGGTATTCACTGGAAAGATGGGTGAGAGACAAACTCGCTACCCTACATTAGTGGTTTTGTGTAAATTTTAGTGGGGTGATGCTCTATTTCCACTGAGGACAACAGTGGGGAGAATTAGCTCAGTTTACAGCTAGAGGTTCAAAAGACTGTAGGGAAAATTCGGGAATATAAATATAGGCATAGATTGTGTTTTCAAGAAAGAATACTGAGTCTGGAACTTTTAATAAAAGAATAGCCTGAATTTTTTTTTTTTCCTAAATTAGTTTGAATCTTTTCTAGACTGCTCTGTGCTGGACACATTTGGAGGTTTTCTTAAGTTTCCTGCAGGGCACCATTTCCCTCTGTTCCTACAAGATGGTAAAGCTCTAAGTTGAGTGCAGATGGCAAGGTGCTGGAGCTGGCAGGTTGAGGAGCGGTGCTGGTCTTTGCCTCTCATCCCTGTAGTCTTTCACTCAGTGCTTTCTCAGCCCGTGCCTCCTTTGCTTCCAATAAGCTTTGTATTAGTTAGAGTACAGTAAGAAGACAAAACTCATGCTGTGTGGGTCAGCAGAGGGACAATACAAAGAGCTAATTCTAAAGGTGTTAGAAGGGATGTTGAGCCAAGCAGGACAGTGAGCCAATAGAGAGATTAGCATGGCAGGAAGTGGGCACCACGGTAGGGCAACAAGGACAGGAGTGGAGATGGCCTTACCAGAGCCCAGGAGCCAGGACCACCCAGTGGGAGCTGGAATCCCAGAGGAGATGCCCTCTGAAGCAGATAGAAAAAGTGAACGAGAAATACTCTGGATTTCCCTCTTCAGCCTCCCAGGCTCCCATCATTACCTCCCATTGGCCAGACCTAATCAAAAGTCCGTTGATGAGTTGTTCCAGGAAATAGAGTTTTTGGGGTCAGTTCCCCACAACACGGACCAGAGGAAAGGAACAGCGGAATCTATCTGAGAGCAACCGGCAGAGCGCTGGCGCGAAAGTCCAGGCAATAAGTCGATGTAACCTTAGAACCCACTAGTCACAAATCATTTGCAAGTGGGGTCCTTGGTTGGAGGTTGGAGAGGCTATTGGGGAAGAGAAATAAAAATTTGACAAGAAGCACAGGAATGTTCACCACTGACATAATAAATAAATACACCAGTGGTCAGTTTTACAGACCATTCCTGAACTGTTGAGAGTGTGTGAGTGAGCAGGTGTGTGAGAGTGAGTCAGTGGCATGAGCATGTGTGAGATTGTGTTCGTGTGTACGTGTGTGTGGGTGTGTGAGAGTGTGCCAGTGGTGTGAGATTGTGTTAGTTTGTGTGTGTGTGTGTGAGAGGGAGACAAGGAGAGGGAGAGTGCCTGAGTGATGGTGTCATTGGAGTGACACAGATGGGCTCAGATAACAGGAGGCTTCAAAGAGGAGCAAAAATACATTTTTGTGTCAAGATGCAAAGAACGTGAATAAGTAGAGTTGGGGGGCTGATGGCAAATGTGGGTTTCATACTCCTGTGAAACATATCACTGAAAGGACTTTAAAACAAAATCCGATTTAACTGGTCCTGGGAGTTTCTTCATGGAACTTGTCACCCACATATTGATTTAGCCAGTGCGCAGGTCCCAGCACCCACACCCCTGCCTGTGTCACCTGAGGTGCTTATTTAATGAATGTTTTATGTTGAGCACTGCAGCTAGAAGGGAACAGGAGCCTAGAGGAGGCTGTGGATAGAGGGGTGTTAATTTACTGCTCAGTTCATCACCCCGGGGACAATTATTTCAAAAGAAAACTCATCTAAAGTTAAAGCACTGAAACATTTACGACAGAGGCCTCTGGCAGAAGCAACAAACAAACACGTGGAATAAATTATGCATAATTGTAGGGCCTTTGCAGAGGCTAGGACAACAGCAACGGGAAGCTGGGACATTGTTGGAGCCTGTGCGTGGGTGGAGAAGGGAGGCCCAGCGAGCAGGGGATGAGGGTCCCTCTTGCTTCTCACTCGGGGCCGAGGGAGACATGGTCCAGGCTTTCCACGCAGGCCTCGGGTGGTTTATCAGTTCTTTGAGCAGAAGAGTTCCCTCGTGCCCTCTTTTGAGGCACTAAATGACCAAATAACCATTTGAGGGTCAAAAACATAAAGAATAAAAATAATTATCGCAGCCTCTTCTTACGGTTTCTCGTTGGCAAAGGGAAACACTGAGGCACAGAAAGGGACTCGTTTTACCAGAGTTTCTTGTAGCAATAGAGAAGCTGAGATGACATGTGAGCCTGGTTCTATTTCTGAAATCTGTTTATGGCCTGGTGCTTAAGAGCTCTAAGCATCCTTATTACACGGGCATTTCATGGACTCTGGCTATTAAGGCTGAGTTAGGACACCTGGGACCTTTGTTCTTTCCTGTACGCCTGCATGAGCTGAAGAATAATTGGCAGAAAATGGCCTGGGTTCTGTCCCAAGCTGACGGGTGTTCAGGGAGTCAAGCCCCTGTGTTCTCTCAGACCAGTCCCTGAGCCGGTCTGATAAGGGCTGAGAGGCTGCAGGTTGGTTCAGCTCTGCAGTCCTGTGCTTCAGAGGATCTGTGCACACTGCCCTTGGCCTTCTCATATTTGGTAATAAGGACAATGAAACAGGTCACTTCATTTCAGGGGACATGTAACTCCCTGGAACCTGTGTCACAAAAGTGGAATTGTTACTGAAGGCTGCCCCCTGACAATTTTATGTACTATTTTTTAAACTTTTGCTTTAATTTTTTATTTTCGGCAGCGCATCGTTTCCTGCTCTGGCTCCTCTCTCTTTCCTTCTCTGCCCACCCCCTGTCCCGCCCCTTCTCTGTAATTTCTCATGGAGTGGCCTCCTTTTTCACCTCTGGTCCCAGTCATACCCCCTGCCCCGCCCTGGGGCACCCCAGCCAAGAGAAATGGGTGAGCAAAGGAGCAGAGAAATGGATGCAGCAAGGAAATTTATGGGTAGAGGTGTGGGCAGTCTAGGATGTGGATCTCCTTAGGGGTACTTTAGGATTAAATTTAGAACTGGATCCTGCCTCCCTTCCCCTCATTGGCAGAAGCCAGCCACAAGGCTCCACCTAGATGAGCAGAAGGCGGGGAAATAGAGTCTTTGCCTAGCAGCCTCCAAGCAGCAGCTCCAAACTACCAGAGAGAGAGCCAGCCTTCACGGCCACCACGTCACGCGGCGACGCGAGTGGACTGTGAGCAGCCAGACTCTGGGGAGGTGGTAGCGGAGGTAGTTAGAGAACAGCTACTGGTGATTCCGATCGACTGCCACTTCCGGGGAATTGCTGCCGTGGAAAATGAGAAAGGAAGAAAGGCGCTTTAAAAAAATGCCGTAAGGAATTTCAGTGCGTGAGCGAGAAGCGCGCTCATCCACAGTGTACCCACAGTGTGTTGGAGTTTGGGACTGACCCTTTCTGAACAGAACTTAGCACTCTCTTACATGGCAAGGTTGTTTTGTTGTTGTTGTTGTTTATAATTACACAAGTTATACCTGAAAGCATTTGCAGAAAAATTCTGACAAACATCTCACTGGACCTACCTCTTTTCCTCCCAATGTTGTCTCCTTAGAAGTAGCCAGAGCTAGTGGCTTGGTTTGTATCCTTTCTAGGTCTTTTCTCATGCATTTTTATTCATGTATAAATTCATATGTGTTCTGGGCTCTGGTTGTGGGTTTATTTACACACACGCGTGCACACACACACACGAAAGTCGTGGACAAATGATTTCATCAGACCATAGTTCCCAGTAACACAAGACACCCCAGGATGCCACAGCAAACTCACAGAACTGACGTGGAATTACTCAACATTTCTTAGGGAAGCCCAGCAATACTTGACATCTGTACGCCACCACACAATGTTACCTCAGCCGTGTCAGTGTTCTGTAGTACTATGTTTTTTAATGTCATCATGTTTTAGTGAAGCTGACTTTTCTGTGGTTGCAGCCAGTGAGAACTGCACAAAATCATTGTGGAACAGGAAGCATGAGTGTTGCTGTTCAATCTGATACCAAGATTAGAAAAGTTGGAAGTTGTCTAATAGGTGCACACATCCTGTTAGCTAGTAAATAGGTTTAAGAATGAAATAAATTTTTATTATTTGTTTCAATTTATGTGTATTTTCCCCAATGGCTATTAATTTGTTAGGACATAAATATTTATTAAGTTATTTGGACTTAACTACTTAATACATGGAACTGTTAAGTATTTCTTTCTTTCTTTCTTTTTGAGACAGAATCTCGCTCTGTCGCCCAGGCTGGAGTGCAGTGGCGCTATCTCGGCTCACTGCAAGCTCCGCCTCCCAGGTTCACGCCATTCTCCTGCCTCAGCCTCCCGAGTAGCTGGGACTACAGGCGCCCGCCACCAGGCCCAGCTAATTTTTTGTATTTTTTAGTAGAGACAGGGTTTCACTATGTTAGCCAGGATGGTCTCGATGTCCTGACCTCGTGATCCACCCGCCTCGGCCTCCCAAAGTGCTGGGATTACAGGCGTGAGCCACCGTGCCTGGCTGGAACTGTTAAGTACTTCTTTTAGCCTAGGAGCATTGCATAAAGCTTGCTGGGACCTTAAGGGTACTGTGAACCAAGAAAGTTTGGAAACAGCTGCATAACGAACTTCCTAGGTTGGGCTCAGTGGCTCATGCCTATAATCCCAGCATTTTGGGAGGCTGAGATGGGTGGACTGCTTGAGCTCAGGAGTTTGAGACCAGCCTGGGCAACATAGTAAGACCCTGTCTCTACAAATAATAAGAAAAATTAGGTATGCATGGTGGCATGGGCCAGTAGTTCCAGCTACTTGGGAGCCTGAGGCAGGAGGATGGCTTGAGCCCAGGAGTTAGAGGCTGCAGTAAGCTGTGATTGTGCCACGACACTGAAACCTGGGTGACAAAGCAAGTCTCTGTCTCTTAAAAAAAACAAAAAACCAAAACAACTTTTATGTTCAACAGAGATTTAAGAGTGAAGCAGACAACCAAGAGCAGAAAGCTTAAAAAGATAAATAGTGAGTTTTAAAGTTGCAGGAATTTGTTTGGAGATGGCAACATCCTGTGGAAACTGTGAGCTAGGAAAGTACCAGGTGGGCTGGCTTCCTCCACACTTGCTCTTTGGGACTCCCACAAACTTCTGTCTTGGGCCTCACAGTGCATCTGCCCCAGTGTGTATATTTTCTCTCTCTCTCTCATTGCCGTCTCTCTGCATGTTTGTGCATGCGGGTGTATGTGAGTGTGCTGCATGTTTGTGCACGCGTGTGTATGTGAGTGTGCTGCATGTTTGTGCAGGCGTGTATGAGTGTGCTGCATGTTTGTGCACGCGTGTGCATGTGAGTGTGCTGCATGTTTGTGCACGCGTGTGTATGTGAGTGTGCATGGTAGGAGGGCACTGAGGGTTTCTCATCGTGGGCATCCTTGTAAATCCTTGGGATTTAAAAATAAACCTGACAACTTCTAATCCAGGGGACGTTGCTTTACTTACAATCTCCAGCGTGGTTCGGGCTTCGTGGAGGAGGATGCCAGAGATGCGTAGGATGTGTCCATAAACATCTCCCTGCATGGAGCCTGTGACTTATGCATCCCAAGTAGACTCCTCGGGTGGCCCAGGCCATCAGATGGGGGGCTCTGGCCCACTTCAACTGAGAGTCGATTCTTAGCATCAGGAGTTCTGGCTAAAATAAGACCTTCTCCTCCGCTCACTGTATACATTTCTACTGGCCAGGTTCTAAATTAAGAAGTTACAAATAAGGAGAGCCCTGAGGCCTGGATTATGGAAGCAAAGCTAGAGAGAAACAGGGCAGCCTGTGAAATGAGAGTGCAGTGGGGGAGGAGAAGCAGTGGATCCAGCCTCGGAGCTCAGGCTGGGCAGATTCAGGATGGTATTCCCAGACCCTCATGGCTTCTGGGAAAACACAAGGCCCAAATATGTGCAATGATTGGGAATGTTGGAATAGCGTAGTTGCTAGGAGAGGCCAGCACATACCATTGGGATGTGTGATGTTAGGCACAATTGACTTGCAGTTTGGACTTTTCTTTTTTTGGTTTAAATGATTTTTCCATATATGGCTAGAAGCATGTAAATTAAATTTGTCTTTTGCTGTCTGGGCCAAGGTCGTTATTTCACTTCCTTAGAATTCACTGGAAACACACACATGCCCTTCAGGTTCCCTTGCTCTTTCTCTCTTAATGTGCCAGAAACGCAAAAGTGCTGGTTTAAAAAATTCCTCCAGGGTCAAAATGTGTTCTGGCTCCCTGCAATTCTTTTGACATGATGGTCAAAAGCAGCTTTCAAAGAAAACGGATGGGATTGCCCTTTTGTGGATGGGGAAACAGAGGCTTTGAGACTATGTGCTTCTGACAATCATTGCCCAGCTAGAGGTTGTAGAAACCTTCTTCTCCATCCACCACCACAGCCTGCTCAGCCACGCTCTAGCTGGTGAGAAGGGGCTTACTGCCCAGATCTTCTGCAGTCCTGTCACTGAAAGGACCCCACATCCTTTCCAAGTATTACTTTAAACTTCATAAAGAATAAGCAACTAGCATGAAAAGGAAAAAAAAAAAAAAACAGTGTGCTTACTTTAGATTCTCCCAGATGCAGACCCTGAGCCAGTGATTCAAGTGCAAAATTCTGGGGAGTGGAGTGAGCAAGTGAGAGAGACGAGGGAAGGCAGCCCAGAAGGGGTGCCTGGTCAATCAGGTTTCCACTGTGGACCACTGGAGCTTAGTTCTCCTGGGAATTCTGGGAGCTGATTTAGAGTGTGCACTTTAGAGTGGTATTGCATGAGGGGTGAGTGTCTTAGTTGGTTTCTGCTGCTACAGCGAAATGCCTTACACTGGGTAATTTCTAGACAACAGAAATATTACTCACAGTTCTGGAGGCTGGGAAGTCTAAGATCTAGACCCTGGCAGATTCCATATCTGATAGGGGCTGCTGTCTGCTTCCAGGATGGTGCCTTGTTGCTCTTGTTGCTGCGTTCTCACATGGCAGAAGACCCAGGAGCAAAAGGACACTAGAGTGCTTCCTTCTTTTTTCAGATCATCAACCCATTCGTGAGGGCAGAGATCCTCGGGACTTAGGCACTTCTCAAAGACCCTGTCTCTTAACACCATCACCTGGGAGTTTAAGTTCCAACATATGAATTCTTCAGGGACTCATATATTCAAACCAGAGCAGTGAGAGAGCTGAGTTTCTGTGAGGTCCTGTCAGTCACTATTATGGGCAGCTCCAAGTGTGAGTGTGTGAGTGTGTGTATCTTAATTCTCCTGCACTTCTAGTCTGCCTTGAACATGCACATGGGAGGAGAAGGCTCAGGCCACCAAAAAGAAACCTTTAGGCAAAGAAGGGAAGGCGCTGGCCGTTGGAGGTTGGACTCAAAATTATCCTGGTAAGCCTTGAGGGAATTTGGAGCAGACACTAACTGTATCAGGGTCTCCTAAGTCCTAAAGTGCATGAGTTACGATCTAGTCAGACAACTGGAAATCCTGGAGTTCAGTAGAGGGAATTTAATATACGGAGCTAGCTAGGAAGGTGTCGGAAGGGCTGACAAGCTAACTAAGGATGGGGAACCAACCCAGAGCCAGCATCAGCAGGAAGCTGGGGTACCTCCCATCGGTAGGAGGTGGCCCAGGGCCAGGTCCTCTAGTGGAAGCTGAAGCCATGCAGGAAACTGCATGGTGGAAATTGGGGCTGCCAAGGGAAGGGCAGTCCAGCGAGTAAGGAAAGTATGAAAGGTTGCAGCCACTGCATGAAGCAGATAGAGAGAGGAGAGGGAGGCTCTGGGTTCCCCTTCCATCTGTCTGCCTGTCAATCTGGCGCCAGCACCTTCCATTGACTGAATCGAGCCAGAAGCCAGTTGGCAAGGGATTCTGAGAAGTGTCCCTTCGGAGAGCCACTCCCCTTACATTATGTATTACACCAGGAAATGGCAGATGTGGGGGTACACAGGAAAATGATTGGCACTAATGGTAATCCTTTACCTCACATAAACATGTGCTTTCCTCCCCCACCTCCTTTGCTCTTTCTACTACATGACTGTTGGCTTTGTCATCTCCAAAGCAGACTCCAGGAATTTCTATGGACATTGGGTGAACTACGTTTTTGGGAAGAGATAGATGATAGAATGGGGAACATACTCCACACTCTTGTTCACCCCTGTTTTGAAGTATCCCAGGGGCTGTTCCTGTGCCTTGGGTCTTTCTGTTCAGCAGCAGAAGGACCATAAATTTCCTGCCTCGATCATATGGGGTCTTTGAGGAGGCACCACATCTAAAAGATGCCCTTTGGCGGTTTCCCCCTTACTTAGGCTTGCTAACATTTGATGTTTTTGCTCTGTTTCAGTGAGGGACGTGTCCTTCCATTCTGAAGAATATGTTTCAGAACCTGGAGCACATTTGTGTTCTTTCCCTCTCAAGCTATTGCCATTTAGACATGTTGGCTTTTTATTTATTCCATAAACCCAAATGCCAAGATGACAAGAAATAGCAATCTGAATCTGTGCTAACATTCAGCTTCCCCACCCCGGACTTCCATGTGTTTAGTGGTTTCCTTACTGATTCTCCCAACCTTATTGGAAAGAAAGAAGCCTGCCCATGTGGTCCCCTTCTTCTTTCAGATGGGGCAGCCCAAGTGAGAGTGATGTGAATTACTGGGAACAAAGTTCAGAGGAAAGCTGATGTAAGTCAACAGTTCCCTGGGTTACTTCTTTAGGTTACTTCCTAAATGGAGCCAACTTCATCCAAAATATTCCCCAAGAACACAGGATCTGTATTTCCACTTTTTTTTTTTTGAACATCCAAGATCAGATCAGTGGATGTATTGAATATTCCTAGGCTCCTGCCTGCAATGAGAATGATGTGCTGTCATTCCATCCAGGCCAGATCTGGGATACAAGGTGAAATACATACTGAAAATGGGCTTAGTGGAGGTGCTAACTCTGGAGGCAAGAGGAGTGGGTGCTTTCATGGGAAGGGTAAACCCAGGATGTTAAGTTACTTACATGTCTTATAGAGCCTTTAGATTTGGGGAATTGGATCAGGGTGTTGCAGGGAGGGAGGTGATCTGTAATTTAACTAGGCTTCTACATCTCTAATCTCTTTACATCAAACCTCTGAGACAAGATGTCCAAAACCAACTCTCTTGGAGTCTTCTTTATTTCTGTTACCTTGACTTTCAACTGAAATCACTGAGGTATGGTTAGAAGAGAACCTCTGCTCTGCAATTCCATACCCTCTGGGTCAATTTGGGCATTCCATTTTCTCTGACAAACGCACTGCAACTTGTCCCCAGGTTGTCCTCCAACTGGTAGGAGGTGGGGGAAGGAAGAGCGATCCGAGGCCTTGCTCTGTGCTGGGCCTCTGCACAGTTCCCACATACTCTTCACGCTGGTTGTTTCTTGCTGTCAGAAGCTGGCTGCAGCACAGCCTGAGATGAATGCTGGCCTTTGCAATGGGATGGTTTGCTTTACCAGTCATCCTTTATCCACAGATTGTCCAAAGTCAATTCCGCATGTGGGAGCTGATGCTGGTGCTTTTCTTAAAAAATACTTCTCACGTTTTTCCAGCATTCTGATGTCACATTCATGCTTTTCTGCATCATGGTTTCATTTATGCTTGGTCTAGGGCCGTGGGCCTGTATTGATTTCCACGGCACCTTTGAACCATTTATGTGACTGTGGTGGGAGATATTTTACATATGCTTGGCAGTTACTGCCTAATGAGGGACAAGAAATTCTTCTGCCCATCAATGGCCCAGAGTTTGTCCACTTCTGGGCCTGTTGGATCCAGCTTCATGATTCTCCAGGAAGGCTAGATGTGGTAGTGTTGAGTTGCCTGCAGACATTTGACATCCAATTCATTTTTATTATAATGGTGCATGGTCTATCAGCCAGCTAACGTAAATTTTCTCCTGAATTTGGGCATCTGCATTGAGTTTAGAGAATTTGTGGCAGGAAATTTGCCCTGGAAATGTACTCAGCTGAATACTTGCACTCCTTAGCATGGAAAGACTCCCATCCAAGAATCTCAGCATGCTTGTCTATAAACATGAATGAATTAATCCTCCCAGCACCACTGTGTGCTCTTTGCCAGCTGGGTTATTTTAAGGGAAGTGACCAACCCAGCAGCCTGTAGTGAGTCATGAAACAGCGTGCTGACAACCAGAGAGATTGGACTGCAGGATGGAAAGAGCCAGGGGCCACACTGGAGCTTCCCACCTCCAGTGCTTGAGTGTGAGGAAGGGGTCAATGATTAACACAGTAACTCTAGGATCTGGCCACCTTCTGGCTCTGCACATCCTCCTTCAAGGAGTTAATCACCTGCCCCCTAGGCCATGACTTAGTCAAATTAAATAGCTTTTATTTTTTGGAGTATAAAAATAATATGTGCTAAGTGCGGAAAACCTAAGAAGGGAAGTAAAGAAGAAAGAAGAAAAGTAAATCAGCTATTATTTCATCTCCTGTACAGACCATTGTAACCCTTTTTTAATGTAAATTGTAACATCGTTGAATGCTTAATTTTGTATCACGATTTTAAAAATTAGTCTTGGAACATAAGTTATCAATCTTATTAAATACGGTTTATTAATATTATTTCAATAATTGCTAATATTTTATCATGTGGATTTATTAGCCCTTACCCAGTGGTTAAACATGTCATGAACATACTTGTGCTTATGTTTTTTCCTGAATTTTGGGCTATTTCAGGAGCGTTATATCAGGAGGATAGATTACCGGAAGCTCAAGATCTTTATTTGGTTTCTGGGTTCCTCTTTGCCTATGCTTTTGTGCTCGGTGCAGGAACTACATAGATATGACCCTCAACACATCACCAGTAGAGAGGGGCAGCTTTAATATATTGCCTTTTTGTCACCGCTTAATCATGAGTGAAGTTGGGTCAGGTTACTTAATTCATGTCTAAGAGCTCTCCCACTGATAGGTGCCTCTCCTGGAGAGCAGGAGGCTGATGCTCTTCTTGCCTGTGTCGCTGGGAGAACAGATGTTCTGGAGCATAGATGGGTCATCGTCTTAGATGCTGGGGTCCAATTCTGGCCAGGGAGAAATTTATCTCATCCTGGGAATGGGTGGGTCACTTGTATCAAATCCTGGAACTGTCCACATCTTCTAACCCCATCATTAATGGAGAACGAGAATTCTGGGGCAATGGATGGGTCAAGAGCTCTTCAGTGAAGGTATTTTATCAGTTGGACTAAGGCCAGGTTTTGGCAGAGGAACCAGTGGGACAAACCGTGAGCTGTGGTTTTATGGCTTTAGCTCCAAGAGGAAATGTGTCCCGGTTGGTAAATGATTGACCAAAAAAATGTATGAAACTCCCTTCAATAACTTTAACTTCTGGAAGCAATTTAGAGGACAAGTAGGGTCAGTCTGACTTCCGAGAAAGGGAACATTTTTCTTATTGTTTGTATGCCGATTTTTTTTTTTTTTCAACTTTACAACATGTACACAAAAACAGTGTTGACCTATGGAAAATATTATGAATCCGCAGAAGAGCACTTGATAAATGCTTTAATATGATGTGCTTTACTTTAGTACTATTCTTCATTTGACAGTGAACTCCCATTGATAGTCACTGTATCTCCCCACAGAACCTAGGGTGTGCCTTCACACCCTTTTGTTGAATCATGAAAATGCAGCATAAACCCCAAAACGAATCTGATAGGGCCCTTTGAATTTGGAATATGTTTTATGATTTTCCATATCTGCTTTCCCAGTCGTATATAGTTTAGGATAGTGACTCTTCACATTCTTAACTATTTCATGTTGGGAATCTAAACTGGGCACCTTTGAAATTCCGAAAATATAAATTCTTAATCATGTCTAAAATAAGTAGACCTTATTAAAAGGAAAGAAGAGGAGGAAGAAGAAGAAGAAGGAGGAGGAGAAGAATAAAGAGAAAGAATAGGAGGAGAAAGAGGAGCAGAAGGGACAACAATGCTAGTCCCCATGGACCGCAGTGAGCACTGTATCGAAACCCAGTTGTGCGTATTTTTCACCCTTTATCCCATAACTGTAGTGTTCTATGCTATTTCTAGCTCTCTGGAGACACAGGCAGGAAACAAAGGTGGCAATGGCACCCAGCTTGTCAGTCGTGGTGCTTGGCTGACATTTCTTGTGCTTGGTGTATAACCTGCCATGGAGTTAGCTCCAGCCAGGGGTGCTGGGACCAGTCTCCCTGCTTTCTCTGTTCTAATTTAATCCACGTTTGGAGGATAGGAAGGGGAATGCGTTCTATCTGAGGTTCCTCCTTGACCTTCCTTTAGACTCAGAGAGGGGCCTAATGTGAATTTGGCTAAAGTGATTCTGTGTCCTTCAAGCCTTTGCCAGACAAAGTTCACTCTGGAGTGATCTGGTAGAGTGGCAGATAATCTACTTGTGGGAAAGTGAAAAGAATGGGCCAGAACTTCAGACAATTGGCAGTGTAGAATACAGGCAGGCCTAGGAGAAGCAGGGAAGTTACTCAGAGTTACAGGCTCTGGGCCACATCCCCATGTCGGATTTTGTTTCTTCCAGTTTTAACATCTCTCCTTCTGTCTCCTTTCTCTGGCAGAACTGAGGACCTGGCAGATAGAGGGAGGGCCTGAGGTGGGTCACCAGAAAAATGAGGTTAGCATCTTTGGGCCAGCTGAGTCCTGAGGGGAAGGGTGGAGATGGGAACACTCGTTCCCTCAGTCCTTTCAGCCTATTGGGTGGACAAAGGATTCAAGATTAACTGAGTTTCCCTTGTTTTGGATTCAGCAGAAAGGTCTGGCAACTTGAAATCTAGAAGGTGGTTGGACTGCCAGTTTGAGTCTTGGTAACAACAGTTCTATAAACAAGCCAGGAGTTCCCAGTTCCCCAGAGCCCACCATGTGTCATCTTCCAGCTTTCTTCCAGGAAGATCTATAAACTTTCTCTCTTTACACTGACCCCTCTTGTCTATTTAATTCCTGTGTTGTCACAATGCTGATGACAATGTTGGCACCCAGGGTAGGGGGAATTTAGCATTGCCCTTAGCCACCTGCCAAAGTTCCTCCAAACAGGAACCATCTGCTTTCTGGAAGGGAGTGTTTAAAGAACCTCGAGACCCAGAGAGAGCTTAAAACACTAAAGTTTGTCTCATACCTATGTATGTGGAGTAAAAATAATGTTAAAGAAGTAAAACAAGAATAAATGCATATGGTTCTCTCTTGTTAAATGACACCACTTTTGATCAACCCAGTTGTCTACACCAGAAACTTTGGAGCTGTTTTGAATTGCTCCTTTCCTCTTACCTGCCACACCCGACCAGCCCCATGGCAGGGTTGAACAACTCACCCTCTTTGGTATTTACTCCTTCCTCCTCATCCCCTGAGTTTAGGGCCTCATCACCGCTTGCCTGGCCTACTTCAGTGACCCCCTAACTGGTCTCTCCACCTTTGTCAGGCCCCCTTCCAGCCCATTCTCCACACTGTGTCAGAGGGATCCATCCAGAATGCAGATCTGATTATGTGACTCCCTTGATTAAAATCCTCTCATGCTCTCTAGAGTTGGGGGATTATCTTCAAATTTCTTGGCTTTACCCACAAGGCCCTATGTGGCCCACCTCTCCAGCTTCACCTCCCACTTCCTGACATGAGCCTCTTCTGCCAGACATTTCCCAGCTCCTGGCAGCTCTCTGAGCAGATCTTGGTGCGTCATGCCTCGGTGGCTGTGGACATGCAAGCCTCTTTGCTTGGAATCTGCTTTCCCTCTCTCTATCCAGCACACTCCTTCTTCTCCTAGAAAACGTCGGGCTAATGTCATCTGCTCTGGGAGGCCATCTCTGACTCTCTGGTCAGACTTAGCTCTTGGCTCTTGTATTCAGCTCCCATGGCTGCTGCAACAAATGACCACAAACGGGAGGGTTTAAAACAACAGAAGTTCATTCTCTCATAGTTCTGGAGGCCAGAAGTCCAGGCTCCAGGTGTCATCAGGCCCAGGCTTCCTCTGAAGTCTCTAGGAGAGAATCCATCCTTGCCTCTTCCAGCCCTTGGTGGCTCCAGGCATTCCTTAAATTCTGACTAAATCACTCCAATCGCTGCTTCCATCTTTACATGGCTCTCTCCTGTGTCTGTCTGTTCTCCCCTCTGTCTGCTACAAGGACACTGGGAAGTAGATTCAGGGCCTACCCTAAATCCATGATGATCTCATCTTGAGATCCTTAACTTGGTTACATTTGCAAAGAGTTTTTTTTTTTTCCCAAATCATGTCGTATTCACAGGTTCCTGGGGTTAGAACTTGGGCCTATCACTTAGTGGGTGGAGCACAATTCAACTGCTTACCACCCTGTAGCAACCTGTGTATTCCTTTGAGGAGAAATTTTACTGTAGATGTTTTAAGGCATTAATTGATACTCCTATCTTTCCTTCAAGATGAACTATCTTTGAGAGCTTCTGTTTGACCTTGTTTCTTTGGCTTCCAGCACAGAGCCTCACTGCAGCTCGGCACAACATTTCGGTTAAATGTAAGAGATAACTACCTAAGGGCCATTAGTAGGTCCTTATCATTAACTTGGGCTGACATATATGTGCTTGGAGGTAGGATTTGGACAGCATGACCTCTGAAAAGTCTGTTTAGTCAAGAAGTCTGTTTCTGCAGTTTTGTTTGCTTCAGAAGTACATTTTTAGGCTAATTGATTTCAAGGAATATCCAAAGGAGGGCCTCGGAGTATTACGAATCGTGGGGAGGGACCCAAACTCGTTCATCTGCATTCTAGTCTGTATTGTCTAGTGTATGATGATTGCAGGCACATTGTTTTTAAAGGCTCCAAGTGGCTGAAAGGGAGCATTTAACATTTTTGAGCATGTACAGGCACTGTCTAGATTCCCCATATTTCAAATGAGGGCTTGGATTTCAAAAGAGGAGCAGGTCTTGGGGAACTGGTCAGTAAATTAATGCACCTTACATACAGGAGATCTGCAGTTTTTATTCCCCGGGCCTCTGTATGAATTAGTTTTGCATTGTCATCCAGGAATATCTTAGACTGGGTAATTTATAAAGAAAAGAGATTTATGTGGCTTATGGTTCTGCAGGCTGTACAAGCATGGCACTGGTGTCCGCTTAGCTTCTGGGGAGGCCTCAGGAAGCTTTCATGTGGAAGGTGAAGGGGGAGTGGGCGTGTCACATGGCAAGAGAGGAAGCCAGAGAGGGCAGAGGGAGGTCCCAGTCTCTTTAACCAGCTCTCACATGAACTAATACAGTGAGAACTCACTGATCACCGTGAGAATGACACCAAGACATTCATGAGGGATCCACCCCCATGAGTCATACACCTCCCACCAGGCTCTATCTCCAACATTAGGGATCAATTTCTTTTTCTTTTTCTTTTTTTTTTTTGAGACGGAGTCTCACTATGTCACCCAGGCTGGAGTGCAGTGGCGCGATCTCGGCTCACTGCAAGGTCCGTCTCCCAGGTTCACGCCATTCTCCTGCCTCAGCCTCCTGAGTAGCTGGGACTACAGGCACCCCGCCACCACGCCCGGCTAATTTTTTGTATTTTTAGTAGAGATGGGGTTTCACTGTGTTAGATGGTCTCGATCTCCTGACCTCGTGATCCTCCCACCTCGGCCTCCCAGAGTGCTAGGATTAGAGACGTGAGCCACCATGCCCAGCCTAGGGATCAATTTCAAAATGAGATTTGGAGGAGACAAACATTCATACTATATCAACCTCAGTTTATTTTTTTTATTTTTTATTTTTTTGAGACGGAGTCTTGCTCTGTCGCCCAGGCTGGAGTGCAGTGGCCGGATCTCAGCTCACTGCAAGCTCCGCCTCCCGGGTTTACACCATTCTCCTGCCTCAGCCTCCCGAGTAGCTGGGACTACAGGCGCCCGCCACCTCGCCCGGCTAGTTTTTTGTATTTTTTAGTAGAGACGGGGTTTCACTGTATTAGCCAGGATGGTCTCGATCTCCTGACCTCGTGATTCACCCGTCTCGGCCTCCCAAAGTGCTGGGATTACAGGCTTGAGCCACCATGCCCGGCCTATTTTTTTTCTTTAAACAGAATTGATAAGAACATGACTCCCAACTTCTTGATTCTCTCTACTTGTGGTTAGCATTTCCCCTAGGAGTCAGAACTCCCATGTACCAGTCAGTCTCCAAATGGTTCATCTGGCCCTACTGTGTGCTGTTTACTTATCCATAGGCCTGGATGAGTAAAGCCATCCTTTGAAGATCTCATAGTACTTTGGAACATGAAGTTTACATTACTCAGAGGGTTTTCATCTTTGTTTACAGAAGGCAAATGTGAAAAGCATTTGGCAAGAGACTTCCAGCTCCTGTTTAACCACTGCCTCCCTTCTTTGAGGTCTCCCCATCCCAACCGACATTAAAAAGCCTGTTTATATGAAACAATCTATTAAATCAGATGTTCTTTTGGAAATGTGGAGGTCGGGGATGCAGGCTAATTCTCACTGCTGGGTAAACTATTTACAAAAGGCTTAAATGTTCTTGGTCATCTCTGCCCTGCGTCACCGACAAGGGGGAGACCTGAGTGTCAGGCCTCAGGCCTCTTTCTCTTTGTAGAGCTGACTACACCGTTAGTGTCTCTGAGCTGCTCTTGCAGCAGCCAGGACCTGTCCCCTCTCTCCACAGCAATCACCTCTTACCAATTGGCCCTGCTTTCTGGAAGCAAAGTCTCTACATTCTTGGGCTTTCACAGAGGTCTTCCCATCTGCAGGAAAAACCTGTAATTACACGAATCTCACTTTTAAGTTCTTGTCTCTTCTTAACGCCAGCCTCCTGGCCAGTATTTCTCCTGTCCTATTGAATTCTCAACCCCAGCTACCTAACTCAGCTCACTCACCCAAAGCATGTTCAAGGCCCTGCCCTCTAACTCCATTTTCACTTTCATTTTGTATTTTTTCTGTTTCCCACCACTGTCCTAGATCCCTGGACCATCTCCCCGCCCTTATCCATTTCCTCTTGCAGTTTCATCCATGACCCCAAGACCTTCTGGCCTAAGATGCTCTGTCCTTACAGAGCAGCTGAGGAGGAGAGGGTAAGGAGAGGAGAGCAGGAGCGAGGCTGATGGACACACTCATTTGTCCTAAAAGTGTCGCTTGTAGAAAATATGAATCGACTCTCAAAGGGCTTGACCAGACTGTGAATGAACACAGAGCTGGGTCTGGTAACATAAAGAGCTGGGGAAGCCTAAGGGGCGAGGATGCCAAGGAGGAAGATTCCTGCTCCCCACGGCTTACCTGGAAGGCCTCTGGTTGGCACCAAGCCCAGGGGCAAATGGAACGTGAGTCCAGTCCAGGATGTGACTCCTTTCTGATTGTAGTAGAGATGGAGGTTTAAGTACTTAGAAGGAGTTGAGCTAGAAATATTTTGGGAAAAAATACACTGAGGAGAAGGGAGATCACTGAACGGAAGGGCACCCTCCTTCCTCTCAAAGGCGTGATCTGGAATTTGCACATCTCGTGTTCCATAGCCCAGAACTTAGCCAGTGTCCACTCCTCACAGGAAGAAAGGCTGGAGAGCATAGTGGAGAGTATAGTTTTTCTTCTGGACAGCTGTGGACCCAGTGAAAACCAGGACTGTAACACCATGAGGGAGGAAACTGGTATAGGGGAACAACTAGCGGGCTCTGTGGGCAGTACATTTAGTGGATCGTGCACTCAGTAGAGTACTTAAGGGGCGGCTTTTGGAAAAGTGAACCTGAAGGGGATTTTCAAATGGTCTCAGGTGACATTTTACTGAATAACGTATTTAATAAGTGCTTATTGAGCATCTGCTATGTGCCAGCCACTGTGCTAGCAGCCGTGGATGCAAAAGTGAATAAGACACTTATGTTCCCACCTTCATGAAGCTTACAGTCCATGGGAAAGACTGGCATTAAACAAGGAAGTAATTATTTATATCATCATTTTATTCAGTGACACAATTGGTGTGGGACTGTGCAACAGGAGAAGCTAGCCTGGTCTAAAGGGTTGAGGAAGGCTGCGCTGATGAACTGACATTTAACTAAGACTTAGTAGGAGCTGGCAAGGCAGAGAGAAGAGAGGAGCTGAGAGGACCTAGCAGATGCTGCATGTCTTACCAAGTGCTGGGCCCTGTTTGAAGCAGTTTTAATCTTTACAACATGGGGCTTATGAGATAGGTACCTTCATTATCCCTACCTTGCAGATAAGGAAATTGATTAAACAATGGCTCTAAGGTCACAGGGCGTTAGGTGCTATAGCCTGGCTTGGCACCAAGGCACCACCACTTTGAGGCACATTCCCTGAACCACTTTGCTGTGTCACTCTTAACAGAGAGTGCATTTAGCAGGGGGAGGAGGTGAGAGAATGCCTTCATGGTGGAGGGAAGGTTGGGAGAGTTCCTCCAGTGAGGTTGAAGGTCAAAGAGGAGCTAGATCATGCAGAGATGCAGAGCTTTGTAGCCCTAAGCATTTGACCTTTTTCTTAAGGCCAGTGGAAAGTTACTGGAGGGTTTTAGAAACAGCGGCACTGTGTAATCAGATTTGCATTGTAAAATGTGCTGTGGAGAGTGTTGGGGATAACACCATGTTCAGAGAATTAGTGGGGAGTCCATCAGCAGATGATGACAGTGTCTTCTAGGATAAGAAGGAGCTGTAGATACAACTGAAGATTACTCAGGAGAGCATTCACTGGGTTTGGTGAAGGGAAAAGAACCACGTGTAGGTGTCTAGTTTAAACAACTGGTAGGTAGTGATTTTATTTACTAAGACGTGGGAAAAGAAGCAGCCTGGGGGAGAGATCATGAGTTCAATTTTGGATGTGTTGCATCCAGGTGTTTATAAAATATCCACATGGAGAAGTCATTTAGGCAGTTGGGTCCAGAGCTCAGAAGAGAAGTCTGGGACAGAAATAGAAATTTGGCATTCAGATGGCACTGGAGACATGGGAGTGGACAATATTGGGATGTCTTGTCTGTCAACAAATATTGTTTAGAACATATCATTTAGGAAAAATGAACACAAGACAGCTTACCAGCATCAGATAGACTGGTGCAAATTCCACATACGCCATCTGTTCAGAGGAAGGAGACCAGGGGAAAGCTGGGCCGGCTTCAAATGTTGGAAATGTTTCAAAGATAAACTCGGAAGGTATGTTTAATTTGGATATTGGATTGATGCTCTAGAAAGTTGATTGGGTATCCTCTGGGGGTGGGGAAAGCTGGGAACACATTAGATCTGGAGAGGACTTCAGAGTCCTGAGTTGGGTCAGAAGACTTGCTTCAGATGCTTTCTAAATGCACCACCTTGAGTCCTCTGAATTTCTCCTGTCTGTAAAGGATACTATGGACCCATCCTACCTAACTCACAAAGTGGTAATGACTGTAAAAAACAGACATGATATAGACCTAAAGGAATTATGTAAATTGTAAAGCTGTGCAAATTTGAAAGCTATGTTGTATTAGTCTGTTTTCACACTGCTATAAAGAACTGCCTGAAACTGGTAATTTATAAAGGAAAGAGATTTAATTGACTCAGTTCCACATGGCTGGGGAGGCCTCAGGAAACTTACAATCATGGCAGAAGGTGAAAGGGAGTCAAAGCACATCTTACATGGTGGCTGGAGAGAAAGAGAGAGAGTGCAGCGTAAACTGCCGATTTTCAATTATCAAAACTCGTGAGAACTCCTCACTGTCACGAGAACAACATGGGGGAAACCGTCCCCATGATTCAATCACCTCCCACCAGGTCCCTCCCTCGACATGTGGGGATTACAATTCAAGATGAGATTTGGGTGGGGACACAGAGACAAACCATATCATATATTGTTAAATACAGTTCAAGATTCAGAGTGATGTCATTGTCCCAAGATCATCTGGCTGGTAAGTGCAGAAGTTGGGAGGAGAATCCTGGTCTTACAACTTTCAGTGAGAAGCATAAGCATTGGCTGTGAATTAGTAGTTCTGTGTCCTTGGGAGATTTATTTAACCTCCTTGTCTCTCAGTTTACTCACGTATAACTTAGGAGGTAACACCATTAACTCAAATGTCACAACTATTTGTTGAGTATTTACTCAACAAATACTCAACAAATTTACTCACCTGTAACAGGTGCTGCTCTAGACCTTGGGGTTATTGCAGTGAACAAAGCCAAGTACCTATTCTCAAGGAGCTTATGTTACAGTGGCAGGAGGATGACAGTGACAGAGATAAAGAAACGAATACATAATACATCAGGATGTGATAAGTACTATGAGGAAAGATGAAGCAAAGTAAGAGGACAGAGAGAAATGGGGCAGTGACTGGAGGCAAAAGCAATACTTTTTAATAGGGTGGACAGGGAAGATCTCTCTGATAAGGACATGTTTGAGCAGACAGCATCATGAAGAATGCATATCTGGGGAAAGAGTGCACAGACAGAGAGAGAGCAAGTGCAAAGGCCCCGGGGCAGGTATCTTCCTGATGTGTTAGAGGAGCAGTCAGGAGGCCAGTGTGACAGGATGGGAAAGAGCAAAAGGGAGTGGGGAGGGGATGAGGTCTGAGAGGCAGCTGGAGACGGGGTCATGTAGGGCCTCATCAACCTCAGTTGGGACTTTGGATTTTAGTCTGAGTGAGATGGACAGCTACTTCAGTTTTATACAGAGACATAAGTGATTATATTTGTTCTGTTGGTGGAGGTTTTATGAGGAAAAAATAAGGTAATGTGCATGAAATTGCTTTGTGAACCGGGAAGTTAGGTTAAAGAATATTTCCAGGGTCATACAACAGGCCAGGCAGTTGCAAAGCCGGGATAGAATGCACTGTCTCTGACCCTCGGCCATTTGTCTTTCCATGGCATCCCAAATCTCCCCCAGAAGGGCACAGTGTCAACCTAGAAAGAGCTCAAACCCTTGAGTGAGGTCAAAGACTCATCCTCATTCCCAAGCCACAGGGCTTTGTGAACCTTGTCGACCTGGCAGCATTTGGCTTTTGAAAGAACCACAGTAGCTTATGATTTTAAATGGGTAGAAAGAAGGGAGTTGGAACAGTCTGAGGCAGTTTGAGCCTGGGCAGTAGAGACTGTCATAAATTAAATACAGACCTTGTCTGCCGAAGGCTGGACTAGAGAAGAAAAAACATCAGGATTTAAGAGGAAAAACCAACAGTTATGATAGGTTTTGGAGAACTCCATTAATGTCTAGTTAGGAAGCCATAGAGTGGCCAAAAGCAATAGCGTTGGGGTTTGTAAGAATTCTTAGTTGTTTGTGTCGTATTAGATGTGGATTAAGGAGATGTAAAAGTGCATGCATTGAGGTACCCAGAAGTAACCTTGTATTGCACTCCCTTTGGAGGACCAGCACCTATGGATGAGTGCGTCTGGCCGAGGGTGCAGCCTGGCCTTCCCTGTGTGTGGATAGATTCACGTGACCCTGGTGGGTGACGAGAGGAAGTGCAACTGTGATTCTTGGCCTGGGATCCTGTAGACAGAAGTCTCTTGCCCTTGTATCTTTGTTGTTTGTTTAAAATGGGTAGCGTTCATGCTCTTCCCCGCTTTTCTTTCTGCTCTCCCTTTTTCTTCTTTCTCTTTCAATTTTTTCTTCCTTTTTCTCCCCTCTTGCCATGAGCAGATGAGCAATGTTTGATTTGCTCTCTAATAGATTTATAATTGTTTATAAGTTAACTACCCACATAGCTAACACCCAGCGTAAACCCCCTAAAGACAGTATTATCATGGAATCTCCATTCCCCATAAAACATATCGTATATGCCGACTAAGTGGTCTTCATAAATTACCAGCTCTTAAGAAAATAAAGTGTCATAATTTTTTTTCAGTGAAATCTTGTTGGATTCCAACTGTATAGATAAACCATAATAATGTACAATCTGTTAGTGAAATTATGTTTCTGACCCTAAGGTACAATTTTCCCAGAAGTGACAGACAATTGATATATCAGTTTTAATTACTTTAAGTAGGTTATGTTTTTAAAAATGTAACCACCTTAAGGTCTATGTATTTTTCAAATAATTCTTGTTATAATCTATGATTTCTTTGCAAGCAGTTCCTTCATATCTGAATCTTGGCAGTCTCAGAAATTAAAACATTTCGTCAGAAAGCTTAGAAAATATGGGACACAATTGGAAATATGCATAGGATGTCCGTGTTTTGGATACACACGCACGCACGCACGCACACACACACACACACACACACACAGCCCCATGTACTTACTCTTGCTAAACAAGCTCACTGTGGGGACTTCCAAGGGCAGAATCAGGTCCAAATGCCTTCAGGCAAGACAGATTTCAGATTCTTTGGGGAAGAACTTTTTTAACTGTCAAATCTGCCCACCAACAGAATTGGCTGCATTACAAAGTTCAGTGAAAGGCTGTTCTCCCCACCCCCCCACATCGCCCCAGGATTTTGAGAATACCAGAAGCTTCCAGTGACAGGATTGTTATAAAAACAGCATTCTTTTATGCCCACCCATTTAAAAACTATGCTATTATAAAAAGTAAAGAACGAGTTGCTCTCACCGGGGCACGTGGTGAGTGTGCGACCTGCTGAGCTGTGAATGACTGATTGGTGATGCTGCAGAAGCCACATGGGCGGGGGTGGATGCAGACTCTATTAGATACTATGGCAGCCTTCATATTGCAGGAGTCCTGAGGGGTTCCAGACGTTTCTCAATTTTGTTAAGTAGCTAAGGCTTTGAAATATTTAGTTACAATTCTACAAATGTATTATATGCCGAAGAGTCCCTCTTCCCCATCCCCACACTCCATCTTTTTGTTCTTTTGATCTCAGAGTGAAAAACCTCAACAATAGCACTCATCCTTTTCAGATCAGACCCTGGACGTTCTGAATAAGTAATCTTCTATTGTGGTGAGCTCCCCAATTCTGGAAATGATCAAATAGACCACATTTGGTTACACAGGTGAATGGATATTGTTCTACATTGGGTGGTTAGAGGAAACTGATACTATTTTTTTAAAGTTGTGGAAATATTTTGTATACACAGAAAAGTTTAAAGGATAAGCTGCCAGGCACGGTGGCTCATGCCTGTAATCCCAGTATTTTGGGAGGTTGAAGGGCTGATGGCCTGAGCCTGGGATTTTGAAACCAGCCTGGGTAACATAAGGAGACCCTGTCTCTACAAAAAAATTAAAAAAAAAAACCAACCAACCAACCAAACAAACAAAAAACACAAACAAAAAAAACAAAATTAGCCAGATGTTGTGGTGCATGCCTGTAGCCCCAGCTGAGTTGGGAGGATCACTTGAGTCCAGGGCCCAGGAGGTAGAGGCTGCAGTGAGCCATGATTGTGCCACTGCACTGCAGCCTGGGTGACAGCAGAAGTAAGACCCTGTCTTAAAAAAAATGCTAATGAATACCCATGGAACCATGACACAGCTTTGCCCATAAAAAACCATTTTATCCTATTAGCTTCAGTTCATTTATAAAGAAAAATGCCATTACAAATACAATTGAAGCACGTGGGCACCCCTTACTTTCTCACCCTGTTCCTTCCATTCCTAGATGTTACCACTGCTCTTAACTTTGTGCTTAACCATTTTCATAATTTTGTACTTACATTGTGCATACATACACTAAATACTATATGATATTTTTACCTGTTTGTAAACTTTTTCTAAATTGTATTATACTATGCATATTATTTAGCAGCTTGCTCTTTTTCTTAACGTTGTTTCTTAGATGTATCCGTTTTGATATATGTAGGCCTCGTGCATTGATCTCAACAGAATTACCATATTCCATGGATTAATATGCCATGATTTATTTACCCAGTTTCCTGTTTAAGAGCACTGAGGTTGATTCCTTATTTTCTACTACCAGGGATGCAGTTATGAATCCTCTTACACATGTGTTTTAGAGGCATTTATGTTAGAATTTCTCTAGGAATGGAATTCCTCTTGGAGTATGCACATATTTACAGGATATAATCAAATTATTCTCTAAAATAATTGAACAAATTTATACTCCCATCAGCACTGTATGAAAAGTCTTCTTATTCTATATCCCTACCAGTTCTTGCTGATAGTAGATTTTAATTTTTTGTCAATTGATGATTATGAAGTGTGGTATTTCATTTTAACTTAAATGCAGTCAAATGTCCTGATCTTTTCTCTTTGATTTGTACGTTTTTGTGTCTTGTTTAAGAAATGTCTCTCTATCCAGCAAGATAATAAAGCTATTCTATTTTTTTCCTAGAATGTCGGAAGATTGCTTTTCCACATGAATCTTGGAATTTATTTTTATGTATAGGGTGTAGTAGAGATCAATTTCATTGTTTTCTGTGTGATTTTTTGTTTGTTTGCTTGTTTGCATTTTCTGGGTTACCAGTAAGAATGGGCATTTTCTCCTATGTTTGTTGGCCATGTGAGTTGTTGTTCTCTTTTGCTCATTTTGCTGTTGTATCATTTGCTTATTGGTTTATAGGAGCTCTTTATATATTATGGATATTATTCATTGTTAATCATATGAATTGCAAATATTTTCTCCCAGTCTGTGGCTTGTTTTTACTATGACTGTGGTATCATATATTGAATCAGATTGATACTCTTTTGATTTTTTAAAAATGGAATTTACTTGTAAAACATGTGCTTGATATGCATTCTGCATCTGTCAGTGTAGTGTTACTGGTTTTTTAGATCAAGTTTGCTAATTGTGGTTTTCAAATCTTCTGTATACCTGCTGATTTATTTATTTATTTATTTATTTATTTATTTATTTATTTGTATACTTTAAGTTCTAGGGTACATGTGCATAACGTGCAGGTTTGTTACATATGTATACTTGTGCCATGTTGCTGTGCTGCACCCATCAACTCGTCAGCACCCATCAACTCGTCATTTACATCAGGTATAACTCCCAATGCAATCCCTCCCCCCTCCCCATGATAGGCCCTGGTGTGTGATTTTTTGTCTTCTTACATTATCAATTACTGAATGTGTTTTGTTGAAATCTCCCCTATGATGGAACATTTATGAAAGTTCACCATACACCAAGCCAGAAGGTCTGAACATGTTTCACAGAATTTGCATTATAAAAATCACATTCTTTAACCTCCAATTATTTTTATTTTTATTTATTTATTTTGTTTGTTTATTTTTTGAGATAGAGTCTCTCTCTGTCACCCAGGCTGGAGTGCAGTGGTGCAATCTTGGCTCACTGCAACCTCTGCCTCCAGGGTTCATGCCATTCTTCTGCCTCAGCCTCCCGAGTAGCTGGGACTACAGGCGCCCGCCACTATGCCTGGCTAATTTTTTGTATTTTAGGTAGTGATGGTGTTTCACCATGTCAACCCATATGGTCTTGATCCCCTGACCTCATGATCCGCCCACCTCGGCCTCCCAAAGTGCTGGGATTACAGGTGTGAGCCACCGCGCCCGGCCTCATTTTCAATTCTTACATTTTGTTTCCTTTTCTAGTTCTACTGCATGGCCAGTGGCTTTAGTACAGTGTTGAATAAAATGTAGGTGCTAGGTATCTTTATTTTATTCCTGTTTTTAAATGGACTGCTTTTAGTATTTTACTGATAAATAGGATATTTACTATAGTTTTTCTGTTGATACCATTTATCAGATTACAGAAAGTTTCCATCTGTTCCTATTTTGCTAGCATAATTTAAATGAAACTAAACTATGAAATGCTCTTTCTGCATCAATTTAAATAATCATGTAGCTTTTCTTCTTTAACTTGCAAAGGTACTGAACTTCATTAATGCAAATCGTAGACTCTTCATGTACTCCTGACAGAAGCCAACTTGGTCATCATGTACTTATTTTAATATATTGCTATATTTGGTATGCTTATATTTCATTTAGGATTTTTGCATCTCTCTTTATTAGTGAGGTTGAGCTAAAATTTTTCTTTTTTGTGTTTTGTGTTTGGTTTCAGGGCCAAGATTGTACAAGCCACACAGTATAAGTTTGAAGTGCTCCTTCTTTTTCTGTTCTCTGGAATACATTATAGAAAGGCAGGATTATGTGTTTCTTGAGAGTTTGATAAAAGTCAGTTAAAAAAAATGTGTGCCAACTTCTGGGTTTTGTGGGTAGATTTTTAATTTCAGGCTTTTTTTTAGTGGTTTTGTTATATTCATGTTTTCATTTTCTTCTTCATTCCACATTGTTATATTTTCCTATTTATGTATTTTCAAGTTATTGGTATGAAATTCTTCATAGAATTGTCTTCTGAAGAATTTCTACGTCTTTGCTACCTCTGCCATTATGTTGCCTTTGTGATTTTAAGCATTGTTTGTGTTTCTTTCTTTTTAAAGGTCTGATCCATGTGTTAGGTTTTATCTGTCTTATCTCTTTTTTCAATCTTTTCAAGAAGCCAGTTTTTGGTTTTGTTCATCCTTCCTATTGTTTGTCTTCTATTTCCTTCATTCAGGCTCTTCTATTTATTATGTCCTTCTTTCTTTGGACTGAACTCTGTTCTTTGTTGTTGGATGTTTAACTCATTAATTTGCAGACACTAAAAAAAAAAAAAGCATGTAAACTTTTTGTCATTTAGCTTTTTCATTTACTATTTTTTCCCCCCATAACTCAGCACATATTTATGTACCAGGCACTGTTTTAGGTTTTATGGGTTCATCAGTGAGCAAAATAGTCAAAAAGCCCTGCCCTCATAGGTTAAAAATTCAATTATGATTCTTTATTCCATGAGTTATTTTATTAATTATTTAATTTGTTTATTAGAGGTGAAGTCTTGCTCTGTTACCCAGGATGAAGTGCAATGGCGCAGGCGCAATCTCAGTTCAACGAAACCTCCGCCTCCCAGGTCCAAGCGATTGTCCTGCCTCAGCCTCCCAAATTGCTGGGATTACAGACATGCGCCACCGGGCCCGGCTAATTTTTGTATTTTTAGTAGAGACGGAGTTTTGCCATGTTGGCCAGGCTGGTTTCGAACTTCTGACCTCAGGTGATCTGCCCACCTCAGCCTCCCGATTGCAGGCGTTAGCCTCTGGGCCCAGCCCTCTATGAGTTATTTAGAAGCATGTTTTGCATTTCTATTGATGTGGGGGTGGATAGGTTTGTATCTTGGCTATTTCTAATTTACTTGCATTTTGTTTGGAGAATGTGGCATGTATGATGTTGATTTTTTTTGGTACTTTTGAGATTTGCTTTGTGACCTGGAGAGTGTGTGTGTGTGTGTGTGTGTGTGTGTGTGTGTGTGTTTAAAGTTCCATGTGTACTTGAAAAGAATGCTGACCAATGATCTTAAGATTCCTTTCAACTTGGCGAGTCAGTGGTTCCATGTCAATGTCAAATAACCCTGCCTGATCTGGCATGTTGTTCAAAGTCGTAGTTGAAAGGGCCTAATTCCTGTTGAGGCCAATTCAGTATTGAGTCAGAAGTGGTGCTTGGAGTGCTCTCTACTCTAACACAAAAATTTAATGAGGACCATTTCCTTTTTCTTCTAGGGAGCAGTAGGGCAGAGAATCATGGAATATCCGAAAAATCCATTAAAAGCCGTCCACAGCCAGCAGCAAATTAGCGGCTTGAGGAACTGTTCAGCAGACACTTATGTAGCACTTACATATGCACCAGGCACTGTTCTGAGTGGTTTTACAAATGCCAGCTCACTTCATCTTCATACCAGGCCTTGACAGAGTTAGCTACTATCCCTGTTTCTCTGATGAGGAAACTGGACCACAGAGAGTTTAGGGACTAAGGGCTCACAAACAGTAAGTGGCATCGTCAGGACTGAATTCAGGCCATCTCTGACCCAGGGCCATGCTCTCAGCCCTGCCACCAATGCTGCCTCCCACGTGGAAATTAATGCTAGTTTAAAAAAAAAAAAAAAAAACACACACACACACACAGAAAAATAAAATCAAAAGCCTACTCCTTTGCTCCACTGCAAGCTTCCAGGATTAAATTCTTTCCAGGGACAAAATTTTGAAATTGATATTCTGATGAATAGCCCGATTTTAGAAGTACTGTCCGGCTACCCTCTTCATTTTACGGATGGGGAAACTGAGGCCGAGAGGGGGAAGGCATTTGTTCCTAGTTAGTGGCACATGAAGGAAAAATCTGATTCCTTGAAACTCGCTTCTCTGTAAACTCTTTGTGGGGACACTGTGGAGCTGGCGATGCTAGCATGGGCTTTAGAAGGCCTGGCTCACCACTCACTAGTGGGTCTGAACTGCTCATCTTTCCCCAAAGAGGACCCATGTCGGCTGCTTGTATCTGACACTCTTTCTCTCTCCTCTGGCTTTCTCCTTCTCTCTCCTTTGGCTTTCTCCTTCTGTCCCTATTTGTGTCTGTTTTATTCTCATTTTATTCTCTCTCTCTCTCTCTCTGTCTGTCTGTCCTGTGAACCCTTCTGCTAAGGAACTGAAGCAGAGATCCTCAAAGCTTTGGGGACTGGTGCAGGTTGGTGGTGCACATTTTTTTTGTAGTGGAGAGTTTTGGAATCAAATAGCTGGTTCAAGTCCCAGATCGGCCACCTTCTAGTTTTGCCATGTTGATGGAGGCCTCACTCTGTTCCAGGCACAAACTCTGGGGCTGCAGCATTGAAAACAAATCCCTGCCCTCAAGGGGTTTGCAGTCTAGTAGGAAGAGACAAGACCGCAAACGAATAGGCAGATACCAGATAATGTGTTCACTAGCAGTATGTACTATGAAGAAAAGCAAAGCAGAGTGAAGCAGTAGAAAGTGAAGAGGCTGGTGGGGCTGCTCCAGGAATGGTCTCTGTGGCACATGGCAGCTGAGCAAACCTGGATGCAAGTGGAGGAGTGGGTCATGCAACAGTGAGGGGAAAGGATTCCGGGCAGAGGAAAAAGCCAGTGCAAAGGTCCTGATGTAGAGCAAACTCATGCAAGGAACAGCAAAGAGGCCAGTGTGGCCAGACCAGCCTTGAGAGAGGCAGTGGCTGGAGAAGAAGGCAGGAGGGAGTCTAGGCCAGGATATGGGGGTGGTCTCTGGATATTTTGAGGACTTTGGATTGACTTTGAATGAGATGGGAGGTCACCAGAGCTCTGAGCAGAAGACCACAGGATGAGTCTGACATTGCTGAATGCCCACTCTGGTTGCTTAGTGGAGACTAGACCATGGGGGCGGGGACAGAGCGGGGAGCCAGTGGAGGCAGTTGCAGTGGTCCAAGGGGAGGTGACAGTGGCCCAAACTAGAGTAGGAGCCACAGAGATGGTGAGACAGGTTCAGATGCTGGCTGTATTTCAAAGGCAAATCACTCAATGTTTGTTCATAGAGTGAGTGTGAGGTATGAGAGAAAGAAAGAGGTCAAGGATGACTCTAAGATTTTGATAAGAACTTGAAGAATATCGGTGAGGGAAGACATCAGGTATTTACTTGTACACATGTTACATTTGTGACAGCTGCTACACATCCGTGTTGGAATGGGCAACGTTCAAGGGAATCTCTTAGCTGGAGAGCCACTGACATTTAGATGATTTTTCAGCCATGAGACCCTCCGAGCTCACCAAATGGGTAGATGCAGGCAGAGAAGAGAGATGCCCCCAAAGGAACCCTACGTCTGTCTGTTTGAAGTTTAGAGATGGGATGATGATGGATGTACCGAAGTAACTAAGCAGAAGTGATCAGTGAAATAAGAAGAAAACCAACAAAAAGTGGAGTCCCAGGGGGTCATGCAAGGAACATGCCTCAGGATGAAGGGAGTTATTAACGTCTCCCATTGCTGTTAATAAACAAGGATTTTACAAGGTGATTGGCCCTCAGAAACATCACTTTTCAATCTCCTTTGTTCTCAGTCTCTCTTCTCCTTTGTCTAGTGGAAACTTTCCCTCACACTGTCTGCCTCATGAACTTCAGGCCTTGCTACAGGGCACAGGGGACAGCCTTGTGCCATCACACCTCCAGACCACCCAGGCTACTGACACCTCACTGCAAAATCAGGCTATTTCTTGATGCAGGGGTTTCGCAGGAAAAATGCATGGCAGGCACGTGGCACCCCACTCTTGGTGGGGGCAGTGAACTGCCGCCAGGACCTGAACTTAGGTTCTTGCCATTTTCTGAGCCTGAATATGGCCTAAGACCAGGCCTGGACATAGAATCTTTAAGCTGTTGGCCACAGGGGACGGGCTTAGGTGAAGCCAAGACTTTGTGGCAACAAATTCAGGAGTGTATACATATTCTTGAATTTAGCATTCACTAACATCCTGACATCAACCAACGAACAAGTCAATGGCTTAAAGAACTTAAGTATCTTAGTTAAGTTCATCCAAATCTCCAGCTTAAACATAGATCTTCCTTGAATATCTTACATAAAGAAAATGAGGAGGACAAAAATGTAGGGGTCATCCTAGATTCTCTATGTTCCCTCATACCCCATAGCAACTACCTTTGACTACTACTAAAATCTGTCCCTGATCTGAACATCTTTCACTCTGTTCATACTGCAAACCTAGTCCACATCCCCAGCAGTTCTTGCCAGGGGTATTGCATCATCCGCCTGCCTGCTGTGTCTGGAGGCCTCATTCCCTTAGAGTCTAGTCTCCATACATTAGCTGAAATGAGCTTTCTGAACTGTAAGTCCAATCACTTCACTCACCCACATGAAACCCACCAGAGACTTTCCCCATTGTAGCCCACCAGGCCTCATAAGATCTGGCTCCCATCTCTTTCCTTCCGTGCTTCACCTTATTCACCACTCTTGATCTACATTAACTTTTTTTTTTTTTTTTTTTTTTTTAAGACAGTTTTGCTCTGTCGCCCAGGCTGGAGTGCAGTGGCACATGATCTTGGCCCACCACAACCTCTGCTCCTGGGTTCAAGGGATTCTCCCACCTCAGCCTCCCAAGTAGCTGAGATTACAGGCATGTACCACCACGCCTGGCTAATTTTTGTATTTTTAGTAGAGACAGGGTTTTGCCATGTTGCCCAGCTTGGTCTTGAACTCCTGGACTCAAGTGATCTGCCTGTCTCGGCCTCCCAAAATGCCAGAATTACAGGTGTGAGCCACCGTGCCTGGCCTGCATTCACTCTTCTTTCTGTTCCTCACACACACTAGTGCATATCCACCCCAAGGTCTTTGACTGGCTCCTCCTTCTTCTGGAAGGCTCTTACTCAATGTTGCCTTTGGCTACCTGCTCGTCACTCTGCCCTCTCCTCATCACCCTCTCAGCTCTGGCTGCAGTGATCCATCTTCCTGCCTTCATCTGTGGAATTTGCCTCATTCCATCTACCAGGACCTGCACTGGCCTTTTTCATTTGCTGCTTTGTTTTTTTTTTTTTTTTTTCTGAGACGGAGTCTCACTCTGTTGCCCAGGCTGGAGTGCAGTGGCGTGATCTCGGCTCACTGTAACCTCCGCCTCCCAAGTTCAAGGGATTCTCCTGCCTCAGCCTCCTGAGTAGCTGGGATTACAGGTGTGTACCACCATGCCCGGCTAATTTTTGTATTTTTAGTAGAGACGAGGTTTCACCATATTGGTCAGGCTGGTCTCGAACTCTTGACCTTGTGATCCGCCTGCCTCAGCCTCCCAAAGTGCTGGGATTACAGGCATGAGCCACCGCACCTGGCCTTATTTGCTTATATCTTTGCTGGCTGTCTCTCCATTTTAGTATGTAAGCTCCTGTGAGATGGGGGCTCTGTTGGACTTGTCATTGTCATATGCTCCCTGTATGTGTCAGTGTATAGCATTTAGTAGGTGTTCAATAAGTGCCTGATGACTGACAATCTGAAATTGAAAATTGTTTAGGCCTAATTTCTGATTTTTATTAGATTTCTGATTTTTATTGGTGTTCATTTTTATGCTCAGGATGAGGTGACATTCCAAATGAATAATGAAAGGAGGTGATTCTTCCTGAGCCTGGGAGTTAGTTGAGACCTAGAACGAGAGACTGCCTTTCTCAAGGGAGGAGTCGCAGGCTGCACCCACCCTCCGCTCCCAGCCTATGCATTCTTGCCAACCCATGCTGCAATACGAGGTGATACTTGGGATGCTTAAGGTCTCTCTGGCACAGGAGGAAGCCTTGGACAATCACTCTTTGGAACTCTTGCCCCAGGGCGACTTGGCTGATGCCCCAGCTGGAATCAGAAGAGCCCAGGCCCAGAGCAAAGGAGACTTTCATTGTGCCGAGGATGCAGACTTTCGGGAATCCAGAGCTGGCCAAGTTGTGTTAACGTGAAGCTGGCCAAGAGCTTTGGTTGCCTTGTTTCCTCCTGAAGATCCAAAGTCAGTAGCAGCTGTGGATCCCCCAGCGTCAGGGCACCCGATCTTCTTTGACTTTGTTTTTTTAAGAGTATGTTTCTTCAGGGGAATCCACCGTGAGAAAATATTGAGGCTCAGAGGAGGGAAAGTTCAAAGCCAGAGGTTTTGGTGCTGACTTTGGGACTGGATTCTGAGTTTGTTTGAGACCTTTGCCACTTTCCCTGTAGTGTGTTGGTGTCCCCTTCAATTCCATAAGCTCGGTTGAGAATGCCTGTGTTAGGGAGTGACTTCATCATTAACTCCAGTCAGTCAACTGTTTCTCAGCACCAAAATCTGCTTGAGTCACTGTAGAATTGACTTTGCCTTGCTGTGCCTGCGTGTGCAGGGTCTATGGAGAGCCAGTTTCTGCAAGTGTTCTGAGATTTACACATGTCACTGCTGCACTCACACTGCCCACATGGGGCAGTCACCCTAGGAGTTTGTCTTATGTCAGCATCTTGCATAAGAAACATTTTATCCGCCTTGCTTTGGGAGGCATCATTTCCTGTTAGAAGACTCAAAGAAGGGAAGTCAAATGCAACTATTTCTTGAGTGCTTACTATGTGCCAGACACCTGGCTGGGGACTCAATAAGGCCATATTTTAAGCTGAGCCACAAGGAAGATCACAGACCATGGCAGGGCAGATGTCACTCCTTAAGCCTATCCAGTGCTGTAGGGTTCCCCTACAGGAGTCTGCGTCCACCTGCTTATATGTTATGCCGGGATGGAAGGAAAGCACACCAAATTCAGAGATCCTAGGTGAGTTTGGAAGGAAAGATAGAGCCCGTCAGAGCGGTGAGCCGGCGTCAGTGAGAGCTTGGAAGCAGGATCTCGTTTACTGGGTTACCATCAATGAACCAGGAAGCCTGGCCTGGATGTCACGTCTAGGAGGAGCTGAGAGGCCAGGCCCACATTTAGAACAGCAGATCCTAGATTTCACTAAGAAGGCACTGAAGTGAAGCCAATTTATGCCTCCCATAAAAAGCCTGTTTCAGTGCTAACAACCTCATTTCTCCTCATCGACTCCTAGGCTTTTACTCTAAAATAGTCTCTTTTCTTTTGCATCTATGATCTCTAACTCCTCATATCTCCTGTTCTCTAACCAAAATTAGGTCAGAGATTCTGCTCTCCTAATTAAACTCTCCCTCAAATATATACCTGCCTCAAGTTCCCTTGCCTTTGGTACCAACCTCTCCTTTTTCTCAAGACCATTCTTCTTGAAATTCCCACTTTGCTTTCCTTACATTCCTTTGGCTTCTTTAGTAAACTTTCAGTTTTTTTCCCCAAAATCTCCTGAAACTGGTCCAGCTAGTGATCACTAGTTACCTTCTCAATTAATAATGAGTTATCTTCCTAATCAATACACCCTGTGGCTTTCACCTTCTCTTTCCTCATTCCTCCATGCCTCTTCATTTCACACCTAGTGAGATCATAAGACTTGCACTTCTTGTGCACAACAGCAGGAAAAGGACATAGGAGGCAGGTGTGCCTGTGTTAGGCAGGAGACATAGAGTCTTCGTTGGCATTTGAGAAGCTCCGACAAAAAAAAAATAAAAAAAAAAAGGACACTCCCATGGGTCAGGGTTTTGTCTTTAACAAAGTGAAGGAACAGGAAGACCTGAGTTAGAGGCACCCTAGACTTGGATGAACTGGTTGCTGCCCGGGCCCTATTACACTTTGACCTGTTTGCAGAGTAATAGGCAAATTCGGATTAAACTGTGTGCCATTGTGTCTTAGGTTTAGATAAAGCAGCGTGCCTAATTGAGATTTTCACCTTTTGGGTATCAGCTCATTATATCTAGGTTCCCAAGGATTTGAGTGGATGCAGATAGGATTAGTCAATATTTTAAGCCTCCCTCAAAAGGGAGTACAAGAGTCAAACCTTTGTTTGGAGACAGCTGGGGCTTTAAGGAGTGACTGGAAGAAAATCCTTTGTGAAGGTTATAGCTGGGGCTTTGGATTAATTAAGAAAACCCTCTGATTAGAGAAGAGAGGGGTGACCAGTCCTGCTGGTGATGGGTTGTCCTTGCTTTGGCCTCTTGTAGCACTCAGCCAGCCTTTGCCTCCTGGTCTCCAGTTCAGGCCAGGCTTCCTTCCCTTTGCTAATTTCCCAAAGCACTGCACATTCCAAAGCCATCCCCATTCCCCAAGAGAATGGGTGAGCTCAGCCCCACTGCTCAGGTCCCGATTCGGAGTATAGTTTTGGCATATTTTCCATCATGGTTGTTTCTAGGTTTCATTTTATTCTTCGTTTCTGTTCCCTGCACAAGGTCCTAAAGACTGAACTAGGAGCCTGTAAGAAGAAGAGAGTGTGGGGTGATGATTAATACAATTTTTCAATGGTCTTGTCAGATTTTACAGGATGTTCATGATGCTACTTCAGCAGTCCTTATGATATGTACCTTTCTGTAATGCTTTTAAATCTCAACACAAGGTCAAGGCAAAGTCAGGAGAGGGAACCAGTGTGGGACAGTGGACCAGACCTCCTGGTGGTGGTGGTGGTGTTGCTGTTTTTTTGGCAGTCCTGTATTTGCTGTGTAACCTTGAGAAACTGTCTTTCCAACTCTGGGCCTTGTTCTCCCACATACTGAACAGAAGGAGTCATGCTGGTCCCCTCCCTGCCTCAGAGGGAATGAGAGGATGAATGAGATCATGTCTGTAAAGCATGTTGAATTCCTTGGAGAAAGGTGCTGTGGAAATACACAGATGTTGGGTATTTGTGCAGCACTCCAAGTTCTTGGAAACAGGGCCTCATGCAGAGGACACCTTGCACACTGCTAGCATCTGGCCTAGAGCCAAAGCATCCATAACGTGCAAGAGGGACTGGGTGTCCCCAAGCCTCCATCAGGACCCCACCTGACCAGCCCAGACTGATGGATGCCAACTCTATCCATAGAGTTTCTTAAGCAAGGAAATTGCACATGCTTCATTGAAAGTATATCCAGGGTTTCAAGAATCCTCCCTTTAGGGAGGTCTTCTTAGTGTGGAGTTGCACTAACTCTCACTTCGTTTTGTCCTGTATTCAATGGGGTGAAAGAACTGCAGGGCGTTCATTCATATTTATTTACTTTTCTCACCAGACACAGGATGAGGTGGTGAACAGTGCAATCCTTACGGAGTTGTGGGGCTGGTGGAAAATAACTCAAGAGAGTAGAACAGGAAATGTGTGTAATTCTAATAAGTGGAGGCAGCTCCTCGTCCGATCATTTGGTAACCTAGCTTAACTCGGTTGGTTAAGACACTGTTCCTCAACTACTCTCAGTCCAAGATGTGCCAAGTGCTTAACTCAGTTGGTTAAAATAATTTTCTGTATTTCCTAGATAGCATCCCTCTTTTTTCTTTTTTCTCACTTTCTCTTTCATCCAGCGGGTGTCTGTCACCCTTTCCCCCCATCCAGGTTAGGACACGTGCAGGCACACCCATATGTCCTCTGCTAGGGCTGGTATCTTTCACCTTTGCTGTCAAGTCTGTTTTGCAAAAACTACCCAGGTTTCCAGAAGCACTAAGTGGGACTTGGTGGACACACATGAGGCGTAAGTGACAAGGTGGGCTCGTAGTGTTTCCACTGTCTGTGTAAGGAAGGAACTAAGGGCATTGATGAAACTGGTGTTGCGATCCCTCAGGACAGCAGGGCTCCCACCACTGCCGTGATCCAGCCTGTGAATGTCAGTGCAGCTGGTGTCCTTGGGTGGGCGCTTGCTGCCTGCTTTGGTGCCACATGCCCACTTCCCAGAGGGGCCCAGGGAGGGGAGGGTGGCCTCTAGAGCAAAGGCCCCCCACCCTTCTCTTAACATGTCCCTACACCCTCACTGGGATTAATTGCTCCCCGTGTGCTTCCGTGGTCCTTAAATGTACCTCTATTTTATGATGAGTGACAGCCAGCTATGGTTTGTGGCACTCCCTAACAGTAGGAGTCTGTTTCCCCTCACTGAGGGAGGGAATAGTGTCTGCTTTATCATTGTCTCCCTATTAACCCAGCACATAGTATGTGCTTAATAAATATTTGGGAGGGAAAGAGGAATATAGGAATTTTATACGCTGAAGTTCATCTAAGGGGAGCTCTGGAAATTCCTGTCCATGGTATCTAGTTGGCACCATGGGAAATAGGGGTTTACAAAAGATGTTGATGATGCAAGTAGTAGTCCCGCAGGGTTGACAGCTTCCTGTAAGAGCACAATTACGCTTTGCATGTTGTGGGGGTGCGGAGGGAAGTGGAGAGAGTGGGGAGGGGAGGGGGACTTGCTCCTGGGGGTTTCCCACCTGCTTGCTAGGTGGAGGTTGTCCCCCTTGCCCGGGGGCTGGCTTGTCTCTGCTGCCTGATACCAAAGCTGATCCTTTTCAGGATGGGAAGCAGCCAGCTGGTGTTCAGAGAATGCTGTCTTCTGCCCTTGAGGGGGGTGCTGCTCCGGCTGTAGGACCAGGGAAATGGTCAGCCCTCTGTGGGCAGAGCAGCTGTTTCCAGAAGCCAGGCAGGCGAGAGAAGCCTACATTGCCACTCTGTTGGACGAGCCAGGCAGTCGGCAGTCGTCCTGGTTGTGTGTGTGTGTGTGTTGTTGTTGTTGTTGTTGTTGTTGTTGTGACAGGGTCTCACTTTGTTACCCAGGCTGGAGTGCAGTGGCATGATCACAGCTCGTTGCAGCCTCAGCCTCCTGGACCCAAGTGACTCAGCTCCCCACGTAGCTGGAATATGGGTGGCATGCACCACCATGCCCAGCTACTTTTTGTATTTTTTGTAGAGGCAGCATTTCGCCATGTTGCCCAGGCTGGTCTTGAACTCCTGGGCTCAACTGATCTACCAGCCTCTGCCTCCCAAATGATGGGATTACAGGCCTGAGTCACTGTGCCCAGCCACAGGCTCTTCCTGTGGCTTCTCTTCTCTGTTTCAGTTAGGCAGAGGTGGCATGGTGAGGGCAGTGCTGGGAGTGAAGGAAATGACTTGATCTGACTGGGAGGGCCAGGCTGTCCTGGGACCTTGCCCCCCCATCCTTCCCCACCATCGAGACTTGTAGAGACCCCTGCAGCCATGCCAAGAGTCTTATTGCTACCCTGTAAGCCCCTGCTTCCCTAGCACTCTTCCCCAGTCCTCTGAGAATGGCCAGGTTCAGAGACAGCCCCCTGAGCCTGACAACCTGAGGACCAGGCCCCTTTCCAAGTGGCTGAGCAAATACTTGGAGCTTTCTTGGCCTTTCCTGCCACTGACCAGCTCAGGAGTGGACAGGGCTCGCGCCTCATGCCCAAGCCAAGGTGGGCATAGGATGTTGCTGGGTCACATGAGTCTCTGCTGTGTCTGGCACAAAAAGAACCCTGACTTCTTGGAGAACCTACTATGTGCCTAAGAACTAGACCATTTACCTACAGTAGGTCATTACAGTAGGTTAATGACATACATTGCATAGAGCAAAAGCGGCAGCTCACCAAAACAGGTCATGTGCCTGAGTCTCCCAGGCTAATAAGCAGTAGAGCCGGAATTTGCACCCAGGACCCCTGACTCCAACACCTGTGCTGTGAAGCACTGTTTTAGCACTAGCTTCTCTCTGGGATCTCTATAGGGAAGATGAAAACAAGTAAACAATATGGGCTGCATTCTCAAGGGAGTCGTGGTCAGAATGGGAGTCAATATAGCACATAGGAAAGAGGCACCAACAACGTCTGCAGAGGGGTGTGGCATGCCGTGTCTGAGACTCAGAGGTTTAGAGTGGAATACGGCTAGTTGGAGTGGGTTTCCTAGATGAGGTGATGTTTTTGAGCAAGACTTTGAAGGCTGGCTCAAAGACAAGTAGAGTTGCTGAGAAGAAGTTGTACTCTGTGGAGGAATGACCTTTCTAGATGGACAGCTGCTCACTTTCAGCCAAGACCACTCGTCCTCCCAGTGCCCCCAGAGAAGGGCAGCTCCCTGCAGAGTGTCCAAGGTCCACGCACTGACTTCTTGTACTCACCTGTTTTCCTCACTGCGTGATCGACTTCTCCATGACAGAGACCTCCTCCCGCTCATTATTAGATTGCCTGTGTCGAGCCCATGGCAGGGACTCAGTGAATATTTTTAAATTGGAGCCCTGATCCCTATCCCTCTGAGGAGCAGGAGTCCTGGTGTTAGCTGTGATCCAGGCTGTGAAAAACCAGAGAGCAGCTGGCATTTCTGGTGGGGCTGCTTGCTGACAGATCTTGGTGCCACATGGCGAGCAGAGGAGCCCCAGGGCTCGGTGGAGGTGTGGGAGGGACACCTGGCATGAAGGGTCCTAGGGCATATAGTTGGCCTGCTATGCCTTGCCTGTGACTGCAGTGGTGGTAGGGAGGGAAGTGGATTACAGTCCCCGCTACACTCCCTCCTGTCCCTGCACACATCTGCCATGGTGAATTATAGATGTTGGGACACTGTGCTACCCAGGAAGGACCCAAATGGAGTAGACTCAAGAGAGAGATGAAAGTAGGAGGGGAGACAAGACAGCTTGGAGGCTGAACCTTGGAAGAGCCAGGTTACCTGGTCAGGCCAGTGTGCTCACTGCCCCATCTTCCAAGCCCTGGCCTGCCTCCTCCAGGAAGCCCTCTCTGGCCTCCTCTGTCCTCAGTGAGTTCTCTCTCCTCCCTCCTCTAGAGATCTCTTAGACCGATCATCTGTTTGACTCTTTGGTGACTCTGTAGTCTACCATGGTTTCAGCCCCAGGTTTCCTCTAAGATTTCTTAGAGAAAATTAAAATAAGTAAACGGTATGGCGACTCTTTTCTGAACTGAAAATTAGGACACTGCCATGTGACGTGACATGAGACTGAATCTGAAAATTGATGCTGTTCAGAAAAATACAGTGTATGTGGCCAACACAGAGATGACTCCATGGCCCTCCTCCAAGGTCTGATTTGCCTATTTAAATCTGTTGTTGTTTGCTTGTCTGTTTTTTTAAACTCACTTGTCTAAGCCTTGTCTCTTCATTTGGATTAGAGTTCCTTGGGGGCTTTTTGTGTATCAAAGGGTGTACATTGCATTTCCTTGATATTTTTGAATCTCTTAAAGACCTCTGCCAGTTCATCCCTGCTTTTGATGGTGAGAGAGAGACACATCAATCTTTTTCCTGTTTCTTGATTTTTCTTTTTCCCTAAAATAAGATAATTTAGGTTCTTACCTGAGCTCTTGTTTTCCATCTTTTACTGTGGAGTTAAAGAGAGAGAAGGACGTGGAAGACTTATGATGATAATAGGGGGCAGAGCTGGAGGTAGGATGTCTTACAATCCAGGATTGACATCTACTTCAGAGTGCACAGGGTACACAGAGTGCACAGTACCCAGTCTCTACTGGGTCAAGGGTGTGGCAGAGAAGAGGCAGGCCTGGGGGTTTTGGTGACATCATCACAGTCCCCAGTAATCAAGGGGTTCATGGTCCCCAGTAATCATGGTCACCACTCCTCTCTGCTTTCTCCTGGGTGTGGAAAAGAACAACTCAGCATCATCTTGTCCTTCCGTCTGCTTCCAAATAAGGTCAAACTTTACCCATTCCACCCTGATGAGCATCTGTTTTGAATGCTCGAAGATATCTGCTAGATGGTTAGCTCCTTGAAGGTTCAGATCCACAGTTTATCCCTTCATTTCTCACTTTAATTGGCATGGCGGTAGACATATAGCAGCATCTCAAAAAATCCTTAACACATAGGGAAAGAGATGGCTGAGTTCTTCTCTATCACCTATTTCTGAGCTTAAATGCCTTCACATACAGGGCTCTTCCAATGCCTAACATGGTATTTCTTGGCTTGCAGGACATGACCTGAGCTGAGGGGCAGAAAGCTCCCAGGACATTGGAACTGAACAGCATGAACTGCAGGAGCTCTTAGCCTTGCCTCCAGCCCGAACCCTTGACTGCCATAAGCACAATTCTTTTTATCTCAGACCCATTACTACCCAGGCCTCCAGCCCCAGTGTCACCACTGACCTTTCATATTCCTCACCCTTTGCCTAGCCCTCCAGCCAGAGAGAGAGAGAGAGATCAGAGAATATAGTTTATAACTCATTAAAAGTCTATAACTCAATCTAGTAGAAATGCTCATTTATCTCTTAAAATCTCAAAAGACCAGAATTTTTGGCCTACTTTTTGTTTTTGGTAGATATAGGAGTTGGGAAAATTTAAGAATGCCAAACTGTGGGATAGGAAGCATAGAACAAGAGAAACAGGTCTTAGGATAAAGAATTCAAGAGCCACTGATCTACATGGATCTCGATGCGTTCATTTTCCCCCCTTCTTCCTTGGCTAAAGGGAAACTTGATTAAAGAGAAGAAGCTGGTACCATTTTTAAAGTAAGCTGAAAGGGAAAGAAATGGACCTCTTTTTTTCCATTGTATTCAATTATCTCTTCCACCCCTCTGTTTTCCAGCAAAATCTGTTCTTATGCTCTGGACCCATGATGGGAACTTCCAAGACAGACCCTCTGCTTTCTGGGGAGCTTAGTGAAAGTGACGTATAGATTTGTGGGTCAAATAGGGCAATGAGAGAAAAGTAGGGCCATCAAGGAAAAGATGTAACAGCTTAATAGCCTGTTGACTCAAAAAATAACCACAGGGGTCTATAAGTAGTAATGGACTTCAGGGAATAAGAAGAGGATATGAAACTGAATAAGGAAGGAAAAGGTTAGAGGAAGAGAGTAAATTTCCTCCAGGGTGGAAGTGACCCAGAGGACAGTAGGGCATTTGTTCATTAGCTTTTAATGTGACTTGCACTTTTAGCCTCATTCCCAGGGATGTGAATGGGAAAATGAATGGGGTCAGAATGTCTCAGCCATCAAATCTCCTCCATGCCTGGACCCAACTCCAAAACCTCCTTAAGGATCTTGTCTCCTGGGACACTCTGCTCTGGCCTCATCCTGGTGGGATATCGACTATACCTTGGGTGTTCTACCCCTCCCCAAATCTTCTGTCCAGTGACCTTGATGTCACTGAGACAAAAGTGAAATTCGTGACTCATAAAAAATGTGAGCAGTAGAGGGGCCAACCTTACATTTCACCAATCCTGCCCTCACTGTACAGAAGATAACACCGCGGCCACATAGCGGAAGTGACTTCCTTGGAATCAGATGGCTGGCAAGCTGTTTTCGGCCCAGGTCTTTCACCTGAAGTGCTGCCTGTTACTCTGGGTTTACCTGGAGTCTCTTTCCTGCTTAGCAATCTCCTCCCCACATGGAGCAGAAGGCAGTGCCCTGTGCACAGCCCTATGTGCAGGTGGTGTGGCAGGAACCAATGTCAGGAGGAGAGAGGACACTGCTATTACCAGGGCCTGAAACTGTACCCATGCCCCCTTTCATTCTGCTTTTGTCTCGCCTTGAGCCTGGGGCGGAAAAGCTCTTCTGCTCTTCCCTATAGAGCAGGTCTGTCATTCAGAGGCTGGTTCTTATAAAAGATTAACCTTGTCTCCCTCCTATAGCCTAAGACTACCTGTGAGTCGCCTCCCATTAATCCAGCTCTGACCAGAATTCCAGCAGGTGCCTAACTGCCACTTATCCCCTATCTGATTCTTACTGTTCCCTGGGATCTTTTCTTTCATCACTACATGACCCTGAATTTATAGAGTCCCAGTTGGAAGGGACAATTTAGGGGCTTCCAGTAATGTTTCTACATATTTCTGGCAGGTGCTCATTTAGTGTCTGTTTGAATACTTCTAGGGATGTCAAATTTACTACTTTATAATGCAGCTTGTTCCCACGTTTGATCAGGGAGCCCACAATTTCCATGACTCCTAAGGCTGCTCTCTGAGCCCGCACAGAGGAGGCAGAGCCAGCTCCACAGGGCCGTTCTTTAGATATTTGAAGGCAGCTGTTCTGCCTTGCTTGAGTATCTACCGTTCCTACCAAAGCACTTGCATTTATATTAGCCATTCTTTACTTGACAATGTTTCCAGACCCTCTCCTAGTCTGGTCCCTCTTTCCTTTTTTACAATATCCCTCTTAATTGTAGGTCCCAGATAGCAACTCCAAAAGTGGGTGCAGGTGGACTGTTTTTCTTTTCATTAACTTTTATTTTAAGTTCTGGGGCACGTGTGCAGAATGTACAGGTTTGTTACGTAGGTAAAAGTGTGTCATGGTGGTTTGCTGCACAGATCATCTGGTCACCTAGGAATGAAGCCCAGTATCCATAAGCTATTCTTCCTGATGCTCTTCCTCCCACCATAACCACCACTGACAGGCCCCAGTGTGTGTTGTTTCCCCAGTGTGTCCATGTGTTCTCATCATTCAGCTTCCACTTATAAGTGAGAACATGCAGTCACTTATAAGTGAGAACATGCAGTGTTTGGTTTCTGTTCTTGTGTTCGTTTGCTGAGCATAATGGCTTCCAACTCCATCCATGTCCACACAAAGAACATGATCTCACTCTTTTTTATGGCTGCATAGTATTCCATGGTGTATCTGCACCACATTTTCTGTATCTAATCTATCATTGATGGGCATTTAGGTTGATTCCATGTCTTTGCTGTTGTGAATAGTGCTGCAGTGAATATATGCATGCATGTGTCATTATAATAGAATGATTTATATTCTATTTATATTGGATTATACATCCTATAATGGGACTGCCGGGTCAAAAGGTATTTCTGGTTCTAGGTCTTTGAGGAATTGCCATACTGTCTTCCACAATGGTTGAACTAATTTACACTTCCATCAACAGTGTAAAGTGTTCCTATTTCTCCCTAACCTCACCAGCATCTGTTATTTTTTGACTTTTTAATGATAGCCTTTCTGTCTGGCGTGAGATGGTGTCTCATTGTGGTTTTTGATTTGCATTTCTCTAATGACCAGTGATATTGAGCTTTTTTCATGTTTGTTGGCAGCATGTATGTCTTCTTTTGAAAAGTGTCTATTCATGTCCTCTGCCCACTTTTTAATGGGGTTGTTTCTTTTCTTGTAAATTTGCGTAAGTTCCTTGTAAATTCTGGATATTAGACCTTTGTCAGATGGATCGGTTGCAAAAATTTTCTCCCATTCTGCAGGTTGTCTGTTCACTCTGATGGTAGTTTCTTTTGCTGTGCAGAAGCTCTTTGGTTTAATTAGATCTTGTTTGTCAACTTTTGCTATTGTTGCAATTGCTTTTGACATTTTCATCATGAAATCTTTGTTTGTGTCTATGTTCTGAATGGTATTGCCTAGATTTCCTTTTAGGGTTTTTATAGTTTGGGGTTTTAAGTATTTAATCTGTCTTGAGTTACTTTTTGTACAAAGTGTAAGGAGGAACTCTTACTTAATTTGCTCCAAATGTTACACATATGTCAATGCTGTCTGAGTTTTAGAGGTCACACTTTTGGCTTATGTTGAGTTCAGATTCAACTGGCTCCCTGAAGGCGTGTCCACCTGAACTGCCATTGACATGAGCTATACCCACTCACATGCTTTTCTGAACCTAAATGGAGATCCTTATAGTTGACCAGTTCAAATGTCCCTTGTTAAGTTCAGCCAGCCTTGCTAGGCACCTGATATCTTCAGGGATACACCTACTGCCAAGCAGTTTGTTATATCTGCTTTCCAACCTAGTGGTATCTGCAAATTTGAAGCTTGATTTTTCTTTATCCAAATCACTGATAAAAAAATGTTGATCAGGAGAAGGTGAAGGAGAGTGGCACACGGTCAAGGATTTTCTCTCATCATTTCATTAATCAATACTCTTTAGATATGTTTACTTCACCAATTACAAGTCCTTCTAATTCCACGTAGCACAGAAGATGGCATTCAGTCCCTTTCAGAAATGCATTCCAGTAAATCCCTTGGAAAACTTTGAACTAAGTCCCTAATATTTGCCTTTATGTATCTTTTTACATAAAAACTGTGGCCCCAAATGTGTCCATCTTTCCTCTGGCAGAGAGAAGGCTGAAAATTTGGCTTCCTAACCCAGAGCCTGGAGATACCCCTGCCACCCAGTTGGTGCCCTGAGGATCTCAGCTCAAGTATGGGCAGGCTTGGAGCCAGTGTCCAGGCACTTGTCCAGATCTCTGGTTGGATAGCCCTTCAGAATTCCTAATGTAAATGATGCTGTCACATCTGGTGGAGGGTAGAGATATAGCCATCAAGCTTATGCAGCCCATGTTCCAAACTAAGTCTTTCTCAATCAGCGTCAGGACATCTTTGAGGCCACCCCAGGAACCTACATGTAAAAGTGTGTCAGCATCAGTTATCTAGGGACCACTACCTCTGAATCAGGACTGAAAAGTAGTGCTTCTCACAAAGGAGCAAGATTGGTCCACATCAGACCTGAAGGATTTGATGGCTTAAGGGTGGGAAGCTGGGTGCCCTCATTCTCACGCTTTCCCTGGGGTACATTTCTTCCCTACCTCTCTGATCTTCTCTCCTGCTTATCTTGTCCAAACTGCAGGTTTGTTTTCAAAACCTTTCATTCATTGAAATGCCGCTCTGCTTTCTCTACTGCTCGTCCCTTCCAAAGATGCCAAGAGGGTGTGGCCTATGGGAGAAAGGAGCCATCTAGGGAGATTACCCCCATGCTGGAAGTGGGAATGACAGGGAAGAGGTTCCTATTTTCCAGTGAAGAAAAGCCAGGACAAATGCTTCTTTTCTCTTTCCCAGGAATGAAGCACCTTTTGAAAGGTGTGAATCCTCATTGGAAGTCATTTCCTTTGGGTATGGTGGCTGAGCCTTCCTCTCTCCCAATGCTTGACCTCCAATAGGCATGGGTGGTGCAGTGGTCAGGGATGGAGGTGGGTGGGATTCTCGTGACCTCTGCCCCTCAGAGTGAGGAACATCATAGAGAAGTTTCCCAGCTCATCAGAGGCACTTACCCAAGGGTCTCAGCAGAATTGGAACATCTGTTGCTCCCCTTTCTGCAAATTTGTCTCTTGCTAAGGTGGGAGAAGAGTAGGGACAGAGAGGGGATATGGATGTTGTGAGCTTTCTTCTTCCTCAAAGGAGGACACCAGCTCCATATGGATGGTAACACCACTGTACCTTTTGGGGTCGCTAGATTTTAGGAACAGAGTAATTTCTTTGCTTATATTCTGAAATAGTGAGTGGCTTGACACTGTTGCCTTTGGGGACATAATGGTTTGCATTTCCTGTTTGTGACAGCAATTTGTCCTCCACGCTACCTTCTCCTTCCCCATGGGTGCCAAAGGCCTCGCCAGCACCACCCCACTGTTCCAGATGTGAATCATGGAGCCTCTTCCTTTTCCTGCATCATTCTCCCCCTCAATCCTGAGATCCCCGTCTCTTCTCTTATGCCTGAAGCTCCTATATTTCCTTCTTCTTTATTTTTTATTTTTTTGAGACAGAGTCTTACTCTGTCACCGAGGCTGGAGTGCAGTGACGTGATCTTGGCCTACTGCAACCTCCACCTGCCAAGTTTAAGTGATTCTACTGTCTCAGCCTCCCAGGTAGCTGGGATTACAGGTATGCACCACCACGCCTGGCTAATTTTTGTACTTTTAGTAGAGACAGGGTTTCACCATGTTGGTCAAGCTGGTCTCGATCTCCTGACCTCAAGTAATCCGCCCAGTTCAGCCTCCCAAAGTGCTGGGATTATAGGAATGAGCCACCGGGCCTAGCCTGTTTGATTGTATGTCATCTTTGCAGTACATTTGTAAAGGGACAAACCTTTTATTTTTAGTATTCTACTTTCAGAAACTTAGGATGAGGGGCATTTAAAAATAACTTACTATATATTTTTTCTCTTTACAAAATAATCTTTGTTTACTGCAGGAAAAAAAATAGAAACTCAGATAAGTTACTTAGGAAAAAAAGCAAAGAACAATTATTCTAAATTTGACCACCATTAACATTTTGGTATAGTTTCTTGTAATCCTTACATGCATGTGTGTGTTTGTGGGTGTAAATAAAATGAGATGTACTGTACATTTTGTGACCTGAGTTTTCTACTCAATAATTACTGTGAACAGGGAGCCATACTTAGCCTGGCATTTTGGCACGATGCTTCTAAAACCAGAGGGGCCTCTTTTTGTTGTTCATCCCCTGCCTGTGCAAGTGACTGCGCAGCATGTTTGCCTCTTATCTAAGCCATGGCTGAGTGTTCTTTCTATTTCTCTCCATACGTCCATGAGATCTTGTTTCTGTGGCTTGACGCCTTTCTAAATGCGTATTTCTTACTTTGGTATCTGGGTGCCCAGAGAACATCTTCCCCTCCAGGAGAGGCCATTAGTGACTTTTGCTGCAACTGTGTCTGTTCTTGATCCTGTGACTGGGAAGGTCAGTGTATCTCATCCCCAGTGAGGAGCAGAAACCCAGATGAGGAAGGGGAACACAGTGGTGCCCAGAGTTGTCAACCTGGAAGATATGACGTGGCTCTGAGTCCAGGAGCCTCGTGTCCAGCAGAGGCCTGGAGAGAAATAAGTGTGGAAACTAATAGAAGGAGGAGGCTGGGGTGGGACCTAGACGGGCCTCCCAGTCTCAGAAGGGCCATACAACTGGAAGTACATGTGTCCCACTGTCCGTGGCCCTGAGACTGGGGCAAGCACATGAGTCACACAAATGGCCAGAGCTGATGAGGATGCAGAGATTATCCAGACCTTTACTTGACAGATGGAAAAACGGAATCCCAGAAGAAGAACATTCCTATAGCAAATAACGACAGAGCTAGGTCTTGGAACCACATCTCCTGTCTCTCAGGACAGAGTTATCCTGTGTCTCAACCTTAGGGCAGTTCTGAGAACCGACAATAGCGAGGCGAGGGATCGGGTTATGAGGCCAAGGGCAAGTGTAGGTCCTCAGTGAAAAATGTCAAGTGTAAAGTTGAGTTCCCTTCCTCTTTCCTATAAGAAAGGCTAGGGTTTGGAAATACGAGGGTCTGGAGGAGGTGACAGTTGGCTCCCTTTCCCCCAAAAGAAACCAGCCAACCAGAAAGTGCTTCTTAAGAGCCTGAGTTAAGCTGAGACTGAGACTAAGAAATCCAGTGGCTAAGAAGTGGTCTCTGCCCCCGGAGAGTTTGAGGTCTAATAAATTGTTATATTGTGTGGCAGAGACTGTGTGTGTTATGGAAGCACGATGGGAAAAGATGGGTACGATGAGCTGCAGCTGGCAGAAGACTCTTGGAAGATGCTGGTTTTACAAGGACAAATGGGGTGTGTGTGTGTGTGTGTGTGTGTGTCTGTAGAAATGGAGCAGGAAGAGTGTAGTATCTGACCATGGAGTCGCACTGACCTAGGCTCAAATTCCAGCTTCTCGGTTACATTCATCCATCCATCTATTCATTCATTCAGCTTATATTGATGGAGGATCAGCAACTGTTGTAGGTTTGGGGAACACAACAGATAACCCCCGTATTCTATGGAGCTTTCATTCCAGTAAGGCTGCACAGTGACGTTGGGCAACTCAACCGCCCATCCCTTAGCTTTCAAGCTGCAATACTGCCTCCCACCTCACAGGCTGTGGGTTCCTAAGAGCCGTAACAATGATGATAAAATAAGTACTATTTATTCAGCACTAACAACCTACCAATACTCTGCTAAGCATTTTGCAAGGATAATTTCCTCTACTCTTCATAACTTCCCCAGGGGACAGGGCTTTACAGATGTGGAAACTGAGGCTGAGAGAATTGAAATAATGACCCAGAATCAAGTGACAGAGACAGGATTCCAACCCAGCAGTCATAACCACTGTACTCAAGGTATCCCGCCTGAAGTGTGTTGGGAGTGGCTGGAACTGACAGCTGAGGGGCTCTGTGACCCAGCAGAATCATGTACTTTTCCTGGAGAGAGCTGCTTCTAGGAAGAGGTGGCCACCACAGCCGATAGAAGACTGTGACCTGAGTGCAAGCCTCGTGCCAGCCACTTTCTGTATGTGAGACCGTGCTGCTTGCCAGAAGCTGTTAGTTCCTTCCATTCTGGCTAGCTGGGAGAGATTTCTCATGGCTGTGCGTGGGGAGAGTTGACATGTTTATGTGGAGGTAATGACTGCGTTGGCTCCTTAACGAAGAATTAGGATGAGAGCCCAGTTCCCTGTTTGGGGACTTGAATTTAGATTCTCTGGTGGCCTAGAAAAGATGGATACCTTGCAGGTTAATGTAGGAAGTTACCATCCCATGACAATTTTATTTTACTCTTCTTTCCTTTGCTCATTAGCTACTGCAAACTTAAAATTACCTACAATGGAGAGTGGTAATAGTCTACTTCAAAAACAGCAAATTCCCAGGCATTTGCCCTCACTTTTGGAATCTTAGCTAAATATTTTTTTCTCTGTGGGATCACCCTCCTTTGCATGTGACTGAGGCAAGCCTTAAAGATCAAGCTGGTCTCAGAGGAGAGGAACTGCTGGTTGGTAAGGATGCCTCAGAGGTGAAAAGGGGAGGAGGAGGGTCTCAGAGAACCAGAAGAGGAGTGGGAAAGTCGGCCCTGGAAGAGAACTTCTCACTCCTTCCCCAAGCCTTGCCCTGTTTCTTGACCTCCCTTGACTCCCTGCTCTTCCAGCTCAGCTTTGTCTGTGGGCTGGACTGAATATTGCCAGCAGATAGCCATAAGGACCCATGCGATCCCCCAAATCAGTACTGAATACAAAGAAAGCTGTTATTTTGCTTCTCTGGCAGGAGAATAGGAAGTGACCACTGGCTTGAGAAGGGCTGTGCTACCAAAGTAAACCATCACGGGGCTGGTTCTGAAATGGTCCAATTCCCTGTCTCTTTAGGATGAATCTCTTTAATCCAAGTACCATTAAATTGGAATGTAGTGATCATTTAGATTCAACTAATGTTTATTTTATGAAGTGGCTACTATGAACCAAGCACTGGGATAAAGTTTTAGTACAGTTAGGCCATTTATTCACTTAAAGAGCAAAGGGCTCAAAGTTTGCCTTTCCATGATCTATGAGAAAAAAGGTTTACCAAGCAAATGAGTGCTGTATGCAAGATTGCCAAGGCGAGGTTTTAAACCACTTACAAGGACAAACTGCTTCCCAGAAGCCTGCCAACGCTTCTTAAGTACTCCCTTGCGTGGGCAGACACAGATCCAGGAGACAAGGCCACAAAGTGGGAAGGGCCTAGGACAAAAAGTCAGCAGGCTAGATTCCACTTCTGGTTCTGCACTGAGCTAGCCACATGCCTGCTATTGTATGGTGTCATCTAGTCCCCATTTCTTGTCCACAAAATTAGCATGAGCCCTCCACAAAAGCCTTGCTGAGCAAGGGGTTCAGTGTGCCTCTTTTGCATAAAAAAGGGAGAAAATAAGAACAAACATGCACACACATTTGTATGTTCTTCCATGTTCATAAAGACCTCCATAAGCTTATTCAAGAAATTAATAATCATGGTTACCTATGGGGAGTGGAGAGGTAGGAGTGAGACCTGGGCAGATGGAGACATAGATGGGAAGAAGATTCCTCCCCATGGATATATTGGATTTTGTTGAACTGTAGAAATACGTTACCTATTTAAAAATTTAATTCATGGGAAGGGCCTCCTAAAATCCAGACATAATACTATGTAGAACTTCCAGACAAAAAGAAGGTCACGTTGGCATTACCTGTTCTATTATACCGATGTTGGCTCTTCCTAATCATTAGTTTTTTTTCTGAGCGCTCCCAAACTGTCCTTACATTGTTCATTTCTAGACTCTTGCCCGGGGTGGAGGATATTCCTCAGTGCTAGGTCACTGGGCAGAGATTTTCACTGTTTTGGATCTCTTCTGCTTTCTCTACTTTCTTGTTCGTGAAAATATGTGTGCATACACACAGACGTACACACACACACACACGCGAGCTGACTCCCTTAAACCAGGTAGTTGACCTCCGTGGGTCCACACTCTGGGTCCAGACTCAACTGAAGGAAAGTGAACTGAAGGAGGCATTTGTGAATTTGATTCTCCAACCTAAGGACTTTGCTTTTCGAACCAAGAGTGTTCGGAAGGGCACAGACTTTAGAACATGAAGACTTCTGTTACCATTAACATAGTCGCCTGGCTCCATGAGGCACGAACAGCCTCTCTGAGAATGCACCAACAACTCAGCACGCCTTGTAAACAGACCACAATTATAGAGCTTGGTTTTGACTTCTTTTCCAGGGCCTTAAAGTCGATATATTTTTACATTTCCCTGGATTGGAGGGTAGGGGGCATGGCTTTGGGTTTAGCTGTTGCTCTGCTGATTACCTCTTCGCTCCCTGAAAAAGCTTGGCAGTGCTGTGGGGAATTGGTGCGGTGGGGGATCGAGGCTTGAAGAGTCAGTGGAATTGCAGACCGAGATAGAGCTTAAGGTGGAAACTTGGATGAAACCTTTAGGCTGTCCCTTCCAGTCCCCGGCGAGAACCTAGGGATCGCCATGTGCAGTGGTTGTGGATTGTCGCACCACAGGCACCAGAGGGAGTTTCTGAGGTTGCAGAGGTGACTGGCCAATATTTTCCAAGCTCCCTGGTGTATTCTGGTTTGGCCAAACAATGTGTTGCTGCAAGAGCTCAAGGAAAAGTTAACACATGGGAAGGGAAAGCAATCCTCTGGGTGACTACATTAATGGATGGGGAGAGACTTTCAGGACACAGACTGTGGCAAAATGTGGTCATCATGAAGAAAATGGCTGAGTGTATCTCTAGGCTTTCGAGTATTGTCATTTGCATTGTGTTGTGTTGTTTTACCCTCCAAGGGGTTATTTGGGGAAAATTGTATACATCCCAGGGTTGAACTTCCAAACAAATGCAAGCTGCAGCCAGCCCCAGAGCTGCAGATGGGCATGTCCCTAGGATGGCTTTAGAAAAGTGTAATTCTCTCTGTGCTCAGCTCCTTCTGCCCCCTCTGCCCTGAGATGCACACACACACACACACACACACACACACACACACCACTCACACACACGCACACAGTTCCTTCCTTTGCAGAAGAGATGAGAAAACCTCTCTTTCTTTCCACTGTAGAGCAATTCCTTTGGAGGACAAAGACTGTTGCAATGATCTTTTTGTCTCAGCAGAATTTGCTAATACATTTAAAAATAGTTATTGTGAATGGGTTGGAGGAAGTTGCTGTGGGAAGCCCTGTGTGCTCTGTATACCTTTGCATGCTTCAGCAATGCCTGCCCAGTGCTTTGGAGACTCAGCAGATGTTCACAGATGATGATAGTGACTTTGAAGAACCCCCATATTTCTTGAATTTTTCATAATGACGTGTAGAAAGAGGTCCCAGCACTGGAAAGGAAGGTGGGGAGCTGTTTCCCCTCATTGCTTACTGTGGTCTACCTCTGGTAGACACAGACCTCTACCTTGAGGAGCCCCTTTCTGAGGGCAAGTGTGCTTCTGAGAGGGCAGGTGCCAGCCATGCATCACAATCTAGGGAGCTAGGAAGTGTGAAGTTGCATGGAGGTAAGGAACCTGGGCTCTAGACATGACTCTGCCTCTAACATTCTGTGGAAACCTCAGGCTTCTGTTTCTTTGAGCCTTGGTTTTCCATGGGTAAAGTGAGACCATGGAGATCCACCTCACATAGTTGTTGAGAGGATTGTTTAAAATACATGTTTTGGCCAGGTGTGGTGGCTCACACCTGTAATTCCAGCGTTCTGGGAGTGTGAGGCAGGAGGATTACTTGAGGCCAGGAGTTTCGAGATCAGCATGGGCACCATAAAGAGACCTCATCTCTATAATTTTTTTTTTAATTAGCCAGGAAAGGTGGCACAAGCCTCTAGTCCCAACTACTTGGGAGACTGTGGTGGGAGGATTAATTGGGTCCAGAAGTTCAAGGCTGCAGTGAGCTATGGTTGTGCCACTATACTCCAGCCTGGGCAAAAGAGTGAGACCCCATCTCTAAAATAAATAAATTTTAAAAATTAATACATGTGGAACATTTCAAAAATGTGAAATAATAGCGAAAACGATACAGTGGACCTTCCTGTTGTCTCATCCAACTTCAGTAATTATCAGCTCCCAGACAGTTTTGAGTCATCTCTATTCCCACCCTGAGCCCCTTCCCATTATTACCCCTCAATGCCAGAATATGAGGACTTCATGGCATGGAACAGTGGCGTGGAAGGGCCCTCTAGAGTATCTAACATATAGCAGATGCTTAGAAAATGTTTGTGGAATCTGAACTTTGTAATAGTACATGCTTTATAATTATTACCTACTGTAGCATGGCCAGAGGATACAGTATTTCTCACTGCCTTATGGATGAGATGACCTAGTCTCAGGTCAAGTGACTTGCCTAAGGTCACGCAGCCACATAGAAATATGGTACTATCCTAGAACCATGGTTCCCAGTTCCCACACGTGTACTCTTGGCAGTATGCTCTGCTGCCTCTGTGTTGATTTTTCCTTTTGGATATCTTCTTAGAGAGGAACAGGAGACTTGTAAAGTTTTATGTGGGCTCACAGTTTAAAGAGAACCTGTTTATGGGGTTGTAATAACCATGTATTCATGGACACAATTGCTTATGTCTGCGAAGGATCAGCAATTCATCAGACACTTAGTGGGTTACTTTCTGCTCTGATTGTCAGAGTGAAAGGTGAGTAAGATCTCTTCTTTCAGGGAGCTCACAGTCATATGCACTGAGTCACATGAAATAGAGTACAGAGTGATGAGTGTAATAGCAACAGCATGAACCAAGTACTGAGGGTGCATGGAGGAAGGCTGTTTAACTCCTAGCTTCTGTCTTCATTAAGAATTATCAATACTTCCAGCCATTTATGACAAACCCACAGCCAATATCATCCTGGATGGGCAAAAGCTGGAAACATTCCCCTTGAAAACCAACACAAGGCAAGGATGCCCTCTCTCACCACTCCTATTCAACATAGTGTTGGAAGTTCACAAATAGGTCCGTCAGGTAAAGAAAGAAAATAAAGATCATTGTGGGAGAGGTCCGGTGTCTTTGAGATGACGTGCTCTGTATCTGAAAACCCAAATCCTCCTCAGCTAAAGCTTCTTAACTGATGATAAAACTTCAGCTTCGGCGAGATATAGGATGCAAATCAGTATTCTACAAAGTCACCCGAAGCGTTCTATGCACTAACAGCAGGGCAGAAGCGAAAGCCGTCATGAATGGGCATTCACGGTGGTATAAAGGAAGAATAAAATACCTAGGAATACAGCTAACAAATGATAACAACTTCATCAGAGTCTCAGGATACAAAATCAATGTGCAGAAGTCACAAGCATTCCTATACACCAACAACAGACAAGCAGAAAGCCAAATCATGAATGAATGCCCATTCACAATTGCTATAAAGGGAATAAATACCTAGGAATACAGCTAACAAATGATAAGTAACTTCATCAGAGTCTCAGGATACAAAATCGATGTGCAAACGTCACAGGCATTCCTATACACCAACAACAGACAAGCAGAAAGCCAAATCATGAATGAATGCCCATTCACAATTGCTATAAAGGGAATAAATACCTAGGAATACAGCTAACAAATGATAAGCAACTTCAGCAGAGTCTCAGGATACAAAATCGATGTGCAAAAGTCACAGGCATTCCTATACACCAACAACAGACAAGCAGAAAGCCAAATCATGAATGAACGCCCATTCACAATTGCTATAAAGGGAATAAAATACCTAGGAATACAGCTAACAAAGGGAAATGAAGGACCTCTTCAAGGAGAACCACAAACCACTGCTCAAGGTAATAAGAGAGGACACAAACCAATGGGAAAACATTCCACTGTCATGGATAGGAAGAATCAATATCGTGAAAATGGCCCACTTTATTTGTAGACTCAATGCTATTCTTATTAAGCTACCCAACTTCAAACTATACTACAAGGCTACAATAACCGAAGCACCATAGTACTGGTACAAAAAAGGCACACAGACCAATGGAACAGGATAGAGAACTGAGAAATAAGACCATACATCTATAACCATCTGATCTTTGAGAAACCTGACAAAAGCAAGCAATGGGGAAAGGATTCCCTATTTAATAAATGGTGCTGGGAGATCTGGCTAGCCATATGCAGAAAATTGAAACTGGACCCCTTTCTTACACTTTATACCAAAAGTAACTCAAGATGGATGAAGTAGTTAAATGTAAAACCCAAAACTATAAAACCATAGAAGAAAATCTAGGCAATACCATTCAGGACATAGGCACGGGCAAAAATTTCATGACAAAATTGCCAAAGGCAATTTCAACAAAAGCAAAAGTTGACAAACAAGATCTAATTAAACCAAAGAGATTCTGCACATGATAAGAAACTGTCACAGAGTGAGCAGGCACCTACAGAGTGCGAGGAAATTTTTGCAATTTATCCATCTGATAAAGGTTTAATATCCAGAATCTACAAGGAGCTTAAACAAGTTTACAAGAAAAAAATTTTTTAAAAACCTTAAAAAGTGGGGAAAGGACAGGAATGGACACTTCTCAAAAGAAGACATTCATGCAGCCAACAAACATATGAATAAAAGCTTAACATCACTGATCATTAGAGAAATGCAAATCAAAAACCACAATGAGATACTATCTTATACCATTCAGAATGGCTACTATTAAAAAGTCAAAAAACAACAGATGCTGGTGAGGTTGCAGAGAAACGGGAACGCTTTACACTGTTGGTGGAAATGTCAGTTAGTTAAACTATTGTGGAAGATAGTGTGGCAATTCCTCAAAGATCTAGAACCAGAAATACCATTTGACCCAGCAATCACATTACTGAGTATATACCCAAAGGAATATAAATCATTCTATTACAAAGATACATGCACATGTATGTTCACTGTAGCACTACTCACAATAGCAAAGACATGGAATCAACCCAAATGCCCATCAATGATAGACTGGATAAAGAAAATGTGGTACATATATGCCTTGGAATATTATACAGCCATAGAAAGGAATGGGATCATGTTCTTTGCAGGGACATGGATGGAGCTGGAAGTCATTATCCTCAGCAGACTAATCCAGGAACAGAAAACCAAACACCACATGTTTTCACTTATAAGTGGGAACTGAACAAATGAGGACACATGGACACAGGGAGGGGAACAACACACACTGGGGCCTGTGGGGAGACGGAAGGGGGTAGGGAGAGCATTAGGAAAAATATCTAATGGATGCTGGGCTTAATACCTAGGTGAAGGGTTGATACGTGCAGCAAGACACTATGGCACACATTTACCTATGTAACAACCCTACACATCCTCCACATGTACCCTGGAACTTGAAATAAAAATAAACATTTTTTTAAAAGAGCTATCAATACTTCCAAAAGTTGTGACCCTGAAACCATGGCAATTTGTACTCATGCTTATACAATCCTAGAAGCTGACTACTAGGTTGAATCTTTTGATGAACTAGGAGTCTTCATTAGGTCAGTCTACCAGATGACTAGATTAAGAATGGCCACACCAGGAGAGGTGCCATCTACTTATCTATTAATCAGTATTATCACTGTGAAAATTCAGGCCAGCTGTAAAGAGCTAACCAACTGTGAAGTTTGGGAACTTGATCTACACTTCTGACAGCAATTGCAAATTCAGGGGGCCTGATAGTTTGCTAGAAGGACTCATAGAACTCACTGAAGTCTGTTGTACTTAGGGTTTTGGTTTATTACAGGGAAAGGTTGCAGGTCCCTTCTTCAGCCAAGGGAAGAAATGCATAGGGTGGGCTCTCAGAAAGCAGCAAATGCAGAGTTTCCAAGTGTTCCCCTTCCATCAAGCCAGGACAGTGGTTCTTTCTCAGCATCGGCATGTGACAGTTTGTTCAGAGTATTGCCAACCAGGGACACTCATCCAAGCCTTTTGTCCAGAGTTTTTACTGAGGCTTGATCACATTCCACCTGCATGGTTGACCTTCAGTCACCAGCCCTTCTGCGGGTAGCCCTGATACAATGTGGCTCAAAACCCCCGTCATAGATCTCGTTAGATTGTCCAATGGCCAAAGCCCCAAGGCAAACAAAGACACTCCCATCAGGCAGGGCATTCTATGGTCCTGGAGATCACTTCCCAGAAGCTGAGGACAGGGGCCAGCTGCTGCAGAGCTCCTCTTTGGTTCAGGTTAATTCTTTGCCCCACAGCCACCAAAGAGTCTTCGTCTGAGAACATCTAAATGGCCAGCTTTTGGAGAAGAGGGGGAAGAAAGGGGCGGACCAAGTAATGAACATAGTTCTGAAAACCGTTTTATTTTTTCAAGGTAAAATTTGGTAACGAGGAGCTTAATTTTTTTTTTCCTCCTTCTGGGTCATGAAAACTCACACAGCAAGCAAATAATAGCAGAGCTCAGGTCTGGTGTGCATTTCATGAGTGCTTGTCAACCAGTGGTGATGGTGAGCCCTGACTCAGGCAGTCCTGGGATACCTGCCCAATGTTTTCCTCCCCAGACTAAATAAGGGGTGAAAGAAGAGGACACAAGGATGGCCCTCTTTGGGAAGATCAGAAGTTGAGGCTCTCTTTCCTTCCCTTCTGTCTTCACTCCTTCCCTACCATCAATATTTCTCTACTGCATGATGAGTAAAGATGGGTGGAAAGGAGAGAAAGACTCTCTTCATTTCTATTTTGCATTCATTGTCCTGCTAGCTTTTTCCAGGTTGCCTACTCTTTTCAGTGAGGTAGGTTCCCCTTCTCTTTCCCAGCCTCAACCTTCACTCTTCTGTTTCTGTATCAGAAGACAATCAAAACCTAACACATCATCCACAAATTCTGACCTGGCATGTGCAGGATTCCAGAGAGCCCTGATTACCCTGTGTCCAGGGCCTGCAGTTGGGTGGTGATGATGAGACCAAGGAGAGGGCAAGCTCTTATATTAAGCTGTGCATTTTGTTCACTAAGTAAAGGGTTGCCTCATGCGTTTTCTGGAGGCCAACTCCAGCCACTTCTGTGTGTTAAGCATTTGTTATGATTTGAGCTCACTGGAAAAAAATCCCCCAGCCGGTGGCACAGAGGGGTGGCTCTGTACCCTGTGGTGCAGAGTAGGAATCCTGGCTGGATCCGCTGAGGCTTCAGATTCCCTGGCCGTCACTCCCCAACCATGCAGTGAGTCAGGGCCTGGAGTGCAAAGAGATGATGTGTTGACTCCCTGGGAGGGGGTGGTGGTGGGACCAGGGTGGGATGTGGCAGGACTGGAATGTGGGGCAGGTTGCAGAGTGGAGAGACTCCCTCAGGTGAAGGCACGACTGTGTCGCTATTGGCTCCTGGGTCCTGGCTTCAGGTGGGGAGAAGCAGTTTCTCTTTCTGGGGCAACAAATAAAATCCCTCCGGGCACAGGAGTGCTCACTGCTGGTTGGTTATGCCAGTCTCTCTCTACTTTTAGAAAGAACTACAAGAGGGAGGAAAAGAATCTAGGGAAGTAAGTACAAATGGATTCGTCCCTGAGGCGGAATCTTGGGTCTGCAGGATGAAGCACAGACACAAGGCCATTGTCCTGCCACCCAGCTGCAGAGTCGGAGATAGATGGCATGAATCTAGAATACTATGGGAATGGGTCCTTGCCCTGGGCCAGTAAACATTTGAGACTCAGAGCCAGGATGTAGGATGAGAAGAACGCAGTGATGAGACCCACACGGGGCAGCAGCCATCTCTTAAGGGGTCAACTTGGAGACCAAATCCATCATCTCTTGGAGGTCCAGTAGCCCCTGCACCCTCTGCGCTTTGCAGAGGCATCCTGCAGTTCAGGGAAGACACGGAGCTGAAGGGCATGTGGAAGAGGAATGTCACGGAGATGCAAGGGGTTGGGTTATTGGTTGGCTTAAGATCAAATCATTATTTGCTGCCTGAAGAAAAAAAAAAAAAAAAGACAACTTGCTTAGGGAAATAAGTCCTTGTCCTGGTCTCAGGTCAGATGAGGGGGTAAAGGAACTCTTCCAGCTGTCATGGAATTGGGTATTTTGCCACCAAAAAGTTTCATGATCAAATAATGATGATCATAATCAGTGAATGCTGGATTAAACTGAAAATAGTACAGGACTTCTCCGAGCCTTATGAATTTGCCCATGAAATTCCCTAAAAGAGAGAGAGGCTATGCGTATTGAATATCTGTTAGTACCTGGAAAATCCAGTTTTCTGTTTTTCAGTATGGGGGAGAACAGAACCCCGCTTGAGGGTCAAAACAAATTCCTCTGAACAGAGTATGAGGAATCCAGAAGAGATTAAAAGAACATACGATTGGAATTATTCAGATCTGGATGAGAAGCCTGGGTCAGCTGTTTACTAGTGTACTAGTGTAACCCTGGTCAAGCAACCAAACTTCTTGAGTCTTAATTTTCTTATGTATGAGACTAATAATTCATATCTCATAAAGTTATTGAGAGGAATAAGTGAAATCAGATATGTAAAGAATCCTATAAAGAGCCTGTAACATAGTAAGCATATAAGAAATGGATGGACACATGGATGGATGGATGGGTGGGTGGATGGATGGATGGATGGATGGATAGATGGGTATATGAATGGATGGATGGATGGATGGATGGATGGATGGATGCCTGGATGCCTGGATGCCTGGATGGATGGTTAGATGGGTGGGTGGATAGATGGAAGGATGGGTAGATGGATAGAACAATGGATGCCTGGATGGATGGATAGATGGGTGGGTGGGTGGATGGATGGAAGGATGGGTAGATAGATGGATGGAATGATTAATCTTGGCCTACTACCTTAGCTAGATAGGGTCATTGTTCTAGTGTATACCCAAACCACCAAGCATGAGTTTGTGTGTATGCACATGCATGCATGTGCACATACGTGTATAAGTACATGTAAGCACTCATGCATGAATTTTCCTGAATCTTTTCCAAAGACAGAAAAGTCAGAAGCTCTTCCACCATGCTTCCATAATATCCTGGCCATGGCTACATCACAACTACTCCACTGCACTGTAACTGTTTCATAACCCATCTATCTCTCTCAGAACACTAAGCATCCTGGACCACAAAGGTCACAGCCCAGTCCCTGGAACACCATGAATGCTTATAAAAATCATAGTAAAATGTTTCTTCTCAATTGTCTAGGCAGGTAGGGCCACTGCATCGGTGACATCTGAGAGGTCTGATCCAATCAGCCTGTCAGTGTGTCCTAACCCCTCTTGAGGGTCAGAACAAATTCCTCTGAACTCAGCACTCACAAGGGAGTTGGAGGGGGCTGATGACAGGGCTGGTGTCTACAGTAGGATGAGATAAGTTCTGGCAGCCATAGCAGTGCAGAGGTTCCTGCAGTCAGCATTTCAGGGTATGGGCTGAGCATTTCAGCATTTCAGGGACCTGGGCTCAGGTCCCAGGTGCTTCCCTTCCTTGCCACACTGGATGGTGGGTGGGTGATCATGTGCAGGAGCTGAGTCTTAGTTGGATTGTGGAGTTCATTCAGTCTGCTCTCCCATGCTAAGACCTGCACGTACCATTGTATTCAGTAGTCCCTTGTGCACGGGGCCTAGTCCTGGGCCCTGTGGGTGAGAGTGGGAAAGGAGGAAAGAGACTCTGCCTGCTCATTCACCCACAGTGTAACCATTCCGTGCTTCATTTCCTCTGCTTAATGGATTTTTCTTCCTCTCTTTGGCTCTGCTTTTCCTCTCTGCACCAAGGCTTCTTGAGTTGAGGCCCATGCCCTGCTGAAGCCCCTCATGCCAAGGACACAGACTTACTTCTGCCCCTGAGCTGTGGCTCTGTCCAGGATGCCCTCAGCCTAGCAGGACAGGGCAGACTCCTGGACACGGAGAGCACTGGGCCCAGAGAAGAGGCAGGCGGGTGTGGGACATGGTCTCTCCTTGCCTGCAGGCCACGCAGGAAGGAGGGATCCTTCTTATAGGTCATTTGACGTGCTTCTTTCAGAACTGGTTACTGAGCAGTGTGTGCTACAGTGAATCCGAGTGTGTCTGCAGGAAGTACCAGGGCCCAGCTTTGGAAACGATTCTGTTCCCCTGAAACGTAATGGAGAACTCGTCCCTCGGGGTGTTCCCAGGTTTGGAGAAGGTCTAGGAGGTGCTTCCCTGTGTCCTACCCAACTTGCCTTTTTTGGGGTCCCATCCCATTTATTCTGGCCTCTTGATTCTAATAAAGAAGAAGAACTAACCACCATTCTCTATTAGTTAACAAAATCTGAAACCAAACCAACAAACATTGCATGCTAGGGGAGTTCAGTGTTATCAAATACCATGATGAGGGCCAATTGCAGTGTCTTTTTTTGGCCAGTTTATTATTGTTGCGAGTTCCTGAAAACAGTTTCTTCTGCCATCCTAGTTAAAAACAAACACTATTTTAGATGTATGTTGTCTGCATCCTGGCATAAGAGTGATGACTGTCCATAGGTGGAGGCTAGAACTGATTGATGTTGCTAACAAAACAATGAACAATGTTTCTTTACTTTTCTGACCAGAACACATGGGTGTTGGCAAGACTCATTATTATGCATGTGAAATTGATTTCAAAGAGCACAATCTTTAAATAAAAATTACCAACATATTTCAAAATATTTTTTTTTTTCCACACTGAGAAGCCTGGCACCTCTGCTTTGAGGGGAAGACACCAACCATCTCTTAAGGCGTAGGATCTAAGGTACTTGTTAAAGTGCTTTGTGTGTAGTGAGAAATTTTAAAACCCAATAAATTCACAAAATGCAAGGTAACTGCATAGGTCTAGGTCTTCTCCGGTGTGTCAAGCTGATGCTTTGAAAATCAAAACAAGCTTTGACTGCAGCCCAGGCGGCATGCCCACCTTCAATTCTTGCCCTTCTTACTCCCTGAACTACCGAGAGAGTGCAGTGGGTCTGAAGTTCATCCCTGGACTGAGTGTAATCAGCATCTACCCTAGCCCGGTAATCAGCTTGAGGGTGGGTGAGAAGGGAGGGGCACCATGGGAGCAGGTTGGCGAGTTGGCGGGGCTGCCTGGCAGCTGGCATGGCGGGTTCTGTGTTGACACCATGCATGAGGGAATTGTCTCCAAGCTTGTTTCCACCCTGTGAACTCCTCTCAGAGAATCTGTTCACAGAGGAACAAGCCGCAGGAGTACAGGCCCTGGAGCAAACACAGTGAGGGAGGGGTAGTTAAAGAACAGCATCTCCCAGCATTGCCCGTGAAGCATTTTCAAAAACAGATTCCTGGCCCTCCCCCAGGTTCTGAGTTGGCAGATCTAGGGAAGGGCCGGGAATCGGTGTATTTTTTAAAGCTCCCCCCATGTGATTCCAAGGATTAGCTGATGTGGGAGGCAGTGGCATCGCCCTCGTGTCCCATCTCAGCCTCTGTCTGTCACAGTGGTGGCCAGTCTTCCCCATGGCCCGAGCCTCACTGAGTGCCAAGCCCCAGCTCTCCTCTTCCCATCCTCCTGGGCTGAAGACCTTTGTTTCAAGTCCCCACCCACCCCCAGCACGGTAAGCTGTGGGCAGCCCTTAGAGTTCCATCAAGGCGCAGAAGGGAGTTGATACAGTCAGGAACAAAGGATTCTGATTCCCTTCCATGTTTATTCAGTAGGAAAACTAATGGTAGGAACTAGGAATATTGAGCCTGAAGAAAATAAGAATAGGAGGAGATTTCATCAAGAACTTTAAGTCTAAATGAACGCTCTAGGGATCTGTTCTCTGGTCTGTGGGCTAGAACATAAAGAAAAGGACCCAAATAAAGCCTCAGGCCTGTAGCTCAGACTAAGAAATTCTATGTGACCCAAAGGGACAGGAAGCACTAGGCAGAGGAGCTAAGTGTGGCTGCAGGATCGCCGTTGTAGAGGTCTTTGTGATCAGCACAGGAGGCTCATGGCCTGCTCGCTAGAGGCAGGAGGGTAGATCAGATCATAGTTGGGTGTCACTTAACACTCCTTGCTGCAATGCATATGAGAAAAGCTGCTCTTAAAGTCTGTGGGCCACGCAATTGACTATTTTTCTTAAACTGTTGAGAGGTTACTATGAACCTTTGCATTGTTCCCTTCGGTTTTCCTCAGATCCGTGAGAGATTGGCACTGGTGTGTCACCTGAAGCAGTGGCACAGAATTGCTTTGTGGAATTCTTCCTATGCAAAACTAGATTTGACCAACCCAGCGACTGAATACTCATTCCCAATGTTCTGAGCGTGGAGCGCCACCAAAATGAGCACGGCTATTTTTCCAAACTGATATCCACTCTCTGAGTCATCCATGCAAATGAATTCTGTGATCAGTGTGGTCCAAGTGCTGGATCCATGTTGAATAATACTTGGAGTTCCCTGCTTTTATGGAGCTGATGTTTTCCTTAAAAAGCCAGTTAGGAGATGAATAAATAAACAAGGTCACTTTGGATAGCAATAAGTGCTGTGGTGGAGAATAACAAGGACCAGGGATGGACAAGGGGCGTGGGAAAGTTCTCATTGTGGGAGTGATGCTGGGATCGAGAACTGAAGGCTGAGCTGAGGGAGCAGCGGGGTGGAGAGAGAGGAGAGGAGTCATGCTAAAGTTTTGCTATGGAAGCCAGCTTGGTGTGTTCTAAGAACGGGAAGGAAGCCAGTGTGACTGAGAGGGAGTACACAAAAGATTGTATGGCAAGAGATGAAGTTGGATAGGAGTCAAAGCCCAGATCGTGGTAAGCATTGGAGGCCACAGCACAGGGTTTAGATGTATTCAAAGTTCATAGTCATTTGGCTTAAGATGTTCGTATGATGGTATAGAAAAGGCTGAATATCAAGGATTCATATGTCAAGATGCTCTTTGACTTACAGTGGAGTTATGATAAACCTGTCATAAGTCAGAAATATTTTAAGTAGAAAATGCATTTAATGACCTGATAAACCTGTTGTAAAGTTGAAAAATTGTGAGTCGAAAAAATTGTTAAGTAAGGGACCTTCTGCAGTACTGATGGAGGTTGCTGGTAGCTTCAGGCTGGCCTCTCCCTTTTGCAGACAAGAAGGCTCAGAGACGGATGAGGGCTTGCTTGCCCCAGGCCTTCCCACCTCATTAGGAGCAACCCATCAAAGACTCCTTGTACCACTATCACAAAATAAAAGGGCCTCCCTTGAGAGTGACTGGGAAGAGGCTCTCAAATCCCAATCCAGGCAGGGCACATAGCAGAACAGCTGGGATTTAGGGAATGGCCACAGAGAAGCTCAGCCCAGTACTGGAACCCAGGGAGGACAAGGCAGCGAGCTGAGAAAAAGAAAGGGGAGCTGCAAGCTCTCTGGGAAGCCAGAAAGAACAGAGTAAGTGAGCTGGACCCTAGGAGGGGAGAGGGGGAGCCAGGGTTCTTCTGTGTCTGCTAGGAAAACCACGCAGTGGGAGGAATAAAGAATGTTTTCCAATTGAGCCACAAATTACACTGCGTTCTGTCCTGGGCTTTAGGCATGCCTGCAGACTTAGGTGCTGTGCCACATGACTGCCTCGTGCCCCTTGGCCAAGATTCCCCTCCTAGACTGAGGCCCTGTCCCTAAAGTCTTTCTCTACTGCTAGAAGGCTTCGAGGGTCAGTCATAGGTGAGTGCACGGGGCTGAGGGGTGGGACCTGGAGGCTCAGCCCCAGAGAGGCTGGGTGTGCTTGGGCTGTGGAGACCAAGACCGTTTTGCAGACTGATGTTGTGTTGACAGGAGCTATGGGAGGCTAATGCTCTGTGAAGGGAGGGATATGCACTCAAATACTGGCCTCACTCCTCTGATCAGGCCATGAAGGCTTCCTGGAGGAAGAAGTATTTTAAGAGGGAGACCTAAAGAGAGAAAGATGATGAAGTTGGTGGGGGAACCTCTGCTGCTATAGTAGGTGCTGTTTGTGAGAAGCCTTGGAAGCTCACCCAGCAGAGAGAGCATCGAGCAGCTTGGGTCTGAGGGGAAAGTGGGACCAGGTGGTGGAATGAGGTCACACAAGGCAGTTGTGTGACTTTGGGATAAGAAGAGCAGCCCCTGGGTTTGTGCTGTAGAAAACTTTGCCCATAATTACCTGGGTTTCCTTGTTAGTTAGGGCCACAGGGTCCCTGGTGGATAAAGCAATGATGATGCTGATGATGCTGATGATGATTTTAATGATGCTGATGACAATGATGATGATATTGATGACAATGATGATAATGATGTTGATGATTATGTTGATTTTGATACGATGATATTGATGATGATGATGATGGTGATGTTGATAATATGATGATGGTAATGATGATGATGATGATATTAATTTTGGTGATATGATTATGATGATGATGACAATGATGATGCTGTTGATCATCAGATGATAGGTAACAAGTATTGGGATCTAACTATGTGCCAGGCACAGTCCTATGCATATTTCATGCATTACCTCATTTCATCTCCACAGCAGCAATCTCGTACTGTTGGCACTATTTTCAATATCTTTGTTATGGTGAGGAAGTGGAGGTATACAGAAGTTGGTAACATGCCTGAAGTCACACGTTCAATAAGTGTGCAAGCTGGAAATTGAACCCAGGCAGCCACCTCCAGGCTAGACCACACTGCAGCATTCCCAGGATAGACACAGTGAGATGCCCAGCTCCAGCAAGAAAGAAGAAAAGGGGGATGAAGAGGAGAGAAAGACAAATGAGCAGAACTCAAATGTAACTTTATGGTCCCATTTCACAGATTGCTGGCCCAGAACCTCACTATCTCTTTCTCCTTTGTTTTAGTCAACATATGTATGGAGGGCTAAGGTGGCCTAAAGTCACAAACCAGGAGATAACAGCATAACTCCTCTCAGTTTATGGCTTGCATTTATTTTGTGAAAGCAACCAGAGTCCCCTCTTTGCCCTCGAACATGTGCCATTCTGTGAGAGGCTGAATTTATGGCGTTGGCTGCCGGAATTGTTAATCTCCACCTGAAATTGCGCTGAGGAGTCCCCCACACTCAGGGCAACTGATCTACACAGTGGGCTGGCTCATAAAAATGCGTAAAGCTCATTAACCAGAGACCTTCAGTCATGTGAGACCAGATGGCCACTCGTACCTCGTCCCTGAGCCCAGGAGCACCTGGGTTTTCCTTGATTCTCATCTCTGACAGTGTCCCAAGGGCCCTCAAATGGAAAAGTATACTGCAGTCCAACCTGGCTGACAGAGCAAGACCCTATTTCAAAAAAGCATAACAAAAAAATTGAAAAGTATATTGCACTTCTTCACATTGTTCCTCTCTTTTTGGAGTTTCGCTATTTCTCAACCCTCCCTTCTCTAAGCCCTCCACGTATTGATGTCTCCTCAAGCCAGCCCTATCAAATCACAATGTGTCATGGAGGCACCCAGCACAGGAATCTCATAAGTGGTACTTGATCAACTTTAGGAGCTTGTGTTCTTGATGAGGACTTTGGAACAAACTACTGCTATTTGACTCTTTCTCAGACATAGTTGAACCTGGGCTTTAGCCTTCCACTGCCACCCCTACCCCCAACCAAGTCAATCTCTAAATCCCACTCTGCCGTGAGTCCATTTGTCTGGGACCAGCTCCTATCTGTCATGCAATTTAACCAGCCCTGGTTTACTGAAGTCATTCTTGGAAACAGGCTCCCCCAAGTAACTTCCCTCAGAAACCATGTCCCGGCCCTGCCAACCCTTTCCATCCACAGTTCCCTGTGGTGTCTCTGACCAGAGGCATTTGGCCTCAGTCACCTCCCAATCTGTAGAAGACCTCTGCCTGCTGCAATGTCTGGATCCCCTGTCCTGGGAACTCAAGGCAGACAGAGTTTCCCTGAAGACAGGGATGAGAAACTCTCCATTTTATTTCTACCTGCCACTGGCCTCAGTGAATTCTCATAGTGTCTAGGCCATGCCCTGCATGCCTCCTTACATGGAGAGAGATCTAAGTGAGGCTGGTTAAATGTTACCAAGATTGTTTTCAGAGTTGAGGTCCTGATAGGACCTGATAGGAGACACACTGGTTGAACAAACAATTAAAGAGTTTGCACTATGTATCTGACACTATGCTTAGACACCAGCTATATGGCCTCTGCTCTCCTGGAACTGACAGTTCATGAAGAGGAAAGACAAGAAAATCAATAAGAACAGTGGATGGGGAATGAGTCCACTGTGCAGGGCCTGAACTAAGCCATCAGAAGTACGAATGGACAGGAGGGGAAGATCAGGAGAAGGTTTAAGAAGTGGACCCCATGACACCTGGGGCCGATCAAATGTGAGTCTGTGGGAGGAAATAACCCAAGGGAATGCCTCTGTTTCAGGTGTTGCCTGCTCAAAGAGGCATGGTTCAGTTCACGTGGTTGAGTTAGGATAAAAAAGAAGGTTTAAGGAACAAGGTGATCCATTCTTTTTGGGACATTTGAGCTTAGGACATTCCGTTGAAGATGCTCACTAGGCAGTTGGACAAATGAGTTTGGAGCTTAACAGAGAGATCTGGGCTGGTGATAAGAATTTGAGGGTCCTCAACAGGTGGGTGGTCACGTTAGCTAGGAAAAAAGTATGGGGAAGTGCTGGTATTAAACATCTGAACTCTGCAACCCTGTGTTCCCTCCAACTTCTTCAGAAAGGAAATTATAGCTGCTCTTGCCTCACCTTCCATCCACTTCCTCATTTGCAGTGTTGGTTTTACTGCCACTATTCCCTTGAAATTTCCTTACAAAGGTTGCAGATGATCTTAATGACAAATTCTGATGGATGCCTTGCTGCTCTTAACTTACTTGATCTCTCTGTCAAGAGGAGCTGTGACTCGATGTCCCTCCCTGAGTTTTGGTCACCCTACTCTCTTCTGACTCCTTCCAATATTGTGGCTACCTCATGGTTCATGTATTTTTTAGATGACAGAGTATTGCACCACATGAGAGGCTGTGGAGTACATGGCATTGGACTCACACACATTGGATTCCAGAGCTGCCACTTATTCACTTGTGAACGAGTTCCATAACCTTCTGGAACCTACAGGTCCTACAGCTATAGAATGGGAATAATAATCATCCCTCATGAGTTACTACAGTAATTAAATAGGATATGTCTAAGGCACATAGCTAATTGTCAGTCACATTGTAAGCAATTTTAAAGTGGTGGCTCTTATTTTTTGGTGTGTCTGCAGGCAGGCTGGCCATACCCAGCAGACGGAAATGGTTTAAGACAGTTAGTACAGTTCCCTGACTAGCAGCAACACAGCAGCAGCAGCAGCACTCACTGTACCTGAAAACTTATTAAAAATGCAAATTCTCAGGCCCCATTCCAGAGCCACTGAATCAGAATCTTTGGGAATGGAGCCCAGAAATCTGTTTTAACAAATCCTGCAGATGATTTTGAAGGTACCTGCAAAAGCCTGAAAACACAGTTTTAAGATAAAGGAGAACAAAGTCCTTGAGGAGAGGATGAGATTTAAAGGAAAGGTAGAAAGAGGATGAGATTTAAAGGAAATTTAAAGGAAATGGCAGTCAGCAAGAGGGAGGGACATCTCTCCAAATGAGACAGAAAGGTCAGATGCGAAAAAATGAAGATAAAATTGTAGATGGCAAAAGGAGAAATTGAGATTCTCACATGATGATCTTGAGGTTTTTTTTCCCAGTAAAAAAGTGAGGTTACATAATGAGTGGGAGAAAAGGGATAGAAGAATAGGGGGCTTGCATAGAGAGAGGGGCAATTTGGACACAACTGATGGGTGTATAGGAGAATGAGAAAAGCATGGCCAGGAAGCAACAGGGGCACAACTGATGTTGCCAGTTGTGACTGTATAGTGACATCAATCCATGCAGTTGTGTAATTTTTTCGGTGGCACTCAGAATCCCTTATGTTATTTAGAAGTGGGATGGCTGCTCTGATTCAATATGAGGCGCTGTTGTGTAGCTCTGTTAGATGAACTCAGGCACGGAAGCATGTGTGTGATGTTTAGTATGACTGGAGTGGTGGGCCAGACTAAGAGTAGTGGAAGAATAGGAAGTGAAGAGTTCCAAATATCAACATTACCTGGACTGTGGTGAGGAGCTGCTGGCCAGAGTGAAGTAGGGTTGACATGAGGACATTAAGGAGTAAGTCAGTTTCTGGATCTCAGCTGCTTGTGATGATGGCAGGATTGGGGAAGATGGCGATGCAGATGATAATCACAAAGTACAAGTCCTTATGGCTGAATGGTGTGCCCCACAAAGGAGAGGCTCTCATAGACAGAAGAGTAAAGGTTTGGAAGTGATAGGCAGATAGCACCTCAGCTCCGCTCCTCAAACAGTACACAGAACTGAATGCAAATAAGCAATTGCTTTCAATATTTTCCACCATCAGAATAAATCGACTATGGCATTAAAACATAATTCATGTTTAAAAGGTCCCTGGATATTATTTAGAATTTAAAATCTAGAAGCAACCATTCCTTATAAAGGAACCAGTTAGCAACAGCCTTCTCAACAACTGAGCAGAAATATCAGAGGCCCTGTTCTGGTGTTGCCTAGAATGAAGTTGCTGACTAGCCATGGGTGTGTCACCTCGCCTCCTGTATGTACCTCAGGACTGATCTGATCAGCAAGGGACTGGATTATTTATTCTCTATGACCCCTGCCAGACTACGATCAGATGACTTGCTATGTGCTAGTTAGAAGTGTCATTCTGTTCTGATGTTTGATCCTTCATGTCATAGTGAAAGATGCACCATAGATTACCAGGTAGTCAGGAATCTGATTTTAACCTTATCTATCTAAAACCCTGCTGCTGTGTATACGTCCTACCCTCTCATTACACTGAGCCATTTGATCATACCGTGTGTTATGGTATCTCCATGCTTTTGCACATGGTGCTTTCTCTGGAATACCTTCATCCCCCTTTGCATCCTGGGAAACTCTAATCATTCTTTAATCACAACTGAAATGTCTCCTAGTCATTGAAGTCTCTCCTTATTCCTCTAGGCTGGAATTCACTCCCTCCTGTATGTTTCCGTAGCACTTTATGTGTCATATTATGTCGTAATTTGTGTTCATCTTTCTCAGTTTCTGGTACTAGTTAGGGCCAAGAATGTGAGCTGTTCTTCTATGTATGCCTACTGCCTGGTGCTAGCATGATGCTTGAGGTACATATTTGATGTTCGATGTATGTGTCCTGTATAGAAACAAGAGTACTACAACTCACGGTTATATAGAACTTGTAATTTTCCAAGTCCTGTCACATATGTGGTATACTCATTGAGTGCTCAGTAAGGAAAGTTACCAGTTGTCCCATTAGAGATGCTGATTTGAGGACACAGATAATTTGAACAATATGCCCTAGGTCAGCTAATAAAGAGGTGGAGATGGAATGAAGCCCACGTCCTGTATTTCCAAATCCATTATATTTCTCTTCTGTTTGACACTGCCCCCAAAATATTTGCCAGAACATATGGACAGTGTATGAACATTTTGATAGAAACCAGTCTGACCTATTCCTGACCCTCTTGTTATTATCTGGAGGGCTGAGGCAGATGATGATAATGAAACTGCCAGTGAGGATGTCAAGGTTTGGCTTCCTGTCCTTTGTGGGCTTCCCAAAGAATGAGGACCACAGCCTGCTTCTTTTGAAGCCCAAACCCAGTTCCACTCCAGTCCTGGTCACTTGGCATTTATCGTCTTCATTCTTCTTTTAGGGTTGGGAGTAACTTGCACTGGTTTCATATTGGTATGACTGAGTATCTCTTCTTTACAGTTCTGCTTTTAGCAAACTCAAAATATAAAAATCTGGATTAAAAACCTAGGAGAATCTGCAGATCCTGCCCCTTCAGAGAGGTGGAGTATAATTCCCACACCTTAAATGTGGGCACTTTGTGACTTTCTTCTGAAGAGTAAAGTATGGAAAGGAGAAAAAAAGAAACTTTGCAACAGAAAAATCTGACAGATATCATCTCCACCAGGAGATCAAGGTTGACATCATCAGTGGTCAGTCATATTCTAACCTGTACCCTTGATATGATGTGATGAAAATGGCCTCTTCCTCTTTGGTCTTCCTCCCCCAAATGCATAACCTCAGTCCAATCATGGGAAAAACTTCAGACAAGCCTGTGTTGAGGGGCATTCTACAAAATACTTGACCAGTACACCTCAAAACGAACAAAGTCACCACCAATAAGAAAAGTCTGAGAAACTGTCACAGTCTAGAGGAGTCTAAGGGGGCATGACGACTAAATATAATGAGTTTTCTTTGAGGGGACCCTGGAACAGAAAATGGCTGTTAGGTAAAAACTAATATAAATAGTGTATTATTAAATTTTAAGTAATATTAGATTTTATATTATATTTATAAGAAAATATGAATCAAGTATGAACTTTAATAATACTGTACAATATTGGTTCATTGGTTGTGAAAAAATATATTTAATATAAATAGGGGAAACTGGGTGCAGGGTATATGGGAACTCCTTTGAAGCTTTTCTGTAAATCTAAAACTATTCTAAATTAAAAATGTATTTAATAAAATAAAATAGAGGAAGGAAATACCGTATCTTATTAATGGAAATGCAAAATGGTACACCCACTTTGGGAAGTTGTCTGGTAGTTTCTTATAAAGTCAAACATATACTTACCCTATGACTTGGTAATTCCATTTCTTGGTAATTATCCAAGGGAAATGAAAACCTATGTTCACACCAAAACTAGTGCACAGACACTTTTACGATGGCTTTATTCATAATTGCTAAAAACTAGAGACAATTCAAACATCCCTCAGATAGTGAAAGGACAAATGAACTGTGGTACCTTCACACAGTGGAATATTATTCAGCAATAAAAACGAACAAACTATCAACACAGGCAACCACATGGACAACATGAATCTCAAATGCCAAGTCGAAGAAGCCAAACTCAACAGCCTGCATACTCTATGAATCCACTTATATGACATTTTGGAAAAGGTAAAACCAAAGGGGCATAAAACAGATCTTGTCAGGTTCTGGGGATTGGGGGAGGTGATAGACTACAAAGGGCCATGGGAGAATAATGGGAAGTGATGGTGTTGTTCTATGTCTTGATTGTGGTTGTGGTTGTGGTTATATGACTATATATTTATCAAAACTTACAGAACTAAACACTAATGAAGGTGAAATTTACTATGTGTAAATTATATCTTAATTAAAAATGAAGTCAGTTGTGATGTCCTATGCCTGTAATTTCAGCTAATCTGGAGGCTGAGGCAGGATGATCACTTGAGCCCAGGAGTTTGAGGTTGCAGTGAGCTATGATTGTGCAACTGCACTCCAGCCTGGGTGGCAGAGTGAGAGACTCTGTCTCTAAAAAAAGAAAAAGAAAAAAAGAAGAAAACAACTCAAGGATGATTGCCACTTTACAAAATTATTCTCCAAGGGATTTGTTTAAATAGCACTCTCACCTATTGCCTTTTCAGTGATTTCATTTCCAAATGTTTAGCTTGCCAAAAGGGCACTTATGTGGTTTTATTACTGTGCTGCTTGCTGTCTGGAGGCTCAAAACTGGGAGCCATCATCAAGGGACATAGACACAAAGAGCTGAGACAAAGAAGCTAGCACAGAGGACAGCTAGGCTCCTGTCTTAACAATGATTGCATTAGCTAAGTGCTTTATAGTCACCTGCTTTTGATTATATCATGAAGCTGATTAGACCTTACTTTTATGAGCCTTCCAGTTTACAAAGCTCTCTCATATGCATGCACTCATGTGATCCACACAATACCTGGGCCACTTAGGTGGGACAAGTGTTATTTCCATCTTAAAAGGAGAGAGAGGCACTAAGAGTTCTCCTACCTCTGTGTGCCTGCACTCTCTTGACCTGCTTCACAGGTTGGGCAATTTTAAATGCATGGTAATTTGGTGTGATAGATATAACTATATTTTACAGATAGGGCACATAAATTATTTCACAGATAAAGAAGCTGAGGATCTGGGAATTTCCCAAGGTCGTTCACCTAAGAAAGACCAGAGCCAAGAGTTCAGAACTTGGATGTCCTGGTTCCAAGCCTACTTCTCTTTGTGCTGTCTTATATGCTGGCTATAGGATTTGTAAGCAGAATGTATTTAAGTTAAGGATATTTGGTTGCAAGTCTTCATGTTGTTAATGTATCCGTGAATGGAGAGTTTTAATTGGCTTCCATTATTAGAGCCAGATTATTATAAGTAAAGACTACTTTACTCACTATCATTTTTACTAGTGACTTTGGGAGCTTGGAAGACGGCGGTGCAATGTTTGTGTTCCTCTTGGCTTCTTATGTTGGGAGAGTGTCTGAACGCATGAGCACTGTGTGTGTGTTGGGAGCTGTGACTTCCAGAAGAAAGAGATCACCAATGTAAACATAAGAAGGGGTGATTTTTCAACATACACTAGAACGTTATATCAAAGTGAGCATTTTTTCTTTTAGTTGCTTTGAGTGGACATTTAATTTGGTTACTTTTTAGTTATGTCTCATTTTTATGCAAAATAGTAATGCCACCTTCCGAATCAGATTTAGCTTAGAATTGCTTTTCCTTGTTTCCTTGGTGGTCTCTGAGCTCCTCCTGGGCAGAGCTGAACCTTCTCCTCAGCGTGTCCTCAGTATCTAGCACGGAGCCCGGCCCATTGGCACTGTTTAGACTTTGTTTGTTGAGTAGGACTGAACCAAGACTTATTCATCAAAACTTTGACCATAATTGGGCGGGAGGCTCAGGAAAAGTCCTTCTCCGGCCCCTCAAATTTCTCTTCAGAATCCCTGTTGAGTGTTATCATCCGTCAGCCCATCCTCAGTTTTCCTTGTCAACAGCTTGAAAAATCTTTTTAAAATACCCTTAAGGGGCCGGGTGCAGTGGCTCACGCCTGTAATCCCAGCACTTCGGGAGGCCAAGGTGGGCGGATCAGATCACAAGGTCAGGAGATCGAGACTATCCTGGCCAACACGGTGAAACACTGTCTCTACTAAAAAAATACTCACATACACACCCAAACTTAGCCGGGCGTGGTGGCACGTGCCTGTAGTCGCAGCTACTCGGGAAGATGAGACAGGAGAATCATTTGCACCTGGGCGGCGGAGGTTGCAGTGAGCCAACATCGTGCCACTGCACTCCAGCCTGGGCAACAGAGCGAGAATTCGTCTCCAAAAAAAAAAAAAAAATACCTGTAAGGAAAATGTTAGTGGGTGAGTGAAACTAAGAATTAATACTGAAGGAAAATGAAAGAAACTCTAATCTCTCTTGATGTTTGGCCTAATTTAGAAGAACGTGAATGAGTCTTGTTCCAGTCCCATCAGAAATAGGTTCACATGTTCCTATTCCTTCAGAATGGCCACAAGGTGTAGTTACCTTGTTCTCACTGTGTGATGGAAAGCCTGTTGGGCTAAGAGTCTAGCAACAGGATTCTATCCCTAAGTCTGTGCAAACCTGAATCTATTGCTTGTTTACATAATCTGTAAATGCAAGTGCTAATTACTAAGTGAATTCAGCTATAACACTCATGCCCACCACAATTTATTAAGCCAACTCCACCTGTTGCTCAGTTGCAGGCATGAGAATTGTTCCTCTTCTCACATCCCTTCAGGCTCACTCCCAAGATAACCCTCACTCCCAAACTGACCAGGGATTCTTAAACCTTTTGGTGTGTGGGTGTCATCTGTGTTTCCTTCGCCTGTGAGCCCCCCAGGAGTGGTGATCTTGTCAGTTTTCTTCTGTCTCCCACTGTGCCTGGCACCAAGATCAACGCACAGTGGGCCCTAGAGGGATTTTTAGAAAGAAATCTTTTAGGATGAGGAGGTCCTTCGCTTACAGTACAAGCTTTCAAAGGCTAGATGGCACTGTTGCTAGCACCAAATCAGGTGTGTTCTGAGTATCAGTGGTGAGGAAGGGAGAGGAGAGAGCAGGGGCCCTGGAGGGCTCACCGCTGAGCCGCATTCAGACACCTTGCAGAAGTACTGGTGGATTCTTGCCGTACTGGCAGGGAGTGCTCTGCCATATTCTCGGCACCTTCACAAACACGGCTTCAGATGATCTTCCCAGCTACCTTGTGTAGTAGGCAGGACAGCTGTATCCATTCTAATTTTATAGAACTGCAGCTCAGAGGAATCAAGTGCCTGAACTAAATTTATACAGCAGAGCTGTTTAATTAGCAGAGCTGTTTGCCATTCATAGCTGTTGGCAGCCCCTCCCCTGTCCCCCACCAAATGAGGGTCCTCAGAGCATGCTGCAGGAGGACTCTGGTTAGTGATACAATTGTCCCAGGATAATGGCCTGGGTGAGCTGGACCCAGTCCAAGGGGAAAAAGGTAGGATTCTCAGCCAAGTTGATTGAATGGATCAGCCTAACCTGTACCTCAAAATGTTTGGATTTGTGACAAGGGAGAGCACATAATACTACATGTAGCCTGTTTGAAGAACAAAACTGTGGTAATTTGCATAATTATTAGGCTCTAAGATCAGTGGTTGATGTTTTATTTAACAGATGATCTATTTATGGGATGCTGCCCTGTGGTTGGGTTGTTATCTGTCATTTGTCCATTGCTTTACTGTATTCACACGTTTCTTACTAAAACAAAACAAAACTGTCCTGTGCAGTAGGCAGGGCAGGTATCACTACTGTGCCCAGTTTACAGATGAGGAAATAAAAGGTCGGAAATGTTAATAAGAGACATCCAGGATCACACAGCTGATAAGTGGTTGAATTAGAACTTCAGCCCAGTGTGAGGCTGAAATAAAATCTTATCCTTTTTTCATTGTAATTTTTCCAGGCTATTCCAACTTATCTAGAAATTATAAAATTAGGAGAGTTGTTGATAATATGGAGAGTAAGTCATCAGTGGCTAGAAATATATCTATATAGGGTGATAATGATCAATCATATGCAAATATATGCAAATTGAGAGCAAATTAATATCTGTTATTTGTGACTTCTGATTGTCTCTGCTCTCCTGTTTCTCCCCAGGATGATGAAGATAAACTGACCTGGAAGGATCGTTTCCCTGGTTACCTGATGAACTTTGCCTCCATCTTATTCATGGTAATTTCTTCGAGGGACCACTTGCCTGTGACTGCATGCATGTAGATGCTGTTATGTGACTATTGCGGATATTATATTCTGCTAGGAAAATCATGAGAGGTTGGTAAAGGGAAAGCCACAGTCCTGTGTACAGGGGCCGGATCTTGTCTGATAGTGAGGCCATTGACCACACAGGCTGGCAGTTGGAACTCCCGGGGAGTAGGTTACCAGATGGTGCTTCCACATCGAGACAGACCAGAAACTTGGAGAAGGAATCAGGTAAGATGGCTGCAATTGCAGCAGCCTGTTTGGGCTGTGGGGTGGCTCTCTCTGACGTCTGTGGATAGACCAGAGTCTGAAAGCCACAGGAGATAGCCAGCTTGGGCTTGGTAACTGTGATTCTTCAGCTTTCCTATAGTTGCTGGGTTTATTTCCTTGTACTGTACCTTAGAGTTTGGTACAGCCCTTTTGCAAGACCCAGATGGTCTCAGCTGTGTCAGGGAAAGCTGAGGGAAAATCCTGGGATTCCTATTTGAGTTAGATCAATAAGGTGGTAGCAGTTTATTCTTGTTTGCCAGCATGGGCAAGACAGCAGTACCTGAAACTAGAGGACAATGTTAGGGTTACTAATACCCCGTATCTCTTTATGAAAATATTCCTTACGATATTCAAGATTGGAGGTTCTGCTTTACAAAGGAGTGTGTGTACTCACAGCTCAGAGCATTTCTAAGTAGGCCTGCATGTTAGTTGCAGGGTGGAAGAGGGATCACTTATTCCAAAAATTGGTCTGGAAATTGTTGTAACTCTGACTCTGGCCTGAGGGTTTTTTTTTTTTTTTTTTTTTTTTGGTCATTATTTTTGCCATCATGACCTTTAAGTACAGGAACTGAGTTTTCGTCTCAGAAATGTAAAAGGTGAAGGAAACTTAGATATCACCAATTCAACTCCTCATTTTTCAGATGAAGTACAGAGTTGATGGATGCCTTGCCACAGCTTAGAAGTCTAAATTTGCTTTCTTTTCATTGCTTAACAAGTGCAAGGCATGTGGAATTTATTCAAGAATATGTGGTGAGTTGCCGTGTGTTAAGCTGTGATGACATAAAGTTTAATTTAGCACTTCAAAGCCTCCCACAATATGCATATTATTGTTAAAGAGTTTATTCCTTCATTCAATATTTAATGAGTCAAACGATGTGCTTGACACCGTTCTTAGACACTGGGGATACAGCAGAAAACAAAACAAAATAATCCCTCTCTTAAAAAATTTGCAGACAATAGATAAGTAAATAAATAACAATAAATAGGTAAAATAGACTTCTGTCTCCCGTAGTAGTAGGTTAGGATATTTGTAACTTCCCATTTTGCTAAAATTTACAAAAAAAATTGAATTGAATATATTTTTCAATCTTCTCAAAGCCTCAAAGGGCTGACAGAATAGGAAGTAATACCAGAGGCTAAAATCTAAAGGAAAATGGGAACCAAGGAAACAAATGCCTGGGCACTAGAGCTACTTTTACCTTGAGAACATTTACCCGTCTAGGCAAACCTAGGCTTTGGTTTTGGCGGTTTTATGGGAGCAAGCAAGATAGAAATTAGGGATGACGGATGGCCCCAAGTGGGGATTGTAACAGGATGTCCTCACCAAATTGAATCAGAACTCCAAAGGGCTATGTTCAGAGTAAAGATGAAACTGAACTATACACACCCTTTCCCACTTACGAGACTACAGAAAAAAAATTGTTATGGATCTAAGCAGAAAAGGGAGGAAAGGGGAAACAAAACTCTGTCCTTAAGAAGTGGCCAGGGGCAATCCCTATTGTGGCTTTCTATCCTGGGTCACCACGTAAGAGGATCAGGGAACCTCAGGTTGTGAACTTAACACTAGTAGGGCTCCCAGGTGCCCAGAAGAAGCAAATACAAGCTCTCTCTGCAGGGAAGCATATTTATGCCAGGCCTCAAAAAGTCACCCAAAATAATTTTTCAAGGGCAATGAAGAGAACACAGTCAAAAACAACTAATTGCTCAAGAAATTGAAGCACCATGTGAAAGAACCAGCGGGAACACACAGCAAAGACCAGAGATATTGAAATTATCAGTCACAGGTTAAAACAGCAACCTTAAAAATATACACAAGGAATAAGAAACTATTTTGAAAATTATCTAGTAGATGTGAAAACTAACCAAATAAACCTCTATCTGCTAGAAATAAATATACATATAGAAATTAACAAAAATATTGTTATATATATGATTTTTATATGCCATGTATATATGTGTATATATGTGTGTATACACACACACACCCACGACCGTGGATAGATTTTGTTTTTTTTCTTGAGACAGAGTCTGATTCTGTCACCCAGGCTGGAGTGCAGTGGCGCAATCTTGGCTCACTGCAACCTCTGCCTCCCGGGTTCAAGCGATTCTCCTGCCTCAGCCATGGATAGACTTAACAACAAGTTAGACAAAGCTGAAGAGAGAATTTATAAACTTCTATACAGGCTGGAATAAATTATCTGTAATACAGTATAGCGACACAAAAAATTGGCAATATGGAAGACAGGTTGAAAGAGAACAGGTAATGAATGAGATATAAGGACTGGTGGTTTCCTAAGTTGTTGCAGAATGCCAATCCACAGATTGAAGAATCCCAATGAAACCCAAGCAGAAAAGGTAAAAAGAAATCTGTATCTAGATATATCATAGTGAAATTGTAGAATATATGAGACACAAGAAAAGTATCAAAAGCAGCCACAAATCCAAAGGCAAATTACCTTCAAAGGAAAGTCACCTGGACTTAAAACTGATATTTTATAGCACATTGGAAGTCAGAATACAATGAAAAGCCCTCTTCATGTGCTGAAAACAAAACAATTTCTAACTAAGAATTCTATGTCCAAGAAAAACATCATGTAGTGATAAGGATAAATTAGAGATATTTGTAGACAAATAAAAACTGAGAGTTTGCTATCAACTGAATCTCTCATTAAAAGAAATTCTAAGAATGTACCTTGGATGTGATCCCATGTGGAAGACCATGGTTTTAGAAGGGAATGAAGAGCTTTTAAAGTGGTAAATATGTGAGAAAACCTATATGAACCTTGACTGTAAAAATAATGATGCCAATTTTCATGAAGTTAAAGAAGATAGAACTAAAATATATGCAACAATAATATGTAAGTTGGGTGGGCAATAAATAGAACAATAATGTTCTAAGGTCTTTAGATTGTCCAGTCGATCAACTGATTTTAAGATTTATATGGAAGCACAAAGGCTAAGAAGAGTCAACAAACTCTTGAAGGATGGATATGTTACTCTAATTATAAAACTACAATAAGTAAGATAATGTTATATTCTTGTGGGAAGAGATAATTAGACCAACGGAACAAAATAGAAAACCAAGAACCAGATTAATGAAAGTGGCACTGCATATAAATGGAGAAAAGAATGAACTTCTCAATAAATGCTTCCATACAGAAGAAAATAAAACTGGGCCTTATTCACACAACTCAAAAACATCAATTCTAGGTGTATTTTAAAGATGAACTGTGAAAGGGAAAACAATCAAGTTTTTAAATATATAAGAAAAAAATATTTTCATGACCTTGGGGTAGGGAAGAATTTCTTGAGAAAGATACAAAAAGCACAACCATAATAAAATGCTGGTAAATATGACTATATTAGAATTAAGAATTTAAGTTCATAAAATACCTAATAAACTCTGTGAGAAGACAAATTATCAGAATGGGATAATGTATTTGCAACAACTATAACTCAAAGAATTACTCTTAACATAAAGAATTAAAAAACATGGAAAAAGGTAATTCAGTATGAAATAGGAAAAAGATGAATATGTACTTCACAAAAGAGGAAATCCAAATGGCCAATAAACCTATAAAAGAGTACCCAGTCTCATTAGTAATCCTGGAAATTCTAATTTAAACCACAATGAGATACCATATATGCCCAAAAGTCTGTAAATAACAAGTGTTGGAAAAGATCAAAAGAGCATCTTAAACTCTCCTATTGGGAGTATAAGGTGAAAAAACAAAAACACTTTGGATATAGTTTGGCATTATCTAGTGAAACTGAAAGTTTCAGAGAAATTCTACTCCTGGGTATCTGTCTTAGAAAAACTTGTGTCCATGAGCAGCAAAATACATGTACAAGGATGTCTATGGAAGCCCTGTTTATAATAACTCAACCTGGAAACAGCCCAAATGCCAGTCACCACCAGAATTGATACATAAATTGAGGCATATGTATACAATTAAATACTATACAGTCATGAAAATGAGCAAACTAATAGCTATGTATAACATCAAGGGTGAAAAAAACAAAGTGAAAGAATATATACAGTTTGAATCTACTCATAGTGTTCAGAGACAATACTCAACTATATAGTTTAAGGATGCATACCTCGGTGTTAAAACTATCAAATGAGCAAGAGAATGATTATCACAAAATTCTGCACAGTGGTTAGATCCAAAGGAGCAGCAAGGATGGGAGGCCATGTGTGTGTACTGGGGAGAAGGGAATTCAAAGCTGCTGGCAGTGCTGGTCTGGGCTATACTGGTGTTTGTTTTATTCAGTGTGTGTGTGTGTGTGTGTGTATAAAATGGATTTTTCTGCATGTTCACAATAAAATTTAAAAAGACACAAAATGCATATATTAAATGGGTTGGTCAGGTAAGTTCTCATTAAGGTGACGTTTTATCAAAGATCTGGAGGAGGTGGAGGAGCCAGCCACATGGATATTCTAGGGGGAACATTCTGGGCAGAGGAAACAGCAAGAGAAAAGGCCCAAGGGGAGCAATGCCTGGCATCAGGAGAGACAGCAAGAAAGAGCCACAGTGTGGCTGGAGCTGAGCACCCTGCAGGGGGTAGTGCAAAGGGGGACACAGTTAGAGAAGTAATGAGGAGCCGTGTAATTAGGGCCCTGGAGGCCACAGTAAGGACATGGGCTAATTCTATGTGACATGAGAACCCCTAGTAGGAGGTTTTGCAAGGAGTGACATGACCTGACATACATTTCAAAAGGATCATTCTGGCTGCTGGGGTGAGAACATGCTGGTAGAAAGGCAGGGGTAGGAAGAGGGAGATCAAGTAGGAATCTGTCATGATAATGCACGAAGTGTGGTGGCCTGGGCAGGGTGAGAGTGAAGAGTGTTCAGATGCTGGTTCTATTTTGAAAGTGGACTGAAAGAATTTGATCATGTGGTATAAAACTGAAAAGAAGTCAAGAATGACTCTTAAGGCTTTTATCCTGAGCAGCCCAAAATCTGCAGTTATTCCTTACTCGGTTGCCCTCATGATGGATGTGAATCTGGAGTGCAGGGAAGATGTCCAGGCTGGAGACCTAATCACTAGAAGGCATTTAAAGCTATAAGATTGCACGAGATCACCAAGGGAATGAGAGTTGATAGAGAAAATGTCCAAAGACCAAGTCCCAGGACACTGCAGTGCTCAAGTTTAGGAGCGTGAGGAGGGGCCAGAAAGGAGAATTGAAAAGGGACAGGGGAGAATACAGAGTCCTAGAAGTCAAGAAAGCATTTCAAAGGGGCAGGGCAATCAATTGTATCACATGCCACTGGTAAGTCAGGCAAGAAGAGCACTGAAACTAGGAGCTTAGCTGCTGCCTGAGAGAAAAATCTGTATCATCATCATCGTCATCATCATCATCATCAACAACAACAAATAGATCACTGGACCACCATTCAACAAATACTAAAAACTGGGTCAATGGTGGATCATCTTGCCAAAATTCTAAGCTTTTTCTTTTTTTAAAATTCCATTGATACGTCCTAAAGCTAGACTGGAAAGTGGGAATATTTTTATTGTCCACAAATAGTACATAATTATCTCTCCTTTGTAAAATCTTCCCTTTCCCAACCCCACCCAACTCCAAATCTTGATATAAATGCAAGATTCTGTGTCAGAACCAATAGCTAATTGAGAATCTCACTCTGCCTGGGGTCCCACAACTGCCACCAGCAAGTTTTGGGAACTGAACCATGTGGGCAGGAGCTGGGAGCAGAGTGGTGGGAATGGGGGGAGCCCCCTTTACACGTCACCCTTCATGGTCAGGTGCTCAAGCTTGTCCAGGCTTAAGCTTCCAGACCAGGGGGAATTATTAATAGCACCTTTTTACTCTCAAAAGTATTTCAGATTGGACAATACATTATATTGTTTCCTGCCTATTTGGTTTTTTAAAATCCTTATTTGAACTAACTTGTCCCCGTTTCTTTTTCCCACTTAAAAAAAAATTCCAGTTTTCTTTCTTTATTTTTAATTTTTTATTATACTTTAAGTTCTAGGGTACATGTGCACAACGTGCAGGTTTGTTACATATGTACACATGTGCCATGTTGCTTTGCTGCACCCATTAACTCATCATTTACATTAGGTATTTCTCCTAATGCTGTCCCTCCCCCTGCCCCGCACCCCCCAACAGGCTCTAGTGTGTGATGTTCCCTGCCCTATGTCCAGGTGTTCTCATTGTTCAGTTCCCACCTGTGAGTGAGAACATTCGGTGTTTGGTTTTCTGTCTTTGTGGTAGTTTGCTCACAATCATGGTTTCCAGCTGCATCCTTGTCCCTGCAAAGGACACGAACTCATCCATTTTTATGGCTGCATAGTATTCCATGGTGTATATGTGCCACATTTTCTTAATCCAGTCTATCATTGATGGACATTTGGGTTGGTTCCAAGTCTTTGCTATTGTGAATAGTGCTGCAATAAACATACATATGCATGTGTCTTTATAGCAGCATGATTTATAATCCTTTGGGTATATACCCAGTAATGGGATGGCTGGGTCAAATGTTATTTCTAGTTCTAGATCCTTGAGGAATCGCCACACTGTCTTCCACAATGGTTGAACTAGTTTAACCACTCCCACCACTGGTGTAAAAGCATTCCTATTTCTCCACATCCTCTCCAGCATCTGTTGTTTCCTGCCTTTTTAATGATCACCATTCTAACTGGTGTGAGATGGTATCTCATTGTGGTTTTTATTTGCATTTCTCTGATGACCAGTGATGATGAGCATTTTTTCATGTGTCTGTTGGCTGCATAAATGTCTTCTTTTGAGAAGTGTCTGTTCATATCCTTTGCCCACTTTTTGATGGAGTTGTTTGGTTTTTTCTTGTAAATTTGTTTAAGTTCTTTGTAGATTCTGGATACTGGCACTTTGTCAGATGGGTAGATTGCAAACATTTTCTCCCATTCTGTAAGTTGCTATTCACTCTGATGTTTTCTAAAGAAAAAGGACTTGGCATTACCCTAGAACAAGGTGTGGAGCATGAGATGAAGGGGTCAGGGTGGTGCTTAGAAACAAGTAATTTTCTGTGGTGAAGTTAGGGTAAGCCATAGACACCTACTGTATTTCTCATTTCATTCCTTTCTTCACCCCTGTGCTTGAACCTAGGCAGAAGATGCCAGGACCATGGGCATTAGGAAGGTTTCAGGCATGCCATTCTACCAAGTCAGCTGGGAATGCTTTTCATGGGGTGATGAGAGCAAAGAAATGCCCCAGTGCTATTTCATATGCCTCCTTGTGTTAGAGGCCAGCATGGACAAAGATGAACTTTCTCTCTCTCTTCACCAATCCAGTGTGTTCAGCTAAAGTTTCCTTTTTAGATGGGCCCTCCTGTTTTCTTCTTGTAAGGGAGGGGATTGTCAGAGGCAATGTCCCTCCTCTAGAGCTAGGTGCCTGAGCTTTCCTCCTGTGCCCCAGATAGTCATTTTCTTATTGATATTGGGAGTCCACCATCAGAAATCCTCCTCCACAGCCTGGATTCTCATCATAGCCCCTTCACTGATCTGCCTTATTTGCACACTGCCCCTGATGGATCATCAGCATGCTAATTTTTAAAACCTAAACCAACTCACATCCCTCCTGTGCTCAAAACTCTCTGATGCCTTCCCATCTCCTGAGGTGTAGAAGCCAATATCCACACACTAGAGGGCCCCCTCCTGGCTGCCCACGCGTCTCCCACTCCACCTGTCCCCTTGCTCACTTCCCTTAAATCCTTCCTTTAGGTCTTTGGTAAAAGGTCACTTCCTCACCCATCTCTTTCCCAACCACCCTGTTTTAAATTGCAATTGATCTCTGTACCCTCTTTGCCTTCTTTGTCTCCACAGTATTTCTCGTGCTGAAGGTACTACGTATTTTACCTATTTATTAGTTTATTGTCTATATTTTCCCACTAGAAGATCCACTCTGTGAAGGTAGTGCTTTCTGTTTCCTTTTCCTACGGGGACCTAGAACTGAGACTGGCACAAGGAGGAGCTTAAGACACGTTTTATGAATGACTGAATGGGTAAATAAACTAGGTGGATGTCATAGGCAGCGTACTGTGTCAATGATGAAGTTGCTAGTGTGTGTGCACGCCTGTATTTTTATACTTGAGCTACTGTTGTGTGCCATGCTGGGGATCAGCAGAGGTTACTTGTGCCTTGTGCATTGCTACTTGCTCCTCTTCCCTTTTCCGGAAAGTTCTTCCTTCTTATTCTTTCCTCTCAGTCTTTCCCACAGGAAACTGTCCCAAAACGTTTTTCTGTGGAGTTTTCTCTGACTAATCCCCCTGCTCTCTGCTGAGAGCATACCAGAAGCTCGTGAACAGAGGCCTGTGACTCCATCCAGCTGCTACTAGGCTCATCTTTGTTGTACGTGTGCAATGATTTTCTCAACTTTGCTTCAGAGTGCAAGTTCTGGAGGGCGATGAAGAGGCCTCCTCTCTTTCCTGTCTCGCTCTTGGTGTCAAGTAGGACTCTGGACTCTGTAGCCTGGCTTATGTTGCATTTTGTTTATGCCTCAGAAGTAAAGTTGTGATGTGAAAACACCAAAAGCAACAGGAACCATAATAAAATGACCGTGTGCAGGGCAGCCAGATCCCCTAGAGCTGCTGGCCAGCGAATCTTTACCAAACCAGTTCTACAGGAGGCGCTGCTATGAAGTGGCTTTAAGGCACAGAATGTGGTACAAGACAAACCTCCTTTTGACCTAGTTGGAAGAGACAGATCACAAACATGGAATATACCCAGTGCAGTGGTTTGCACAATAAGCAACCAGAAAATATGTATTGAACTTAATAAACAAAATCAATCATGTGGGCTGGGCACGGTGGCTCACGCCTCTAATCCCAGCACTTTGGGAGGCCAAGGCAGGCAGATCACCTGAGGTGGAGAGTTGGAGACCAGCCTGACCAACATGGAGAAACCCCATCTCTACTAAAAATATAAAATTAGCCAGGTGTGGTGGCACATGCCTGTAATTCCAGCTACTTGGGATGCTGAGGCCGGAGAATCGCTTGAACCTGGGAGGCAGAGGTTGCAGTGAGCCAAGATCGCGCCATTGCACTCCAGCCTGGGCAACAAGAGTGAAACTCTATCTCAAACAACAACAAAAAAAGAAAAAGTAAATAAATAATGTAACCACAAGTGGTGGAAATAGTACTGGATTTAGTGCTGGAAAACCTGGGTTCTAATGTCAGGATGGGATTGTAGACTTTGGAACCATGGAGCAGGGTTCAAATCCTAAATCATCATTAAATCTCATGTATTAAAGGCATGTCTTGCATGGTAGTTAAAAGAATCAGTGCTAGTGAATATATGCATCGAATAAAGACATCTAGAAGGCACAAGTAGTTCAGCTGGTATTGATGATGTTATCACCATTAACAGCTCAGCTCTACCATATACCCTCCAGACCTTGGATCAATCACATTGTTGCCTCTTGGGCTTCAGTTTCCTTGTGTATGAGACTAAAGACTGTACATAGATGATTCCTAAATGCTAAGATTTTAAAATTTCTGCCATGATCCAGAACAGTAGGGTTGTAGTCCACACCTTGTGGACTTCAGCAAATCGCTTCACTTTTCCATGCCTGTTTCTTCATCTGCAAAATGGTCACGTGGCTGGGTTGGTGCTCTGCAAGTTCCTGCATCTTGAAAGCTCTGTGAATCTTGGAATGCTCTGGGAAACACCAAACGAGAGGCTCAGAGCTTGATTTCTATAGTGGGATGGGAAATCAAGACCAGAGAAGGTAAACCTGCAAGGAATCAGAGAGCTGAGTGAGGTGTGCCGGGAGTGGGGCTAGGGAGGAAGGGAGGGCGGGAAAGAAGGCTTTCCTAGGTAAGTAGAACAGTGCTCCTTGAATGTGAAAAAGAATTGTGTTAAAATGCAGGTTCCAGGTTAGTAGGTCTGGGGTTGTGCTTGAGATTCTGCATTTCAATCAAGCTTCCAGCTGATGCAGCTGATCCTTGGACAGTATTTTGAGTAGCAAAGAGTGTTCCTTCTCTAGTTTAGCAGCTGGGCCTCTTAGAGAATAACAGAAGCTGATCTTCTCCCCACACCTTCCTCCATGTCCCTCCCATAAGACCCTAAACAAAGGATGTTTTTGCCATTGTTTTTTTCCCCTAGTCTATCTCCCAATCCCAACCCCCAAATACACACACACGCACACGCGCATGCGCACGCACATGCACACACATTCACTCACTCCTCAATACCCTCACCTCTCCAGCCTCATCAATACTTTCATCACTGGTCTTCACTGCAAAAGTGATTTTTGGGGAAAAGAATCTCACACCACATTTTCTAGGCCCTTACTGTCTAGCAGTGACAATCCCAGAGGAATGGAAAGTGAACATGTCTACATTGTTGGAGAGGGGTGATGTCATGTCCAGGTTTTCCCAGTTACACGGTAGTAGTCCCTACTTAGTCCTGGAGGCTGGCGTTTCTGCCGCTCCCCACCCCCACCCTGCAGCAGAAGAGGGGCCTCACACAGAGTGTTTTCCCCATCCAACCTCTCCTCTCCCCACACCCACACACACCCAAACACACACAGCCTTCCTCTGCCCAGAGAACGCCACCTTTCTGCCTTCCTTACCAAGGGCTTCTTTTTCACAACACGGCCCATAGGGCAATTACTGGTAGTTTTTGAAGCCCACCAGGATAAAGAGCTGAGTCTGCCACCAGCACACCCCAGGTACCCACCAGAGGTCTGGGAACATCCATACCTGGACACATCTGCAACCCATTGGCAAGCCACTGGAGTGTCATTCACACTGCTTGCAAAGCACTGCCCAAGCCAGAGGCCCCCACCTCCCCTCCCCTTTCCTCCTGTGCCTCTCCTCCCCTCCTCTCACCCCCTCCTTCCTGCCCCGCTCCGTGTGTGTGTGTGTGTGTGTGTGTGTGTGTGTAGTCCAGCACAGCTTATTTTTTCTGGGGAGCCTTCTACCTGCCGTGTTCTCTCCCCACGTTTTCTATTTAGTTCTTCATAGCCAGTGCCCATTCTCTGTCCTGCAGAGGAAATAGGACCTGAACAGTTTCCTTTACAGTCCTAAGAAGGAAGGCTTCTTTCTTGAAGAAGTCTTGACTGAAGCAGGTTAGAATTTGCTCTGAGCGGGGCATGCACCTAGCAGTTGTCTCTCTTTCTTCTGTCCCCTCTAAGAGGCTTACTCAGGGCACTTTCTTCTCATAGCATCCTTATTCTTCCTGGAAATGATCCTTCCTTGGTTGTGATGGGGACAGGAGGGGACGTGGGCACAGAAGAAGGAAGAGGGGCTGTTGGGCAGATCTAGGTCTAAGAGAGTGCCTTATTATTCTTAGGTTCTAGAGAGAGGAAATGAGGAGACCCTTAGAGGTCACGTGGCTATAACCCTCCTTTTGGAGCACAGCAGCTGGACACTTCTGTACCAAATGAGGAATCTGAGTCCTCCATTTCAAGTCACCTAGTAGAGAAATCTTACAGTGATATTTTGGTCATCCTGAGGACTGAGATTGCTAAAATCTCACTCTTGATGTATTCCCTCTTTTCTCCTTTGAGCAGCCTTCTTGCCTCTACTTATCAAGCTGTAACTCATCCCTTCTCAGCTCAGGTACCTTCAGTGGCTTTCTGTTTGTTCTCATGAAAACTCCATTTTAAATCCCACTGTCTCCACAGACTATTCCCTGGCCACCCAAATTTACTTGCTCCCATGTACTTGGAGTTCCTTCAGCAATAATATTCTTCATTTAGCGCTTAATACATTCTTGGGCATTATTTACTATGGTTTGTTTAAAAGGAGCTCATGTTATTTCCATAGAAGATCAAAAGCTCCCTCACGAAAGAAATTGCATCATGTATGTTGAACACTCCACAGGGTCCAGCGTGTTCATCCTTATTGTGTGTGTGTGTGGTAAATCATTTCAATTCTGATAAAAATTAAGACATCCTCCCCTGGAAAATGCACCTCCCCTCAGAACTCTGCCTAAAAGTTTGTTACCCAGTCAAATATTCCAGACTCATAATATCTAGAATCCCTTGTTACCCACCAAAAGATTCCCTTGTTACCCACCAAAAGACTCCAGATTAATAATATCTGATAATAGCAAATGGTCCTGTTGGCAGAGCAAATAGTAGATGCTCAGGAATTGCCTGCTGATGTGTATTTTTCTCTGTTTTCCCCAAAACAGATTGCCCTGACGTTCTCAATCGTCTTTGGGGTGATTGTGTATCGAATAACAACAGCAGCCGCTCTGTCTCTCAATAAGGCTACACGCTCCAATGTCCGGGTGACAGTGACAGCAACAGCAGTCATCATCAACCTCGTGGTCATCCTCATCCTGGACGAGATCTATGGTGCTGTGGCCAAGTGGCTCACCAAAATTGGTACTGTGTCACCGAATCTTCTGGCTGTCCTAGGCCCTCTTTAAGTCAATGTGTGCAAGGCTTTTGGTGATAATGAACCAAAAAAAAAAAAAAAAAAAAAAAAAGGGACAGGGACAGGACGCTTTGTACAGTGAATTTTAATTAGAGGAATGGGGAAGTGCAACGTATGTGTATTTGCAGGGCTGCCAAAGGGCTTTCTCTAAAGGCAGGAATCCTTCCTATAACATTCTTGATCAAGTCCTCTGGCCTGTGTTGATTGCCTCATGTGACAGGACACTCACTATCCCCTAAGGATAAACCACAGGGTCTGTTCTTTTTAGCCTAACCTAGAAGCAAGGCAGACTTCCTGTTAAAAAGTACAGAGCTTTAGCTCTCATTTTCCCAGCAGCATCTATAAAGTTGAGGAAAGCCTCTTGATACTTGAGCCCAAGAGGGTCTTATTGGTCTTATCTATCCCCGTATTGTCAGAGGCCCCAGAAAATCCACACATTCCCCGGGCACTCAGTAGACTTCAAAGAGGCATATCAGACTTCCCAAGCTTCAAACCAGTGAGAAAAATGCCATGGCCTCAATATTTAGACGTGTCATTTGAGCTGTAAGCCGCTGTTGCCCAAGCACCACGTTTTGGCATTTGGCATTTGTGCTTATTGGATGGGGGAGGCTGACAGTCGAGACCCTGTCCCATTGTATGTATTCTGGGTGGCCTGGATTCATCCCTTCCCTCTCTGAATGTAGAGATTTCCCTCTCTGACACTAGGGACGAGGTTTCCCAACTTCTTGTTAACCTCATAGGGAAGTTGCATTGATGGTATGGATGATGTCTTTAATTCACGGACCCTTGATAGGATAGCCACCTCCTCAGGAGCCTTCTCCTGATGACTGGAGAATTCCAGAAAGTTGCTCTGTCTGTGCCTTTCCCCTGCTTGGCCTCTCCTGAAACACTACGCATGGTGAGCACTTTGCTTTGGCTTCTGTGTTGCCGTCGGCCGCTTAGCATCCTCAGGGGCAGCTCTGCTGTTTCCAGGAGTGTGCATATTTATGAGTGTTATCTGTGTTCCTTCATAAGCTTCTTGAGAAAAATCAGCAGAGAATTTTAATTCAGCATATTTAATGATAGACAGGATTCTATGGAAGCACTTTGGAAGAACATCCAACACTCCTGGGGACTCAGGAGGCTTTGGAGGGAGAGGCATTTAACTGTAGAGCTCAGAGATAAGTGAGAGTCAGGCACACATATAGATAGGGAGGAGGGGATGGGCAGGAGGAGAGGGAGATTCCTGGCAAAGGAAACCAAGCGAGAAATACGGCACTGAAGGGAGTGATCAGGGGGTCAGGAAAGGCATGCAGGAAAGTGGCAAATGAGCCACTTGGGTGATTGGGAGAGTCTTGGTCGAGCTGAACACCAGCGGAGGAGAAGCTGAGCTCAGCGTATGGGAGAAAGAAAGCATGAAGCATGCACAGGACGCCAGGGGAGCCCAGTGCCCGGGGCTCTAGGTCCAGGGCACATCCAGGGCATGATGGAGTGGGAAACTGGGCCGACGGAGTTAACTAGCTCGTGTTTTCTTGTTTTCTTTTGCTTTTTGATGGGAAATCTAAAATGCCAGGCTGAGGACTCCGATTTTTTTCATAGATAATGGAGAAGTGTTTGCTGGAGTTCCCAAGGACATTCAGCAATAAACAGTACCATCTTCCTGGCCTGATGACTGGACCAGCTGAGAAATTAGATCAAGGCAAGAGTAGACAAAGCCAAAATATCAGCCGTAAAACTGAGAAAGGCTACATGGGAGGCAGTAGCTTAGGAGAAGAGCCAAAAAGACATTCTCTCTCCATGGCAGGCAGCGGTGGATGGGCCAGCCCTGTGAACTTAGAACTTGGAGGGACATAGAAGAACACCTGCTTCCTGCAGGCCCTTAGCTCCCCCTCCAAGTAGGGGCAGAAAAAGAGGCTAGGCAAGGAATGCCAGCATCCTCTTCCAGACTCAACAATAAGATAAGCTACTCCTCCTTCTCTCACCCAAGAGGAGAGATGGTTGAGCTGGGGGAAGACAAGCTGAGACATTACAACTAATCACACTCCCACCGCATGGAGGAAACATCAGGAGTAGAAATAAATGTCCCCTACTCACTCCATGTGGTCCTGATCTAGCACCACTGAGGATTTTTTTAAGAGCGTGGCATGACGGGAGCTGTCTGCAAAATTACTTAGCAGGGAAATGGGATGTGACAGAATAGGGAGAGGTAGGAGAGCCAGTTGAAAGGACATTGCTGAGTGTATGGGCAGGAAGTAGGAAAAAGAGGGACAGGAAGTCAGTGGTGATGTAGATCTTTCTTCTTGCTATTCGTTTGTGTTACATTATCTCTTTTCTTGCATTGCTCTAGATAGTGATAAAGATGAAAGAGAAATTGAGTGGGCAACAATAGAAAACTCATTAATAAGTATTTAGTGAGTACTTCCCATGTGCGAGGCGGGGCCTTAACTCTTCTGTTTAAAGCCACAAATAAAATGGGCTGTAACACAGCTTTCACATCATGAAGCTATGTTCACTGTTTCTACCGACACACCCTCCTTGGCCAGACCAAAGCGGCAACCCTGGGCTGTTAAATCAATGTCCAGGACTCCGTAAGAAAGTCTGTGCCCCGGAAAGGAGATAAAATCCTAACAAGTACATTTTGTTCTCTCTGAGAATGATGCTCATAAAGTATTTTTAAGCTTAAAATAAAATTTGTAACTCCATTTCATCTTCACAAAAACTGCATGGCCAGGAAGGGAAGTATTATACCCTCACTTTACTAAGGTTCAGACTCAGATTCTACCTTTAAAATGTGAATCTCTTTTGTGTGACTTTGATGTCAGTTTCTCACCATCTGTACTGAAGTGGTGTGTTGGGTCTCCATCAGGAACCCCAGTGAGCCTTGTTCTGGGGCGTTGCTCTTGTCTACCTTAGACTGGGTACCCCAGAGGGCTCAGAGAGGGACCGCTGAATTTGAGAATCCAGTAGAAAGAAGCTTTGAACTCTAGACCTGGCTCCTTCTCCTCCCACCCCCCAACTGTGTGGCAGTGGGTATTGGAGAACTTTTTTGGACAAAGGTTTGCTGATCCTTCCTTCATCATATTCCTCCTGTTCTCTGGTCATCATGTGTCTGGACGGTTTTCACAGCCTAATGCCTATGCCGTTGTCCTCAGCCTCTTTCAATGGGCTTATAGCTTGGAAATCCCCATCCAGCCATCCTTTCCTGAACAGTGGGTTTGGGGACATTGCTCCCAGTCAGCACCCTCAGACAGCTTCCCTTGGCCCTAGAGCAGCTATAGTTAGCATTTCAAGCTCTCAGCTACTTTCTTCCCACTGTGGTCCTCCACCCCAGCTGACCCACTCAGCTCACGGTCACCCTAGCCTCCCCGTGTGGCCCCAGCCCAGCCTTGCTCATGCTGCTGTGACTGCCAAAATGACCTCAGTGACCCCCCTTGAAAGGGCTTCTTGAGGGCTCCTCCTTTGTAAATCCTCTTCTGGCCTCTCAGCCATCGGTGGTCATCCTCCCCCTTCCAGACTCCCCTGGCACACACCCTCTGTTTCTGGGTTCATCCATCAGCTGTTGATGGAGTGCTTACTCTGTGCCAGGCACAGTTCTGAAAACACAGCAATGACAAGCGACAAGGTCCCTGCTCTCATTTTGCTTTCACTGTGGCAAGGGAAAGATGGACAGTGAGCAGGGCCATTCCCCAGAATGTGAGGAAGGTCTGATGAGACAGACAGTGGTCTGGGGCTGTGCACTCTGGAGGAGTTGGTCAGGAAAGGTGTTTCAAGGTGGTAACTTTATAGCTGAGACCTGGATCACAGGAGGGAGCCACCCACAAAAGGATGTGGAAGGAGAACTCTTAGGAAAATGGAACAGTAAAGGCAAAGCCTGCAGGTCAAGGCTAAGCTTGGAGCGTCTTATCCACACTACTCATTGGATGCTGATCAGGTGCTATCTGATCTTATCACATTTCACATATATGTGTCTTCCCAGTGTTAGAATAGACTAGGCTCTGCTGGGGTGATAAATTCATCTTGAATCTTGGTTGCATCTATAAAGTCATCTGTGTTCTTGCTCAGCCCACATATCTAGTGCGATCAGGCTGGGGTCTCTGCTGCACACAGTTGCTCAGGGACCTAGACTGATGGCGGCTGCCGTGGACACCATGTCAAGAAAAACAGCTGGAGCATTGACTGGGGCTGTTAAATGCTTCAGCCTCCAAGCATCATCGTTCATCCCGTTTGCTCACAGCTCACTGGCTAGAATCAGCCTAATTATGAAGAACTTGGAAAATGTGTGAAAGGACATGGCCATTCTGTAAGCAGGAAAGGTCTCTGCTACTTGCTCCCAACCAGGCTGCAAGGCTCTTGAGAACAGTGACCCTGTCTTTCATTTATTTTTATTTCCTGCACAGTGCCTGGCCCATGGCAGATCTTAGCACATTTTTGTCATTGCAGTCATTGGTGAACTACGTCTCTCTCTTCATTCATGCATGCAAAAAGACGTTTTTCAAGGAATGCCCGTAGGCTAGGTATCTTTTAAGCCACAGTAGAGGCTACAGTGAACATTTATGTATTCCTTATTTCACCTGTCTTCCTACAGAAGGATGTGTGATCTTATTGAGATGAATAAGGCCAGTGCAAAGTTGACACAATGGGATAGTGACTGAAAGAGGCACCAAGGGTATCGGGAGACTTAAAGTTTCCTTAAAGGCAAAGAATACCCACACTAACAGAGACGGTCCCACAGAGTAGGTCCCAGCAGTATCCCCACAGGCAGAGATACGGTTACAGGGTTCCCTCAGGCTCCACGCGGACATAAAGCTATGGATAATGCCACCTAATGGAATGAGAAGTCTGCCAGGCTTAAGACTTCCTTTGCCATTCTCACGCTGGGTTTAACACCCGCTTGGCTTCCTGCCCCAGATGTGTTGATAGTTGAGGAGGCTGTGAGTATGCGCTTTGCTCACCAGGTGCAAACAGCTGGTGTCAGTAACCCCAATAAGTACCCAAGTGTTTCCCACAGGGCTGAGTAATGGAAGACCAGTTTCCTGGGAGCATCCTTCAAGAGGCTGAGGTGTCAGGCCTATCTGAGGTCCATTCTTGCTACAAATATATATCACAGAAGGCAAGATTTGTTAATTTCCTTGAGAATGATATCTACCACTAGCAGCAGTGGCAGATAAACACAGTGATTGTCCCCTTGGCTGCCATAACAATAGTCAGGAACTTACATGCAAGACATGCTGGAATCTGGAGGCAACACAGCACTGGTGAAGCAGGACTGAGCTGAACCCCAGGGTGGTGGGAAGGGGGCTTTCTGGGGAAATGCATGAAGCTTTGGAACTGTGTCTGAGAGGGAGCCCGGCTGGCCACGGCACAGTGTACAGAGTGTGTGACCAGCTTTAGCAAGCATCAGTATTGGATTTTGAGTGCTGCGGGGGTAGGATTCCAGTGGACGGGTGGGACAAGGTCTCTTAGTCCCCAGTGATCCGTTCACTCCAGGAGGGGATACAGGTGGTGGCTGTAGAGAAAGGGTTCAGGTCCTGGGGGAGGAAGCAGGCAAAATCTGGGCAGGTCACTGGGCCTCTGGACATACAGCAAAGAGGACAGGCTGCAGCATGTTGGGAGGATAGGGCGGGAGGCAAGAAGGCAATGGAGCTGACTGGTGCAAGGTGTGCTTCCTCCTCAGGTCAGGATGCAGGGGTGTATTGTGCCTTTGAGCTATACAAATCTGGGAGAAGGAAAACTATAGGATCTTAGCGTAACAATGTAGGCAGTGGTCGGGCTTGGCCTGGACAGGGGGCCTGTCTGTACTCTAGCTTTGGAGAATTCTTCCAATAGGAGGCAGGATGGAGGAGGCACGGCTGATGGCAGGCTTCTAGGCTGAATACTCAAAATGCTTTTGGCTTTCTGTCTGCTTTTCCTCCTTATCTTTTCTTTCGAAACTCTGTGCAGAGTGCTGGCTGGTGCACTTCATCCCTCCCTTGCCATCCAGTCTCTCCAAGTCCCAGGGTTGGGCTCATTGTAGGTGCTTGAAAAAAAGAGTATTAGTCAAGTCAAGGTTTTTATGAAAATGACTGTGCTTGGGAGCTGCTTGGACATTGCTGATAGCCCACTCCTGACTGTCACTGCCCCAGATGCTCCTGAAGTGGGGCCAGGGACGGGAGTGAAAGGAGGGATGGGGAAAGGCCCTGAGTTCCATTGAGTGCCCACCTCATGCCAACACTGGTTTGCGTACTTTGCCCCACATTATGACAGTAACACTGGGAATGAGTCATTTCTTTCATTTTACTTATGAGAAGGCTGAAGAGGTTTAGAAGCTTGACCAAAGCATACAGTTAGTAGTGTGCATGAGTGTGTGTTGATGCACACCCTGCTTACCCTATATCTCACACACATACACACTTGCCCACACACATGCACGCACGTGCACATGCGCGCGCGCACATACACACACACTTATACACACATACACACACACACACACACACTGCTTACCCCGAACCAAACATTGTTCTAAGCACTTTCCATATATCTGTATGTTTAATCCTTCAAACAGCCCCAGTCGGGTAGGTAATCTTAACACTCCCATTTAGACACAGGAAGACTGAAGACACAGAGCAGAAAATGACAGGCCCAAGGTCATGGCACTGATAAGTGGTGAGTCTGGCCTCATTGTCCTTGCTAAAACCGTGACACTCTACTGCCTTTTAATATATAGCTGTCCTTGTTCCCCAGAAAAGTTTAAATTTATTGGGAGAACAAAAGGAAACACCACAAAGGCTCCAGAAGATTTAAAATGCAGTGCACCCACATATGTGAATGACAAGAGGTAGAGTGTTTCTGGGGATGGGGACAACCACGTGGGTCAGATGCCCCAGGTGGGGAAGACGGCAGGGAGGCAAGCTGTGAGTGCAGCCGTCTGTCTCACATGCACAGGGAAAGTGGAGCTCCCCAGGCTTTGGGGTCCTGCGTGCTTATAAGTTTTAAACAAGAAAGAAATTTTTTAAAAATTTGAAAGGCCACCAGGAATCTCTCTCTCTTTTTTCAAAAATAGACAGGATCTCGCTCTGTTGCCCAGACTGGGGTGCAGTGGCATGATCATAGCTCACAACAGCCTTGAACTCCTGGGCTCAAGGGATCCTCCCACCTCAGCCTCCTGAGTAGCTGGGACTCCTGGTATGTGCCACGGCATCTGGCTAAAATTTTTTTAAAGAAGGGTATCTCATTTTGTTTCCCAGGCTGGTCTTGAACTCCTGGGCTCAAGTGATTCTCCTGCCTCAGTCTCCCAAAATGCCGGGACTACTGGTATGCGCCAGCGTGCCTGGCCCCTCCCGGGAAGTTTTGAGTCTAAACTTTTCCTCCAGTTCTAAGCTACTCTAGCAAAAGGCAATATATTCTTACTGAGGAGAGAAGAGCAGGAGGAAAGGAACAGGACGGGAGAAAAGTAGGTATCACAGATACGAATGACTGCCGGGGCACCAAACATTCTTTAAAGAAGCGTATTTGGGGTATATATGAATCTAATTTTCTAAATGTGGATAGTGTTTGTTTTTGGAGCATGGGGTGAAAGTGTTGGCTTTATTGGATGCAGTGCTCTGAGATGGGGGGTCTGCTCTCTGCATTGGAGCCTGATCAGGGACAGAGTCCAGCAGAGGACATGGGTGGGCCTGGCCGGCGTGGGCTGGAGAGGGGAATGGGGCCTATACCTTTCTAGGGGGGACACCACAGTGCTGGTCATTTGCAATCTGGCCTGAAAGTTGGGTCTGCTGGCTTGTATTCTCTTCCTGCTTTGCACCGGGATCCTGGTTCTCTGGGGCTCCTGGCTCTCTGGGTGGCCTGTCGGGGAGAAAGAACCTCCCAGGGTGTGACCAGGGGGATTCTATGCTTGTCGGGGGGCCCCTCCATGATGTTGGCTTAAATTATTCTAAATGTTGCCTGGGAAAGAGAGAGGATGGCAGGAGGCTGTGACTACTAATAAGACGATGTGAGTACAGTTATAGCCCAAGTATGTGGAGCACCCCTACCAGTTATATAAGACTACGGTCATTAATCCCACTGTTTAGAACACTTAGTATAACTGGTAATAATTCCTTCCCAAACATGACCTGGGACCATGAACACGTCTCTCATTTCCCTACTAAGTCCTTGGAGCACTCATCTCTCCTGTTGGCAAGAAGTCCAATATCTTCCTCTTCCTCTCCCTCTCTTTGGATTTTCTAGGAGCCCAGGGACTAAAGCATCCAGAAGAGAAGGAAGGGCTGTGGTCCTCCTTCTTCGTTTGCACCTTTTCTCCCCAGATCCCCTCTCCACCTCACTAGGGAACTGGAGTGTTCTCTCTCTCTCTCTCTCTCTCTCGCCGCAGGAGTATCTCAGGTACATCCTCCGGATCCCCAGTTCAGATGCTCTCAGCTCCCTCAGGCTATGAGCTGGCTGCCTTGTCATCCAGCTGGCTGACTTCTCCTAGGGTGATTTCCACCCTAGCCGTGGCAATACCAAGGCAACAGCATCACACCAGGTACCCAGATAGTCCCTCCACTGGCCCCCATTCCCAAATGAAGGGCAGCCCAGATGGTTGTGCTGTCAGCAAACATTGCTGTTTGCAAAGGCGTGACCTGCCTTAGGGAGAGGTAAGGGGAAGAGCAAGCACTTTTGCTTGGGCATCCTCTTGTTCTGTTTTGCTGCTATCATTTTTGCTGCCATCATTATGCATTTGCCAGCTGGGCTGTCGAAGACGCCAGTCAGGAGGAGCTGCATTTCCAAGACTCAGCCTGCAGCTGGCGTCCTCTCCTGGCTGTGCTGTTTCCATATGATTAGGATGGAGCTCTGGGGACTTTCAGTCCTGAGCTGGCCCCCTGGGATGAAGCTGGGCTTTCATACTAATTGTTTTCCAAGGCAGTTTACAGCTGGGTCATTTGCACTCATATTTTTTCATGACACGATGCAGCAAAGGATTAACACTTAAAAGAAAAGGGCTGATGGTGGGAATGGCTCTGCACAGAAATTCCCTCTGATTGTCCTTTCTGGCCGGAAGTGGAGTCTGCCCTCTTTGTTGGGATCCTGCTCCACAGGTCGGAAGCAGGTGAAACTTCCAGATGGCCTCTAATCAACCTGGGGTGCTTCCCGGGGGAGGTGCAATGTTAGGGGCACATGAATAATAGAGAGGGTTGCCTGTCTACCTCCTCACCCTCTCTCCATTAGATTCCCCTCCTTCGTATCCCCATAGCCATGGAATCTAAAGGTACTTTATTTGGAGTTGTTCAAAGCGCAAGGATGGACCATTTTTTCATGGGGTTCAAATTCAGACTCCTCCAGAAGTCTGTCTTACAAGGAATCCTGCCTAGTGGCCTGAGATGCAGACAGCCCTTCCTGACCTTCAGACGTCACCCCATCCCACCTGGCCTCTGGGAACACTTGCTTCTTTTCTTCATTTCTTTCCTTCTTTTCTTTTCTTTTCTTTTTTTTTTTTTAAACAGAGCCTTGCTGTCATCCAGGCTGGAGTGCGGTGGCATGATCTCAGGTCACTGCAACCTCTGCCTCCTGAGTTCAAGCAATTTTCGTGCTTCAGCCTCCTGAGTAACTGGGACTATAGATGTGCACCACCACGCCCAGATAATTTTTGTATTTTTCATAGAGACGGAGCTTTGCCGTGTTTGCCAGGCTGGTCTCAAACTCTTGGCCTCAAGTAATCTGCCCTCCTCAGCCTCCCAAAGTGCTGGGATTACAGGCACGAGCCACTGCACCTGCCCACTTGCCCCATTTCTTCAACCATGTAGTCTCTGTCACAGGCAGGTGAGGCTCTCTGTGTTGGCTTGTGAAAGGGATCCAGAAGCCAAAGTGGAGCTCCAGGCTGTGGTATCCCTCCTTGCCTCAGACCTTCATTTGTTCCCTCACTGGGAGGTGCTCTCCTGAGACCCCTTTCCCAGAAGGCTCGGCCAAGCACACACTGTGACTCAGAGCTGCTCCAGGCTGGGGCGCCAAGCTGATTTTGTGGCCTGTCACATGGATTTGGATCGTTTATTGGAAATGCTCCTTATTTATGGTGGCTCATGGCCCTAAAGCACAGGCACCGGCTGTTTTTTAGAAATAAAACTCATAAATAATAGCCAGGCCTATGACTTATCAGTATGGAGGAATGGAATCACTCATTTCCAGTTGGAGGAAAGGCCTCTGAAATGACTAGATCCTCTTTGCAGGGAACTTGGAGGAAATTCCTGTAGGGACTGGGAGATCTGAGGACACACAGTTCAAAGGGGATGATAAAATAAAATTAAAGACACGTGCCACTCCACATCTCATCCCGATCACCTTCTAGATATGTTTTCCAAATTTTCAGACCCTCAGATCTGATTGCTTGTTTTTTTAAGTGACATGGGCTTAAGTTTTCTTGCCCCAAAAATATTTAAAAGAGATGAGATGTGGTTGAGTTATTGTTAAATTGGATGCCTCAGGCACACTGGACAGAGGCTCAAATTCCTATTGAAAAAAGGAAAAAAAAAAAAAAAGAAAAAACATCCTATTGAAAAGTTCTCCCTTTCTTCCTTCCCGTTTCTGTCATCCCTCCTCCCTTTTCCTCCTCCTTTTTCCCCCTTCCCTTCTCTTTCTTCTTCCTCTTCTCCTCCTCTGCCTTCCACGGTGTCAGCCTGTTTCCCTAATGTCTCTCATTTGTTACCCAGATCAGTCGCTGCTCCTTCCCCATGCTCATCTTGAAGCAGAACCCAGTCCTTCAGCAGTCCCCCAAGCGCAAATCCAGAACACTTTCAAGGAATCATTAGTGAAAATTCTGTGGAGAGGCACACAAAGAGGTCACGCTGCAAACCTCACAGTGGCACTTAATGAAAACTCCCAGTGGGCCCTCCCCACACCTGTCAGTCCATTTCCTCTATGCCCTTCCCCTCCCATTGCACTGGCCCTCACCCTGCTGGGTCCTGCCTCCAACTCCAGCACCCCCGTCTCTTACGTTAGGTCGGCGAGTTTGAGTCTTCTGGTTGCTCCTGTCGTATGGTTACACCTGTCATCTGCTCAGAAAAAAAGTCCCTCCTTAGAATTTGTCCTCCTTGGAATATGACAGGGAATTTTTAATATGGGACAAATTTTTTTTTCATTCTTCCAAACACATTTTTCCTATTATTCATTCACTCATTTATTCATTCAATGCCTGTTCATCGTAGAGCACATCTGGCAATAGCTGGGGTCTGCCCGGAAGATGTCTCTCTGGGACCTTGCTCATGGAGAAAAGCCCTCCAAACTATGCGGGGGTGGGGCAAGAGTGGGGGTGCGGTGAACGCGAGGGTTCAGAGCCCTATGAGGCTGCAGAGTGATGAGATCTCGAAACCAAAAGTGATCTGTCAATGGCAGACACTTCCACTGGGCCTCAGAATTGTCTCCGGTAGTTAAGGGGAATGAGAATCAGGCCGAAGATGGGGATGTGGCATGTTCAGGCAGGTGAGGACCTGATATGCACAAATCAGGCAGGGAGGACCTGGCCTCTTGATGGCAGGGAGGGGAAAGGCCTAAGAAGCTAAAGATCTTATGGGGCGTTTGCTAACATGCATAACTAAAGAAGAAATGACAGAAGCGGCAGTGCTAGCTGGAAACGGTGAGCACAAATCATTATCCAGATGATTATTTGGTGAAGCAGTGCGGGATCACCCAGATCTTTTATCTCAGGGGGCCATACCCACCCAGGCGGGACCAAAAGGAGAAAACTACAAAACTTTCCACCAGCAGGGGAATATCACAGAAGGCTTTTCCAACTCCTGTAGAATTCCAGTTCAACTCCTGTAGAATTCCAGTTCAACTCCTGTAGAATTCCAGTTCAACTCCTGCTATAGAATTCCAATTCAACTCCTGCTATAGAATTCCAGTTCAACTCCTGCTATAGAATTCCAAGTCAACTCCTGCTATAGAATTCCAATTCCTCCTGCTATAGAATTCCAATTCAACTCCTGCTATAGAATTCCAATTCAACTCCTGTAGAATTCCAGTTCAACTCCTGTAGAATTCCAGTTCAACTCCTGCTATAGAATTCCAATACAACTCCTATAGAATTCCAATACAACCCCTATAGAATTCCAATACAACCCCTATAGAATTCCAATTCCACCCCTATAGAATTCCAATTCAACCCCTGTAGAATTACACTGCTGTCTCCAGAGTCCCTAGCGGCCAATGCTCTTTGCAAAGTAGCACCAAAGGATTGCTTAGCTTTCCCACTCTCATGTCCCTCCCCAGGGCCGTGGATCCTGAAGTCTCACCCCTGCCTGTCTCTTTAATAGGTCTCTGATCAGGCTCGGACCATGACAGGTGCTATTGGTCCCCTGGCTCTGCTGCCATTCTCCACTGATACTGTTTTACTACTGTGTCTAACAGCTTAGAAATTTCCTCTCTGAATTACTGCAGGTCTTTCTTAGAACTCCAAAATGTTGTTTAACTTGCTCAGTTTTGGAGGATGTGTTGTTTGGATGATGTTGGAATCAGTTCCCAGTGATTTATACTAGACAGTATTAGAGTGTCACACTCAAACACTGTTTCTCTCAAGCACACTTCTCCTCACCTACAACTGATCACTGGGTCAACAGCACATAGGCCTTAGACTTTGGCTCTAGCCACCCTCAGTGACCTCTGGGTCTGCTCAGAAACACTATCCATACTTTCCGAGGGCTTGAGTTGGGGCAAGTCTTTCTCTTCATTTAGGAAAGTTACAAGTGGTACCTCAGGACCTGTCTGTCCCAGTTTCCCTCGCCAGCTGCGGTAGTCAGTTTCAGCACATCTAAATGTTGGAGCATATTCAGGAGAAGTGTTGTAAACCTCCAACATTTAGTTCTCGATCCTATTGTAGTTAAGCCAGGTGTTTGGAGGACAGCCTTCCACATGGTGATTCAGGAATCTGGGCTTCCTCTTTCCAGTGGTACTATTGACATTTCCCCTAGGAGATGAGGGAAGAGAGAGAGAGAGAGCAGAGGACCTCACAGGAAACACTGAGGCCCAGGCTTGGAAACAGCATATGCCACCTCCACTCATCTCTCTCTGGCCACAGCTCCTTCATGTTACCCCTAACTAGCTGTGTATCTAGGAGGAGGGAATGCATGTGATGAGCCCCTGGCCAATCTCTCCCTCCCCATCTCATCCAGGAGGCTGGGGAGGCCTCACACAAGTAAGACTCTTGGGGGTCTGCTCTTGTACTCCAGAGTTATTCTCCTGCAACAACCCTTGCTATTGATGAATTTTTACTGTTAAAATCTGTATGTGTCTACCTATATTTTTGTTAAATCTTTTACAGCATTTTTACCAAATACGGTATTTCCTAAACAATGCATTATGCAGTTGAAGATGCTCAGCAAAGTAATCCTATTCACTACAGTTCTCAGTCCCATTGAATGTTCTCTGGCAGCTTAGTCCCCACACAAAGACCCCGACATTGGTGGTCTTCAAGCCTTGGACACATTAGAGGCTTTTCAAGACTCAGGGGAGGCCTAGGTGCTTCAGTCTTCCTCTAAAGGGCCATCTGTACACATGCAGTTGTGCAGTGTGAGAGGGTCGTTGGTAATCCACCAGCAAAAGCAGTCATCGCTGGAGTGGCACAGCATCTCCTAATACTCAAGACAGTGTTGTAGGATTGGCAGTGAATGAAGGGCTCACTGTGCTGTGTGGGAAACTGGAACATGGCAATGCAGCCTTTCCCTAAGACTATTTCTGCCCTGAGATGGGAGATGATACTCTGCTGCTGACAGGTCAATCTGGGAGAGATTTGGCGGTGAGCAAAAGCCTCTCCAGAGACCTTGCTCAGTGAAGCTCCTTGAAGGAAGGGGGAAGCCTTTATTCATTTTGGCCTGGCACCTGACACACAGCTGGTGCTTGATGAATGTAACCTGCAAAGGACAAATATTTCTTAGGCGCATCAGGTTGGACTGGGAGTGGAAGGTGGGGAGGTGAAAGAGAGTGTGTGATGAAAACAACAATGGGTCAAACATTCTGATGGCAAAAAGTGGTGTTGTTAAAAACTATATTTTTGAGGCAGGCAGATCTGGGTTCACATCTTACATCTGTCACTTACCTGCTATGTGATCTTGAGCAAGGCTGTAACCTCTCTGGGCCTCAATTCCCTTTATCTACAGAAGTGACACGAAATACCTACCTCACCCAGGGAGGTGAAGGTTAATGAGGTAATGACAGTGCACACCTATGTATGGTGCCTTCTGTCATACACAGAGGATGGGAGCAGATGCTTTTTTGCAGCACCCACCTCCAGCTGGCCCACCCTGGAGGTGACCTTCAGATGGTTCCTCTGTACCAATGGCTTCCTGCCACTCTCTGTCTATGAGCGTTCTCTGATTGTGGGAGCAGGTTCACCCGTGCATAGGACAGGCTGGAAGAGCCAGGGAGTTAGCCCCAAAGATGACCTTCAGCCAGGGAGGGCCTCCTGTTTGATCTCCCGTTTCAGTGTGCAAATTTGGAGGTGTGCTTCACAGTTTCTTAGGAGGTCTCCAGTGGGGCTGAACCCCAGCTGATGCAGCATTACCCTGTTCATGAGCACATTTATCTTAGGTTTCCACTCTCCTCGTTCTCACCATCCCACTCCTTTACAAAGCTTTCTGGGAGCCCTTCTCAAATAAACTACTTCCTCCTAAATCCTTGCCTTAGGAAGACTCCAAACACATGGACTGGAGGAATCAATGATAATGACTGTTGTCAGTTTTCAAAGGGCATGAGTGTGGGTAGTTAACACACGGACGTATAAAGCATAACAGAAGAAAACAAGAATACTGACTACCCGCTGAAGGCATCTAGTAATGCTTCCAGAAAGAAAGCGTGGCACTGTGTGATTTGGAGAGTGTCGTATGGTGTGATCTTGAGGTTGTGGTGCCGTGTTATGTGGAGAGTGTGGTACGACGTAATCTGGAGAGGTTGGTACACAGTGATCTGGAGAGAGTTTGGTATGGTGTGAATTGGAGTGTGTGATGCGTTGTGATCTTGAGGGTGTGGTACAGTGTGATCTGGAGAGTGCGGTACAGTGTCATCTGGAGACGTTGGTACACTGATCTGGAGAGTGTGGTACGGTGTAATCTTGAGGTTGTGGTGCCGTGTTATGTGGAGAGTGTGGTATGACGTAATCTGGAGAGGGTGGTACACAGTGATCTGGAGAGTTTGGTATGGTGTGAATTGGAGTGTGTGGTACAGTGTGATCTGGAGAGTGCGGTATGATGTAATCTGGAGAAGATGGTACACTGTGATCTTGAGGGTGTGGTACAGCGTAATCTAGAGAAGGTGGTACACTGTGATCTGGAGAGAGTGGCACTGTGTGATTTGGAGAGTTTGGTATGGTATGAATTGGAGAGTTTAGTATAGTATGAATTGGAGAGTGTGGTACTGTGTGGTCTGGAGGATGCTGTACTGTGTGATATGGCGAGTGTTGTATGGTCTGATCTGGAGAGAGTGGTAGTAACTCACCTGGATATTAAAGGATATAAAGGATTTCTGCATAAGGAGGTGGGTGAGGGAAGGGTATTCCATGGAAGAAACAAGGTTTTGTGTCCATTCCTTCAGCGATGCTTACAAAAGCTATATGTGAATTTGTGGAGCAGGCAAGTTAGGGGGCCCATACACTCGTCTCATCTGGACACGGAATTCCTCAGGTGGCATGGCCGTGTCGTCACATATCTGTGCTCAGCACACTTTCAGGCTGTGCTTCTTGGTCCACATGATGTAGTATTAGTGCTTTTCTTCTACCTCTGAAGACTGTGGCCCTGTGCTATAAGCCTAGTATTTGTGTTCCCCAAAATTCCTGTGTTGAAATTCTAACCGCCAAGGTGATGGTATTAGGAGGTATGGTGTTTGGGAGGTGATAAGGTCATGAGGGCGGAGCACACATATATGGGGAAGAGTCCTATGTAAGAGGCCTGAGAGAGATGCCTTTCCCCTTGACCATGAGAGGACAGTGAGACGGTGCTGTCTATAAGCCAAAAGACAGGCCCTCGCCAGACACCAAATCTACCTTGATCTCAGACTTCTAAACCTCCAGAATTTGAGAAGTAAATGCCAGGTTTTCATGAACACTCAGTTTATGGTAGTTTGTTATAGCAGCCCAAATGGACTAAGAACACCCTGTCATCTCTTATCCTTGCCATGCCATTTGTCATGGTCTGTGGAGTCCCTCCTGAGTGTCCTGAACAGTTGTCCACTGGAGCTTCCTGTATCTCTGGTCTTCTGAAGGCACCTATGAGGTTTCTGCTCATTGTCTCTGAGTCCTTCTGGGAATGCCAGCTGACTCCTCTGCTTGGACCTGATAGAACACCCTGGGCCCATGACCTACGAGTCTGAGATCTTAGGCTCAGGCTGTTTGTTTCACTCATCTTGTCTATAACAAGCTTTCATCATTGGAGTGAATGACCGGGAAATGTCTTAGGTTACCTAGAGCATATGCAGATGAATGCTTTCCTGCATTCATCCAAATTAATGCTAAAATTCATTCAGCATTTTTTCTGCTAAAAATGAAAGAGAGAAAGAGGAATCAAGAGGAATCAAGACGGCGAAAGATGGTGATCCTCTATTTTTTTTACCCTTCTGTAACCTCGTATTACCTGGCAGACCACCTGGGCTTCAGATGACTTCAGATCTGACGTGCCTGAGAGATGGGTCTCATGGTTTTTGCTGTGAAGGAGTCAGCTGAGAGATAGTAGCTTGTGTCTAGGTCAAAACTCTGGAGAGGTGAGAAATCTCACCCCAATCTCATCAGCCTCGCTCTTTTCTTACAGAGGTTCCGAAAACAGAACAGACTTTTGAAGAGCGCCTGATCCTCAAAGCTTTCTTGCTCAAGTTTGTCAATGCCTACTCCCCCATCTTCTATGTGGCCTTTTTCAAGGGGAGGTGAGTATGATGGTGTCATGAGTAGAAAGGCAATTTTTCACTAAGACTTGGTTCTCTACTGTCAGGACAATAGGGTCAGCCTGTCCCCATTGCCCACTCATCCTCACCCCACTTCCACCTGCCTTCCCATGGAGAAGGAATGCTAGCATGCAATCATTTTGAATTAGCATCTTGAGATTCTGATGACCCTGGCATTTTACAGGGATTTGACTGTAGGCCCTGAAGAGAAAGTTTTGAAAGAATTTGTGTCTTCCAACTTTGAGGATGAGGCAGGAGGGAATTTCACATCTAGCCAGTGACTCCTGGATCTTGTAATGCAATTCTGATGCCAGCTACCTGGAGTTAATACAGATTTCACAGGTTAAGGATACAGCCCCTCACAAGACTTCCCTCGCTTCACACACCAGTGGCAAGCTCTGGGGTTCTCAGGCCACTGGCAGTTGTGACCCACTGGCTGTAATTCCAGATTTCTCATTACTCCATCAAATTCAATAATTCACTAGAATGACTCACAGAACTCAGAAATGTGCTATACTTACAACTGAAGTTTTATAGTAATAGAGGGATGTAAATCCAAATCAGCAAATGGGAGAGGCTTAGGAGGTTCTTAATCATGAAGCTCCCATGTCCTCAGGATGTGTCACCCTCCTGGCACATTGGAGTGGCATGATTGATAGAATCATTTGCCATGTGAGTGAACTCAATCTCCAATGCCCTTCCCTTGCCCTGAGATTGGGCTAGTATCACATGACTCAAAGCCTCAACCAACATGGTTGATCCTTCTGGCCTGGCTTGCCCCCATCCTGAGTAATCTCATTAGCATAAATTTAGGTATAGTCCTAGGGGTCTACCAGGAATAACAAAGATGCTCCTATCACGGGAAATTCCAAGGATTTAGATGTTCATGCAGCAACCAGGGACAAAGGCCAGTGAAATTCTTTATTATACAATCAGTCTGGATGTAAAATCACTTTGATAAATATTTTTTTATGATCAAGCCAGTTGGCTACCTACAAGGAAATTTCCCAATAGACATCAACCAACAACACATCAGGAAAGCTTCCCTAGAACTAAAAGCTCGTTAAGCAGGCACTAATAGCACGAGCTGTCATCATCCACACTTGATAATTTCTTACAGAGGTGTTTGTCATCCAAACCACAGCCCCCTTCTCAGGACCTCTCCCCTTGGCTGACATGAAATTATAGAAGCAGAGAGACTGTCCATATTAAGAAGTATACACTTCATTGGTGCTTTCAATGTAGATTTAGTGGCAATAGCAAGTTACATGCATATGACATTCTAGGCAAGGGAAAAGGATCCTGACCCTTAGATGAACGATGGTATACTAGAAGAGATAGTCTTAGCAATAGCACACTGTAATCTCCAGTAAGTGATTATATCCAGTAAGTGATATCAAAAGAGGTGTAAAGAAAGTGTTGGGGGAACAGTTATGAACGGAGACAACAAGAAGACTTCAGCAAAGGAAAGGCTTACACTCAGCCTTAAATGGATGAGTAGGATCTCAACAGGTGAACACGGGGATGACACTGCAGTAGGTAGGATTATTCAGATTGTCTGTCTGGTTCCATGGTGGGCTTGTAACATTTTGCTTCCCCGACCTGCACCATTTTATTATCACCCAATAAAATAGACTCTACTTAGAAGAGGAATGAGACCAGCTTCTTTTATTCCTTTGAATATTTTCAGCAAGAAGTCAAGAATTTTTCTTTTCTGACCCCAGGAATCTCTATTTGCAACTTTAGTCCGTCTCACCCTCCCTTTCCTGGGAATGAGAAACTCTTATTAAGGAGTTGCAATCAGAGCTGTGTTCTTGACACTAGTTAGGGAAGAAGGTGTGACGACAGTGCACTTAGAGATAATCCAAACTGCATGGTGTTTAGGCGCACACACACACGCACGCACACACCAGGCCCAGCTTCATTCTCTGCCCAGCTTATCCCTCTCCTCTGACATTTGACTGGGTTAAGAAGTAAACCCCAGGTGTTACAGAGGGTTACTTGTTGATAACGGTGTGCACTCCTATCCCTGAGTGATATAGCACTCGCCCTGACCAGTGCTTTCGAAGAGGACAGTGGTGGTGGTATTCCCCTCAGAAGACATGTCCTTGAGCCACCCTGCATGCTCTCTCTTCCCCTAACTCTTCCCACACTGTTTGATTTCAGGTTTGTGGGCAGGCCTGGAAGCTACGTCTATGTATTCGATGGTTACCGCATGGAAGAGGCAAGTACAGCCACTGGTGTTTCATGCCTGGCACCCCAACCCAGCCCCATTCTTATCTCCAGCACAGCATGGCTTCATTTGCGCCCCTGCTTCTCAGAGCTCCCCTTGTTCTAACCAGTCCTTTCCTTATCTTCTCCCTGCAGTGCGCTCCAGGGGGCTGTCTCATGGAGCTCTGCATTCAGCTCAGCATCATCATGTTGGGGAAGCAGTTGATCCAGAACAACATCTTTGAGATTGGAGTCCCGTACGTAATGAACTCCTCTAACCTCTCTCCTTGCTGCCAGGGGTTAGTCCAGAAGTGCCAGGCTTTCACCAGGTTATCTATGGCCTTTCCTCTTCTTAGACAGCTTGGTGATTTAATTCTCTGTCAGTTTGCCGATAACTTTCCCCATGGGGCAAACCTTGCTTGCCATTCTGATTTGAGATGTTGGAGGCTCAGAAAGATTTACCCTTTGCTTAAGTACACATAACTAGTAAGTAGCAGAGCCAGGAGTCAGATCTCTTGGCTCCCAGAGTACATAATATTTTAATGCTATTTGTCCTCTCAGTGAGTGAGTAAAAAAGACTCGGTATGGTGGATAAATGAATGTGAACGATTGAAATGTAATGGAATCATTTAGGACAATCTCTAAGAAGAAAATGTGGAATACATAATCTTAGGAGGGGAGGGCGGAATAGTTGGTGAAATGCAGAATGAGTTATTATCACGTGGATTCCCCCCTATGCTCCCCAGGGTTTTATGAAAATGTCGTAGAACTTCTTTCAGTCAGGTTTTGCATTGAGATAGTCACGAAAATAAACACAGACTCACTTTGTACTGGACCTAAAAGAAGGAAGGATGGAGCAAGCTAAAATATGCTTACAGGTCAAAGAAAAATGTAACCCCCTCTGCCTTTCCTTCCTATTGCCTTGTGGTTTGGAAGAAGAGTCTGTTTCAGGGGATGCTTTTAGGCAGTCCAGCATCAGAGAGCTAGGGAATGACAGAGATGCCCAGGGGTAACTGAGAGGCTGGGCCAGGTCTGCTTAGGAGGATAGATGGACAGCTTGTTCCAGGCCCAGGGTTCTTTGTAAACCACTTTAAAGATGACCATTCTGGGATGGATGTAATCGTGAGACAGTACCCATAAGATTCTGTGACACACTTTCATCTGCTTAGAGATACATTAATTGTTTGGGAAGTCGTCCAATAATGAACCTTTTAAAATCCCTTTCTTTCCAAATATATTTCTTCGTGTTTGCCCAGGGTTCTTAGCTGCAGCTATTGGAATTCAGTGTGGCTACTTTAAGCAACAAAGGCATTTGTTTCAGAATAAAGTGACTGACAGAGAATGTTGTATTCTTTAAAGGCCAGAGAGTAGGTGCTGAGCTGCATAACCAGGAATAACACTGTTTACACTGCAGGGGAACTTGCAGGGGACGCCACTGTCTCTAGCTCATGGCTCATACTGCTAAGACAGTAAAAGAAAAACATAGATGAAACGGCCCTTGTCTTCTCAGAGCTTTTTAGTCTGGGAGACGAAATAGACTGCATATAACTACATATTCTGTGTGTGAATTCAGAATCCAGAATAAGTAAAGGTCAGATGTTTGGGAGCAGTCAAAGAAGCCTTCAAAAGCAGAGAGGTTTCTGGCCAGAATGCAGTGAAAGCTCCCTTTCCATAATCCCAGCACTTTAGAGGCCGAGGTGCGTGGATCCACTGAGGTCAGGGAGTTCAGACAGCCAGCCAATATGAGTGGAATTCCATCCATCTCTGTAAAAAATACACAAAAATTATAAGCGAAGGCGTGGTTGTGTGTGCCTGTAGTCCCAGCTACTCAGGAGGCTGAGGCAGGAGAATGGCTTGAGCCCAGGAGGCGGAGGTTGCAGTGAGCCGAGATCATGCCACTGTACTCCAGCCTGGTGACAGAGCAAGACTCTGTCTCAAAAAAATAAAAAATAAAAAAAATAAAAATAAATAAATAAAAACAGAGAGGTTTCTTCCAGGGTGTGGCTTCCAGGTTTCTTCCAGACTGCCACCATCATATATTACAAGATGGACTGCCATCCTTTTCTTTAAAGAAATAATTTCCCTTAGATGTGTGTGTGTGTGTGTGGGCGACTCTGATAGGCTTGGCCAGCTGGGCCCTGAACATGATAGGTTGGGCCTTTTCCATGTGATTTCTATAAATATATTTAAATATATATTTACATAAATATATTTAAATTGATATATTTAAATATCAATGCATATATTTATACAGAAATGCATATATTTATACATAAATGTATATATACATTTTATAAAATACACCTATGTTTCAGATAGATATAAATTTATATACAAATTTTTATATGTATAAAACATATATATATATATATAACTTTTCTAAACAAACAACAGACTGATTCTGGTGTTATCACAACCACCTATGACCCAGTTGGTGCTACAGGTGGAGAAGGTAAGGTCCAATGAGCTGGCAGTTCTTTGACCAGGGTCTTAGGGCATGTCAGGGACCTGGCAAGGGCAAAAACCCAGAATCTCCCTCAATCTATGGGAAGATTGTGGAGTCCTAGGTTCTTGGGCTGAATGGAGCCACGAGAGGATGTATATCCCAATCCCCCATTCCATGTAAAATTATACTAGAGCCACCTGCTCCCCTGGTCCCCAGAGAAAGCTCCCTTTTGGTCTTCCTCAAAAATACATTTGTAAAGCTAAAGTTATAATGGAGACAATTTAATTTACCTGGAAAGAGTATCATTTTTAATGAGATCCCTGCTTCAAGGGATGAGAATCCACAACATTCCCTTCTAACACTGGGTGATCTAAGCACGCAGGGTGCTTTTCTGACCTTGTACTGGGATAGCCTCAGAGAGCACTTGGGCACGTGTTTTCTTTGGGGAGGATTGGCGGGATCATTGGTGTCTGGGTGCCTCACTCCACCTCCTTGCCTAAGCCGGCTTCTAGTCACCAGTCAGGAAGTCAGCAACTCTGAGAAACTGAGCCTCTGAAGCTGTGTCCCGCTCCCTGCTTTCTGGCAGAAAGTCACTCAGTGGTAAAGTCAAGCAAAGCTAGATGATGCTTGTTCTTGTTCCAGGCAGATGACACTTGTTCTCTCTGAGCTTACCGTCTTAGAGAGACATCATTTGTTATGGAAAAACATCCAGAGAATATGCAGACGGCACCAAAGCCACATCTGGCCCCTTTGAAACCATGAGGCCAACCTCTCCACAACTACAAAGAAAAGTCTTTGTCCCCATTCAAACATCTGGGAAAAACACCAGCCTTCCCAGTACATTGTTATTTTGCTCTGGGTAGAATTATTTACAGCTTGTGGGCATGGAATGCCCATTCATACCTGGTCATCTGGTCTACCACTTAGCCCATTTTCTCTGGACCCAGAAAGCTTTCATAGAATACAAGAGAGGCAAAATCTCAGGCGTGTGTTTGGACAACACATTGGTATGTCCCCATCCCCCAACTCCATCCACTCCATAACAGGTGAAAATAATGCATGGCGTATGCCTTGAAGGCTAAATTTTCTTGTATATGATTGACGTGTGCTTAAAACTTTGTATGTTTTAAAATGTACCACCCTTTAAACAATGGCAATTGCACAGTAACTCATAAAGCCATGGGCAAGCTGCTTCTCTGAGTCTAACTGTCCTCATCTCTTGATGAATGTGGTAGCATTAAAATCACATGTGAGGTGTCTTCAAGCTCTAGTGCCCTGTGAACTTCTCTCTAATGAGCAAAGCTGGTCACTGCTGATTCCAAATACAAGCCACTCCTCTTTCAAAAGATGTTTCCTTTCCATTTCTACTCTGCCAGAGGATGTATACAACATAATTATGTAGTTAAATTCAAGGATGTAGAACGAAAATTCTTTTACCAAATCTTAGGGTCTTTTATCTCCAAAGTTCTTTATAGTTTGTATAATTATGAAGGTTGCATTTTGAGTTTGGTCATATAAGATCACTATGATTATGATTACTGGATCTTCCACTCTCAATAAATCAGACTCCTTCAATTCAGCCTTGAAGTACCTGGCATGGATGACGCAGATGCAATATAAACAAGAAAAGAAGTCTTTCACAGTCAGAAGAGAAATGATGATTGAGCCTGCCAGTGAGGAAGGAGTCGTGTAAATTATAAAAATTAGACCCAGTAGTTTTTAATGCATCTGTAGGGCAAAGATTTGGTGGCCTAACACAGTGGTCCCTAACCCTTTTGGCACAGGGGACAGGTTTCCTGGAAGACAGTTTTTCCATGGACTGGAGGGGTGGGATGTTATTTCAGGATGATTCAAGTGCATTACATTTATTGTACACTTTATTTCTATTATTATTACATTGTAATGTATAATGAAATAATTTTACAACTCACCATCATGTAGAATCAGTGGGAGCCCTGAGCTTGTTTTCCTGCAGCTAGACGGTCCCATCTGGGGGTGAAGGGAGACAGTGACAGATCATCAGGCACTGGATTCTCACAAGGAGCTCCCAGCCTAGATCCCTCACATGCATAATTCACAATAGGGTTCACCCTCCTATGAGAATCGAATGCCACCACTGATCTGACAAGAGGCGGAGCTCAGGTGTTCATGAGTGATGGGGAGTGACTGTAAATACAGATGAAGCTTCGTTCGCTCACCTGCTGCTGTGTGGTCCAGTTCCTAACAGGCCAAGGATGGGTACTGGTCTGTGGCCCAGGGATTGAGGATCCCTGGCCTACTAGATCTGGGTTTAAATCCAGGCTTTGCAATGTACTCACTGTGTGACCTTGGCAAAGTTATTCTAGAAAGATTTCCATCTAACTTAAAAAAAAACTTTTTACATTTAAACAAAACTAAACTAAAAACCAGCTTGGATAAATGCTGAGCTATCTAGAAAACATAAAATGTGGACATCTGAGGAAAAAAGAACCATTCTTGGGGTTTCCAGGTGACCAGCATTTTACTGTGTGGCAAAGGCTTTTATGTTTAAAGCTGATGCTTTGGAAGCGTTGCCACTCCAGGGGGTGAAACCGGAGAGAACAACTCAAGGACAGTCGTTTTCTCTTCTGTTCCTGGCTCAGTGGCTTTTAGTGGGCAGTAAAGCTCTTACGCACCTTCAGAGTCCACATGGAATTCTTTCCCCAAGGGAGGTACATATTCATTCTAAAGGCCAGTTTTTTTTTTTTTTTTTTTTTAAAAAACAAAAACAAAAACAAAAACAAAAAAACAGAGGCAAGTCTGGGGAGTTAGATGGGTGACTGTGCTGGATAAGAATATTTGGGAATAGCTGGGCGCGGTGGCTCAAGCCTGTAATCCCAGCACTTTGGGAGGCCGAGACGGGCAGATCACAAGGTCAGGAGATCAAGACCATCTTGGCTAACATGGTGAAACCCCGTCTCTACTAAAAAATACAAAAAACTAGCCGGGCGAGGTGGCGGGCGCCTGTAGTCCCAGCTACTCGGGAGGCTGAGGCAGGAGAATGGCGTGAACCCGGGAGGCGGAGCTTGCAGTGAGCTGAGATCCAGCCACTGCACTCCAGCCTGGGCGACAGAGCGAGACTCTGTCTCCAAAAAAAAAAAAAGAATATTTGGGAATAAAAATGTAGTAAGACTTTACAATTAAAAGATATATCATCTTAGTTGATCCTTTACTTCTGAAAGCAATTTCTAAGATTCTTCCAAAGAAAATTTTTAAATGTTTAAGAGTGTCTAATTGTCCCTTATGAGTAGGCCAGGTAGTCAGCTATAATTTTTCTATCTCCCTGAGGTTGCAACATTCTCATTAGATTCTGTATGTGCGTGTGCACAAACATGCGTGTGTGTGTGCATGTATGTGTACTGAAAAAAATAACATAATTTTGATGGCCTTGAGAATCTTACAATCTAGCAGGCTTCTTGAATTAGAACATTGCTTCCCACTCTTGGGTCATTTTTGAATCAACTTTTAAATCTCCCCGCATTATCTATGCAAACAGCTATTTATGTGTTAGTTTCCTCCAAACCAACTTGCTTTTTAATTAAAATCCTAACATTTCTGAAATTGGAAAACTAACACCATCAGTTTCCATAAGGAGGAAATAATGTGAAAAGCAATACAACAAAAACACACCATTATTATTAAACAATCAATGACATTCTTTCCTCTCCAAGGCTTTTAGACTAAGATCTGCCTTCTCTTTGTGGAAAATGAAAGTACAAGCCTTGGGCGTTGTCAAAGGCAGACCAGTATCGGCCAAAGATATTTTTCTTAATAGTAATGAGAGACACTGAACAAGAGCAGCAAAGGAAATAACTAAATAACTCCTTCCCGAGGGGCTCTAATGAGTTGCAAGGCCAAGTGCAGGATCTTCCGAAGGGTCATACGCCACCTCTACTTCTGGCAGGTGTCTCGGACTGGACCACTGTGGAAGCCACGCTCTGTGTCCAGGTATCTTCCATCAGGCAGTAGCCGCCCCCACTATTGCTAGGCCTGGCTCAGAGACCCTGGAGATGGAAAACAAAATGCTTCAAAGCGAGGCAGTAAAATGGGGTCACTGAGCACTTGAAAGGCAGCTCTGTGACTAATGCCATGATAATAGAGAAAACTTGGTTGCGTGATCTGGCTTTGGACGGTCCCCACTCACACAACCCCAGGCTCTTGGGGCCTGACACAGGTGTGACAGATGCTTCCCAGAGAGGATCGGATGGTTTTAAACACTATGGGCCCCAGTATGATGTTCATATGCATCTCCTTCTGATATTACTTATACATGGCGAGCAGCGTGGCTGAATCTGATCTTGTGGCATTTATTATCTGAATCCATGGATGGGAATTTCCCTCCTCCCCTCCCTACACCATGCCTTTCCCATATATGTTCATGCAAGATAGACTTCGGGTCCAAACTGCATAGTGCCCCCGGAACACATGCCCCACCACAGCCCAACTCCTTGCTGTAATTCCATCTCAAATTGAGCTCCAGTCCACACTGAAGCAAAATTGGAAATTGGCTTCTTCTCATGCAGAGAGATGGGTTTTTGGTGAAAGGGTAAATGCCACCTTTTTCATGTGCCACGTTCTTTCCTGGGCATGCTTTGAGACAGAGCAGATAGACAGATCAATACTTCCACGGTCAAAATGTCTCGCCATCCCTATTCTGACTAAAAGCTCCAGATCATATCCAAAAATAACTGTTAAATATACCCCTGGACACAGCTAGTAAAATTTCATAAACTTTCTGCTTTCTTTTTGTAAATGTGATAAATGTTATATTTCCAGACATAAAACAGTCTCTCTTTAAAGCCGTCACAGGAGGGAGGTCTGTGTTCTCCTCAAATACAGTGGAATCTGGCCAGAAATCAGAAGTGTAAGGAACAAATCTGAACCTTGCCAGGTATCAGGAAAAGGAATAGGAATACATAGCTTAGAGGTTGATGTGTTCCTCATCTTTGGTCATTTAGGGCTAAGTTCTACTTCTTTATTTAATGAGGTTAAAGATCTGTGGAGTCAGGTCTGTAGGGACCTGTCTGGGGCCCAGATTCCTGCTGCAGCGAGGCCCAAGGTGTGACGGACACTCACCATGGTCCTGGGGTGACTCTATGGGGCACAGGCAGAGGGAAAGCTCTGAGCCTTCCGGAAAGAGTTTCTGAGACTTGTCATTAAAAAGGGACGGAAAAATAGCAAATTAAAAAAAAAAAGAAAAGAAAAGCAAGGGGGTAACATCAAAGGAGTTATTTTAATGAGTGAGTGCATCATACGGTCGGAATCATAATCTGAAGTTTTCCAAAAGCCCATCTGTATGTTATACAACTTCCAGGATTCCTGTTAAATTCTGCTCTGGAGGGACTTTCTTTATTATTATTTTTTAATGGTCACTGAGATATCCAGGAGGAAATCTGGGAGTGATAAATTCACAGGACTATTTGTGGATATTTTCCCCCACATTCGTTTTGACGTACCCACACTCGATAGGACTTTGACCACAAAGCCCCTCCCATAGGCCCTGTGTCTTCCCTTGCCTTCGCACACAGTCTTGCAGTTGGCCCTCTGCTCCCATGGCTCTCCTTCCTTGTCCTTTGAAGACTCCTTTCCCTCTACCCCATCCCATAAGTTTTCTGACACATGCTCTATCCATAGTTGGCATTGCTCATCCCTAGGGCTTCCGCCGCTCTCTCCGTGACAATTCTCAGATCTCCATCAGTCCCAGATTGTTCCAGGGCTCTAGGCACAGATATGCAGTTGCCTACTGGACATCTCTACTTAGTTGTCTCGTGGGTTTCTCCACTTAGACATGGCAAGACCAACTCCCCCTCTTCCTCCTTATCCTCATCAAGACTGCCTCTTACATCGTGTTCTCTATCATAGCAATCGGCGCCACCATCCACACACATGCCCTAAGACCCTGAGAATCACCACCGATTCCTCGTTGTCCTTCCCTTTCTGTGTACAATCCACCATCCACTTTTTAATTCTACCTCTTAAGCATGTCTCAAATGTCTACTTCCCTTCATGTCCGTTGCTATCACCTCAGACTCTGCTACCATAATCTCTCGCCTAAACCACTGCATAATATGGTGTACAAGGCCTTTGATGCCATGAGCCTACACTACCTTTCAAGACACCTTTCATCATTTTCTCAATTGTACTCTATGCTCCAAGCATTTTGCATTCTCTTCGGTCCTTTCTATGAGCCATTTTCACATTTGCCTTAGGCCGTTGCATAAATAATTCCCCCCGCCTAGAATAACCTCTTCACCCCTCACACTCTCTCCACCTTTCTCGTTCTTCTTCTACCATCTTTCATTATTTAGTCTTAAATAATAAGACTAAATTATTTATTTAATAAATTAATTTAAATAATTAAATTAGTTTACACATCTCTTCCTCAAAGAGAACATCGCTGCCTTAGGCCAGCTTAGGACTTTCTATTTTATGTTCTCGTAATCAGCTAAACTTCTCCCTTTATAACGCACTTATATTGGTCACTCTTGTTTAAATGTCCCTATTGCCAGTGAGATTACTTCATCAAACACATCACATGTATTATTAGTCACATTTTTTTTTTTCCTGTAGATGATTTCTAGGAATCCTCTGTTCTCCCGTACAAACCAGAACTGCCCATTTGCTAAACCTTCTATAGAGCTATCAATCTGAGTTAGCTTCAATACCTTCTTTCTTTGATGGGATTTCTGTTTGCTGGATTCTGTATGTTTTCTTTGTTGCTTGGTTGGTGAAATTCATCCTCCAGGAACTTCATGAGAACGGATGCACACATAGAAAGTTAATTTTTTTGAAACCTTGCATACTCAAAAGTGTCTTTAGTCTGTCTTTGACTTTCATGTATACTTTGGCTGTGTATAGGAGTCTATGCTGAAAATTATTTGCCTTCTGAATGTAGATACATCTCTGCAGAGTCTTCTAGTGTCAAGGGCTGATCTGGAGAATTGTAACCTATTTTTGATTCCCAATTATTTGTAGAGGATCTATGTTTGTTTCTCTGGATCTGGAAGCTTTTCGAATCCTTTTCATCATTCCTAGAGTTCTGAAATCTCATGACGATGTGTTATGCTGGAGGCTTTTTTTTCACCATTGTGCTGAGTGGGTCCTTCCAATCAGAAAATGCACATCCTTCACCTCTGGGACGTTTTCATATATTTCTTTTGTACTTTCTTCCCCACCATTTTCTCTGTCTTCTCTTTCTGATTAAGTGTTGGAGTTTCAGGCTGGGTGTGGTGGTTCATGCTTGTAATCCTTGTACTTTGGGAGGCCCGAGTGGGTGGATCACCTGAGCCCAGGAGTTCAAGACTGGCGTGGGCAACATGGTGAAACCCTGTCTCTACTGCAAATACAAAAAATACTAGCTGGGCCTGGTGGTGCATGCTTGTAGTCCTAGCTACTCGGGAGGCTGAGGTGGGAGGAGAGCTTGAGCCTGGGGGACAGAGGTTGCAGTGAGCCTTGATCACACCACTGTACCCCATCTTGGGCTATGATCAAGAAAAAAAGGAGTTTCTAGATCAATTAATTTTTTAATATTTTCTTTCCTATTGTCCATTTCTATGTCTGTTCTACTTTTTTTTTTTCCGAGAGATTGTATTGATTTTTTTCTTTCTGTCATTTTATTGAATTTATTTTGGATCTAGGTTTTTCTTGGTTCATTTTTCTCTTCAGAATAAACTTTTTGCTCCCGTTGGTATTGGGAAGTGCTAGTCACCAAGGCAACATGCGTCAGAGACATTGGGGTCTACTGTTCCTTAAGCAGAGCTTTGACCAGTCACCACTCCCTGCCTTGGGGATACCTAGTGCATCCAACTCCTGAGCCTTTCTGAGATTTTTATAGCATGAGTTGGCTTGTTTCTCTCTACCATCTTCCACTGTGAACAGTTGATAGCAGCCACACAGCTTTGCTGACTCCCTCGTACACTGTCCGTCTTCCAAGATATTCATCAACATTCCTCACACACTACTATATTCATGACTATTTTCATTAACCTGTGGTTTTATACATTTTTAAATATTCATTCATTGTTATTTTAGTGGCATTTCAGAAGTGGATAAATGTATGTTTATATTCAATTTTCTATGTATGAATCACAATTTAGTAATTCTTTACTAAAGATTTCACCAGGTCCTCTGATTACTATTCCTGGAGGAGAAGTCTCACTTTGAGTTCTGGTTCTAGACTTCCCTCCCTTTCCTTTTTTCTTTTCTTCTCTCTCTCTCTCTGTTTTTTCCTCTATCCTCTCCTTCTGTTCTGACTCACAGACAGGATCTTAACCAGGCCACACTATTTAGCTTCAGAATCTGTGGGCTCTATCTAGTTTTTCTCAATTTCTTATTATCACAGAATTATTGCTTACTTTTTTCTTATGAATTTTTTACTACCATCTCTAAATAATTTCAGCTCACTCTTTAAATCCTTCTGTGATAAAGATGATAATAGGGACAATGATAGATTTATTTATCTATCTTTATCTTGATAAATGTCTATCAGAGCATGTATCTTGGTACACACTCTTAACAGGTATCAAGCCCTAAATGAAGCAAGCTGTATAGATTATGTCTTTCAACTCACCCTATGGGCAAATTCATACTGATTTCTCCATTTTAAAGATAAGAAAACTAACGCTTATAGAGTTGTAATAACTTGCCCATGGACATATAGTTGGTAAGTTGTGAAATCTGGTTTTATACGATTTCTGACACCAGAGATGAGACTTGTATCCACTATACTCTACTACGTCCTCTTGATGGGAATTGATATTAGACCAGAAACTGATCAAAATGTTATTTTGAACTATTAGATTTTCATTAGTTGTTAGAGGCACTTTCAAACAAGGATTGGATGCCTAATCATACCAGGAGTGCTCATTTGGAAATGTCTACACAAGAGTGGGGTGGTCTTGGGTGAAGAATGTTGGGGGACATGGGGAGGTTCCTACATCTAGATGAAGCATGGACTTCAAAATCCCATTTAAACTCTTCAAGTCTATGATTCTGACTGTTTTGCTCTTAGGTCTCCCAACTATTAGGTTGCTGCTTAAAGTAATTGCAGTTTTTGCCATTAAAACGTAATTGCAAAAACTACAGTTCTGTTCCCTATACATTGTGCATCAATGGGAAGTATGAAATAACTCTACCCTAAGGTGTATTTTTTTTTTTTTTTTTTTTTTGAGACAGAGTCTTGCTCAGTCGCCCAGGCTGGAGTGCGGTGGCGCTATCTCGGCTCACTGCAAGCTCCGCCTCCCGAGTTCTCGCCATTCTCCTGCCTCAGCCTCCCAAGTAGCTGGGACTACAGGTGCCCGCCACTATACCCGGCTAGTTTTTTGTATTTTTAGGAGAGACGGGGTTTCACCGTGTTAGCCAGGATGGTCTCGATCTCCTGACCTCGTGATCCGCCCGTCTCAGCCTCCCAAAGTCCTGGGATTACAGGCGTGAGCCACCGTGCCCAGCCCCTAAGGTGTATTTTAACATTCAATATTAAAAATAATAATAGATATCATCTATTCAATGCTCACTATGTCCAGATATTGTGCTAAGGACTGTATAAACATTGTTTCACTTAATTCTTATATCAACCCTGATAAATTGGGCCATTATTATCATTCTAGACCAAAAAAATCCTAAATGTGTTGTCTTAGTCTGCTCAGGCTGCTGTAACAAAATGCCTTAGGCTTAACTAATAGAAATTTATTTTCTCATAGTTCTAGAGGCTGAAAGGTTCAAGATCAAGGTCCAAAAGGGTTAAATTTCTGATGAGGGCCCTTGCTGGCTTACAGGTAGCTAAGCTGCCTTTTCACTGTGTCCTCAGATGGTGATGAGGTATCTCTCTCTCTCTCTTCCTCTACTCATAAAGCCACCAATCCTATTGGATTACAACCCCACCTTTTTGACCTCACTTAATCTAAATTATCTCCTAAAAGTCATATCTCCAAATACAGTCACACTGGGGATTAGAGCTTCAATAAATGAATTTCAGCGGACACCATTCAGTCCATAGCAGTGGTGGGCAATGCTTAGCTTGGCTTTAATGGAAGGATGATGCTATTAATGTTATTGAGACTTGAAAAATGTGTCACCTGGGAGGAGAACAGCCCTGTGTTCCCCCATGAAGAGGGTGGATAGATCACCTGTTGGACAATAGGACTGGCGCTGTCTCAGCATTGGCAGGAAGGGCCAACTCTCTTGTTGCTTTTCAAACAGCAGGAAGAATTCAAAAGGTTTTTGGGCTTTGAAGAAACCTGATCCTTTGTGGAGGGAGTCTGCGTGATCTTGATAAAGGACTTCCTCAGGTTGTCTTTAGGAGAAACGTAGTCTCTTTAGTGTCTCTCTATCTCTACTTGTTTTTAGATCAGAGATGGCTTTAGTGTCAAACCTTTGTGTTCTTTTTCTTTTTTCTATCTGCAAAACCAACCCTGTTCTCCAGAGGCTTTTTGTAACTTAATCCATTTCTTTTCCAGGAAGCTAAAGAAACTATTTCGAAAGCTGAAAGATGAGACAGAAGCTGGAGAAACTGACTCTGCCCATTCGAAACATCCAGAGCAGTGGGACCTAGACTACAGCTTGGAACCATACACAGGACTAACTCCGGAGTACATGGAAATGAGTGAGAACCCATGGTCCTGCCTTTCGCTGGGGGCAGGTTCAGACAAGGGGTTTGTGGGGTTGAGGGGAGAAGGTAGGGGATTGGGGAAAATGACTGGACAGCCTTTGCTTCTTCATGAGCTTCATGGCTATTCAGTGTTCCCTTCAGTGCCACATGAAAGTTGAGAAGAATGGGGCAGAAAGAGACCTGGAAGGAGAACCTGGAGCAGCTCAGTCAACAGTTCGGTGGATAATTCTAGGATGATGTTCTCTTTTCCTTGGGACTCCTCTCCTCATCTATAAACTGAAGTTCGATCTCTCAGGCCCTTTCCCATGGTTTCTATTATTGATAAAACTGAAAGGGAAATAGTAAAATCTGAAATTTAAAAATATAGTTTCCGTGAAAGTCTTCCTTCATGGAAAATATCCGATGACACGTGGGTCAAGGATATCTATATTTTGACTTGGAGAATATAGGAGAGTCCCCTACTTTGATCAGATAAGGCTGGATAAGAGGAAAGCTTTTTAACAAAAAGTTGGGTCTATTTCAGTAGGGAGTGAGAGATGTATTTCTAGTTGCAGAGCCTCGAGTTGTTTTGGATAAGGTTTGAAGGTGGGACACACATCAGTACAGGCTGATGGAACACAATCATTTTAGATGTGGCTTGGAAACCATGAGTTCTTTATTATGAGAAGGATCCCAGCTTAGGCCAGCTGCCTTTGCACTCTTGGCTGCTTGACTATAATCCTGATCTTCTATTGGGATGGATGTTTGAGAAGCCTCTTTCCAAGACTTGGAGCTAATGAATTAAAAGCATAGGACATCTAGAGCTTAGGTATAAGCCGGGCACAGTGGCTCACCCTGTCATCCCACAACTTTGGGAGGCAGAGGCAGGTGGATCGCCTGAGGTCAGGAGTTTGAGATCAATCTGGCGAACATGGTGAAACCCCATCTTTACTAAAAATACAAAAATTAGCCAGGAATGGTGGCAGGCACCTGTAATCCCAGCTACTTGGGAGGCTGAGGCACGAGAATTGCTTGAGCCTGCGAGACGGAGCTTGCAGTGAGCTGAGATTGTGTCACCCTACTCCAGCCTGGCCTACAGAGTGAGAGTCTGTCTCAAAAAAGTAAAAATAAATAAATAAATAAATATCTTAGCTATAACATCCAAACACTCTAAACATTTACTCAATCTATGGATTATGGGGAACCATCAATAAGATCCATCAAAAAAAATCACTCAATGTTTAATTCAATACTTAGCATCATTGCACCTATCATTGTGTTTGCATACAACTCCTGCTCCCTTCACCTAGTCACTTGTAGCAGTAGGGCCGTCAGTACCCTTTTGTGCACAGGATACCTCACTCATCATTTCTTTTTTTTTTAATACTTTAAGGTCTAGGGTACATTTGCACAACGTGCAGGTTTGTTACAAATGTATACATGTGCCATGTTGGTGTGCTACACCCATTAACTCGTCATTTACATTAGGTATATCTCCTAAAGCTATCCCTCCCCACCCCCTCCCCACAATAGGACCCGGTGTGTGATGTTCCCCTTCCTGTGTCCAAGTGATCTCATTGTTCAATTCCCACCTATGAGTGAGAACATGAGGTGTTTGGTTTTCTATCCTTGTGATAGTTTGCTGAGAATGATGGTTTCCAGCTGCATCCATGTCCCTACAAAGGACACGAACTCATCCTTTTTATGGCTGCATAGTGTTCCATGGTGTATATGTGCCACATTTTCTTAATCCAGTCTGTCACTGATGGACATTTGGGTTGGTTCCAAGTCTTTGCTGTTGTGAATAGTGCTGCAGTAAACATACATGTGCATGTGTCTTTATAGCAGCATGACTTATAATCCTTTGGGTATATCTCCAGTAATGGGATCGCTGGGTCAAATGGTATTTCTAGTTCTAGATCCTTGAGGAATTGCCACACTCTTTTCCACAGTGGTTGAACTAGTTTACACTCCCACCAACATGGTAAAAGTGTTCCTTTTTCTCCACATCCTCTCCAGCACCTGTTGTTTCCTGATTTTTTAATGATTGCCATTCTAACTGGTGTGAGATGGTATCTCATTGTGGTTTTGATTTGCATTTCTCTGATGGCGAGTGATGATGAGCATTTTTTCATGTGTTTGTTGGCTGCATAAATGTCTTCTTTTGAGAAGTGCCTCTTCATATCCTTTGCCCACTTTTTGATGGGGTTGTTTGTTTTTTTCTTGTAAATTTGATTGAGTTCTTTATAAGTTCTGGATATTAGCTCTTTGTCAGATAAGTAGATTGCAAAAATTTTCTGCCATTCTGTAGGTTGCCTGTTCACTCTGAGGGTAGTTTCTTTTGCTGTGCAGATGGGATCTAATTAAACTAAAGAGCTTCTTCACTCATCATTTCTAATGGATGTTCCTCCTATTCTGTTATAAGAAATTGCATGTGTATGTTAGCAGTGGAGTAATGGGTAGGGTCTAGATCAGATGGCCATGAAAATGTTGTCCTAGCCCTGGGATGTCTACCATTCTAGGGAAAGTCTCAAGCTTTATAATCTGAAACAACTCACCAGAGAAGAAACAATCATTTTGTCTGCTTCAGAAACAATAGATAAAGAAAATATCAAGACCTAGTTTAAGGAAACATGTAGCCCCTTTATGCTTTTCATGTTTGGCTAAGAGCTACCTCTAATCCCTCTCTGATGCTGTATTTACGCAAAGGTGATTGCTCATATTTCAGATGCCATTCTACATCTGCCATCGTCTCACCCAGAAAGAAACAAAGTGCTGCCAGAGATCGGGACTTCCATTTGGGAAAGGGCTTACATTAGGAACCCCTGAGATCTGTCTGTCTGCCTCCACCCTCTGACCCCAGTGATCACACCTCCACGGCCACCAGTTAGCTGTGTGGGTTTTACATGCTTGTCAGCCTGTCTGTTCAGCTATTTCAAAGCTTCCTCTTTTGAGTGATTAGAGCAGAGACCCTAAATTTTTCTAGTTTATGTACATAGAGGTGTTCATAATAGCAAAGAATGCATTCCACCTAAATGCTCATCAATGATAGTCTGGGTAGAGAAAACGTAGTACACTGTGGACTGCCACGCAGCCGTGAAAAAGAATGAGTTCATGTCCTTTGAAGGAACATGGATGGAGGTGGAGGTCATTATCTTTAGCATACTAATACAGGAACAGAAAACCAAATACCGGATGTTTTCACTTTTAAGTGGGACCTAAACCATGAGAACACGTGGACACACAGAGGGGAACAGCACACACTGGGGCCCTTCAGAGGATGGAGGATGAGACGAAGGAGAGGATCAGGAAAAAGAACTAATGGGTACTAGGCTTAATACCTGGGTGATGAAATAATCTGTACAACAAACCCCCATGACACAGTTTACCTATGTAACAAATCTGCACTTGCACCCATGAACTTAAAAGTTAAAAAAAAGAGAAATAAAACATTAAAATACAACAAAGAGGAGCAAAGACCCTTGAACCATACTTCCTGGGCTCAAATCCCAGCTTTTGACCAACTAGCTGGATAACCACGTGTAAGTTATCCACTTGCCCTTATCAAGACCCCTATGTGTCTCAATTTGTCTGCCTATTAAAAAAGATAATAATATCCACCTCATAGGATTGTTGTGGATAGTGAATGAATTAGTATCTGTGAATAGAAGAGGGTCTTAGTGCTTAGTGCTAATATAGTTCTTAGAAGAGGGCCTAACACATACAAAAGCTGTGTATTAAGTGTCCAGGGTTATTCCTCTTAATGGTCCTGAAGCCTGAGGAAGGCAGAGTTAGGGAAATATGCTCTACTTTGTCAGGGCTATGCCATTGAATACTTATCTACCGTATTATTATGTGTTTAAACTTGGGTGCTTACCAAGAAATGAGAAGAGTGAAAAAAAAAGTGACGCTAGAAGATTTACTTGGTGATTTTGGGAAGGAATTCACACCAAGATTGTAGAGAGTGAGATTCAGACCATAGACTGAAAAATCAGAAACAAAAACAAACCCCAAACCCCACTCCTTAAAATGAATAAAACAATCTTATACCTGGAATATTGAAAACAGAAAAGAAGAGAACATTATCTCCCAAATCCAACCTTGTAATTTTTTTTTTTTTTTTTTTTTTTAGCATTTTGGTGCTGTTTCTTAGACTCTTTTGTTATGTACATGAATTTAAAAGTAAAATTGTGATCTTACACATTTATTTTTTTATTTCCCATTATATGAATAAATATTTTAAGTTGTCAAATAACATTCAAAATGAATAGCTGTGTAATCATCCCTTTAATAAGCATGCCGTAGTTCACTTACCTGTCTTCCAGTGGAGGCTTATTTAACAATTCTCCCGTATTTTAATCCTCTCATAAACACTATCTTTGTGCATATAGTCTTTTATTTAGGGTATTATTTCATCCAGATAGATTCACATAGGTGTGATTAGGTATAGTCATTGTATGGTTCTTGATTCATTTTACCAAATTACTTTCTGAAAGAGTAAGAACAATTCACCCAGGCATGGGCAATATATGAGAATACCCTTTCAGTGAGCGTAAATCACTTAATATCCTGAATCCTGAAGTCATGTGATATGAAAGAATTATCAGCGTATAGGAAGCTGGAGATTCCCAGCCCCCTACGCCACTCCATTCCACGTTGTTGACCTGAATGTTCTAGACTCATCCTTAGCTTAGTTTTACAAGGTGCTTCCTCTAGGAAGTCTTCCCAGGTCAAACCCCAGTTCCTCTTGAAACAAATCATTCTTTGTTTCTGTCCTAGTATTGTGTTTGGTACACACGCTGATGGCATCTTACTGAATTATGGTAGTATTGCTTACATATATGTTCTTCAACAGACCCAGTCTAGGGGTGACTCTGAAGAGCAGTGGGTAGGGACCATGGCTTATTCATCTTCACAGCTTCCGGAGTCTAGCACGTTTCCTGGCATATAATGGACACTCCAGGCCAGGTGCAGTGACTCATGCTTATAAACCCAGCACTTTGGGAGGCCGAGGCAGGAGGATTGCTTGAGGCCAGGAGCTCAAGATCAGCCTGAGCAACATAATGAGACCATGTCTCTACAAAAAGGAAAAAAAAAAAAAAAGAAAGAAAGAAATAATAGAATGTAGTGTTGTACACCTATAGTCCTAGCTACTTGGGAGGCTGAGGTGGGTGGATCGCTTGAGCCCGGGAGTCTGAGGCTGCAGTGAGCTGTGATTGTGCCACTGCACTCCAGCCTAGGTGACAGAGTGATGCCCCATCTCTAAAAAAACAAAAACAAAACTCAAACACTCGGTATGTGTGATACACAGATGAGAGAATGAATGAATTAATGCATGTATTAATTAATGAGAGAAGGTTTCTTGACAGAGGTAACTCTATAATAATAACTTTACAAGACAAGTAAAGAATTTACATTTTCAAAGCAGGGCTTACTTGATGGTGAACTACAGATACTCTGAAGAGGTTTCCAGCTGTAAGGTGGGAGGTTGATTTAGTGATCCCAAGATCCTTCCGATTCTGGAGATCTACATACAGATGATAAGAACAGAGAAGAGCGTTCCAAGGGAAAGGACTGGCAAGTGCAGTGAGTCTCCTGGCCATGAGTAACTGTTTGTTGTTGTTGTTGTTGTTTTGTTTTGAGACAGGGTCTTGCTACGTCACCCAGGCTGGAGTGCAGTGGAACTATCATGGGTCACTGCAGCCTGGACCTCCCAGGCTCAAGTGACCCTCTCACCTCAGCCTCCCTAGTAACTGGCACTACAGGCATACACCACCAAGCCCAGCTAATTTGTTTGATTTTTTGTAGCCGTGAGGTTTCACTATGTTGCCCAGGCTGGTCTCTAACTCCAGAACTTGAGCAATCCTCCCGTCTTGGCCTCTGAAATTGCTGTGATTACAGGCATGAGCCACCACACCTGGCCACGAGTAACTGTTCACAGGGAGAAGCAAATGGTAGTCTTGAGGTATGGAGAGTTCAGGGACAGACCTGGGATTAGTGGAGAACCCTGATGACCAGACAGGTTTGCAATTCACATCAGACCATACAGAGCAGTTGTAAAATCTTGGCCAGTGTGGTGACTGTGTACTCTTTGCTTGGGAAATTGGGCGGCAAGTGCAGAAGAGGGATAGTAAGGCTCAGGAGGAAAAGAGAAAACACAGGTGCAAGAATTCATTTATCAGTTCATTCATCAAACATTTATTAAGCATCTAGAGGGAGGAGCAAATCTGGAGACCAGGACAGTCTCTTCAGCAATTCAGGTTGTTCCTGATATTGATTGAGTCAACAACTCAGTTGATATTGATGCAATCTTATCTGAAAGAGGAATCACACTGGATTGGTTCACAGAATTTCAAGCTGGATTGGTTCACAGAATTCTTTAGTCCATTTCACTATGACTTTCAATCTTAAGAGACGTGTTTTAGAGACATGGCTATTTTATTTCATATTTTATTTAAATGTGAGGACAACGTGTTCTGGATTAGGTTTTGCTCCTCCCTTTTATCTCTGGACTATCCTCTTAACCCTTTAAGGACATACTTTTTCTCAAGTACAAAGACTGGACTGCAGAATAACCCTCATCAAAGTTCATCGAACAGCTAAGTGTGGTTAAGGGTGGGTGCTGCCATTGAACCACTGAGCTTTTGAACCTAACCCTGCTGCATGCTAGCTACATGACTGGTTTTGAGGCTTAAAGTCAGCCAGGCCCAATTCTCCCATCTGAAAAGTAGGTTTGATGATAATAGCGCCTACCTCATAGGACTATTCTGGGAATCAGCTGATGCATGTAGAGTGGTAAACAGTGCTTCCACATGTAGACTCTCAATGAACATTGGCCACCGTTGTTATTGTCCAGAGTTCAGTTTCTCTCGAATCTACAAAGTTTTTGACTCAAAACAGCTTGAAGCTCCTGAATATAGTGATCTCTGGAGGTTTTTATACTGTGAGTGTAGGCTGTGCCCTAATGGTTAAAGAATGAGGGTACCAGACCCCAAGGCATATCTAAGAATCAGAAGCCTGAGCTCTAAGCACTCCAAGATGTTTGTCCTTTCAGTAAACTCTAAGCCCTCAGGGCTCTATTGACAAGTCTGGACTCTCACATGGGCTCTTTTTGTCATCTGTTTATCTAAAACCCACAAGCTTTTGTTCCTCTAGTCATCCAAAAAATAATCGCTATTATAATCCTGCCTCAGGAATTCAATTATCTCCCTTAGAGCCTTCCCCCAGCTTCTTAAATGCAACCACAAGTTTGAGGCCCTTGGGCTATTACTGTGGGTGATGAGATGAATTTCTTCTGTCATTCATTCACACAGTCATGAGAGCAGGTCTGATTTTTCTTGGTCACGAGCTTATATCCTGTCAAACCCTCACAGAAAGGGAAGTGCCTCAGTGATCGCATGTTGACTTATTCATTTATTTGGAGTAAAAGCCAGATAATTATTTTGAAAGGCAAAGGGCCCCCAGTCTCTCCTGCTCTCTGGAAGTGTGCACCAAGGCCTGTAGAAATCACTGTGCCAGGGAAATGCATGGGGCAGGTTCTCCTGGGAGACCAGACATTAAAGCTCTTGCAGCCGCATTCGAGTTGTGTCCTGAAATGGCAAGTCTGAGCTTCTGGCTTCGGGAGGAACGTCTGTGGACTGGTGTGGATCCTGTCTTCATCTCCATGACTACTTTCTGACTTTGCATCAACCCTCACTGGGGAGTTTCTATGTGTAGCTGCTTAACTCGCTGACTTTGCCTCTAGTGAGAATTTTGGATTCTTATTTGAACCCTCACCATTTCTCCTTGGAATTACTGCATATGCATCCTAAGTTGACGCCCTGCTTCTTTTTTTACTCCTTCTACCTTTCCATCTTGCTTTTTAGAACAGCTTTTTAAAAATGCAAACCAGATTGTATTCATTTTTCTACTTAAAATCCTTCAATGCTACTGACTTCTTTTCAGATCAAGTTCACACACCCAGTGCAGCAGATGAGGGCATCCCGAGCTGGCTCTTGTTTTGCGTGTGTGTGTCTGGTTATCTCACACTCTGATGTCCAGTTTGCCTGTGCCATGTCATCTGCCCGTGACCGCTTGCTGAGTGTTGCAGCCTCAGACACGTTTGCTCTTGGTACAATTTTTCTCATTCTCCCATCCTCAGTTTTTCTCTTCCCCTCTTCTCCTGTACCTGCACCCTTTCAAAAATGCTTTGGGGACAGAGACAGTGTCTTACTCCTTTCTAGTCAAACACTCAGCATGGGTACTAGAACCTAATAACTCAAATAATTATCAAATGAATGGCCCCTTAAGTCCTTTTCCTTCACTGGTAGAGAAATAGAAGCCCTTGCTTCTCTTGATCCCATGACTGTGGGCCACCTTCTTCACTGTGGACATATAATTTTAGTCTCCTAAGACCAAAGTGAACCATGTTTATTATCAGAGTTTCCCTCAAAGAAAAGTCACCTCTTATTTTAATTTATTCCTTTCCCTTAAGGGGTCAAGTCATTAGTGTCAGTGGACAGGGTGAGATGACCTCTTTCAGACTTGGTTCTGACCTCCACTCCAAGGCCACATCCCTCCCTCTGCAGTGACACCCCTCCTGGCCTGCCCTGGGGCAGTGCCGTGGTGTCTGCCCTACTGCTGGGCACTGGGGTCATGGAAACAACAGACATGCCTGTGTCTTCCAGAGTTTCAGGGTCTGGTGTGAGAGAGAAATGTGTGAAGGAGCTCAGGGAACTTCACCCCAAAGTATGACTCCCTGGCATAGTCAGTTATTTTGATTTAAAGATCCTAGAGATGAACAATGCTAAAGGAGATTTTTCCCCTATCTACATAAAGACCAGTCAGACCCACCAAGGAGAACAATCTCTCCCACCCTTCTCTCAATCCTCTACCTCTCCCCAAACACAGACTGAATTTCCCTTAGCTGCCTAAAAGTCTGGACCTACTAAAGAAAAGAACAATTACTTCCGATTCCTTCCCTGAGTTTTCATGAACTGAACCCACATTGCAGGAAAGAAGACTAAAGTCGGTCAACAAACCTGGACAGACTTTTGTGACAAATCATTGTCTGCTCTGCAGACCCAGTAGACTTTGCCCCAAACCATTGCGTGTTCTTTAAGCCTATGAAATTCCCCTGAAATCACTATCCCCCTAAAATCACCCGCACTTCCCATGCCCTTTCCCCTAAGAAGCAGGGTATGTAAGCGCCTGTACTACACTGGGATAGTGGTCAATCACTCTGTGATTTTCCCCGTGTGCATAGCAGTAATAAATTGGTAGTTTTTGTTTTGTTTTGAGACTGTTTCACTCTTGTTGCCCAGGCTGGAGTGCAGTGGCGCAATCTTGGCTCACTGCAACCTCTGCCTCCCAGGTTCAAGTGATTCTCCTGCTTCAGCCTCCCGAGTAGTTGGGATTATAGGCATCCCCACCAAGCCTGGCTAATTTTTTGTATTTTTAGTAGAGATGGGGTTTCACCATGGCCAGGTCTCGAACTCCCGACTGTCATGCGCGTCCATGTGAAGAGACCACCAAACAGGCTTTGTGTGAGCAATATAGCTTTTTAATCACCTGGGTGCAGGCGGGCTGAGTCCGAAGAGAGAGTCAGCAAAGGGAGATAAGGGTGGGGCCGTTTTATAGGATTTGGGTAGGTAAAGGAAAATTACAGTCAAAGGGGGATTGTTCTCTGGCAGGCAGGAGTGGGGGTCACAAGGTGCTTAGTGGGGGAGTTTTTTGAGCCAGGATGAGCCAGGAAAAGGAGCTTCACAAGATAATATCATCGCTTAAGGCAAGGACCGGCCATTTTCACTTCTTTCGTGGTGGAATGTCATCAGTTAAGGCGGGGCAGGGCATTTGCACTTCTTTTGTGATTCTTCAGTTACTTCAGGCCATCTGGGCATATACGTGCAAGTCACAGGGGATGCGATGGCTTGGCTTGGGCTCAGAGGCCTGACACTGACCTCAGATGATCTGCCCTCCTCGGCCTCCCAAAGTGCTGGGATTACAGGTGTGAGCCACCACGCCTGGTGGCTAGTTTTTTCTCTGATTAATCTGCCTTATCGTGAGTTGATTTTTCAGCAAACCCTCCCAGGACAAAGGGGAAATTCCACTGGCCCCATATGGGCAAACAGACAGTAACAAGAAAGGACCTACTGTTCTAGAAAATAGTTTGCCTACTGATGCCTGCTGCAGAGGCTAGGTCTTTGCAGCTTCTGGTTGACCGGCAGAAAGGTGTTCTCAAAGATCACCTGCTCTCCTCATTCTTTTGGCCTTGTCTTTGGGTTTTAGAAACCACCTACTGAGGCCGAGCAAACTCTGAACTGGATGCAGGAGGCTCTTCTCCCGCTTACTACCCCACGCTTGTCTTGAGACTTCAGACAAGGCAGGGAAGGCCCCAGACGAGAATCCACTTCAGGGGAAACATTTCTAAGCCTTTCTGCCTGCAGGCTGCATCCCCTCGACTCTTTTCTGAGTTCTCTGCCACATTAATGGCCCACCATCCTCCAGGCCCCTGGCTGAGAAATCTAACATCACTGCTCATCCTCCGTTCTGTCTCCACACGCCTCCCATCCAGTGGGCTTGCTGTGCCGACGATCTTTCCTCTAGAGCTGGGGTGTCCAATCTTCCGACTTCCCTGGGCCACATTGGAAGAAGAAGAATTGTCTTAGGTCACCCATAAAATACAGTAACATTAATGATAGCTGATGAGCTAAAACGATGCAAAAAAAAAAAAATCTCATAATGTTTTAAGAAAGTTTACGGATTTCTGTTGAGCCACATTCAAAGCCGTCCTGGGCCATATGCGGCCCCCCGGCCAGGGGTTGGACAAGCCTGCTCTAGGATATCTTAGGAATCTGCTCCGCCTCCTCCCTTTTTCTTTTTTTTAACTGCATCCTCAACACAGCCACTTGCAGCCACCACCGTCTCGCCATTGCCTCATTTATTCCTTCTGAGGTGTAGTGTTGGTCATATCCCTCCAGTGTCCAAAAACCATCAGGGTCCCGTGCTCCTAGCGAGGCCCTCCCAGAGCATCCTTCCCCTGTATTTAATCCTAGGTCCTTCTCCATGTCCTGTGGTCCAGGAAAGTGAATCCTCTGACCCTACAACTTCTTCCTGCCCTGCCTATCCTGAGTGCTCTCCCGGCCCTGGACTTGCCTGCACCTTCTCATGCACGCATCCAAAGCCAGCTTTCATGTCACCTGCTCCTTGCCACCTCCCCCTTCCCCCTGCCCCACTGGATTTCAGACAAACTGTCTCCTAAAATAGAGAGGCCTTTGGTCATTAATTTCCCAAGGGCAGATTCTTCAAATGGCAGGGACTTACCCAGCACTGCCCCCTGGGGCATGGGCACTAAAAACATATTGGGTAAGCCTGTAAAGGGGGTCACTGAATACATGAGTGTATCATTTATGTCTTCAGCTTTCTCTTATCTAGGCTAACAGAATCTCACTTTCTAGTGATGCTGAGCCACAGTCAATTCTCATTTATTTATGGGCTGATAATCCAGTGAGTGGATTATCAAGAGAGGTGGTTATCCTTGTTTCTCTTTCTCCTCTTCCTCCTTCCCTGTCCCCCTCTCCTGCCACCCCTTTCCTTCCTCTGCCTCTCCTCCCCTCCCCCATCCCAGGCCTATTAAGCGCTCGTTTCTAGCGAGTAAGCCAGGGAAATAAGAGAAGGTGTAATGTGAACCCATCCATGCAGTTGAGAGATAGCAGCTCTAGGGACTAGCGTGGTGGGAGAGAAGACTGAAGTCCACAGCAGATGTCAAAATCTCGTTGGGGGCTGTAGTTTCTGCCATCTCCATGGATAACTAAGACTGGGCGGTAGTCACCATATCATTACTTCTGATTTCTCTGCGCCCTTGTGTTTGAAGTAAAAGCCCCTTCACATCCGCTGCCTCTTTTATAGGCAGAGTGAGCGTCTCTCCTTCCCATGTTCCCAGGGTGTCAGGTGAGAGTCAGGTGCAAATCTAGCTCTGCTTCTATCCAGCAGTGTGGCCTTGGGCATGACGTCGTATCATCTCCCTGGCTTCCCTTTTTTCCTGGAAATTAGAGGGAATTAGACCAGAGAATGAGTTTTTCCCTGCAGTGATGCAACCCACTGGTCTGTGGTCAAAACCAATTGTGCAGTATGTCACAAGTAATGCACCACTGCCAATGTTTTAAACATACAAGGTAAAACAGAGTCAGTGCCACGCTCACTTTCTTAGGTTTCTAAATGTTTTTTGAGGAAGGGACGTTTCAGCATGCACAACTGGAAGTGCAGGTCATCATTTTTCATTAAGTGTCTTGACAGGAATAATAAGTTTCAGACCAGGAGACCAGCTGACCTTCAGGGTGCCTTCCAGTGATGACATCATGGTTCATACATCCTAGTTGAACAATGCACCTTGAAGCCAAGAGGCCCAGGGTGATGTGAGTTGCCTAAGGTCACCCAGATGACCCACTAGTGGAATTGAGGCTAGAGCCCCTTTCCAGACCATTCCATGGGAGACTGTCTTCAAGACCTATAGGAACTTGGGCTTCTGTGGAAGGATGGAATGAAGTGAGGTTTCCTCCTTCCTTCCCAACTGGCTAGACCTCCCCAATTCCAGAAGGGCCCGTGTCTTGGACTTTGAACAAAAATGAGAGCAATGAAACCAAAGCTGCCCACCGCCTCTGGTGTGCTTGACATGGTGATCCCCGGCCCAGCTCTCAGCTGTCAGCCTCTTTCCCTGAGATCCCCAGGACCACCCATGCAGACAGGAAGTGCGCTGAGCCCACTCAGGGCCTGTCAGTAGGAATGGTAGGGCAGGTCATCAGCCGAGGGAGGCAGCAGGGGGAGATGTATTATATTTACATTTTCCTAAATTGAGCTGGAACCTGGGCTGGGGCCCAGCAGGCTTGGGGGAGGGGCCGCGAGGTGAAGGGAGGCTGGGATCAGCCTGAGGAGGGGCGTGGGGGTGGGGAGCCCCCTCGGGCCGGTGGGTGTGGGGATGGGCTGGCTCCAGACAAAGGGAAACCTGAGAATGAGGGATTAAGCTGGAGAAACCTGGGAGGGGAGCAGCGTGGGCTTTCGAGGGAATCTCCAATATCAAACCTTTTCCTGAAGGGCTTACTAAGAAGGACTTCAGGAATCATCTCCCACTCCCCCATCTCAGAGGGGAGGAAAGAAAGCTGGCCTAGGAGTTGGCCACGATGTTAATCATCACTGTCCCCTGCGCCAAAATGGGGCTTCCAAACTCCCTTGCCACAGGCCTCTCACAGCCCTGTCGTGGGGTTTTCCTCAGGGCCTGATGAGAGGAAATTCTTCATTTGCTTTAAGAGCTGCAAGCTTAAGTTCTCCGGACACTTGCAGCCATTTGACTTTTCCTACTGAGCAGAAAGACATAGGCCCAAGTTTAATCCCATAAGAGTTTAGTGACAAGTCCCAGAAGAATCTCTTGGTAAAGTGTTATCACCATGTCATTCAGATAAATAAATGATGTGATTGTCAGTTCTTCTCATCTGAAGACCAATGGCCCAGGGTCATGATGCTCACTACATTGTGATGGAAGCTTCTTGAGGGTGAGATGTGTGTCTTATTGATTCACAGTACTCAACCGCAAGGCCTGGCATACAGTAAGTGCTCTATGAATGTTTTCCTAAGAAGCAGGAATGAAAGAAGTGATTCTGTAATGAGGACCTTCTGGGCTGGGTGGGGGTGGGGACGGGCTGTCAGTTGGACTCTGCAGACATGACCTTTCATGAAAACTCTCCAGACGTCCTTGTGGTATTGATTTAATTGGGACAACCTACTCCACCTCTTGCAGTGCAAAGTCTCCTTATTTTGAAGTGCTAGTAATTAGGGAGTACTGTCCTCCTTAGGGCAGGTCTCCTGTAACAGCATAAATTGATGAACTTATACAATTATCTGGATAGTTCAGGAAAACTACCCCAAATGTTAGACAACTACTGCTATGATAATGCTTTATAGCAAGTACCCCAAAGTCCCGGCGACTTAAAACGGAGACAGAGAATGAAAAACAGTGAAAATGACGGGCTCTGGTACTGAGTTCCCTGTCTGACAATGATCAGGTGAAAGTGGCCACTTATTAAAGGAGTAGAACAGCCGGAGCTTCAGATGGAGGGACAACTTAGGTGACACCACTTTCTTTTCAACTCTGTTATTCTTTGGTCATGGATGGCAAAGACTATAATGGGTAATTTCCAAATTTCCAACAGAGGCTGGATGTAAATGATCAGATTTTCTAGAATACCTGAGAAACCGTCAGCGTGGAAGGCCCACATATTCTGTCACAAACAACTCCAAATGTGTGTGTGCTACAAGCCAATGGCTCAAAGAACCAGGAAATTCCTTTCCCTGGGCCATCCTGTTTACACAGACTGAGTCATTCCACTGGATAATGAGGCTCCTGCCATCTTCTCCAAATGCTGTTTAAACACAATTGAGGCAGCATCCAGGAGCTGCTTCTAGCATTTCTGGGAAGTAGATTGAATCCTAGGTCGTTTCTCTCCTTTTGCTGCTGAGGCATGCATTGCTTGGTGTTGTCTGCACTGGACTCCCTCCCCATGCATACTTAAGAAAAAAGGCAGAAGTGTATCTGGATACCACAGCCCTCGGTGTACCACCAAAGGCTTCTGGGATGCAGAAGATGGCTGGTCAGTGCTTGAGGAGGGAGGAAGGAATGCAGGGAAGGCAGTCTTTTAGTTTAAAACTTATGAAGAACTGTACTGCTGCCCCACTTCTCTTCTTGCTGTAACAACCAGGAAGCTCGGAGTAAACATTACTGCTCAAACATAGCAGCATTGTGGTTCCCCGAGTTTGCTTACTTGTTTTGTCCTCTTTTCTGTGCTCCTTATTTCCTTTTTCTAAAACCCTATAAGCCTAATTTTATTTTCATTTTGTTCACTTTTGCACAGACCTTTTGGGAAGAGGTAGAGGAAAAAGAATAAAGCAAAACAAGGTCCTCAGTAATGATGTGTTGCTGGGGAACTTCTTTCCAGTCATGACTGGTTTCATGGCCCTTCGAACTCACACACTACATTACCACAGTCCAAATGAGAGGATGGAGGGACGGGAGGAAGGATGAATGAATAATCGTCCTTCACACTCCCGTCTTGCAGGTGGATAATGTAAACAAGAGTGAGAAAGCCAGACCATTCATTTGTTCTTTCAGTAAATATTTACTGGAAGTTCACCAGTCTGTCCTCCAGGAAGTGAATCAGCAGATCTTGCCAACTTAAGTCTCCCTAGCTTTGATGTGGGGCTGGAGAAAAAGCAGGGACTGAGTCTCCTTTAAACAGAAAGAAATGATGAAAACTTGGAGCCAGACGTGCCTTGCTGGTCTGTCCCAGCCTTGCATTGCCTTGCATGCGGTAAACTCTTAATACCTAAGCTGTGACTTCAAGCCTGTCCCTTCCTGTTATGACTTCCCAGGCTTTCTGAATCAGTCCCGATCCATTGTGTAAACCCCCAGGTGACTCCATGCGGACTGAAAGGGAATTCCACGTATTGTCTTTATTTCCTAAGTATTTTTTTGTGAATTTGGATCAGTGAATTTGCAGGAATGATCTTAACTATCAACCATATAGCAAATCTTCATGTGCTCCTTCTACTGGTTCTTCACGTGGAACCCAGTGACGAGTGGTGCAAAGCCTCCATGGGTCTGCTGGCGAGAGTCGATTACTTCTGCCCGGCGTTCTACAGCACTGTTAATGCTGGCATTTTGCTCTCGCCACGTGAGGCTCTCAAGGATTGTTTCCATGCCCATCTTCCCCACAGCATACTCTGAGCCCTTGGAAGGATGCCACAGTAATCTGCTCATCCTTGTGTTTTAGCAATGCACATGGTCTCCAGTCTATGGAACGTGCTCAATAAATGCTTGCTGAATGAATGCATGAGTGAGTGGATGGTGAGTGATGGACATTGAGAACTGTCTTATGTTTCTATCAAGGCTTCACCATTTTTCTAAGCGATGGAGGCCCATGCTGAGGATCTATAATAGCTCATGCCTTTTCTTCTCACTGTCTTTTCCTATTTGTGTGTTCAGTCGACACTTGCAATTCTTTTTGTGCCAGATGTTGTCAGCCCAAAGCAGAGTTGACTTCCCTTGCTCTTGGGAAAAGGGGATTCCCGGGCACAGCCTGGAAATATGGACTGATGAAATAAGCAGTGATGACCGTCCCCTGCTGTGCTCTTACATGAGTATATATTAATGGGCTGTTTCTAGCGGCATCTTTCACTTACTGCCTCCTGAGTGAGAAGACAAACTCATACCAGTGTGTCCTTCCCTGATTCCCTTGCATTGCTCATTAATGGCTCACAAAAAGGAAGATTCTTTTTTTTTTTTTTTAAGCATTTCGGTTATTTTTAATTAAAGAAAAACATCCTTCTCCAAGGGCAACAAAGTGAACTGAATGTTAGAAGGAAGCTGGGTGTGAGTTTCTCGCAAGCTCTTGTTCCAAAACCTGGCAGTGAGGAGAAAGGGCCCTCCCGGAGCTCTGGGGAAGGTTGGCGCAGCACAAGGGTTCCTTTCGTGGGGTAGGCAGAGCCGCCAGCCCACGCATGGTCACGGGATTGGTTCAAGTGGGCTCTAAGGCAACTGCCACGTGCCAGTGTGTTGACATGATCGACATTAATATTCTTGGGGGGGGGCAATTAAACTGAGGAATGACACAGGGAGCCAAGAGAATGGCTTATTCATTTGGATTCTGAATCACAATCAGGAAATAGTGGTTGTCTGGTGCAACCATAATTTCATTTTTCTTGGAGCAAATTCAAAAGAAGTTGAGATCGTTCTGGGGGTCAGTTTCACACACGGTGCTCCGTGCCTTCAGGATGTAGCTGTGCATGAGGCTGGCACACTGTGTGGTGGTGAGGTTGACCATGGTGCTCTTGATGGGAACGCCATCTCTGTTCACCACGATGATTCTCTGCACTCCCCTCTGGCTTTGAAGTCACTTCAGTGTCTCCTCCGCCTCTGATATTTACGACCGATCCGGTAGTCCTGCATTGCCAACACTCAAAAAGGAGAATTCTTAAGCCCCCAGTATTCAACTTCTTTAAGTAGACTGTGTTACTTTTATTAAACAATAGAAAGCGTTTTTTTTTTAAAAAAAAAAAAAAAAAAAAACTATAATCATTTTCATTAGACTTGGACTCTCCCAACCAACTGTTTTTACTACAACTTTCTTCAAAGTCTTCCGTGCAGATTGCAGCAATGAGAATTGCGATGTAGAGGTGTTAATACTTCAGGTCTACCTTTCTTTTCACCATCATCAAGTGCAATGCTTTCAGTTCACACACTTTCATTTTTGGCCGTGTGTGTGTGTGTATTTCACAACTGGTGAAAATAAGGTCAGATTTATGAAACAGATACTCTTTGAGCATCTGCTATGTAAGAGGCACCACAAAAGATGGTGAGTGAGGACTTGGAAAAGAATCAAACGAGACACCTAGTCTCAAGGAGCTTTCCATCTAGGGAGCAGGTCAAATAAACAGAGAGGCACGTGCAAGGCATTATGGGAGTAAGGATGAGAGATGCCCAAGGCACCCAGTTCTACCTGGGTGTGCTGGTGGGAAATGGAGGTGGAGAGGAGTCTTCATACAGAAAGTGAAGTTTGAGTTGAGCCTGAGAGATGAATAGCATCCCACTCAGCAGACAAGGAAAGAAGGAAAATTACAGACAATAGTGGCATGTACCAAGGCTCAGAAATGTAGAATTCATGGTGAGTTCGGGGAAGTACAAATGATTCTGGAATGGTTGGAAGGCAGGCGGAGTTGATCTCCAACATACTTGCTAAATATTTGCCCTTAGCACAGAATATGGGTTGGGAGGAAATGGGTCTGGATATGTTCACTGAAAAATTTTAAATAAATGAGTGAAAAATCAGAATTGTATTCCATCAAAATCTTCTCCACCAATCCCGGCAAGTCCATTCTATTTTATCTACTATACTGTTTGTGTTCTCTAAACAGATTGTCCTGAAACCTCCTTGCTGAACGTTGTTCTGGTTAGTTTAACCCACTCCTCCTTGTTATTTTAACCTAAACTCAGAAAATCACTGATATAGGAAATGTCTCCAGCATCAGGCAGTGTAGGGCTGATGGTTATTCTAGAAGATCCTTGGCTGCTGAAGGGTGAGAGGGGAGAAAACGAATGGGGTTTGCATGGAGGAGTTTCCAGCCTTTGAGCTCAGCATTACTGGAGCATTTTACCGCAGGCGTTGTAAAGATTTGGTTGAAAATCAACTCAAAGTTTTCTCCCTAATTGGCTTGGCCTGGTTTAATCTGTTACTGGTCAGGCCGAGCTGGCTTCTATTATGCAGCACACTGAGGATTTCCGGTGTTGCTCTTATCCTAATGGAGGCTTGCTGCTTTTAGAAACAAATCTTGGTGTTGGCAAAAGCTGGTATCATTGTATCCTCTGAAGTAAGCCCAGAAGGACTTCCATCTGATACAGCATTTTAGACCTTTGACTAAAAAGAGCAAATCTTGGATTTGGAATTTGCATGCTAGAGAGTTATGGTTTTATGTTTTATTCTCCCCCAAATAGAACAAAACTTCCTATTTGTTTCTGCCTCTTTGGGTTGAATCCTGGCAATGCTCAGGTTACCCAGTCTGAGCAAGCAGCACCTGCAGCAATGGGACGTCTGCAGAGAGGGCCTATTCTTGGCCCAGGATACCGTGGAGTAACACCAGAGGAGGGGACAGGAGGATCTTGTCACTTCGGGTCCAGCATTGCTGGGCCCAGTCTCTTGAGGCCATCCAGTGCTGAATATAGAGACTTAAATGGTGAGGGGAAGGAGGAGGGACATTTTGTTATGGGACTGGGGTAATGAACAGGAGCTGTTAGAGAGCATCGAGCCAGCACTGGAAGATGTTTGTGTTGACAGAAGAGGGACAACAGAGTCCATGTGTGGAGAGTTTGTGAAGGTAAAGAAGCAAACCAGCAGGGAACCCGTAGAAGACAGCATTCATGTCTGCCTCTGGAGTTCATATGAAGAGAGAAGAGGAAGTGGAGAGTCCCATTTTCCCTATAACCCTGGAAGGAAGTTAGATTTCAGAGTACCACGTGCACGAATGTGGTGAGGGCATGCTGTGTACATTTGCAATCCCTCAGAAGTAAACTGCCCTTCTCCTTCCCCATCAGTCTCCTTGCCAAACCCTTGCAGAGGCTCTGGGGAGTTTGCACAGTTCTGCTGGCGGAAGTCACTCATGATAAGAACATATGCCTGCTGAACTGAGCTCATTAGAATCAAGAAGACCAACTTATAACTCCATAAATATACATCCATCCATACACTTAAACACAGACATGCATTTTACAGGTTTTAGAATGCTAGTCTAACATCTGTTTTCCTTTCCTTGTTAATTCCATTCATCCCCACACCCCCTCTGGCCTTATCCCCATTCCTGACTCCAACGTGAATTCCTCAGCAAAGCCTTATTTAAAAGATGAGAGAGCGCCTGCATTTTGAACGGGCTCCCAGAGCTTGTTTTGGGGGATTTCTCCACCACCCTCCAATCCTTGCTGGCCAGCCAGCTAGTCAGGTGATCACTCTAAGGTCCCAACCTGGACAAATCTGTGTCTTTCGATGCAGGCGTCTTGCTGTCAATCAGCACCTGCCAGCCTCCTAAGGCCTGCTGGAACCTACTGGGCACCAAGGACAATGGCAGTGGACAGGGTTGAATCAGCCAGAGCAGTGACCCACAGCTGTGGGCTGAGCAAACAGCCAAACCAAAGGCAGTTGGGCTGGGGAAAGTTCCTTGCCTGTTCCCTTTCCTGGAACTTCTGTTGTGGTTGCTCTTATGCCTCTGTAGAAATGGAATTTTTTTCCCATTCGTGTCATGTTTTGTCATGCTTTATTTGAATATTCTAGACTCATGAAGCTTGTCTAAGACAATGTGAACCATAGCATCACAGCAAATCAGACTTGGAGGCAATATAAACTGGTCCCTTCAATTTATCAATGAGGTTGCGGATGCCCATTGAAACAAACAGGCTTGGCCAAAGTCATACCTCTATGAAGCATATCCAGGTCTAGAAGTTGAGTCTCTCTCATTCAGTGCTTAATCCTTAAGTTTGGGTCTGTTTAGCATATAAGTACATTGCAGTCATCTGTATACAATATTTATTCCAATAAGAATAAAATTACACATAATAGATACCATTTATTAAACAGTTATGTATCTGACATTGTACATATTGTACATTGTATGTACATTGTACATATTTTGTATGTAGTATCATTTACCCGTCTGGAAACCCTATTGGGTGGTTATTACTATTATCTTCAATTTATAGTTGAAGTACCTGAAGCACAGAAAAGTTTAATAATTTGCCCTTAGTATGTAGGGGAGTCCTAGAACATTGTAACTTTCCTGGACTCTGGGTTGTGTTTCCATCAGCAAATATGTACTGAACCCCTAGAGGGGATGGAGGTCTTACCTTCTCAGTGGGAAGTAAAGATGTGTGAGCAAGTCAATCACAGAAGCACACAGTGAAGGCTGCACCAGAGGCCTGAACACAGGGTGGTGGGGACCAGAGGAGGAAGGATTGGGCTTCACCAAGGAGGTGGCATCTGAGTGATCTCAGGGATGCACAGAAGCTTGCCAGCCGGAGAGTGGATGCTTGTGCACAAATGAGTGAAAGGAACTAATGTGGCAGGGGACAGTTAGGAGGGTGAGAAGGCAGGACATGGTCGTTGCTGGGGAGATGCTGGGAGATGAAGCTAGGGAGGCAGCTTGGAGGCAGATTATAAAGCTCCTGTATGCAACGCTAGGGAATTTGGATTATATTCAGTGAACAGAGTGGAGCCAACAGGAATTTTTATAAGTAGGTAGATAACAGAATCAGATGACAGGGGCTGTGTGCTGGATAGACTCTAGCATTCTGGGAGACTGGTGGCAAGAAACCCCGTCAGGAGGCTGTTGCAATGGTCCAGGTAGGGCTGGACTGTTTCCGGCTGTCTGATGGGCCTGGGCTGTCCCACCACACTTTTGCTTCCGCTGCTTCCACAGCTTAGAAGGTCTCTGACTTGATCCTCATGAAAACTACATGCCCATCTTTCCAGACTGTGCTCAGGGGCTCTGCATGGAGACCCCCTTCAGTCCCTGCCCTGAACAGATGTGTGTTCCCCTCCATTTGGGTCTTCTCTATCACTAGTACATTCTTTATTCTTTCTTGGAACACATAAAACCTTGTTGCATGTGTTTGCCTACATTTAACTCTCCCCTTTCAAACCCAGCTTCTTGCAGGCAAGACCAGACCTTTGCCTCCTTAAATACTTGGTATGGGGCCTGACGTTTAGTGAGCTCTCCATAAATGCATGATGGATGAATAAACCTTTTTTTTTTTTTTTTTTTTTTTTTTTTGAGACGGAGTCTCGCTCTGTCACCCAGGCTGGAGTGCAGTGATGCGATCTCAGCTCACTGCAAGCTCCGCCTCCCAGGTTCACACCATTCTCCTGCCTCAGCCTCCCGAGTAGCTGGGACTACAGGCATCCGCCACCACGCCTGACTAATTTTGTTTTGTATTTTTTAGTAGAGACGGGGTTTCACAGTGTTAGCCAGGATGGTCTCGATCTCCTGACCTCGTGATCCGCCTGCCGCGGCCTCCCAAAGTGCTGGGATTACAGGCGTGAGCCACCGCGCCCGGCCGATGAATAAACTTTCTAAACAAAGGCAGTGACTGTAGATGTGGAAAGAAGAGTCCAAATTTGGGAGGTGGTTTTTAAAGCTATATCAAGGGTAGGCAAACTGTGACCTGTAGGCCAAATCTAGCCACTTTATGTATTGCTTTTGTAAATCAAGTTTTATTGGAACTCAGCCAAGCCCACTTGCTGATGTGCTGTCTATAGCTGCTTTTAGTGTATAATGGCAGAGTTGAGTCATTGTAACAAAACCATATGGCCTGCAAATCCAAAAATGTTTATTACTATCTGGCCTTTTACTAAAATAGTTTACCAATCCCTGAGTTAGATCAGTAGGATTAGTGACTGGCGGTAAAGGGTGAAGGGAGGAATTAAGACATTTTTTTTTTCTCATATCTCCCCACCATGCCTAATCCAGAGCTTTGCTCCCAAGTGATGACATTGACCCACAGGCCTGCAGGTACTTAGAAAGAAATACCGTGTATGTGGCACAGGAGGAAAAGGGAGGCTAAAAATTACCCCATATGGGAAAAGAGACCCAAGGAAGAAAGGACAAGGGGCCGTAGCTGCGAGCCAGAAGGGACCTGAGTCCTGCTTGTCCCTGCTGAAGCCCTCATGCTGTTCTCTCTTGCAGTCATCCAGTTTGGTTTCGTCACCCTCTTCGTGGCCTCCTTTCCCCTGGCACCTGTGTTCGCCCTCCTCAACAATGTCATTGAAGTGCGGCTGGACGCCAAGAAGTTTGTCACGGAGCTGAGACGGCCGGATGCTGTAAGAACCAAAGATATCGGTATGTGCCCCTCTTAGAGGTCCCACCAGGCCCATCCTTCTGTCATTCTGTCCCCTGTGGACACAGTCACACCACACCAGGAATCAAGAGGGCTGCGAAAGCCCCTCTTCCCTTTGGGTCCCTCATCCTCATATCCTGAGGTGCAGGGACGCCTTCTGAGACCACATTATCCACCCCCACTTGTGATCTGAGCTTCCAGACAGGGGGGCTACCTAAGCCTTTCCAGACAAGCCCATTCTGGGGGGCCCAGCAAAGCTGCTCGGTAGTTCACCTGCGAAGCATCACCCGGAACTTCAGCCTTGTCATCACTGGGCCGAGGGCGGGAGTGAGCCAGACGCTCTCTTTTGTGTCTTGTAGGAATCTGGTTTGACATTCTCTCTGGAATTGGCAAGTTCTCTGTTATCAGCAATGTGAGTACTTACATTCATGACGCACTCGCTCTGTGGGAAGGGCTTCCAGAGAAGCTGAGGTCTTCAAAGTGGGAAGCCAGCCCTTGCACCTCCCCAGCCTTTTCCATTTGGAGCTTTATTGGTGACAGCACTCTGGTTAACAGCTCACAAATGCCTTGTAACTCATCGTGCTGTCGCTAAGGCTGTGTAGGTTTATTTTTAATTTCACAAGGAGAAAGGTAATTATCCATCAGAATGCATACCTTGGCCCTGACAGTCAAAATCAGATCTCTCCTTGGAGCCAAGAATGAGGAGGAAAGAATGCTACATATCTATTCATCTCTTTCCTTTCTGATTCTACTCCTGAGTTAAACAATGCATGGAGCATTGCCCAGGCTGCAGTCCCTAATTACAGTTCCTCCAGGTTGTCAGTGCAAAGTCTTAATTATCTCCAAGGACTCTGGCACTGCGTAGGTTAAGATAGGACATAGAAGAAGAAGGGTCCCACCTGTGGTTACCTCCTTAACTCTCTTGCCAGACGTGTCTACACTGCAGAGGAAATCCTGCTGGGCCCCAGCCAGCTCCTCTTCTGCTGTGTTCTTATGTGGACAGTGGCCAGGAAGGGCCTCCTGTCCCACCTCCCAGGAATGTATCAGCCAGCTCAGTGCACACCAAGAAAGCCACGGCCCTTTTCCCCTGGGAGGCAAACAGTGATTTGACCTGATTTCCTACTAAGATCACATAAAATGGCTGGAAGGTGTGAGGTGAGGCAGAGAAAATCAGCCCCCTGCATTTTGGATGTTGTGATGTAGGAAGTGCACATCTCGAGGCTTAGAAATAAGGTGCAATTTGGAAAACAGATCAGTCTGCTACTTTGAAGTTGTGTCTGCTAGAACAGAGGCCCCGAGTATTAATCACTTTGCATCTACAGTACGAAATGACATGCAGTCTTACTTCCCTGGCCTCTTTAAGCCTTGTTTACTTATCTGTCAAACGGGAGATAATAATAGCACCCATCAAATAAGATCATTTGGGACATTAAATGGCATGATGAAAGGACATGTAACAAGGGCTCAGTAAGTTGTAGCTGTGATTACGATGTTATTCCTTCTCAAATATGGTTCTGGCCATTCACATTCACATACACATTTAGAAAACAATATCTGAACTACATTTTGGTAAAGGGCTTTAATTGTTGGTGCAGGATGCAATATAAACACCTGCCAGAAAGATTTAAGACTTTCTTTGCAGAAAGTACCTCTGTGTTCAAATACGCAATCATTCATTTGCCGTTTGGTTTGCTCCATGGACATTTATAGAGCGCTTAGATATGCCAGACACTATGTTGGGTGTGTGTGGCTCCATCTAGCAGGACCTGTTTCTTTCTCCGCTGTGTCTCCGTTTTCTTAAGTAAAATGGATACAAGAATAACTTCTGTTACATGACTTGCTAAAAAAGTGTTGAGAGATAATGATCAAATGAAGCAAACTGTGGAATCATATTCTTGGTATTTCTGGATTTCTGGTACCACTCAGGGGCAGAAGTACATGGGCATTCCATTTCCTTGCCCATTACACTTATGTAGTACCCTCATCACTGTAGGTAATTTTCCCAGGAAAGCGTGCACTCTGTTTGGGCTTGCTCAACAGCAATGTCACATATCTCAGAGGTGGTCTAATCCTTCCAGCACCAAATGGTCCAAACTGACCTAGCATCCTTTGCTGCAGTGGTCGACTTGTGCTCTTTTGGCAGCCACTGTCTGGTGGACTTATTATACTTGTACACATCAAAGATGGAAAAGGCAGGTGACTCAGCTGTGTGAGCTCAGGGACCTGCACATGCTGTATGAGCTTCTTTGTCAGTCAGAGCAGCTCCTTCAGATGGACAGTCTAAGAGTGGACAGTCCTTTTTAGCATCAATCCTGGCTACTCAGTGCTTATGGTTCTGTCCCTCAGGCTTTTGTCATTGCGATCACCTCCGACTTTATCCCCCGCCTGGTGTACCAGTACTCCTACAGTCACAATGGGACTCTGCACGGCTTTGTCAACCACACCCTCTCCTTTTTCAACGTCAGCCAGCTGAAGGAGGGGACGCAGCCAGAAAACTCACAGTTTGACCAGGAGGTTCAGTTCTGCAGGTAAAGTAATCTTCAGGAGGAGGGCAACAGAGGACCAGAGGCAATAGATCCAGATAATTATGGGGATGACCTAGAATTACAACACTGCACAACATGACGGTGTTTTAGACAATAGACCACATATATGGTGATTGTCTCCTAAGGTTATAATACCATAGTTTTACCATACATCTTCTGTATTTAGATATATTTAGGTACACAAATACTTACCACTGCATGACTGCCTACAGTATTCAGTACAGTAACATGCTGTGCAAGTTTGTAGCCTGGGAGCAATAGGCTATCCCTTATACCCTAGGTGTGTTGTAGGCTACATAGCATCTAGATTTGTATAAGCACGTTCTGTGATGTTTGCGAAGTCACCTAAAGATGCATGTCTCAGAACATATCCCCATCGTTAAGCAACACACAACGTACATCATTCTCCTTTCCCTCTGTCTCCTGCTCTCTCTCTGCAATTGTTATAAATCAATTTTGATGACTCAAAAAATATTTATGGACTGCCTTTTTCTAGACACATGGAGCAGACAAAGAGTCTTGTCCTCACCATCAAGGGGGTTATGGTCTGGTTGAGAAGAAAATAAGCAGAACAGATAGGAAATAGTAGGTTATTTGCTGAGCTTATGTATGGACCATGAGCATTGTGGGTGCCCAGAGGAGAGGGAGATTACTTGAGGGACTAGAATGGAAAGGGTGGGCTTCCTGGAGGGGCTGCTAGGAGCTGTAAGACAGAAAAGAAAAGCATTCTAGGTGGGGAGTCATCATGGGCAAAGTCATGGGATAGGGACAAATGTGGGCTGTTGGAGAAGCACTTGGGGCTAGGTGATATGGTTAGCAAGGAGACACACAGCAAAGGGATTAATAAAGGAAATACAGTAAATGTAGAAACTCCTACAACAGCATAAGCCAAAAGGTTGTTGAATTTGAATAGATGGGATAAAGTACCTAATGGGAAGTCCTGAAATCTGACAGGAATTATAATGTGATGCAATAGGAAGGCACTGGACTTTTTTAGTGTTGGGGAATTATAGGATAAAGGGAAGGTTTAGGGAAATTGATCTGGTCTCAGTGAGGACGATGGGCTAGAGTTGGTAGGACCCAGGGAGGGCAGCTGGGCTACTGCATCATTTAGACATGAACCGTGCTGGGCATAGACCAGGGTGGTGGGAAGAATTAAGAGGAGGGGAGAAGATGAGCTGTTTCATATGAAATATTGCAGAGTTGGTGACAGTAGACATAGGAGAGTGGCTGAGCTAGGATTATCTCCAGTCTGGACTGAAGTCAGAGGACTGGGAAGTGGTCACATTGATAGGGAGAGGGAAGATGCTGAGAGAGTCTACTTTTATGCTACATATGATGAATTTGATTTCAATCATGTTACATTTAAAACGATGTTAAGAAATCCAAGGGGCCGTTTTCACCCAACTCCTTGCCACACTAAGCTGGGCTTCTGGAGACGTCCAGCTTAGAGTCCGGATTGAAGGCCATCACCACAGGGGTCACCGAAGCCCCAAAATGGAAAACTCTCCATTACTTACCCAAAAGGGCAAATACAGAGAAGACGAGCACAGGGGAATAATTTATTCAACCTGTTTGTACCCTGGTTAAAAGATGGTCCCAATAAAGCACTTGATGCAAGATCCTACCTCATATATATAAATCAGAATAATTAATTACACCAATAACAAAGGAGAAGGTATTATGGGACCAATATAGGGCTTTCTTAGACCATCCCCAATAATATTTGATGTGAAAGCGGTGTTTTCAGCTGTGTTTGCAGCGGTGATGACCCTGGGCATGTCTGCCATGCTTTCCTACCTGCGACCCTGGTGCCCAAGACCAACCTTTTGTAAAACAGCCACTTAGGTTCAGATTTGCGGTCTGAGACCATGAACAAGAGAACACCAGTTGGTTTTCCCAACCTGGGTGACTGAGTTAACCAACTGTACTAATCTGTGGTTTAAATAGAAGGGTATTCTGGTTCCAGGAACAAAAACTTCAGGATTCCACTCTAGTCAACCAAGAAACAATAAAAAAAGAGGAACCAGACCCAAAAGTGGATGAAGAAATTTACTCATAAGTGTCCATTTATATTAGCCTAGATGTTTCAGGATTTTTCACATCTGGGCCTATAAAGAGTCTGACTCTTATACTAAAATCACATTGCAGGCAGATTTGCTGCCAGGCCACGCACTGCCTGGGGGCCCCTCTGCATGGTTCGCACACTAGACTGTCTGTCCATGGTGCTGGACTTGGGTCTGCAGACCCCAACGACATAGTTCCACAGCGTGGTGGGTCAGGAACAGCTCAAGGCCTTTCCAGTAGCATCTAGGTCTTCTCTAGGCAGGGTCTAAAACTCACATCTAAGAGCGCAGGTCTCCACCTCCATCTCCAGTGAGAGGCAGCACAGTGTGACTTGTCATGTGTGAAAGCCAGGCTCACATCATCTGTTTCTTTAGTTGCTCTAGAAGCACTTGTCCTCACGGAGCACAAGGGTCTCTGATCTTGCCCTTGACCATCAGATTTTCCACTAACACCTGTGAGTGTGCTTTTCAGATGTATCACTGATCAAACTGGCTTAAATTAATAGGGATTTTAATGGTCCCTATGGAAAGTTGAGGGTAGGTCTAACCTCAGGCAGGTTTTTATTCAATCCAGTCTGCCCAAATCCAGTCTCTGCCCACCTCCCAGCTCCACTGCAGTCAATGTTGACTGTGTTTTTGAGTTCCATATGATCGCCAGGAACTGTGGTGAGAAATAAGGAAAATGGGTGCTATTCAGCCAAAACAACCAATGTCCAGGACACCAGGTGTTGTGATTATGTGTGGATCAGATTGAGCTTTCTTGTATCTGCCTTCCGAGTCGCTGGATTTTTCCAGCCAGCTGTGAGGCTCTGATAATCGTCTCCCCATTATTTCCATGCAAGTAGATAAGATCATGACTTGGTTGTGGCCCGTTTTAGAAAAAAGTCTGACACTGAGTGGCAGAATTATCAGTGGGCACATGCATAGCAAGTGCACTTTCATTCTGTATTTCTGCCAAGAAAATTTATTTGCAGAAAACAAATCATCCCAAGATCAAGCTGAAGTGACTTTGAAGCATCCGTCATTTTTGCTTCCTCTCTCTCAGTACCAGTGAGGATTACAGATTCATTAGGCAAATACTTTTGAGACGCTACTAAAGGCTTGGCCTTGGTTATGTAATAGGGAGCAAGACCTAGTGCCTCCCTCGAGAACTCTAGGTGGAGCAGGCAAGTAAGCAAACATGGAATTAAAATTAAAATAGAGCTTTAATGATTGACAATAGGATAACAACAGAGAGCTAAGGGATCCCTGAGGAGGGAGGCCCTGCACCTAGCCCAGACTTAAGTGTTGAGGGGATGTTTCAAGGGAGATGAAACCTGAAGAATGGCCATGGAGATGATCACATGGAAACTCCCCACTCATGTGGCCACATCAGCCTGGCTGGTAAGCAGGGTGGGGAGGGTGGTGGGCCATGGGGCAGCAAGGGCTGTGTCAGGTGGTGACGGAGGTTCCGAGAGAATACTGTATTCCAGGGAGATAGGCTCAGGCGAGAGGGGTAAGCTATGAGAGAGGAGGCTGAAAGAAAAAACAAACTCCATATTAAGGAGAGGATGCTGGTCCTGTTGAGGTGCGTGGAGTCTCTCGTAGGGCCACAGGGTACCACTGCAGGGGTTTCAGAGGGCAGTGATGAGATCAAGGTTTTTATTGGTGTTATGTCTGTGCCTACAGTGTGAAGACTATGGGGTTACACTGAGGGTTCCGTTTAACATAAAGCGATGCCCTACTGTGAAGTGTAGGTAGATGTTCAGAAAATAGGGTCAGCAGGTGATCTAGACATAATATGTCAAATAGGCGTGCTCTGGGGACTACGTTTCCTAGATTGATAAGGGTTGTTGATGGAAATCTCTGCCTCATATGAGTCCCTTCCACTGCCTGCTGTGTGAACTTGTCTGGGTCACTCAATTCTCTGGAGATTTAGAAAGCAAAGGCATAACCTCTATGATGTCTTTCTGACTCAGGAATTGAGATGCTTGAGATAATTCCATATACATTTATATGTACATGGAAGACAGAGAGAGAAAGAAAGAGAGAGGGGAGGAGGAGGAGAAGGGACTGTGATAGAGGAATATTTTGAGAAACAGAGATAACTCTTCAGCTAGTCCTAGAGCCAGTTAAAACTGCTTCCGTGGTGGGAAACGAGGTTTGCCATGATTTTCTGGCAAATAACGTTGGGAACTTGTTGACCCTTCTTATTCTTAGCTTTCAGTGACCTCTGGAGATAAATGTGGTCAAATAAAACTGAGGTCTGCGGCTCCAACCCAGCCTCGCCAGGGATAGAGGTATCTTAAAAATAGCAATAAAAGTTAGGACAAGTCTCCGGCTGCCCATTTGAGATGCATTCCCAGCATTTTGGAGCAATGCTTGCCTCAGTCATCTGACTGCTCTGGCAGGGCTGCTCCGTAAACAGTCCCGTGACATCAATCTGCAGGCATGATTAGCAACCATTTGACAGGGTCGAGGGGCCGCCACATCCTGGAGGACGAATGTGGGCTTGACTTCCCAGCTCAGCTGGAAGGGGTCAGAGAGATCTTGTCTCAGAGCTCGAAGAGCCTACCTGGGCATGGTCGACCCAACGGGTCTGCTTGGAGGTGTTTGTTGAGCTTCCAGCAGCAGCTTCTGTGGATGGCTCCTGCCGTTTTCCTGCAGGTCCTAAGGGCTTGCATACCTCATATCCTGAGAAAAGCCTTTGAAGAGGGTGCTCCCTTCCAGCCCACGGCTGCCTCCCATCTGCTCCCCACCGAAACCAGAGGCTGTTAGCTTTTCTGGGTGTCGCCTTTCCTGATTCTTATCAGCCACTGGATTGACATGCTACTCATTAGGTCCTAATTGCCTGTACTGTTTTCCTTTGTTAAGGGCCAGTTCCAGAAGGCAGTTTTAAGTAGCTCAGATGGTATGAAAATATTGTATGTAGTTGTGTTCAGCATTAATATGACATTAATTTCCACTGGGGCTATTAAAATGTTTTTTACCCGCCACTATTTGGAGTTGAGAAATGCATTTACTAGCTGATTTATTACATCACAAAAGCTCATTAAAAAGCTGTTACTGATCGTTGACTTCAGCACCATCCCTGCCCACAGTGATTTTGTGTTGTGATGAATTGTGGCAGATGTCACTGTCACGAGTCACCCTGCAAGTGAGGATAGGATGAGGACATCTGAGCCCTGAGTCTCTCTCTGTACCTCAGTTTTTTCATCTGTAAAAATGGGGGCTTTGGAATAAAAAATCTTCAAAGATTCTTTTCGTTTTTTTTTTTTTTAACTTCAGGTTTAATGACATGTCATTTATTAATCTAGTTCTACAAACATTCTAAACATTACAGGCAACCACTCCACCTCTGTTCTGCCTCCACCCTAACCCCTGCCCAACCCAGGCATCCTTCCGACAGTAATAGGGTTATACTTATGGGTGAATGTTTTCTAAGCATTTTTCTATGCATTAACATAGTATTAACTTGTAGAACTTTTAAGGTATTGTTTTCATTTTACAATGAAAGATATTTTGAGTTAATGGAAATCTTATTTAAGTCATGTACAAATTCAATTCAATCAATGTGATTTTTCACAAAGTTAGAACAATCTAGATAAAATATTAACATAATTTTAAAGCTAAACTATTATGTTGATTTCTGTGTCAGTTTCATATATGAGTCTGTCGAAATTAACACTATAATTTTGCTCAGGAAAGCTTAATATAAAAATGTACTTGAATCAACTGTGTATTGCCATTAATCACATTCATCTTTTACCGTTTTGAACTTTTTAATTATAAAAGTAATTCCATAGACACATATTGTGTATGTATATGAGAAGAAAAGAGTCACTTCTCAGCTCCCACCCCAGCTGTTCTATCCCAGAAGAAACTTGTGTTCATTTTCTGCAGAAGCTCCAGAAATCATATTCACATAGATTGTCTTATTTAATTCTCACAGCGTCTTCCTTTAACATGCAAGGTATACGCACACACAGATACGCACGCACATCTATTCATTCACTCCTGGCTGGGATTGAGACAGCTCCTGTATGCTTAGCACTGGGATACACATTTTGGGAGTTGCACTCTGTAGATCCGGGACCTAGGTTTGGAAACGTGGAATGACTTCCTCGGGCTCTTCTAGGTAGTAAGTGGCATAGCTGATCCAGATGCAGACTAGCTTTTTTTTTTTTAGACAGGCTAGTGGTCTCGTTATTGGAAGTCTCTCCTTATTAGAAAACTCAGGGGAACTCTCAAACTTTATGTTAAGCCTTAAGGAAAATGAAGGAGGACTGGAGGGGTGAGGGTGAGATCCAGGAATGTCCCTAAAATAATATGCCGGGGATTAAACTCTGCATCTCTTTGGGGGGCCACGGCTGGCAGCTGCAGGAGGCTGCCCAGATGTAGGGGCTCACCCAATGCTGGGGAATTCAGTGGGACTTTGGGAGACCCGAGCTCCCCAAGCCATGGGAACAGGTCTGTTGTGGAGCTGTCTTGTGGCCTCCACCCACCAGCCAGCACTTGCCCGTTTCATGCTATTTACCTGGACAGAGGTCCTGAGAGAAGCCCTGTGCAGCTGTGCCCTTGGCTGACTCCTGATTTGCACTAAAACTTACAGCATTTAGTGCTGGCATGCTCAAAAATCCTCCTGGAAAGCTAGGAGGAACTGGAAGCCGTGGTCTACATGCTCTGTCCTCTTTTAACCGAAAAGATGTGTTTTCCATAAGTAACTTCCAGTAAAAAGAGAAAGAATAGCTGCTATTAGGCCAGGCGCGGTGGCTCAAGCCTGTAATCCCAGCACTTTGGGAGGCCGAGACGGGCGGATCACGAGGTTAGGAGATCGAGACCATCCTGGCTGACACGGTGAAACCCCGTCTCTACTAAAAAATACAAAAACTTAGCCGGGTGAGGTGGCGGGCGCCTGTAGTCCCAGCTACTTGGGAGGCTGAGGCAGGAGAATGGCGTAAACCCAGGAGGTGGAGCTTGCAGTGAGCTGAGATCCAGCCACTGCACTCCAGCCTGGGCGACAGAGCGAGACTCCGTCTCAAAAAAAAAAAAAAAAAAAAAAGAATAGCTGCTATTTATTGGGTCCTCTGATGGGCCAGATAGTGTGTGGAGCACTTGGCGTTGACCCTCCGTCTTCAGAACAACTCTGTGGTGGAAAGTTCAGGCCCATTTTATAGTTGAGAAAGCTGGGCATCAGAATGTTAGGTAACTTGCAAGAGGACAGAGAACTACAGTGCTGGACGGGGCTTTCAACCCCTCACCTGCTGCCTCCAAAGCACAAACTGTTGCTGGTGCTAAGCACTGTGTTTAGAAACAAAACACTCAGCATCACAGTGGTGGAAATAATTAGGTTGATTAGCCACTCTCTTTGGTGAACACTTCTATTCTTAAAGCTAATTATCTCTTGGTTTAATTAGTGTCTTCTAAGTTACTCAGTGAAACATTTGATAAGCCTGACTTCTTAGGGTAAAATTTAAAAACAATTGTGAAATCTGAACTTACGTTGGAATGTAAACAGCGAGTCCTTTACCTGGTGGTAGGGGCTTAGGAGAATCAAGGTTTTTCAAACTATGAGTCATGGTTCATTAGTGAATTATGAAATCACTTTAGTGGGTCATGATCGGCATTTTAAAGAATAGGGTGGGTTAGGATCAGATAGAGTAGAATAGGAAAATACTAGTGCATTGCACACAGCAAAGTATGTTTTGTGTAATTTTTATTGCAGTCTGTGTATGTGCATGAGTGTAAAATGTATTTCTCACTGTAGGTCATAGTTTTTATAAAGTTAGCTTTGGAAAGAAATGTGAGCAGATGAATATTAAATTGCTCACTGTTCTTTTCTGTAGCATGGCTTACCATCAGTTCCTAACAGAACCACACTTAGTCTGTCTGCATTCGAGCTATTTTCTGTACAGATCTCTGTGTTAATCTTTCTGCAGATCCTCGATTAGATGGATATGCTTGTTAGACTCGAAACATGTTTTAGACACTGAGGGAGGACAAAGTGACATTTCCAAAAGCTGGGGTGAGTTAATAGCAGAGGTGGAACCAGAATTAGATTATTTATGGATTCTTTTCAGACTGGAAAAAAGAGGGGTGAGCAGTGGCTCGCATACTGAGGTCAGCGAGCAGCTGTTCCTGCAGAGATGGAGCTAGAGAACAAGAGAAATGGACTTTGATTGTAGCAGTAGGGACTGGGCTGAACCTGGGGAAGGATTTCCCCATGGTAAGCAGTGTGTGTGTGTGCACACATGTGCGTGTGTATGTGTGTGCATGCACACGTGCACGTGTGTGTGTCACCCTCCTCTGGAGGTCTCTAGAAGAGTGAGATAAATTGCCTGCTGCCATGGCGTCCTGTCTGGGGGCAACGGGAGGATAGGTGAGTCTGAGGTTTTTCCCACCCCAAGATGTTCTCATTCACTTAGCCACGCTCTCCCTCTCTCCCATCAGCAAGGATAATCTGGAGCTGGCCGTGTTTCTGTCCTCAGCTGAGGGTGGTTATGATGAATCCTGTGGTGCTCTGCTGGGCTGCAGTTAGCTTTGCTTTTCATCCGGATGTCAAACCAAGCGTGCGGCAGCTGTGATCAGCTGTTGGGAGAGGGGGAGTCGGGCAGGGAGAGGGTAGCTCCTGGCCTCCTGCCAAACCCTAGTCGAGTCCCTAGTGTCCACTTCTCAGTTGTGTCTTTCTGTTGCTGACTCTTATCACTGCACCCTTTTCTATCTTTGTATGTACATCTCTTTTCCTCTTCCTCTTCTTCTCTTCTCTCATCTCTTTGGACAACGGAAAACCAACAGGCTTTTATGTGGGCCTTTTAGAGCAGCCAATTCATTTATGGCAGGAGAAGGACCAAAGAGCACCTACTTCTGAATGCCCCTACATTGTGGCCATTGGTAAGGTGCCCTATGATAACGGAAAGAAAGCCCAGATTCAGCCAGACTCGCATTCCTACCCTGACTCTGCCTTTACTGGTCACGAGACCTTGGCCACACACTTCAACTTCTCCAAGCCTCAGGTTCCTCCTATGTTATGCTGGGGTAACAATGCCTGCCGGAGGATGCTATAGTGAAGATGAAATGTGAAACCTTCCAGAAAAGCCCTTTGCTCAGGGATTGACCTGGGCAGAGTCCCTGCCTGCCTTCCTTGGCAGCCACTATCACTGCTTGGTGGCCTGACACCACCCACCTCTTTTTGTAGCCCAGGACTTGCTTTGCTTTTATTGAGCAGCAAAGAGCTGTTGAATTCCATGGAGAAAACTGTTCCAGGAAGGGTCATAGTTCTGGTACCAGCCTCTTGTCATTATTCCAGGCTTAGAAAAATGTGAGTCTGAGGAAATGAGCTAGTTTTCACATGAATCATTCTGGAATGGGGGTGAAAAGGCAAGGGTGAGGGAAAACCCAAGGCTTCTCTGTGGGTCTGAGAAAGAGGCATGAGCTCACGTCAGGCGTTAACATTTTATAGTTTAAACCGTGCAGACAGATCAGGAACATGATTAGCAAAACAGAATACTGATCAACTATGATGCTTCATGACCCTCCCATCCCAAATTCACTCAGCCTCCAGCTTGGTCTGGATCAGCCTTCTTTCTGGTTCCAGAATGCAGCCTTGAAACAAGGCCAGCCCCTCTGGTGGCCGTAGTCCTGAAGCATCTGGAAGGGGAGGAAGCCCGAGACTGCCTGCTGGTGTCTGCATCTTCCCCGAGCCCCCTGGCTGCAGAGCACCATGCAGGGTGTCTGGGTCTCCCCTACCCACACAGAGGTCACAGGCTAGTGGGAGGCCCAGGTGGACCCACTGGCCTGGACTACCCTCAAATGCCCTGGGCTCCTTCGGGAGTTGAAGCCTGACACCAAAGTAAGCTTTGGGAGCTATTGGAGAGAGTCGTAAAAACATCTTTTTAGGACATTTCTAGGCTGACATTGGCTTTTTTGGACTTCAGTCCTTTTAGGAAATTTGTTGGTTAGGCCATAGATTTCGCCCACTTCCCCCTATTTCCCAAGTCAATGCCAAGGGCATGCATGCCTGATGCTCTAGCAAGCCTTTGAGGTTTCACCCAGAGAATTACCACCCTGTTCTCCATCCCCTCCCGATCTTAACACCACATTTCTCTTTGGGCAGGTTTAAGGATTACCGAGAGCCGCCCTGGGCCCCGAACCCTTATGAGTTTTCCAAACAGTACTGGTTTATTCTGTCCGCCCGTCTGGCTTTTGTCATCATCTTCCAGGTGAGTTGTTGGGATAAGGAACAGCCCATTCGAATCCGAGCTGCAGGGGTAAGGATACTGCACTCATTTCTTGCACCTACCTCCAGGTTCCCGTGGTACTCTGTGACGTGAGAAAGCTTCATGTGTGGCAGGCAGAAGTGAGGGCTTCTTTCCTGGGTGAGGCAGGAGGACTCTTGAGAGGGCTTTCTTTAATGGGTGGACTTTGCAGACAGAGAATAAAACACAGTGTAAGGTTACAAGACAGATGTGGAGTAAGTTGCAGGGTGGAGATAGATTCCTGTTTAAACCTAAGGCGAAGAAAGGAAAGGGGCCATTGAAACCAGAGTCCCAGCCCGGGGCAGACAAACAGCCCATCTCATCTCTGCAGTCATGAAAGAACTCAGGTTTGGAACCTTTCTTCTTGCACTCTGGGCTCCTCCTTTGTTAGTGTTGTTTCAGCCACTGAGACATCTGGTGGGAAGGGCCCCCAGAGCCGTTGAGCCATCCCTGAGTGAATAGCAAACTCGAGCCCAGTGATTCCTATCTGGGACAATAGCCACAGCTCCAATTGCATCGCTGAGATTCTCTGAGCTCGAGGGCCCCCAATTCCCACTCTGGATGCCCCCGGTCTTCAAGCAGGGCTGAAGAACGAGCCCAGATCCTTTTCTCTTTGGCTCCCTCAGGCTTTTGTATTCCCTGAAGGCAGATCTCTGGGGGGCTCTAAAGTATCCTGCCCCCAGACCCCGGCCCAGAAAGTGGAGAAGCCCATCGGCTAGGCTTTCACCTAAAGAAGACAGCCATTCTTCCTCTGGAGAGATGGGGGCGATAAGTTTGAATGATCGCTCAGACATCCCCTGCTGCCCCACCCCCGGAGTCTCCTCACTTTCCCATATGTCACATGTCACATTCCACTCACGCCAGAAGGAATGGATTGAGAGGAAGAGTGTGTGACTTGGTGAAGCAGCTCGCAAGCACCCAGGATGCCCAGGAGCCTCTGGAAGCAGCAGTTGGTCTCCAGCGTCTTCCCCTGAACCCCTAGGAACATGTAGGGTTCAAGGGCTCAGTCACAGTCCCAGAGGGGAAAAGGCACGTGAGTGCGTAACTGGCAGCCAGAGAAGAGTATCACAATGGGAGGAGTGTGTTGGGTAAAGCTGGGTGAAATGTGACTTGGGGAATTGGATGGGAATCAGATGCATTCATTGAGCCATGCCAGGCATTGCTGTCATGTATTCATTCACTGAGACAGTAAATCCTCCAGGGAGAAGCAGTCCTAGCCTGCCGTGTGCACCAGCAAAGGGATGTGGCTTAGCAGCCAGAAGGAAGACCACTGCAAGTGTGCGCCAAAGCCTAGACCCGATCGAGGCAAGCTGGACGCAGGGGTTCCCAGCGAGGCAGGGTTAGCCGGGGTGGCTGCAGTGACTGAGAACGGTATAAGGTGAATGTCAGCAGTGCACCGGGTCAGCGAAGGCCCAAAGTCAATGCGAAAACCCCAAGTCCGTCTCTAGTGTAGAGGATAGAGAGAGCCAGATGGAGGGAGGAGAGGAGCAAGTGGCACAGTGACAGCCCAGGAGAAGCCACTGGGCTTTGTCGTCACTTTCTAGAAAACCACTTTCCATTTTCTAAAGCACGGAGGGCCTGGAGGCTTAGAGGCCAAGAAGCAAGAACTGGACACATGGGAACACTCTGAGGATGGTGTGGGGGCACAAGTCCTGGTGAAGGGAAGAAGCAGTAGCTACTACTGACGGAGTCCTGCTCTGTGCCAGGCACTGCCGCAGATGCCCCACACGTATTAACCCATTTCATCCTGACAGCCACTCCAGGGTAGGCACTGTTGCCACTGCATTTTATGGGTGAGGACACCAAGTCAGAGTTACGCTCATTGGTTGCGATCACTGGGCTGGTAAGTTGCAAAGCCAGGATTGACATGGAGGCATTCTGCTCCAGGGTCACCACCTCGCCGGGCCAGGCCTCTCCAACTTGGCCTCTCTCTCCTTGGCTTTCTGCAGAACCTCGTGATGTTCCTGAGCGTCCTCGTGGACTGGATGATTCCAGATATCCCCACGGACATCAGCGACCAGATCAAGAAAGAGAAGAGCTTATTAGTGGACTTCTTCCTGAAAGAGGAGCACGAGAAGCTCAAGCTGATGGATGAGCCAGCCCCGAGGAGCCCAGGAGGTGGGGATCGAAGCAGGAGCCGGGTAGCCAGCTCAGCACCTTCGGGCCAAAGCCAGCCAGGCAGCGTGATGTCGTCAGGCTCTCAGCACACCAATGTGTGAGCAGTTCAGCCTGCAGCAGAGGAGGGCACGGCAGCAGAGACACGCACGTGCACGCAAGCGTGTTCCTGCCCCCACAAGGCGTGCTGTCTGTCTGCAGGGGCCTGGCTTGATGGGCTCTTGAAGAGGGAATATGTGTAGAAAGAAAGAGGCTGAGAGAATGGGTGTAGGAAGGAAGAGAAATGATGCTACTTTTCAGAAACTTCAAGCTTAAGTTTCTTTTAGGTCCTCTTTTAAGCTGCATCCTTTTGAGGTATCGGAACCCCACTGGGGTCTCTCCACCCCAGAGTTCTCAGGCACTGCAAGCATTCCCACATGCCCTGGGGCACCCTCCTGTACTTCACCATCATTTCTGACTCTGACCAGCTGTAAGAGAAATGCAGTCAGGAGCACGGCATCCCCTACCTACTATCACTAGTGACTCAGAAAACTGAGTCACTTGCAATGGGGCTGCCACAGTCTCAGCAGATGCAAATTAAGTTACAGGGCTGAATGGTGCAGCCGCTGGACCTGATAGGAAGATGCAAAGGTCCAAACCTGGGCTTGTCTCCAGTTCACGTCACAAAAACATTTGGAGCTAAATGCAAGTAACTCTTATTTTACGAAAGTTCAGATTTAAAATAATAAAATAAATGGACACGTTCTTTATAAAGATGCATCTGTTGTCTTTGATGCCTTGTCTCTCCGTTTCCTTCCTTCCTTCCTTCCTTCCTTCCTTCCTTCCTTCCTTCCTTCCTTCCTTCCTTCCCCCTCCCCTTTTCTCCCCTCCCCTCTTCTCTCCTCTCCTTGCCTTTCCTTTTGGTATTTATTGAGGTTCTACTGTGTGCCAGGCATTGTTCTCAGACTGGAAATAGAGCAGAAGATAAAAGAGACAAAATCCCTGCCTCATGAAGCTTACATCCTGGGGGAAGACAGACAGTAAGCTAAATGTACAGTGTTTTGGATAGTAATAAGTGCTATGGAGAAATGTTAGGTAAGACGAGTAGACAGGAAGTGTGAAGGCACAGGAGGTAAGGGGTTTACCATTCTAAATACAAATTAATGACAAACCCCAGATGGTGAAGAGGTTACATCTTGCAATACTAACATAATCAATAGGTAGCAGCTTCCCAGAGTGCCATGCCGAGAACATGATGCAAAGTCGGAAGCACGGGCCAAACATCACTCATCATTGCCTTTCCTACACCTCAGGCCCACCTGCTGCCCAGAAATCTGGTGCACAATCGCTTCATCCTAGTTCCTTGCAGGTCAGCCTGGCTAGAGTCCAACTGAATGCCTGAGTGAAAGCTGCAGGGGGGATGGTACTTCAGGGGAAAAATGAGGGCTATGGTTCTGCTGTTTCAGCACACCTGGCAATGTGCGGGCCTGTAGGTGCTGGCTGGTCACCAGTGCCGCCCATCATGTTTCTGGTTCCTTCCTAGGAGCATGCAGAATTGCATTGACTGCGAACCCATACTCAGGAAAGCGGCTTCTTCTTCTGTGGGGATAACAGGACGTAGATGCAGCTCTTAGTGAGAGCAGTAGGCTAACGTACTCCAGGCCACTCCTGGACAGGAAATCTTACAACCAGTTTTAATTTCCTCACCTTTTTTTTTTTGAGAGGGAGTTTCGATCTTGTAGCCCAGGCTTGAGTGCAATGGCGCGATCTCGGCTCACCGCAACCTTTGCCTCCCGGGTTCAGGCGATTCTCCTGCCTCAGCCTCCCGAGTAGCTGGGATTGCAGGCATGTGCCACCAGACCTGGCTAATTTTGTATTTTTAGTAGAGACTGGGTTTCCCCATGTTGGGCAGGCTGGTCTTGAACTCCCGACCTCAGGTGATCTGATGGCCTTGGCCTCCCAAAGTGCTGGGATTACAGGTGCCAGCCACAGCATCCGGCCTCTCACATCTTAATATGCAAACTTACCACTTGAGCTGAGGTTCAGACTACAGCAGTATGGAACACTGCACCATTTGACAACAGGCTTTACCTGATTTGGGGAGAGTGCGGTGACCAGTGGGAGGAAGATGTTATTACAAGGAGCACTGATGACATGGAGATTCCAGGCCTATCAAAGGAAGCAATCCCCAGGGATGACTGCCAGTGTGGGTGGCGTTGACATTTGCAGGAAGCAGTGACAGTCCATGGTCAAGGTCAAGGGCTGCCTCCACCACCAAGACACCCACTTGGCTCCAATCGTGCTATCTCCAGGCCCCTTGGCTGCTCATGGCTGGTTCAGGAGCTGCCTGTTTTTCTTCCTCTTTTTTAAATTGAAAGAAACATTTTTGTATCATCATAAAGGTTAAGCTTGCATACCAAGAAATATTCAGATAGTCCAACAAACAATGAAGCAAATAAAATCACCCATAATCCCCAAATCTATAATCGACATTGGCACTTACTGTGTCTTGGAGACTCTCATCCCCCCCCCCCCCCCCCCCCCCCCCTAATTTCTTTTAATCACAGTTATGCTATTTTAAAGCAGAAAAGTATCTTGAGACAAGTCGCAATCAGTTTGGAAGTTTATTTTGCCAAGGTGAAGGACATTCCCAGAAGGAAAGAACATGGGATCGCAGAAAGTCTGTGGTCTGTGCCTTTTTCTGAAGATGATGTTGAACGTTTCAATATTTAAAGGGGAAAAAGTGGGCTGGGGGTGGTTAAAGGGGAGGGTGTGATCTCATTACTGAATCCACATGTTACAAGAGAAAAGGAGCAGGTGGGAGAACAGCCCATTATGTGTTTTTCTGGTGCTCAGTAAATTGGCATTTCCCGTAAGATAGGGTAAACATAGAGGAGCTGCCTAGCCTTTTCTGTGTAGCTCTCTGCTTCGGAACAAAAGGAAAGGCAGCTTCTTGCATGACTCAGCTTTCAGCTTCGTTTTTTGCTTTTGGCAGATTGCTTTGGGGTCCTGAGTTTTTATTTTCCTTTCATGGTATATATGCTGTCTTTTCATCTTTTTTCACTTCATGTATCTCATCCGTCCTTTTATTCCAATAAACATGGATTCATCCAAAGTGTGTACTGAACCCCTATGCGTCAGCCTCTGTGAGGCGCTTTGGATGTATCACCCAACAAAACACAGATTCCTGCCCTCAGGAGCTTAGGCTCTGTGTGTGGGTCAGAGAGGCAGAGCCAACAGTGAGAGTACACTATTAATACACAGTGGGTCAGAAGGTGATCACTGCTGTGCAAAAAGAGAAAGAAGGGCAAGGTAAGGGTATTGGTAGTGAGGGAACAGGCTCTCTGGCTGCCAGCTCCAGGAACCTCCAGGTGTTCAGCTGTCTGGCAGTTCTGGAACTCAGTCCGTTCTGGTTTTTTTGGAAGCTTCATCAGTAGGCAGGATTGGTTAAATCATTGGCTGTCCTGGAGCAACTTAACCTACAGCCCCTTTCCCCTCTCCAGATGTTAGGGGTGGGGCTGAAAGTCTTAACCCTCTGATGCTGCCTCCATCTTTCTGGTGACCAGCTCCATCCTGAAGCTACCCAGGGTCTGCCAGCCATCAACTCATTAGCATACAAAATGACACTTCACTTTGGGATTCCACTGATTTTAGGAGTTACGTGTCAGGAAACAAGGATGAAGACCAAGTGTGTACTTCACTATATTACAGACCAGAGGGAGATTTTCACTCGCAAGGGATTCAACTTTCTTCCCCTCTTCCACCAGAAGGAATACAGGAATTTTATAATTTGCCCCCATTCCCCAGGCCCAAAGTCTCAGCAGCACTCATGTTACTAGCCAGACCACCAGATGTGCTTGCTTTACCCCAGCAGCGGTAGGGGCTTAGGCTAAGTAAAGAGAACTTTCCAAAGGACTTGCTAACCTGGGTGAAGACATGGTAGGTGCACTTTTAATTTAAAAATAAAGCAAACAATAAAGCCTCCTTCCCTGAGCCCTTTAAGGAAATAATGAAAAATTTTTATTCTATTGTGACATGCAAAAAAAAAAAAAAAAAAAAATCTGTGAGCAAAAATCTGAAACACTAAAGAAAAAGATATTGTTCATTATCCAATTCCTCCTTTCTAGAAATAATAGTAAATATTTCAGTTTAATTGTGTTCCTATGGTATATGTACCATAACATTCGTTGATTCGTAACAGCATTTATTTTGTTTAATTATAAAAGTGATCCATGCTCATTGAAGAAGGCTTAGAAAATGCAAGCAATAAAATGTCCATTGAAAAGTTTAAATTACCTGAATTTTTACCTCCAAGAGCTAATTTGCAATCAGTCTTTTCTTCTATTCACTCATTTTCATGTACAATTGATTGCAATCACTCCACACACATTAACTTGTAGACTTAGTTAACAGAGAAATATCTACCAGCCCCAGGTAGACGTTATTATGAAGGGTTTATTGACAAACAGTGTCTATCACTGAGTGGTTTCACCATTCTTATGGAAAACAAAAATAAATGGAATCGACTTGATGGTTGATTCAAATAAATAATCTTAAGGGTCTTTTCTTTATGTGCTCTTTGTGAAAAAGAATAGCATAAAGTAAGAGATGAGACTTTCCTTCACGTGCTCTCCTTCACAGTCCTTCCAGATCCAAAGGGTCTATTATATCCCACTTGTGATGATGGAATTATTCTATCCTCAAGAAAGCTTTTAGAGATGCAGAAAATTATCACTACATCTCCGCTCAGTAAAATGGCCTAATTTTGCTTTTCAGTAAGAGAAATGGGAGTTTTTTGTTTTGCTAACCCTCCCAGCACAATATTCTAATCTTGCAAGTGAGGTTAGTCATTGTTAAGAAAAATAGAAAGGGAATGTGCCAGTTGCTGTTCTGAGTGGTCATAAATTGTAGTAGGACAGTCTGATAGATGCAGGAGGAAGATAAGGGGGATGGTCCTGGGAGAATCTTCCACCAGCCTGTGCACTGGGAGGAGGGGGTGGAGACTCGGGAAGTTGGAGCAGTTTGCAGAGGGAGGAGCCTAGTCTCCCCAGTTCCTGGGTGGTGACCTGGGATTCAGTCTGTGAGAGGAGGGTCTGTTAACAGGAACTCCCTCACTCTGCTGAGAGATTCTTTCCTTTTCACCCAATAAACCCTGCCCTACTCACCCTACAATATGTCCACGTGCCTAAATTATCCTGGGCATGTGACAACAATTTTTTTCTACAACAATTCCAGCAGGCTGTGGAAGGCATTTTCTGGAGAGAAAAAAAAAAAAAAAAAAAGATGGGAAACCAAGGGACAAATCTTTGCCCCATGGCTTCTTTGAAATATATAGCCATGTAGGGTTTGTGGTTAAAAATGAATTGGGAAAACTCTTCGCTCTTTTTATATTGTCATATCTATCTCTTAGTTCACCTGAGTACACCTTCAGGTCGAAAAATATTAACAAGTTGGTGTTAAAGATGCCACCAAAGTCCCTCAGGACTTAGGTGCTCATTCCCCCAGCTGGTGATGGTCACAAGTGAGTCACTGTGGAATTGCCTCAAGTGTAAGGGAGTTGCCCAGGCCATGGTCACTGTCCCACTCTGGGGCAGCCCACATCCAGTGACTCATCCCTGCAGGGAGATAAGACCCACCCTGCCTTGATTCTAACTCTAAATGCTACTCCAGCTCCAGAGCTTTCTGTGGGATTGTCTGAGGCCTCTGTTGCAACATATTGCAGTTCAGCTTCTCCCTCTGCCTAATTCTGCTTCCCTCACTAAGCAGATGCCCCAGGAATCTCTAGCATGCAAGGTCTGCAGGTCTTAGACTCTGCTTTCCAGAGAAACTGACCTAAGACATGGGGTATTTGGGTGGTATATTCTCTGAGCATATACATCTCTGAAATTGCTTTTATGTTGGAACAATGACTTGGCTGGATTTACCATTCTCAGGTCACCATCCTTCCTTTCAAAACATTGTGGCTATGGCGATTAATCCACACTCTTCTAGGGTTTCAGAGGAAAAGCCTCTGGAAGAAGCCTGATTGATATGCCTTTGTAAGCCTTTTCCCCCTACTGCTTTGGTGCTAGTAGGGTTTTGAAATTTATTCTTGTAACTCAAAAATTTCACTGGGCTGTGTCTCCGTGTGAGTTTCTTTTATTTAATGTGCCTAAAATGTAATGATCGTATTTGATCTGCACAGTCACTTACTTTTCATCTCTGAAAAGTATTCTTCCAGTACAGGAATGGATCTCAGCATATCTATTCTGAGGTTTTGGTTACTTTGGGAAAACACTGCAGTTTTAACTTGGTTCTCCAGTTTTTAATCTTCAGCCCACCACCTTCTTTCTCAACATGTCCTTGTCCCATTCCCCTATACTTCAGGAGCACCCTCCTCCCAGTGTTACTCTTTTCTCTGTCTCCTTCCCCTGAATCAATCCATCTATCCTCCCCACTATGTTTTTCAAGCAGCATCTTGAGCTCTTACTCATATGAAACTCACGGTTCCTCTGGAAGAGAGTAGGGCTAACCACCCAAAGCCCTACTCGCCTGCACTTCTCTTGCCGATGATGTCCTTACCTTTACCTGCAGCATCTATTTTTCAAGACACATTCCTTGGCTAGTGAATTAGGAGGCTGGGCTGGGTAAGCCCTAACATTCATTCCTGTTCTGTCAGGTACAATCCAACAGGTTCTCCACAGTATGGCCAAAGTGAAGAGTGTGGCTCACTGTCAGTGACTCAGTCTTACCTTCCACACTGCCATTGTCTTCTGCAACTCAGGCCCTGGGCATTTGTGTCTCAGATATCCCAACCCAAATAAGTAGAGGTAATCAATGACTGTGATTCTCAGCCTTGCCCTGCCTATGGCAGTATCTGATCCACTCCGCTACAGCAGAGGGCGCCAGAGAGCAGAACCCACCACTTCAGGCTCAGCCAGGAAGGTCTGGAAAGCACAGCTTAATTATAGCTGCTCAGAAGGCAGCTGTAATTAAAAAATTAAAAAATAATAGATGTTGCAGTGGATGTGGTGAAAAGGGAATACTTCTACACTGCTGGTGGAAATGTAAACTAGTACAACCACTGTGGAAAACAGTTACAGGGATTCCTTAAAGAACTAAAAGTAGGCTGGTTGTAGTGACTCATGCCTGTAATCCCAGCACTTTGGGAGGCCGAGGTGGGTTGATCACTTGAGGTCAGGAGTTCAAGACCAGCCTGGTCAACATGGTGAAACCTCATCTCTACTAAAAATACAAAAATTAGCTGGGCCTGGTGGCACCTGCCTGTAATCCCAGCTACTCAGGAGGCTGAGACAGGAGAATCGCTTGATCCCGGGAGGTGGGAGTTGCAGTGAACCGAGATTGTGCCACTGCACTCCAGCATGGGTGACAGAGCAAGACTCTACCTAAAAAAAAAAACAACAACAACAAAAAAAAGAACTAAAAGATCTACCATCCAATCCGCAATCCCACTACTGGGTATCGACCCAGAGGTAAAGAAGTCATTATATTAAAAAGACACTTGCACACACGTTTATAGCAGCACAATTCGCTGTTGGAAAAATCTAGAACCCAAACACCCATCAACCAACAAGTGGATAAAGAAAATGTGGTATATGTATACCATGGAATACTACTCAGCCATAAAAAAGAATGAAATAATGGCATTTGCAGCAACTTGGATGGAGCTGGAGACCATGCTTCTAAGTGAAAGAACTCAGGAATGGAAAACCAAGCATTGTATGTTCTCACTTACAAGTGGGAGCTAAGCTATGAGGACGCAAAAGCATAAGAATGAGATAATGAACTCTAGGGACTTGAGGGAAAGGGTTAGAGGGAGGGTTAAAAGACTACCCATTGGGTGCAGTGTATACTGCCCAGGTGACTGGTGCACCAAAATCTCAGAAATCACACCTAAAAAACATCCATGTAACCAAACGGCACCTGTTGTTCCCCAGAAACTATAGTAATCGTCATCATCATAAAAAGAAGGCAGCCCTATTTGCACATCTGGTGAGCTTCTTGCCCCCATCCTCTTCTTTCCTGTTCTCCTCTACAGCAGCAAATGAACCAGGCTTAAATCATTCTCAGGAATTGCATCCTGACCCGGTGGAACCCACTTAACTCTTCGACCTTCCCAAGGCTTGTACAGCTTTATCTCCAGAAAGCAAGTACGAGGCAAAAGCCAGATGGGAATTCAAAAAGACAGCTCTGCACATGAATTCAGGAACCTTCATGTTTTATTGCCCCTCCTTTCTCACACTTCTTGTCAGCCTAGCAGAGAGAAAAGTGGAGGACTGAGGCTTCCAAGCCAGGATGTCCTCTCTAATTAGGGGAATGAAGCCACAGGCCCTAAAGGAAAGAGACATTCTTTTGACAGGGATCCCACATCATAACCGGCTCCTAGTTTTCTCCCAGCATGATGGACTCTGGTTGGCCTGCATCGAATTCTTCAGAGTATGTGTCAACTTCTATCAAGAACCACATTTGCTTGGTCTGGGTGAGGCTGCTAGTTGAGAAACAGATGAGGCCCTAACATAGGCCTCCCTATCCTTTTAGATGGGCCTCATTCCTACTTCTCTGGGAAACTCTTCTTATTTCCTGCCCTGTCAGCTTCACACTTGGCTTTCTTATTTGCAAACTCCAGGCTTCTCTAGATCCACTTGTCTCTTTTGATTCTTTTTTCCTTCCTTGATTTCATCTGTCTTCTCAGTGTCCCCAGTCTCCTTCCAGATACCCCTGTAAAGTTCTTCCCCACGTAGGTGGACAGCAGAGGTACAGCACTTTTCCATGTACCTTATGTCAAAAGCAGGTCGTATCATGAACGTGGGCAGATCCTGGTTTTGTGGGGATAGAAGATCCTGTAATTTTAGAGACTCTTTTAAAAAAAAGCACCCATAATTATAAAATAGAATTAGGTGCAATTGTGAGTATTTATTTAGCATGAAAATAGAAATCACAACAAAATATAAATTTCAGGCTAATATCACACATGTCATCAGAAAACACAAATAACTTCACTTTTTATGAACTGACACATATGTTTATAATAGTTCAATGCTTTCCCCTCCACCTCTTTGGCTGAATGCTCTTTGATTGCTTTTTCATAACAATATTTTCAATAAGGAGAAGAAAAGATAATTCAGTCTTTCTTCCAACAAGTTTGATCAACATTTGCTTTGCATTTCTGATAGAAAATATCAACTTAGAAAATTTTCTTTCAGTTCCACACCTTATTGTTGGTAATTTCATGTGAATCTTACTGTCAAATTTGGGAAAACGTCTATCGAGGTTTTTTTTTTTCCCCCTATATAAGCTCTAAGAAAGTTGTTTCTCCTCCACTATCCACATATCCTATATCCTTAGAGTCCTGGGCACCCTTGAAAGGTGCCTTGAGGTCGAAACTATACTAGCTTCACTGTAAATGTACCTGTCATCGTTAACTCTGTTTTATCTGGTCACTGAACTGAAGCCTGGAGGGGTTAAGCAAGTTACGCAAGTCACACAGCTACAAGGACTTCCATTCTGAGGTTTAGACTCCAGCCTGGGCTTAGGAATACGATGCTGCCCACCTTGGACTGCACAGGCCCCCCCTGGGTTCTCTGCTGGAGGCCCAAGGAGAAATGCCAGTGGACAGGGTGTAATAACAGTAATACCACCACCATTCCACCTGCTAGGAGCCACTTTCTGTGCTAAGAACTCCCCGCTCATCTCCACGTGCAGCCTTCACCAGCTTCTGTGAACAGTTTGTATTGACCATTTTACACGTACCTGGTATGAACCACATACAGCACCAACTCGGATTACAAGTCCCTCTTTTCCCCGTTCATCGCATGCATGCCCACATGGTTTTTAACAAAGCCAGATCAAGAGGTCACGCACATTTCCCTCTTGAGGTCTCCTGCCCTGGATTCATCCAAATTCCCCAGGGCGTATTGCATTCAGAGGAGGTTTTCAGAGGCTCCCCTAAAGAAATATCAGAAGAGTCTTCAGTCCTCTCTGGCAAATGTTCTGTGTGGCATATGTGGAGACACTTGCTCTCTCCACATTGATGCTCTTGACGAACAGATTTCTTTTCTTTCTTTCTTTCTTTCCTTTTTTTGTTACATGGATAAGTTCTTTAGTGGTGATTTCTGAGGTTTTGGTGCACCCATCACCCAAGCAGTGTACACTGCACCCAGTGTGTAGTCTTTTATCCCTTACCCCGCCACCCTTCTCCCTGAGTCCCCAAAGTCCATTGTATCATTCTTACACCTTTGCATGCTCATAGCTTAGCTCCTACTTACGAGTGAGAACATACAATGTTTGGTTTTCCATTCCTGAGTTACTTCACAATGATCTCCAATTTCATCCAAGTTGCCATGAATGCTATTATTTCGTTCCTTTTAATGGCTGAGCAGTATTCCATGGTGTATATATACCACATTTTCTTTTTCCACTTGTTGATTGATGGGCATTTAGGTTGGTTCCATATTTTTGCAATTGTGGATTGTGCTGTAAACATGTGTGTACAAGTATCTTTTTCATATAATGACTTCTTTTCCTCTGGGTAGATACCTGGGAGTGGGATTGCTGGATCAAATGTTGGGTCTACCTTTAGTTCTTTAAGGAATCTCCATACTATTTTCCACAGTGGTTGTACTAGTTTACATTCCCACCAGCAGTGTGAAAGCGTTCCCTTTTCACCACATCCATACCAACATCTTTTATTTTTTGGTTTTTCAATTATGGCCATTCTTGCAGGGGTAAGGTGGTGTCCCATTGTGGTTTTAACTTGTATTTTCCTGATAATTAGCGATGTTGAGCTGATTTTTTTTCATGTATTTGTCGGTCATTTGTATATCTTTGTTTGAGAATTGTCTGTTCATGTACCTTGCCCACTTTTTGATGGGATTATTATTACTTTTTCTTGCTGCTTTGTTTGAGTCCTTGCGGATTCTGGATATTCGTCTTTTGTCAGATGCATAGATTGTGAATATTTTCTCCCACTTCGTGGGTTGTCTGTTTACTCTGCTGATTATTTCTTTTGCTGTGCACAAGCTTTTTAGTTAATTAGGTCCCATCTTGATGAATAGATTTCTAATCACAGTGAAGTCATGAGCCACACTTGGGCTCCAAGGTTGTCCCTATTGTGCCACAAGGACAAGATCCTGGAGGGTCTTTGCCTCACCACATACCATGCCAAATTCAGCTCTTCCCCAGGAACTCCCAGCTCTTTGTATTAAGCCATGTTCACTAGCCTAAACTCCTCTTCCATGTGGAGACATCCCCTCTGAGGTGGATCCACTCTGATAAAGACTGATTTTGGATTAGGAGTTGGGTATCTTAGTGTCCAGGAGAATCATTCTAGTTCCTTCTCAGCAAGCAGCTCTCCAAACCAAGATGAATCTAAGAGATTGCCCATCTCAAGCTACAGAAGATCCCACTCTCTCTCCACTCTGAGTGGTGTATCATCCCACATTTATGTAAATGTCAGCCCTCACTGAACCTAGAGTCTCTCATCTGACTGGGCAGAGATGGCGTGTGGGGTGGAAGGAGAGAATTCTAACACTCTGTCACACACAGGCGAAGAAACGGAGGCTCAGAGAAACTCTGCCTCTGCTCAAGAACCCAAAGCCAGTGGACACCAGAGCCAGAAGTCAAACTGCACCCTGCCGCAGCCCAGAGTCTGCTCCTGACCCTCACTGGAGAAAAGGGAGAGGCGTATTTCTAAAGCTATCCCTGTTTGGGTGAAGTACGGCAACAGGTTTCACATGGTGATGAGGAAGCATACTAAAACGCTCTCCGTTTCGGAGCCAGACTTGGGTCCTAGTCCCTGCTCTCCATTGACGTAAATGCCATAACTTCTCTGTGCTGCTTTCCCCATCTGAAGGATGGAAATCCCTTCCCTGCCTCCTTCTCATGGTTGTCTTTGGTAAGCCATAGAGCACTAGATCAGTATCAGGGAGGTGCTGTAATGAACCCAAGCAAATCGAAGAAGACAAACACTATCATCAATGACCAGAATAAGTTTATGTCTAGTATAAGATCCATTGGTAGACGACTGCGGCCAATGATGAACTTAAAGTCCAGGTGATGCCAGTCCAAGAGGCGGGTGTATGTGCCAGGAAGTGGAACATTTGTGTGCGGGAACCATCTCTGCTGAGGACATGACACTGCCTGGTTAGTATTCTTGCCATCGCTATGTTTGCTAAACTCTATTTCAGGACTGGGTTTCCAGATGAGTCAACTATTGAGGAAGACCTCAGCTGCAATGCCACTGCACAGGATTCACTAAATAATTATTGTCTTTTCCCCCCAACTTCTGTTAACATGTCTTGGCTTTTAAAACAAGTGTCTTGCTTTGACGTCGAATAAATATGTAGTGGTTTCTTAAAAACATTGCACTGACTTCATTAAAAACATATCGAGTGGTGCTCAAGTATAAATTTTAGTCACTAGACCATGATTTTCAGAAAATACATTAATTTAAACTAATTTTTCATGGTTTTTGTGGTTTCCTTGAGTGGCTCCTTATATCTATCGACCAAAGAAAAGAGAGTTCATTGTGGGAGAGGGTAACTTCTGTATTGAAATGCTTCATCATCAAGACTGAAATCCCTCAGAAGAAAATCAGCTTTTCAACTGATTTTTGGATGATTTCTCTATAGCTTCATGACACATCTAGAAACCAAGAGGGTGATTCTAGACACACCACTTGTTAGAGATGCTGTGTTAGTCTGCATTTGCATTGCTATAAAGAAAAACCCGAGACTGGGTAATTTATAAAGAAAAGAGGTGAATTTTGGCTCATGGTTCTGCAGGCTGCACAGGAAGTGTGGTGCTGGCATCTGTTTCTGGTGAGGTCCTCCGGAAGCTTCCAATCATGGGGTAGGTGAAGGGGAGCAGGTATCACATGGCAAGGGAGAGGGCAAGAGAGGGGGTGGGACCTGCCACACTCTTTTTTCTTTAAAGTTTTAATTTGCATTTATTATGAATGAAATTAAACATCTTTTCATTTGCTTAAAATCCATTTTTATTCTGTATCCTTATATATATATTTTTTCTTTATACCCTTCTGAATTCTTTTTTTTAAATTATACTTTAATTTCTGGGGTACATGTGCAGAACGTGAAGTTTTGTTACATCGGCATACATGTGCCGTGGTTTGCTGCACCCATCAACCCGTCATCTACATCAGGTATTTCTCCTAATGCTATCCCTCCCCTAGCCCCCCACCTGCCGACAGGCCCTGGTGTATGATGTTCCCCTCCCTGTGTCCATGTGTTCTCATTGTTCAACTCCCACTTATGAGTGAGAACATGCGGTGTTTTGTTTTCTGTTCTTGTGTTAGTTTGCTGAGAATGATGGTTTCCAGCTTCATCCATGTCCCTGCAAAGAACACGAACTCATCCTTTTTTTTATGGCTGCACAGTATTCTATGGTGTATATATGCCATATTTTCTTTTTAAACAACCAGATCTTGCATAAAGTCAGTGCAATAATTCACTCATTATTGTGAGGATGGCACGAAGCCATTCATGAGGGATCTACCCCCATAATCCAGACACCTCCCACCTGACCCCACCTCCAACATTGGAGGTCGCATTTTAGCATGAGATTTGGAGGGGACCCACATCTAACCCCTGATATCAGATGCACACAGGTGCAGTTACATTCCAGGATCACTTAGTCAGAAAATGCCCAAGCACCTGTAAAGAGTTGGTGACTGAGGAAGAGTGTCTTGACTTCCCGACAAAGTGTCTTCCACTGATCAGCAAGGGTCTGTAGTGTCAAATCCATTCTTAGTAAAGTTGGAAATGAAGAATCAGATGCACATTAAAAAGCACCAACTGAGATAAGAATTTATATTTGGAAAGATATTACATAGGCATTTCTCTCCACCCAACTCTTTTTTTTTTTTTTTTTTTTTGATAGAGTCTTGCTCTGTTGCCCAGGCTGGAGTGCAGTGGCGCGATCTCGGCTCACTGCAACCTCTGCCTCTCAGGTTCAAGCGATGCTCCTGCCTCAGCCTCCTGAGTAGCTGGGGTTAAAGGCACCCGCCACCACGCCCGGCTAATGTTTTGTATTTTTAGTAGAGACAAGGTTTCACTGTGTTAGCCAGGATGGTCTCGATCTGCTGACCTCATGATCTGCCCACCTTGGCCTCCCAAAGCGTGGGAATTACAGGTGTGAGCCACCACAGCAGGCCTCTCTGCCCCTTTTTAGTGGGATATGAAGGGGCTGGAATGTGGTTCTGAAAGCAAAGGGTCAGATAAAAGCATATCTCATTGTTAAAGAGATTTTTAAGAACAGAAGATACTGTTGTTTTTTTTTTAATAGATTACGCACTTTCAAAAGAGATTTGAAGTTGCTATTATAATAAATTTTGAAGTTGCTATTAAAATAAGCAAAATACAGCTACATGGGAGGCTGAGGTGGGGAATCGCTTGAGCCCAGGAGTTCAAGGCTGTAAAACACAATGATCACACCTGTGAATTGCCATGTGCTCCTGCCTGGGCAATGTAGCAAGACCCCATCTCTAAAAACAAACAAAAACAAGATAGTTAAACCAGAGAGAGAGATCAGAGACTACACTGAGTGTGTCAGGTAACTGACAACAGGGTTATCAATTCACTAAGTTCACTAAAACAACAGAGGTTACACTGCTTTGCTGAACATCTAGCTGGGTCCTTTGAGTACACAATCTCTGTTGTTCCAGCAGGAGCAGTGCCATTCCAAATCGGTTGTGGGTCCTGCCGCCGAGCCTTCCCCATTGCCCAGCTTTTATGGGGTGGCCCACCCCTGGCCTGGCCTCCCTCTGCATCTGTACCATCCCCACTCAGCTGAGCTCTGTGCATTTCCCTCAGCTTCATGCCCGGGGTTCCTTCCACAATCTTATGCCAGCTTCATCCCCTGTCCCTGGGCATGCCCTTCCCTGGTGCTCCTTAGGACTACAGGGAGATTTCAGATCTGCTGTGGTCATGCCCATGTGGCACAGGCTTGGGGCTCCACCAACTCCCTCAATAAACTTCTCCCCCATCACCTCCTTCATTCTGTGAGGGGAACTCCACAGCAAGTGTGGGTCTGGGGTTGGAAGGGCTGTGGAGTGAGAGTGAGGGAGGTGGATAGGGACCAATTCATTGGGACCAGTTTTATAGCAGGCACATCATATACCTTATTTCTAATCCCTGCAACACCCATACGTTAAACATTAACTCTATTTTATGGATGGAAAAGCTGGTGCTCTAAGACACTCTCGAACTCACCCACAGGCAGGTAGCTAATACATTCAAGAGCCAGAAGTGAAACCTTGGTCTGTCTCACAGGCCATGCCATTTCCTCAATGCCAGCCTGCTACCAATTTTCTTCCTGCCCTATTTTCCACTATTTAATTGCATAAACCCTTTACTGTTGCCTCTTCTTCCCTCCCTGTGCCTTCACTGCATCTGGAGTGCTTGTCTCTGGTTTGCTGCCAGGTCGCAACCCCTGGTTTTACCCTGACCTGTGGTTCCCCACTCAAGGCTGCTCACTTCTCGGCCACACAGTGAATATCTGGCTCTTTCCTTTATACCATATTTCACAGACTCGGCCACAGCCTTCTCACACATTCCCTTGTTCTTCAAGCTGCTTCCACCAACCCCATGCTGCTTTGCCTGGGCACTGGCAGCTTCACAGCAGAGCTCCCACTCAGTGGAAAGGTACACACAGCCCACTCATCTGCGTGACTTCCCTTAAGGGAAATGGGCATACGTTCATTATCATTAGGATCCGAAGCCTGATACTGTGCCTGGAACACAGTCACATGGTTGATGCTCAGTAAAGATTGGTTGCTGCAAGAAAAGAAGGCAGGAAAGGAGGGAGGGAGGGAAGAGGAAACCTGGGGCTGGAGTTGCTGTGGGATATTTAGGAGGTGGGTGCATGACAGGCTTTCATCAGAAAGCAACAGTGCTCTCCTCTTCCCAGGCCCAATGCATCTCTCTTCCTTGCTACATCAGAGAGATCGAAAGTTGACATTTGGTTGACACATAACAGCAGGAACATCCCAGGGACTAAGAATATGGAAATACTTTGGTATTAGATTGTAAATGGCTGTTACCCCACAAGTACTCCGTGTGCCCCTAGACCATTCCAGCTCCTCCTTGGAGGCCCCCCTCGTCCTCCCTGTGATCCTGGAAGTACATAAAGGAGTGATGCTTATCACAGCAGGTGGGCTCTGGATCCTTTCATTGCTAGGTGTTTAGGCTGCACCAAGTGCAAAATGTTAAACTGTCTCCACACACAAAGCTACCAATTCCTGGATACCTGATCCTGGAGGTCCCATCAATTCCCACTTGCCCTCTGCCCTGCCCCACCCAACACTGGAGAGTTGCCCCTTCTTGGCTCAAGGCTCTTAAGTCACTGCAAGTGGTTGACATAAACAAAGCTGAGTTCATTCCAAAGGAAACAAGTGGGGTAGCTGCCTACCTGCGCTTTGATTCCAGAACAGTTAGATCCAAGAGGAGAAAACCTTTGGCGTCTGTCAACTTGGCTTCTCGGTGGAAATCTTATCAAAAAATGTTGGACCTTCCAGATTTCCTAACAAGACTAGAGTGAAGACAAAGCTTTGTGTGTCTCCAGTTCCTCATGTCCCCCTCTTCCCCATACCACCTCCCCAAATGCTAGTAATTATCATTTCTAATGTAATCCTGTGGAAACGTATTAATTACAGCCTCAGAGCCCTAGAGATCCTCTGCCTTTATCATGTTCCAGTGAATTTACTCAGAGACAGTTGAGGTCTTTTCCAAGGGCTACCAAATGGCTAAGATACATCTACACTGATGGCAACTTACGTTTTCTTAACACTACATCATGGATTTACATGCCGAGAAGCCCACTTTAATGAACACCTGCTATCTTTTCCATGCAATAAATTGTTTCCAGGAGTGGGAGGACAGCGCTTATAGCATTTCCCCTGACTACACTTAATTGATTTCCACCCTTTCTCTCCCTCCTGCCAAGAAAGGACCCCAAGATGCTGAAATGTGCCAAACTTTGGCCCGGTTGGTGGTGGCATGACTCAGAGACACCGATGATTCCAATGGCTTGTGGATTTCTCTGTAGATCACCTCACTCATCCTTCTGCCTCCAGGTCAGGAACCATATCAAACTCATCCCAGACTGGTATGACAGAGACTAAATGGGGAAATGAGCTCAGGGCCTGGAAGAAATTATTCTGAAATGAAAGGAAACCATGTTCTGAGTAAGAGAGAATGGCAACTAGAACAGATAAAACAGACCAGCCTTTCGACACAAACTTGCCCCAGCCTCCAGCCAGTATCATGATAACCTTGGCAAAGGTGGGAACAGTGTTCAGAATACTTGAAATATTTGAGGGGGGCAAAAGACTAATATTTAGAACTTAAATTCAGAATTTATTTGATTCAAAATTGTTTTTAGGAAGTGGAATTCCATGCCACTATGAAGTAGGTCTAAGGGTGTGGGCTGGTTTCGGTGGGAAGCAGCAGGGATGGGTGGGTTCTGCAGTGAGTCCTGCAATGCCAGCACCCCAGATGGGCAGGCCCCATGGCTTCCTCAGCCATGCCAATCTCCTGCACATAAGGCCTCCCTGCTCAAGGGTCTTTTGCTGAGATCCTTACATTGCGTTCCTGTGCTTTATTTGGTTCTCTGCTCAAATATTACTTTCTTAGAGAGGCCTTCCCTGGCTATCTTCCCAGGATACCTCTCAGGACTTAGGACTGTACACACTGAAGACATGGTCCACACTGGGGAGACAGACCCAGGGAAGACCACACAGCCTTGCAAATGGGTTTGGAGCCAGACATTCAGGAAATCCTGGGGTCCTGGGTATATGCAAAATGGTTTAGAAGGGGGTACTTCTCACTGTGTGGGTAGGGGCATGGCTGGAAGGCAGCTGGAACAAACACACAGCTCCTCTGGCAAGGATCAAGCAGTAGTACTGGTGCTGGCTCCTCTCCTTAAGGCCACATCAGGGTTGCCAGGTGGCCTCTGCTCCAGTCATCCCTTCATTCCAGGAAAAGTAAGGAGGAAGTGGAGAGTAAAACAGGAGACTGCCTGCTGAGTTAGACTCCTTTCTAAAGGAATTTTCTGGAAGCCCCACCTGAAAACTTCTATCTACATATTATTGTCCAGGACTTACTGGCACAGCCACCCCTCTCTAAAAGGGAGTCTGGGAACAGTAGTTTTCTTTGCTGGACACATTGCCACGTCACCTTACGAAGGAGGGGTCTATTGGTGAAGGAAAGAGGAAGATAGATTTTGCAGAGGCAAGCAATAGTCTCTGCCCCCTTCTTTCTACTTCTCCTGGGCCTTTAAATACAGGAGGAAAAGGCTGAGCTTGAACTTGATGGTAAGTGAGACAGAAATGCTAGTGGGAGGTGAACCTGCTAATCCAGAAAGAGGCAGGTCACACCAAGTGCTGATGCCATGCTCAGAGTCTCAGAGGCACTCCAGGCTTGGCTTATGAGACTTCAGGTAGATGCATGGCTCTTGTGCTGTGAGCTCATTATGTCAAGGACTTTTATATACAGTTGACCCTCGAACAACATGGGAGTTAGGGGCATCAACCCCTTGCATAGTTGAAAATCTGTGTATCACTTTGGACTTCCCCAAAACTTAACTAACAGCCTACTGTTGACCAGAAGCCTTACTGATAACATAAAAAGTTGATTAACAGGGTACTTGATATAATTTCAGCTTTCTTAAAAGAAGTCTTATTAATAACATAAAAAGTTGATTAACAGGGTACTTGATATAATTTCCATTTTCTTAAATTTACTGAGACTTGTTTTGTGGCCAATCATATAGTCTGTCTTGGGGAATGTTCCAGGTGCTGATGAAAATAATGTATATTCTGCAGTTGTTGGGTAGAATGTTCTGTAAATGTCTGTTAAGCCCATTTGTTCTAGGGTATAGATTAAGTCCATTGTTTTTTCTTTGTTGACTTTCTGTCTTGATGACCAGTCCAGTGCTGTCAGTAGAGTATTGAAGTCCCCCAATATTATTGTGTTGCCATCTATCTCATTTTTTAGGTCTAGTAATAATTGTTTTATAAAATTGGGAGCTCTGCTGTTAGGTGTATATATATTTATGATTGTGATATTTTCCTTTTGGACTGATCCTTTTATCATTGTATGATGCCACTCTTTGTCTTTCTTTAACTGTTGTTGCTTTAAAGTCTGTTTTGTCTGTTACTGAAATAGCTACTCCTGCTCACTTTTGGTTTCCATTTGCATGGAATATCTTTTTCCACCCTTTTACCTTAAGTCTATGTGAGTCTTTATGTGTTAGGTGAGTCTCTTGAAGACAGCAAATACTTGGTTGGTGGATATTTATCCATTCTGCCATTCTGTATCTCTTAAGTGGAGCGTTTAGACCATTTACATTCAGTGTTGTTATTGAGATGTGAAGTTCTGTTTTATGCATCATGCTACTTGTTGCCTGAATACCTTAGGTTTTTTTCATTGTGTTATTGCTTTATAGGCCCTGTGAGATGCTTTAATAAGGTTGTATTTTGGTGTATTTCAAAGTTTTGTTTCAAGATTTCAAATTCTTATCATTTCTGATAGTGCTGGCTTGGTTGTGGTGAATTACCTCAGCATTTGTTTGTCTGAAAAAGACTTTATCTCTCCTTCATTTATGAAGCTTAGTTTTGCTGAATACAGAATTCTTCGCTGGCAATTATTTTGTCTGAGGGGGCTAAAGATAGGACCCCAATCCCTTCTGGCTTGTAGAATTTCTGATGAGAAATCTGCTATTAATCTGATAGGTTTTCCTGTATAGGTTACCTGATGCTCTTGCCTCACAGCTCTTGAGATTCTTTCCTTCACATTGACTTTTGATAATCTGATGACTATGAGCCTAGGATATAATTATTTTTGCAATAAATTTCCCAGATGTTCTTTGAGCTTCTTGTATTTGAATGTCTAGATCTCCAGTGATGCCAGGGATGTTTTCCTCAATTATTACCCCAAATAAGTTTTCCAAACTTTTAGATTTCTCTTCTTCCTCGGGAACACCAATTACTCTTAGGTTTGGCTGTTTAATATAATCTCAAATTTCTTGGAGGCTTGGTTCATTTTGTTTAAGTCTTTTTTCTTTGTCTTTGTCTGATTGGGTTAATTCAAAAGCTCTGTCTTTAAGCTCTGCAGTTCTTTCTTCTACTTGTTTTAGTCTATTGTTGACAACTTCCAGTGCATTTTGTATTTCTCTAAGTGTGTCTTTCATTTCCAGAAGTTGTGCTTGTTTTTTCTTTATGTTACCTGTTTCTCTGGAGAATTTTTTAAACAATATCCTGTATTGTTTTTTACATTTCCTTAAGTTGTTTTTCAGCTTTCTCTTGTATCTACTTGAGTAGCTTAATAATTAACCTTCTGAATTCTTTATCTGGCAATTCAGAGATTTCTTCTTGATTTGTGTCAATTGATGGGGAGCTAATGTGTTCTTTTGGGGGTGTTACAGAAGCTTATTTTGTCATATTACCAGAATTACTTTTCTGATTCCTTCAAAATTATATAGAGTGCCTTGTCAGATCACAATGGAATAAAACTAGAAGTTAACTCCAATAGGAGCCTTCAGAACTCTACAAATACATGAAAATTAAATAATCTGCTCCTGAATGATCTTTGGGTCAAAGATAAAATCAAGATGGAAATTTAAAAATTCTTTGAACTGAATAACAATAGTGACACAACTTATCAAAACCTCTGGGAAACAACTAAAGTGGTGCTAAGATAAAAGTTCACAGCATTAAATCCCTACATAAAAAAGTCTGAAAGAGCAAAAACAGACAATCAAGGTCACACCTCAAAGAAACTATAGAAACAAGAACAAACCAAACACAAACCCAGCAGAAGAAAAGAAATAACAAAGATCAGAAAAGAACTAAACTAAATTGAAACAAACAAACAAAATATAATACAAAAGATAAATGAAAGAAAAAGCTGGTTCCTTGAAAAGTTAAACAAAATTCATAGACAATTAACAATATTAACCAAGAAAGGAAGAGAGATCAAAATAAGCTCAATTAGAAATGAAACAGGAGATACTACAATCAATACCAGAAAAATACAAAAATCATTCAAGGCTAATATGAACACCTTTATGCACACAAACTAGAAAATTGAGAGGAGATAGATAAATTCCTGGACATATACAGCCTGCCTAGATTAAATCAGAAGAAATAGAAACTTTGAACAGATCAATAACAAGCAGTGAGATTGAAACAGTAATTTAAAAATTACCAACAGAAAAAAAGTTCAGGACCAGATGGATTCACAGCTATATTCCATAACGCATTCAAAGAAGAACTGGTACCAATCTTACTGAAACTATTTCAAAAGAGAGAAAGAGGGAATCCTTCCTAAATCAGTCTATGAAGCCAGTATCACCCTAATACAAAAACCAGAACATAGCAAAAAAAAGAAAACCACAGGCCAATATTCCTGATTAACATAGAAGCAAAAATCCTTAACAAAATACTAGCTAACTGAATCCAACAGCAAATCAAAAAGATAATACACCATGATCAAGTGGGTTTCATACAAGGGATGCAGGGATGGTTTAACATATGCAAGTCAATAAATATGATACATTACATAAGTATAATTAAAAACAAAAATCATATGATTATCTCAACAGATGCAGGAAAAGCACTTGACAAAATCCAGCATCGTTTTATGATTAAAATTCTCAGCGCAATCGGCTTTAAGCCATTTATGACAATCACAACTAACATTATACTGAAAGTGAAAAAGTTGAAAGAATTCCCCCAGAGAACTGGAACAAGACAATGATGCCCACTTTCACTACCGATATTCAACATTGTACTGGAAGTCCTAGACAGAGCAATCAGACGAGAAAAAGAAATAATGGGCATACAAATAGGTTAAAAGGAAATCAAACCGTTGTTATTTGCCAATGATATGATCATATACCTAGAAAACCCTAAAGACATCCAAAAAATTTCTAGATCTGATAAATAAATTCAGTAAAGTTTCAGGATACAAAATCAATGTACACAAATCAGTAGTACCACCATACACCAATAGCAACTAAGCTGAGAATCAAATTAAGAACTCAATCCATTTTCCAAAGGTTGCAAATAAAATAAAATAAAACACAAAATACTTAATACTTAAGAATATACTTAAAAAAGGAGGTGAAAGATCTCTACAAGGAAAACTACAAAACACTGCTGAAAGAAATCATAGATGACACAAACAAATGGAAACACATCTCATGCTCAGGAATGGGTAAAATTAGTATTGTGAAAATGACCATATTGTCAAAAGCAATCTCTAAAATCAATGCAATTCCCATCAAAATATCATCATCATCATTCTTCACAAAACTAGAAAAAAACAATCCTAAAATGGAACCAAAAAGAACCAATATAACCAAAATGAGACTAAGAAAAAAATAACAAAGCTAGAGGCATCACATTACCTGACTTCAAACTATACTACAAGGCCATAGTTACCAAAACAGCATGGTACTGGTATAAAAATAGGCATGTGGACCAATGAAACAGAATAGAGAACCCAGAAATAAAGCCAAACATGTACAGCCAACTGATCTTCAACAAAGTAAACAAAAACATATAGTGGGGAAAGGACAACCCTATTCAACAAATGGTGTTGGGATAATTGGCAAGCCACATGTCAAAGAATGAAGCTGGATCCTCATCTCTTACCTTGCACAAAAATCGACTCAAGATACATCAAAGACTTTAAGACCTGAAGTCTTAAAAATTCTGGAAGATAACATTGGGAATACTTTTCTAGACATCGACTTAGGCAAAGGGTTCATGGCCAAGAACCCAAAAACAAATGCAATAAAAACAAAGACAAACAGATGGGACCTAATTAAACTAAAAAGCTTCTGTGCAGCAAAAGAAATAATTAGCAGAGTAAACAGACAACCCAGAGAGTGGGAGAAAATATTCCCAAACTATGCATCTGACACAAGACTAATATCCAAAATCTACAAGGAACTCAAACAAATCAGCAAGAAAAAATTGAATAATCCTATCAAAAAGTGGGCAAAGGACATGAATGGATATTTCTCAAAAGAAGATATACAAATGGCCAACAAGCATATGAAAAAATGTTCAACATCCCTAATCATCAGGAAAATACAAATTAAAACCACAATGAGATACCACTTTACTTCAGCAATAATGGCTATAATTAAAAAACAAAAAGATGTTGGTGCAGATGTGGTGAAAAGGGAATAGAACATTTTTGCACGGATGGTGGAAATGTAAACTAGTACAATAAGTATGGAAAACAGTATGGAAATTCCTTAAATAACAGAAAGTAGAATGACCCAACAATCCCACTCCTGGGTATCTATCCAGAGGAAAATAAGTCATTATATGAAAAAGACACATGCACATGCATGTTTATAGCAGCTCAATTCGCAACTGAAAAACTATGTAACCAGCCTAAATGCCCATCAACCAACAAGTGGATAAAGAAAATGTGGTATATATTATGTATACCGTGGAGTACTACTCAGCCATAAAAAGGAATGAAAAAATGTCATTTGCAGCAACCTGGATGGAGTTGGAGATCATGATTCTAAGTGAAGTAACTCAGGAATGGAAAACCAAACATCATACGGTCTCATTTACGAGTGGGAGCTAAGCTATGAGGATGCAAAGTCATAATGATATAATGGATTTTGGGGACTCAGGGAAAAAGGTGGGAGCCAGCTGAGGGATAAACTACACATTGGGTACAGTGTACATTGCTCAGGTGACAGGTACACTGAAATCTCAGAAATCACACCTAAAGAAATTTTCCATGCAACCAAACACCACTTGTTCCACAAAAACTATTGAAATAAAAATAATTAAAACTTTAAAAAGTCAATAGTGCCAAGAAAGTTAACACGTTTTGTATACATATTGTATACTGTATTTTACCATGAAATGAACTAAAGAAAAAGAAAATGCTATTAAGAAAATTACAAGGAAAATATACTTACTATTCATTAAGTGGAAGCAGGTCAACATAAAGCTCATCATCCTTGTCATCTTCAAGTTGAGTAGGCTGAGAAGGAGGAGAAAGAGGAGGGGTTGGTCTTGCTGTTTCAGGGGTGACAGAGGCGGAAGAAAATAAGTGGATCTGTGCAATTCAATGTTGTTCAAGGGTCAGCTGCTCATGATTTCATTTAATCCTAATAACACTGCCATGAGGTAAGTTTTACGGTTTTCATTTTGCAGATGAAGAAATCGAGGCTGTTCAGTGTCTTGCTGAAGGTAATAAGTAGTGCAGCCTGTCCTTTTTCCTGTGTGTACCTGATTCCGAAGCCTACACTCTCATGCTGCCCATGCAAGAGCCTCTGGCCAACTGTGCAATGGATGGGGTCTGCAGTCCCTAAAATCTTCAGTCCTCTTTCTGGTTTTTCCCCTTTTCCAACACCCCCCATCCCATTCCTTTCCTCGGCAGCTTGTTTCCTTTCTCATGCTCCATGGATCCTGGAAATTCAGGTTGGAAGTATCTCTTTCCTAGGCCCAGTGTGTTTCCCTAGCCTATTCACTCTCCTGAGTAAACGTTTCATTATCTTCCTTCTCCCTTCAAATCCTCAGCACCTCCTCCTTCACCCCGATTCTCTTTCACTGAGGGAGTGGGAGCCATTAGTGAACAACCTCTGCCCTCTCTGGGCCCCACTCCTCCAGCCTGTCTGCCCCTGAGCCTGCACAGCCTGCCCTCCTGTCCTCTCCATGGTCCCATCTGGGACCCTCCCCAACACCAGATTCCACATCCCTTTTCTCTGGGAGGCAGCCACCTCACTTCTTCTGCATCACTAGGTTCCTCCAGCTCTTGGATCATTCCTATCAGCATACCAAGAAGCTCTAATATCTCCCATATTAAAAAAAAAAATGTAAAAAACCTTCTTCCTCTAATTATTACCCCATTTACCTGCTCCTCTTTACAGTAAAATTCACCTACAGAGTTTTAAATTGTAATTGTCTGCTCTGGGAAGAATTTTTCTCGTATGTTCTCTTGAACTCTCACCCATCAGGCATGTGTCCCCACTACTTCCCCTAAACAGCTCTTGTCTAAGTTGCAAGCCACTGTCTGAGTGGATAATCAGCAGCACGGCATGTGGGACAGCTGGTCACTCTTTCTGCCTTCCTGATACACTTTCTTCATCTGGCCACCACGGCATCCCTCTCTCTTGGTTCTTCTTCCTCACTGATTGTTCCTGCGCTATCTCCTTTCCTAGGTTTCCCTCATTTGCCCCATGGCTTATTCCTTGGGTCTTTTCTCTCGGTAACTTTTGTCCATTATTTCTCATTCAGTTTCAGGGTTTTAAACACAAACTCCAGATCTGCTGGACATTCTATGAATATCTACTTTTGATCTCAAATTTAATAGGTCCCAAACCAAATTCCTCCCCCAGGATTCCTATCACAGTAAATGGCCACTCTGATTTCCAATTGCTTAGTTCAAAAGCCTTTAACTGTCTCAATCCTGTAATGCCTTTCTCAGTCCAAGGGCCAGTCTCTCGTCCAAAGACCAGACAAAACTAGAAAGGCCACCCACTGTTTTCCCCATGCTTGTTGATGGAAACCCCATCCTTTCAGTTGCTCACATCAAAACCTTTTGCATCATCCTTACCTCCTCTCTTTATACTCTGCATTTTTGTGTTCAGCAAATTCTGTCAGCTCTATTTTCAAAAAATATCTAGAATTTGACTGTTATTTTATTTTATTTTATTTTATTTTACCAGCGGTATCCCGCCTAAGTCCTGGCTATCTCTGCAGGACTGTTACGGCCGCTGCCTGGCCTCCCTGCTTCAGTCCTTGCTCCCTTATAGACCATTTTCTGCGTTCTCCTCCTGGCAGCCAGGGTGGCCATTGACATGGAAGCCTGCAAGCTGCGCCCCTGCTCACAACTTCCAACGGGCTTCCCTGATTGTTCAAGGGGAAGAACAACATCCTTACCACCCAATCTGGATGCCAGCTCCCTCTCTGACTTTGCGTGATATTCAAAATGCTAAACAGCACAAAATGGTATGGCCAGGGCACTGATCAGTTCAAAACCGGTGCCCACTACAGGTCTTGAGGAGGGTTCTGAAGCACTCTAACTCTGCCAGGCATTACCATGGGGGAGCGTGAAAACAACACAAACCATTTTTACTCTTCTCTCACATCACAACAATCAACACAGAAGACTTCTGTGACCAAATATGCATGAGTTTTTCAAGTTTGAGGGCTCAGTCCCCATGGCTGTCTCCTTTTCAGACATGTCACAAGTCCTAACCTTTGTCCTCAACTTCTGCGGTTTCAAGTTGGGATTCCCTGCCCCCTCTTTGGGTTGGATTAATTTTCTAGGACGGCTAACAGAACTCAGGGAAACACTTACATTTACCAGTTTATTATAAAGGATATTACAGGCCGGGAGCTGTGGTTCACACCTGTAAACCCAGCACTTTGGGAGGCCGAGGCGGGTGGATCACCTGAGGTCAGGAGTTCAAGATCAGCCTGGCCAACGTGGTGAAACCCCGTCTGTACTAAAAATACAAAAATCAGCCAGGCGTGGTGGTGGGCACCTGTAAGCCCAGCTACCTGGGAGGCTGAGGCAGGAGAATCACTTGAACCCGGGTAGGGGGAGGTTCCGGTGAGTTGAGATTGCGCCACTGCACTCCAGCCTGGACACCAAGAGCAAAACCTCACCTCAACAGCAAAAAAAAAAAAAAAAAAAAAAAAAAAAAAAAAAAAAAAAAAAAAAAACAAAAAAAAAAAAAAAAAAAAAAAAAAGAAAAAAAAAAAAAAAAAAAAAAAAGAAAAGAAAAAGGATATTATAAAGGATGCAGATGAAAAGATGCATAGGGTGAGGGATGGGGAAGCAGCACAGAGCTTCCATGCCCTTCCTGGACGCCACCTTCCAGGACACCACCTTCCACGACGCCACCTTCCAGGCAACCATCTGGAAGTTCCTGGAAGCCATTCCTTTTTTTTGTTTTTTTAAAATAGGTAGACATGGTTGACTAAACCACTGGCCATTGGTGGTCAGCTTAACCTTCATCCCCTCTCCCCTTCCCAAAGGTTGAAGAATGGGGCTGAGAGTCTCAAACTTCCAGTCCTGCCTTGGTCTTGCCTGTGATCAGCCTCAATCTGAAGCTACCCAGGAGCTGCTGGCCTTCAGTCAACTCATTAGTATTAAAAAAGACATCACTTTCGAGATTCCAAGGATGTTAGGAGTGGTATGCCAGGAAATGGGATGAAGACCAAATATATATTTCATGGCCTATGGCTGCGGGATATGAGGAGTCTAAGGTTGTCGGGGGAAGGGCTGGTGTGGTATGTGAGAGCTCCGAAGAGTGGCTATTTTCCAGCCAGTGTGGAAGTTTGTCAGCGGTGCAATGGTCAGTACTCCCGCACAGGTGCACCCTGGCTGGGCACCAGCCTTGCTGCTACCAGCTTCCTCCTTGTGTGCTCACTGCTGCCCTGCTGGCTTCCTTACTGTCATTTGACAGGTGTCCCTCCGTGTGGGAGGCTCCTCTCCCATTAGGCTTATCCCTCACCCCTGCAGATCTCTGCTCAAGTTTTACCTCCCTCAGAAAAGCCCACAGTGGCCACTAGAGCACCCCTAACACTGGTATCTTCCTTATGGGCATTGTACTCCAGAGGTCTACCAACAATCTAGCATGCTACGTATTTACTTGCTTATTTTTTGTTCCTCGTCTTTCCTCATTGGCATGTGAATTTCAAGGGGAAAGGGGCTTTGCTTTTCTCTTCTGCATCTCCAGTGCCTGTACCTAATAAATACTCACACACATTATTGAATGAATTATAAATTAATGAGCACTCTGTCATTAATTAAAGCTAATCATTAGTACCAGCCATCCCTCTCCTAAAACTACAGCTTAGAATAAATAAGAGTTTTTGGAGAGCCAGAGCTACCCAAAGGTGGAGTAAGCTGTTTCACAAAGCCGGTGCGCTCTCACTTTTGGGAATTTGTGCATTATGTTGGGAAATCTGGGCTCCATTAACCGTATGCAACATACGTGGTATGTTGCAATCCATACATGGCCTGGGACTCACCGTATGCAACATACTTCCCCATGACCTGGATTCACCATATGCGACATACTTCACCATGGCCTGTGTGTTCTCATCTACAAGATGGGGTGCTATCACTCATGCCACAGGGTTGTGGCAACTGTGCTCACAAAGTGCATGTCACAATGCCCAGTACATATTAGGTGCATAATAAGTACTAATTCCTCCCCTACACCTTCTCTCATCCCTGCAGCCGTTTGGTGGCCCTCAGATGGACATATGGCTTCAAGGACTCAAGAGTAGGTGGGGGACATAGAGTTAGGCAAGGACTGGAAATGGGGGTAGTGGTAGGGATTGGTGCCATTGCTCCTGCTGGGATGGATCCCAGGCCTGCCGAGTTGGAGGGCACAGAGCAGACCCCATCTGTGCCACCAGGCCTTCTGTGATGCTCTGGGAGTAGTGACAAGCGCTAACCCAAATCATGCATATTCAAAGCCCGGTCTGGTTCCCTGGCACAACAGGCCAGAGCAACAAATCAGGTAACAGCTTTGCCTCCTTGAGTAGAACTCTGAGAAACTGGGTCTTTCAGGTATGAACTAATAGGGCCGGATGTGACCCCAAGAATATATGACATTTTCCTTTTTTAAAAAAATTCAGGTGGATTATCTCTAAACCTAGAATTCTTATCCAAAAGTTGGTGACTCACTAGGCATCTTAGAATAGAATTCAGAGGGCCCAAAAATTCAAATGGAAAAACAAACAAACAAAAAACCCAAAACCTTATTTACTCATCTTTAACTTACAATATATACTTCTATTTTGACTATAAGCGACAAATCACATTATGATTTGTGGCACTGGTGTCTTTGTTAGCAGTGGAATTTGGAGATAGTTCTATATCATACTCTAGTTGTTGCTGTATTTCAAAATATCATTCATACTCATCATTACTTTGAAATAATGAAATTGTAGAGAATCATTGCAGTATCTTGATATCTAATGCATTACTAAATAGGTTTTTTATCATACTTTGCTGTCATATTGACAGTTGTATTTTAATGTCATTGGTTTCATTTTTAATCCTGTGTGTGTGAATATATTCCATATATTTTAAAAACATCATTCTGAGAAGGGTCTACGGACTTCAACAGACTGCCAGGGTGATCCATGGCTCAAAACCATTTTCTAAACCATCTCAAAGAAGACAGGTAGATGTTTGCTGTGCTGTGTGTGTGTGTGTATATATATATATATATACACACACACACACGTGTATGCTGTACACACACATAGATGTGCTTGTGTTCAGACCCAGAAACAAACTATGAATCTAATTTCAGGAACACTCTCCTCCATGTCAAACTTTGATTCCTTCTTCCTGCCACAAACTAGGTTGCCTGGTGTCAGCAGACCTGAAGGATAACTCTGCTGCCCATTGTGCCCTAGTGTCCCCAGACCGCAGTGACGTCATTGGCTCCTTCCCCAGGTGGCTGCTTGGGCCAGTGGACTCCTTCTCTCTGGGCCTGTCTCTCCAATGCTATCATCATCCATTCACCAGAACCACACTGGCATTGATTATCCCCCTGAGCTTGCTCATCTTTCCCCATCTGTCACTCGCAGAAGGGCTGAGCTTCTTTTTAGATCCAAGAACTTCACTCCACTTAGAAAAACAAAATATGGCACCCTCAGTAGAAAACGGTCAATTGTTGTGTCCCTATATAAAGGGATGGGTGTTTCAGAAGAGCCCAGAAAGCTTTGCTAATATCTGTCTCCAGGTTGTCCCTCTTCACCCCTACTTCTCTGGCCACATTGATGAACTGCTCAACTGGAAACTACATGAGAAGCCATCTTTCCTGTTTTTTTTTTTTTTTTGTCATTTCAATCAGATAGTTTGGGTCAGTGGAGATAAAAGACAAAAATGGCAGAGTGGAATGTTCAGAGTTGATCATAAATACCTATAATGTGGAGTTATGGAAGGCCAGAAAGATCCCTCGATTACTTCCATCTCGAATGGCTTCACTATGCAGGCAGGGAGCAAGTGACAAAAACACAGACATGTAAGGAGCTCACACCATCCTTGGCCCTGGAGATGCAATGATGAGCAAGATGATGTCTCTGCTCAAACTCTGGAGGGGAACGCAAAACATAAACAAATGAAAAGAGAACAACACAAGAGAGTATGTTAATGACAACCTTGTAGCTGCAAATGACAGAGCTCAATTCAGACTAGTTCAAGAAGAAATAATTCATTGACCTATTAGTGAACTTTAACGTATAGGTCAACTTTCACTGGATTTTGCTTCAGTAACAACACTCTCTCCCCAAAATCTCAGCATCTTACATTTATAAAGGTTTATTTCTTACCCATGATACGTGGGTAGGAAGGGTAGGAAGGCTGCAGTTCTCCTCTATATCAGTTGACATTTCTGAACCAGGTTGATGGAATCACCTCTTTCTTGTAGAAGAGGGTAAAAGGTAGTTCTGAAAGCACACACTCGTTCTTCCAGTTCCTGTTCAGTGGCAGCATATATCACTTCAGCTGACAATGGCCAAAGGTTTACAATGGTTTCCATTGGCCAAACCAGTCATATGGCCAAATCCAGTATTAACTGTGGTGACAGGAATTAGTAATGGAGCCAGTCTCAGTTTCCTGATGTGGAAAGTCTGCAGGTTAACCTGTCTCTTAGTTCTCTTCCATTCTATGACTCTGATTTTAAAGTGTTCTCTCCTACCTCTGAATCAGTTAGGATGTTTTGGTTACAAGTCACAGAAAACCCTGACTCAAGAGTTTTAAACAATAAGGGGGTTTATTTTCTGACATGGGAAGCTGCAGGCAGAGCGAACTTGGTTTGTGGGGACCCTGGTCTCTCTCTTTGTGATTCTCCTGGCTCTGATCTCTTCCATGGGCTGGCTGCTGCTTCAGGCTGATTCCTCTTGTGGTCAGAAGTTGGCTGCAGTCCTTCCAGGCATCCCATCTAGACATGACAATGTCCAAAGGAGGAATCTTGTATCTCTCATCAAGAATGAAGAAACTATCATGGTCTCCCCTGGAGAATAAACCCTCTGAAGGTGGATAGCTGAACAATGTCAGGTTCTTTTAGGAGGGTCGAAGGAAAAATGACTGTTGCATAGGCATTAAATAAACTTTGCTTACAATTTACATTTAGAATTGGCTCTTCCTAAGACATCTTCCATTTCTCCCACCCCTGGTTCTTTTCGCTACCTGGCTAGCAGAGGTGGGGAATGTGATATTTCTCTAGCAGAACTCTAAGAGTACTGGCAAGATACAGCCAGCATGAAAATGACATACTTTTTCCGTATGTGACTCTGCAAACAGAAAATAGGATTAATCCCAGGCTCTATAAGTTTCATTTATTTTTGAGTTTTTCAGTAAAGAGTCAACCAGGGAGCATTCTCAGGCTCCAAAGGCGACTATTTCTCAGAGGATCAGAGAGCCATGGCCTGGTGGCCGGAGAGACAAATGGCTTTCCCGTTTTGTGTTTTTCAATGTAGATACCATAAAGAAAGAGAAAAGGACAAAAAGGGCTATTTTGGGGACTTGGACCTTCTTCTCAAACCTAGTTCCTAGGATTAGCCCCCTCACCTCCTGGCTGAAATTCCATCCCAGAAATGGGCTCTTTTCTTTGGAATAATCTCACACAGCAAACTACTTCTTCTCTCTTTATTAATCTCCAGCCTCAGGGAAAAAAAAAATCACACCTGAAATTGCTTTAGATAATTGGAATCATCATGTGAAGCATATAAAGAAAAATTTGCCAAGCTTAAAGAAATGAAAATCAGACTTTAAAAAATTAGCAAGACCAAAGATTATAAAGGAGGCCAACTAGATTTAAAAATCTAGTTGAATCAAGAATCAAATATAACTTCTAGAAACTGAAAAATATAAAAATTAAAATTAAAACTCGGTGGATGGATAAAACAGTAAATTAGACAGCTGAAGAGACAATTAGTGACTCAAGGCAGATTCAAAAAGTTTTCCCAAATGAAGCATAGAGAGACAAAAACAATTTAGGAATTTGAGAACCCAAAATTCAAAAGGTTCCAAAATCTGAAACTTTCTGAGTGCTGACATGACACTCAAAGGAAATGTTCATTGGAGCATTTTGGATTTCAGATTTTAGGATTGGGATGCTGAATTCTAAAATTGTAATAATGGAAATGTTCTGAAAAAAAAATTCCAAAATCCAAAATGCTTTTGGTCTCAGGAATTTAGGATAAGGCATACTCACTCAAATGGTATTTTGAGGATGTTCTTACCTCTGAGGAATTGCATACCCAGGAATTACAGTTGAAGCCTTAGTCAGTCCAACAAATCACAACCATGGTAGAAGAACTCTTGCACGCATACATTAGAAGAGACAGACGAAAATATTCATGGCATTAATGCTGAAATAGCAAAGACAACACCACCAAAACACCAAAAACTAAAAAACAATAGAAAAACAGATAAATAAATTGTGATAGTTATTTTATATGTATATATTATATAAAATCATATTGTGATTATGAAATAGTATCTAGAAGCAAAAATTAATGAACTACTATTGTACACATAAACATAAGCAAATCATTGAAATAATATTAACAAGAAAAGGAAGTCACAGAAAGATATAGATGATATTTTTTCATTCATACGAAGTTCAAAATCATAAAAAATAGAATGATTTACCATGTAGGAATATATGAATATATGAAAACCATAAAGAAAAGTGAAGAAACGATAGATGAAAATTTAGGTTATCTTTGAAAGCTGAGGGAGAGTGATGGGATCAGGGAGAAGCACACAGGGAATTCTATTACTTGAGCTTAGTAGTGGCTTGTGAGTATTTTTTTTTTATTCGTATACCCTCGTTATGTTAGAGATACCTTTTTATGTACTCAATATATAAAAATGTATGAAAAATATGTATCAAGCAAATATGTACCAAAAACATAGCAAAGGTGTCAGTTTTATCAGACAAAATGGATTTTGAGGTAAACATTATCAAAAGGAACAAATAAAGTTACTATATATCAGTAAAATAGTATCTGGTACTACAGACAACACAATGGCCCCTAACATATATGCACCTAATAATAAAGCCTTGAGGTATATAAATTTAAAAACTGAGACATAACTGATATGATTTCCTTGTGCCCCCACCCAAATCTCATCTTGAATTGTAGCTCCCATAATCCCCATGTGTTGTGGGAGGGACGGGGTGGGAGGTAATTGAATCATGGGAGTGGGTTTGTCCCATGCTGCCTTCATGATAGTGAATAAGTCTCATAAGATCTGATAGTTTTATAACGGGTAGTTCCCCTGCACACATTCTCTTGCTTGCCATCACGTAAGACGTGCTTTGCACCTCCTTCACCTTCCGCAATGATTGTGAGGCCTCCCCAGCCATGTGGAACTGTGAGTCCATTAAACCTCTTTTTCTTTGTAAGTTACCCAGTCTCAGGCATTCCTTCATAGCAGTATGAAAATGGACTAATTCCATAACTATAGGAATAAGCAGATAAATCATTTATTATAGTTGGTAATTTTAACATATTCTGCTGTGAAACTAATCAATTAAACCAACAAAAAGAAAAGAAATGGTAGGTTTGAATTACACAATTAGTAAGCTTGAACTAATACACATATATTTCACACCTAATAAATATAGAATGCATTTTCTTTTAAAGAAAACATGGAACATTCACAAAAGTCAACACTGAACTTGGGTGACAAAGGAAGCTCAATAAATTCCAAAGAGTCAACATCACCTCGTAGACTATACTCTCTGACCATAATGCTATAAAATTAGAAGTTGATAACAAAAGGATAGCTTTAGGAAAATCCCATATGCCTGGAAACTAAAAAGCATACTAATGAATAATCCTTTGGTTAAAGAGGAAATCACAGGGGAAAATATGAAATACTTGGAACTGAACAAAATGAAAGCACCGTATGTCAAAACTTGTGGGACGCAACGAAATCATTTCTTTGAGAGAAATTTATAGCTTTAAGTATATTTATCACTAAGTAAGAAAGAACAAAAACAAATGATCTAAGCTTTCAGCTTAAGAAGTTAGAAGAAGAGAAGTTGAGTGAACCCAAATAACTAAGAAGGATTGAGAAAATTAAAATGAGGGCAGAAATCATCCAAATGAAGAACTAAGAAAAGTGGAAAAACAAAACCCAAAGTTGGTTTTATGAAAAAGTTTATATTTCTGAGAAGTCTCTGGCAAGGCATTCAGATTTTAAGAAAAGGAGAAAATACACAAATGAAAAAATATAAAATGAATGGAAAAAAAAAACCCAAAGACACATCAGTTTTAAAAAATAAAAATAAAAAAACTATCACAAATTATTCTAGAAAACATTTCAAAACTTAAGTATGATTAATAAAATCCTGATAAGTAAAGCAAAACTGGCAGGAGAAAAGTTAAATAAATAAGTCATAATTTAAAAAATAATTATTGAGACAGGGTCTCACTCTGTTGCAACAGGCTGCAGTGCGGTGGCACTATTACAGTTCACTGCAGCCTCAACCTCCTGGGCTCAGGTGATCCTCCAACCTCAGTCTCCCGAGTAGTTGGGACTGCAGATGCATGCCACCATGCCTCTCTAACTTTTTATAATTTTTGCAGAGATGGGGTTTTGCAATGTTGCCAGGATGGTCTGGAACTCCCAGACTCAAGCAATCCACCGGCTTTGGCCTCCCAAAGTGCTGGGATTACAGACATGAGCCACCATGCCCAGCCATTTATTTTAAAAATTGAAATAGTAAATGCTCCCCCAAATTCACACATTTCAACAAAGCCCAAAACTCAGAAAGTTTTATAGAAGAGAGTGCTATTAAACTTCAAACAATATATAAATAATCTATCTTATGCAAGTTGTTCCAGGAAAAAGAAGAGAGAAAGCTGCTCAACTTTTTATGAGGCTACTGTAACCCTGATTCCAAAGTCAGCAAATCATAGTTCAAATGACTTATTTCACTTTTGAACGCATATATGATTACTCCTTATCACAAAAAGTATTTGTTAGCTGAATCCAACTCTGCATTTTTTAATATCATAATTAAAGTGGTTATTTCCAGGAAAGAGTGACAATATAAAAATGTTTTCAAAGTAATTCACAAAATTAATGGACTAAAGGAGAATAAAATAATATGATTATTTTTGATAGATGCAGAAAAAGAATAAAATAAATTTCAACAACTTTTTAGAGTAATAGTAAAAATAGTAATAGTTCTCACAAAAACTGGTAATAGAAATCTCTTTACTTTATTAAGAATATATACCAAAATTCTACAATAAACATTCCCAAGTGAGAAACTTCAGACACACTTTGTTTAAGCTGAGGCTCAGCATAAGGAATGCTTGTCATTGCCATTCTTTAACATGTAGTGAAATTACTGGCCCATGCAATAAAACAACAACAAAAAAAGTATGAGAAACAACAATAGAAAGAGAAGAGACAAAAACTACACTAGTGGCAGGTGGTAGAATCAACCACATAGAGAAGAAACTAATAGAATCATCAGTCAAACTGTTGGCACTAACAAGAGAGTTCACCAATTCTTATAGCTAGAAGCTCAATTAATAAAAAGCAGTAGATTATATTATTTCCACAAAAATCCAATTAGAAATATATAGATATTTATATCTATATATTTTATAGTATTATATCTATATATATCTATATATTATATCTATATATATTAGAAATATATATATATTTCTAATCCAATTAGAACTATATAGAAATAAGTGAGACACAACTAAAATAACAATGAGAACTAGGATTAGCCTTTTTAAAAAAGATGTGTAAGATCCTCAGGTAGATATGTGAAAATTCAATTAAGTAAGAAACAAAGTAAATGAAGAAATGTATTTTGCTCATGAATGTACAACCTAACATTGTAAAGATGCCAACTCTCTATAAATTCATTGCAATTTCAATTTAAATCTCATACGGATTTTTTAAGGAACATGACACATTTATTCCAAAATGTGTATCGAATAATGTAGATCCCCAAACAGCTAGTTAAATGTTGTAAAAGAAAAACCAATTAGGACAGGTCATCTTACTCAATAGGAAAATATGAAAATTCTACAAATCCACAGTAGTGCAGTAACAAAATCAGTGTGATAGATAATGAAACCGGTGCGATAGAACTGAGTGATAAAAAAGCGAATTATATTCATATTATATATTCCTTACATTAATTCACATATATTAATCACTACAAAATCAGGAAGATAAAAAGAAATATATTGAGAAAAATTAAATTATATACCTGCCTGACCAAAACTAAATGTTAACTTTTGACAGACTAATGCTCTATATATGAAAAGTAAAATCATAATATTAACAACAGAAATAGACAAATATACAAATATACAAGTTACAAATATACTTATAACTTTGTCATGGAAAGAGATTTATTAGATAATACTCCAAAAATACAAAGCACAAGGAAGTAAAAAAAAGACAGATTTAATATTATCAGAATTTTTGTTCAACAAAAGTCAGCACTGTCAAAGTTAACAAACCAGTAACAGATTGAGAGATGTTTGCAAGAACCAAAAATAAGCAAGGGATTAGTGTCTAGAATGTTCAACAAACACTTGCAAATCAGCAACAAAAACCTGGCAACCCAATGGAATCATGGGAAAAAGGTATGACTAGACAATTCACAATAGAGAAAACCCAATGGCTAACAAATATATGAAGGGACAGTAACCCTCATTAAGACTGGTAATGTTAGTAGTAGCAATAGGAAGTACTACCTGTGCTACTACTAGTAGTAGTAATTACTGAACACTTTTCATTAATTTATTAGATCCTCACAACTACCCCATATGGTAGATTAATATTTCCATTTTATAGATACAAACATTTTATAGATGTGGCTTATCTGCTTTTATGTCTCACATAGCTGCTAAGTGATGGAGTGAAGACTTGAAACCCACACTGGTAACTATCACAACAACCCAAACTTTACATCTGTCAGATTGTTGGCAGTTGGTAAGGACCAGGGAAACAGAAAGCTTCGTGCCCTGCTAGCAGAATATAGGCTGGTGCAGGTGTCCTGGACACAAGCCTGGGAAAGTCGAGCTCAACTAAGGATGCTCTGACCTGAGGACCCAAACCCTGGTCACCAGGGGATGCAAACAAGAAAGTTGGGTGCAGATGAGGTACATATCCCCACGGGTGTGGGTAAGACAAAAGGAGGCAGGTGGACCATGGAACACCAGGCGGCCGCAGTCAAAACCGAGACTTAGAGGGTCATACGGCATCACAAGCAGGTCTTTAAAATATTATGTTAAGTTTTTTAAAAAAAGGGAAAAACCCAGTAAGTCCATAGCACAATGTCATTTATGTAGATCTCTCTCTGTCACACACACACAACATTTAAAATGTATTTTTAAAAGTATGTTCCCATTCAAAGATGTATACCAAACACATCAGGGCTGGGTAAGAGAACTGGTGACCAAGAGTGAAGAAGACAAAGGTGAATAGAATAAAACCGTAACAGCCTTATGCACAAACACAGTTTACCGCAGTCTGAGGTGTATGATTAACTGTGACTTCTATCCTTAATGTTCATGCCCCTGTCCCCAACAATAGCAGGCCATGGCTCTGAAACTGCCTGGCCATATGGGCCAGTCCTGTGGTTTTTTTTTTTTTTTTGAGACGGAGTCTCGCTCTGTCGCCCAGGCTGGAGTGCAGTGGCGCGATCTCGGCTCACTGCAAGCTCCGCCTCCCGGGTTCACGCTATTCTCCTGCCTCAGCCTCCCTAGAAGCTGGGACTACAGGTGCCCGCCACCACGCCTGGCTAATTTTTTTGTATTTTTAGTAGAGACAGGGTTTCACTGTGTTTGCCAGGATGGTCTTGATCTTCTGACCTCGTGATCTGCCTGCCTTGGCCTCCCAAAGTGCTGGGATTACAGGCGTGAGCCACCGCGCCCGGCCCAGTCCTGTGGTTTCTGCCTGGTTGATGTGGCTTCTGTGAGGCTGGGGCTCCCCTTGACTATATGAGCCCTAGAAGGCGGAACCCCAGGATTGATCAAGGACTCACATCTGGGGGTGGGCCTCTGTCAGCAGTGGTCAGAGCTGATGCTGGGCTCTGCCCCACCAGAGATGTGCTCCAAGGGAGCATGACTCCTCCTTGCCAAGGCCCTACCCTACTCTACGCCACCTACCCAGTGCTGAGTTCAGCCAGGTCCTCCCAGCAGAATGACTGTCGTATTTTACTGCTGGGCTCTCCCCTGCTCAGAGGAACACAGTGTCACCAACCCAGAACTTCCCTTTTCCTTTTCACCCTAGTAACTAGAAGAAAGATGCCCTTTCCGCTTTTTGCCCTAAGCTGGATAAGAGAGGCTTCTCCCAGACACCGCATCTGACTCCCATGCCCTGGCTCACACAGGCCTGGGCCCGGGCCTTGATGTTCACAGGGTCAGACTTCAGGAGCATGTCAAGTGTCCACTGACTCAGTCTAGCCTGCTCCTGCACTCCAGCTGTGTGGGCTTCAAGCATTTCCATGTTCAGTCTGAGCTGTGTCACTTGGCACTTTTCAGTGTGTTGCTTTCTAGTAAGGTCATTTCCTGCCTATGTGTTTAGTGTCCCCTGCTAGACTGATAGCTCTCAAGGGACAAGGCCATCCCCCATCCCCTAATTCCTTGAAAATGTGTGTGTGTGCCCTAGGATAACATTGGCACCACTTGTCAGTCGTGAGAGGGACAGCCCTGAGTACCTTCCTGTCCTAGCTCTCTCACCCTCCATGGGCAGACCTGACCAGGGTGGAGCAGAAGCTGCGGGGGAGAACCCACACGCTCACATGGCGGTCTGGACCTGCACAGCTGACAAAAGCCCTTTCACATCCACTTTTCCATCTCACTGTGCCCACCTCCAGGAGGCTGAGCACCTTGTCCAAGGCCACACAGCTGGCGGGCCACTGATGCAGGTTTGATTTCCTGTCTTCTGAACTGATGTCACCATTCTTTCAGATATCCTGAGGCTGACGGACTTCTGCCTTTTTCCTGGGAATGGAGATACACTCTGCCTGTTGTCTTGAGTCCTAGCCAGTTCTCTGACCCAAGACCCTACCCTGTCAGCAGAAGCAGGACTCTCCAGGACAATTTCAGCCAGCAGGCAGGAAAACCAAACCGTTTTAATGCCTTCCCCAAATGGCTCTTTCCTAATCAATCCCAGGAGCCATAGGGAGATGCTGAACGGGATGCTGTCAATACTATGTGCCACACAGTAGCCACATCCACTGTAAGTACCCTGAACTGTGTTTAGACAACATGAAAGGCCCAGTTAACAGCAGGAAGCTGGGGTTCAGGGCCCTGCCTGCATCCTGGGCTTCCTGGCTGTCTCGCTGCACACGCAGGAGAGAAAGAGCCCATGTTTGCTGTGAGTTTCTTGTGGCTTCTCCACATCACACCCAGCACCTCAGACAACGGAAGTGAGGACATGGTACATCTCCATCACTATCCCTCGGTGAGGCTGGTGGAGAGAGCTTGTGATGGAAAACGGAGTCCCTGCCTTCTCTGCCGCCGCCATCCCTTCCTCTCATGGGTTCAGGGTACTGATAGGACGACAGCTCCAAGGCCGGGCCGGGCCCAGGGAAAACAATGTGTTAGTTTCCTGTGGCTGCTGTAATAAATTACTAGAACCTTAGTAGCTTAAAACAACGTAAGTTATTCTCTCACGGTTCTGGGGGCCAGAAGTCTGAAAACAGTTTCCCTGGGCCAACGTCGAGCTGTGTCACTCAGGGGCTGGAGGGGAGAATCTGTTCTGCACCTCTTCCAGGGTCCGGTGGCTTATGGCCACATCAACTCTGATGTTCAAGGCCCATGTTCTCAAGTCTGTCTCTACTAGTCTCCACACTGGGGCCTCCTCTGTGTGTTTTCAGATCTCTCTTTGGCTTCTTTTTTTTTTTTTTTTTAATTGAGACGAAGTCTCGCTCTGTCACCCAGGCTGAAGTGCAGTGGCCGGATCTCAGCTCACTGCAAGCTCCGCCTCCCGGGTTTATGCCATTCTCCTGCCTCAGCCTCCCGAGTAGCTGGGACTACAGGCACCCGCCACCACGCCCGGCTAGTTTTTTGTGTTTTTTTTTTTTTAGTAGAGACAAGATTTCACTGTGTTAGCCAGGATGGTCTCGATCTCCTGACCTTGTGATCTGCCCACCTCGGCCTCCCAAAGTGCTGGGATTACAGGCTTGAGCCACCGCGCCTGGCCAGCTTCTTCTTATAACGATGCCTGTGACTGTATTTATAGCCCACCTGGATACCCCAGCATAATCTTCCCATCGCAAGATTCTTCATTTGCTCACATTGGCAAACACTCGTGCTTTCCCCCCGTGTAAGGTGACACTGACAAGTTCCAGGTATTAGAACGGGAATATCTTTTGAGGGGCCATTTCTCAACCTTCCACAACCACAAACTCCTTATGCTGTTTGTTAACTTGCCCTCTCCGGGACAGTTTCCCCACTTGTGAAGTGAGAGGGTTGGGTTAGAAGCCCTTCTGCGACCATGACTCCATTTACCTTGTCTCAAAACCCAATCTGCTGGGGCAGCCTCTCCGTGGTCCTGCCACTCCTCTCCACCCTGGAGGATGTGTCCAGGGTTGGTGGCGTGCCCTCCTTCCCACACAAGGCCGTTTCCTTGGGTGGTTTCCATTGCCTGAGGTGCTGGGTGGGTGACTGCAAGGCTGCTGGAGCAGGCTGTGTTCTCACACATGCATGTCAAACCGGTCGGCAGTGTCTGCACCAACATTCACCCAGCTCACGAGCTTCATTTAGGAGGGGCCACGTGGCCCAGTCCCGTGAGAAGGAAACAGGGCTGGAGATGGGAGGGCAGAGAGGCTGGGCCCTTTCCCCTGACCCTACACCTAAGGCATGCTTTGCTTGAGGGCCTCTGACCAAGTCCCTCTGAACACTCTGGGGCCCACCCAGCCCCTCTGGAGCACATTGAGGCAGGCAGAGCCTCTGCCTGGTAGCCCCCGCCCCTCACCCAGCTGCACGGCTCCCCACGGTAAATGCATGACCTCACGTCTGGCTGCCTGGCATTCTGGAATTCATCCAAGAAGCTGAGGCAGGTGGGTATCCCAAGTCCTCAGTGTGGAGCAACCACAGCCTGGGCAGCGCAGTCAGCCCATTCCTCTGGGATTTGAAAGCCACCTCTGCCAGCCAGCTGCATGCCCTCGTTCTGCCCTCTCTGCTCAGTGTGAGGCAGCCCTCATGTGCCTCCTCTGTGATGTTGTTTATGGTCCTCCTGGGCTGTGTGGCAACCTCTCCTCAACTCCCCCTCAGCATCCCTGTGTCTCTTCTCCTTTCACCTTGGAATCTGAACACCATCAGCAATTACCCCATTATAGCGCAGCTTTGGGAGCCCTGCACAAGTCAGGCACTGTGCTGGATGCCTTACACATGTGGTCCATCTCATGTCTCAAAAAAAAGACCTAAGAAGTCTGGGTTATTGCTTCCATTTTTACAGGTAGGGGACTAGGGACTCAGAGAAGTCATGGATGGACCCATGGCCACCCCACTCGACACGCGGCAGCCTGGGATGTGACCCTCGCTGGCCCCGCTCAAGCACAGGCTGGCTAACCTCCACCCCTGAGCCATCCCACACGCCATTCTCGCCCCAACCAGAGAGGTCTCCCATCTGTCTCTTTGCCAGGCATGGCCTTCTCCACCTTTCAAACTGGGATCAACTCTCACCAACATCAACAGCCCAGCAAAATGATGGCTTTTCCAGCAGCCTCCTTAGTCCTTGGTTCATACCAGACTGCACAGGCTTTTACTGTAAAATTTCCCTGCAGACACTGGGTTCATGTGGACTGATGCTGGCTGGGGTCTCAGCCAGGTCCTGGGTGGTATTTTCTCATCTGTAACTGGGGGAGGTTGGACATATGTGTTGCCCTGCTGGCCTCACCACTGTCTGGACTTCCTGCACCCGGGTCTTCCCACCAAGCCTGGTGATGCAGCACACATACCACTGGAGAGAGATCAAGAATCAGTATTGGCTCTGGCACCTTACCTCAATCCCCCAACCTTTGTGTAACCAACACCACGCAAGGCCTGGAAGGCTGAGGAGACCCACACCTGCCATGGAGTCCTCATCTCCCATCAGCAACTCCAGCCTGCCTCGGGGGACGCACCCTGGCTTGGTTTCTGCCAAACCTCTCGTTCCTGGATTCTGAGTAGCCTCCCAGCAAAGGGCACAAGCATTGTGGTCACATTGTCTCAGGTTTCAACACCAGCACCACTCTACTCTGTCCTGAAGCCTCTTCACCCTCAGTTTCTTCCCCCATGCAATGGGGAATACAGTCCTTCAGAGTGCTGTAAAAGATAAAACAGGCCGGGCGCGGTGGCTCAAGCCTGTAATCCCAGCACTTTGGGAGGCCGAGACGGGCGGATCGCTAGGTCAGGAGATCGAGACCATCCTGGCGAACCCGGTGAAACCCTGTCTCTACTAAAAAATACAAAAAACTAGCCAGGTGTGGTGGCGGGCGCCTGTAGTCCCAGCTACTCGGGAGGCTGAGGCAGGAGAATGGCGTGAACCCGGGAGGCAGAGCTTGCAGTGAGCTGAGATCCAGCCACTGCACTCCAGCCTGGGCGACAGAGCGAGACTCCATCTCAAAAAAAAAAAAAAAAAAAAAGATAAAACAGTGCAGCACAGTCATCTCATGAGGTAGGACTGGCTAAGGGGAGCTGCTCTCACTGGCCTCCCTCTCCAGAAAGCCCAGACCTAGAGCCTGGGGTGCAGCATCTCTTATGTGGGGGACTAGACCTTGGTGTCCAGTCATGGGCTCGGGGAATGACACTTATCACTGCCTGCTTCCTGGAAGCCCTGTCCCCCAACCTGTCTTCAGGACGGAGCCCAACTGATGTGTGCCTCAGGCCTCCTGATACCTCTGCAGGGCCAGTCTCTGCAGTATCAGTCCCCTTAAGACTGCAGCCTCCTGAATTGCCCAGTGGGGCCAGGTTGTCCTCCTATCACCCAGAGCTACCCCTGGGCCTCTGCATGCTCCCACTGTGCTGTTACTTTGTTCCATCTTCTGCATTGTCACCCTGTCCCCCTAGCTCTTGCAGCCTCCCCATGGAAAACAGTCCACTACTCACGTGAAGACACAGCCCCGAGGCACCTGCTTGTCTACGAAGCAGCCAGTCTGAGGGAGAACTTAGAGCCAAACGTACGGACCTTATAAATTGTTCGCAGTGGAATTCTCTGCAGACTGAGAGGGTGCAGAAACATATTTTGAGCGTCCATATGATTACAACCTGTTTTGATCGATGAAGGCGGGATTTTACTGGTGAGAAACCATAATATCTGATGCACAGGCACAGCCAAGACAGTGTAACAATCTCATATGATGTTAGTAATAAAAACCAACAAGGACTCAGAATAGGTTAAAAAAAAGTTTCGGTCATTGCACCTCTCCCAGCTGCACAGCCCTGTGCCCGAGAAGCTCTGCCTCCCTCCCCACCCTTCCACTGAAATTCTATTCCAGCCTCTTATCTCTCTATTATCTCTAGAGCTTTCACCCGTGGAGCAAGAGGGTGCCACGGGGCCAGGCTGGTAGGACCCTAGAGAACACTTGGGCTCATCAAAATCACTACAGCTGATTGTGACAAATACAGATTCCTGGGTTGTGCTCCTTGTCTACTGACTGAATTTTCAGAATAAGAAGTCTAGGACACTGAATTTTTAAAAGACTCCCGGGTCATTCTTCCGGGCACCCAGACTGTGAAACCTCTTTGCTCATCTGATCCTCTCACCATCCAGGTGAGGCAGGAAGGCCATGGGGAGCGGTGACTGATCAGGGCCGGGGTCAAACACAACAGGATCCGGTGAACCCACAGAGAGGTCACCTGGCTCCCCTCCTGCCCCGTGATCCCACGTTTGTTGCCCTGCAAAGCATCTGCCCTCAGCTTGTCCGATTATTCCTGTGCACAGGTGTGCTTGTGGCCACCAGGGCTGGGCTCTGAGATCATGTAGCAATTGTGAGTCCCGTCTTTCGTCTGTAAACGGTGGGTGGCCATGCAGTTTCATCTTTCCTCTGATTCCGCCCAGGGGGTCAGTGCTGGGCTCCGCGAATGGGGTCCAAGTATGCGATCTTTCCAGCTAATTTTGCCTCCAGTAGAACAGGCCATGGAAAATAATTCCGTGTTCCGTTCCAATGTTTGAAACTTTCTACATGTGTCTGCGTTCTTCTGTAGTTCTGAACTCCACCGTGGAATGCATGTTCCTCTTGTGCCAGCTCACTCAGGCCGACAAAGTCTTAAGCTGTCAAGATGACTCTCTTTATCTTCTGCAAGGCACAAAGCACTCTACTGAATATCACAGTCCACGTTTCTAATCCGGAGAAGTTGAGAGACAAAAGGAACGCCCAGATTTAAAGCATCTCAGGGAAACAGGGGTAGCGTAGGTGTTAGAATCTCTTAATTCCTTACGTCTGCGCACTTCATAGTCTGCCGAAACAAGGGCAATACACACGGCCTCCTAAAGTAAGGAAAATATTTTCTGCCTCTGATTTCACAGTAAAGAAGACAGTATGTCCCCACGGCTCTTTTTTTTTTTTTTTTTTTGAGACGGAGCGTCTCGGCCTCTGTCAGCCTAGGGCTGGAGGTGGGCAGGTGGCACGACCCTCGCCTCACTGCAAGCTCTGCCTCCCTGGCTCACGCATTCTCCTGCCTCAGCCTCCTGAGTAGCTGGGACTACAGGCGCCTGCCACCACGCCCGGATAATTTTTTGTATTTTTAGTAGAGATGGGTTTTCACCGTGTTAGCCACAATGGTCTTGATCTCCTGACCTCATGATCCACCCACCTTGGCCTCCCAAAGTGCTGGGATTACAGGCGTGAGCCACCGTGCCCGGCCGTCCCCCCAGCTTTTATGTGGTTTTCCGTTTTGAGGATGAAATGGGCACCAGCCCTCCCCCTCCCGCAAGGACAACATTGACATGTTTCATAGTTTACAAAATACTTTAACATATATTATCTCTCTTAACCCTCAAAATCCTGCAAGATAGGCATCGTTCGATCACTATCAGACTCTTAGGAAACTGAGGCTCACTCAGGAAATGAAAGTGCCTTCCATCCCACCACTCTGTTTCACTGAAGGCAGAGCTGGTCCTGCTTGGGTCAGTCCTGCTCCGGTGGCCTCAGGCTGATTGAGGAGCAAGGGATACCACATCAGGTGTCCCATCCCACCTTCCCCCTCACTCTCCCTCTACCACCAGCAGCGGTTGCTTACTCCTGTTCAGCTGTAAGATAAGCCCTGGTTTAGGAGATGACAAACTATTTGAGGCAGTTTACATAGATTGCCCTATTTCCCTCTGAGGAAACCTTGGCAAGGTAGTTATTATCATCTTCTGTTTTTGAGTCAATCCACAAAGACCAAGAGCGTCCTGTAGAATTTCCGTTTGCTGTTCCAGATCTACTCTCCACTCTTCTCCACCTGCTCCTTGCTGCCGGCTGACCCATTTGGAGCACACCAACAGACCCCAGTGCCCGCTGGCGTGCCTTTGGTCCAGCCCATGCAGAATGCCAGCAGGAGATGTGAGGGAGGGAGGAGAGCGAGGTCGGGATGCTCCCCCAGCTCTTTCCCTCCCTGCAGAGGTCTCAGCTCCTGCCAGTGAGCCCCCTCCACACTGCCTGCTGTGTCTGTAATTCCGGGAAACACCCTCTGCCCCTGGTGGGAATGGCGGTTTGCAGCAAGGCAGCAAGGCTCCATATTGGAGCCTGAGGTTACGGGAAAACTGAGCACCCCTGCCTACATGTCTGTATAATGGTTGTTTTTTTCCCCCCAAAACTAGTTGAAAAAACATTGAAAATCTGAGAAGTAGATGTCTCAGAACTCACAGCATTATTTTAAGCTTAGATATTTCATTTTATCTCAAACCGTGTGTGTTATAATTTTATTTTCCTCACTTTAATGGAAGCAAATTCATCAACAATACTTTCAAAATCTACTTTGATCAGCTTTTTACAAGTGAGAGTTTTGTGTTACAACAAATGAGAACAAATAACTTGACATGCTGGATGAAAGTAAAACTTTAGCATGAGATATAAACATGCTTCTTAAATTTGAAAACAAATTTTTAAAAAGTAAGGAAATTGGAAATAGATGATTCATGGCTAAGAGTATCAATTAAAACAAAACCAGCTCAGATCAAATAGAAATCAAAATTTTAAATGTCTTAAGTTCACATTTGAAATGGACATGCAACAATTCAATAAAGTATCTTCAGATTTTGAATTTTTAAGTGTAGAAAAGTTAGAAAACTGCAGAAAGGTTTTCATGAATAGATCTTATTTACAAAAATCAGTCACTGATTCTTAAATATTCTGACAATTTAAGTCCTATTGAAATGTCATCTGAAATAGTTTTAACTAACACATAGTATCAATAATTTACATTACAATCAGTATTAGATTTGAATCTGTAAAACAGATTCAGGAATTTTGCTTAGTGTAGTCGTATCTAAACTTGGACATGGCCTTGAGAATTCTTTTTTTAAACAATACTAGTTACAGTGCTATCCGGGGAAATCAGTTTTAGTGAGCTGAAGTTAATTATCAATTATTTAAGGTAGTCACTGGGTCAGTCGAAGTTGTTAAACATAGCAGTTCTTTCAACTGAAAACGGCATAAGTAAGTCAGTAGGTTTCGAAAATAGTATTGATGAGTTTGCTTCCATTTTAAGCCAGGAAAGTAAAATTATAATACATTCTGGTTTTGATATAAATAAGATATTTAAATTTAAAATAATGTTGTGAGTTTTAGACACTTTCTTCTCAATATTTTTAAAACTCATTTAATGTTCTGGGAAAATAGTAACCATTAAAAATGCACAAATACACATATATAGGGAAGCACAGTTTTTTCCTTTTGCCTCAGGCTCCAATATGGCTTGGCACGGCATTGTTGGAGCCTGTTTTTATTTAAAATTTTGATATTTTCTTCATCATGGATTTTTTTAACATAAATTTTAACTTAAAAAAATATTGCCTTAAAATACGATTTATCTGATTGCTGAGTTTTTTGAAGTTTCCTTAAATTGTATACCCACAGCACGCGCCTCCTTTGTTTCATCCTAGTCCAAGCCCTGGGTAATGGTGCCTGTTGCTTCTGGTCCTAAGGCACTGCACATCGCTATGTCTGTGCCTTGAGGTCATACTGCCAGCATGTAGCAAGGCTAGTGCTCACTTTCAATTCTGTGTAATTCTAAATTTCTCGCTCACTCCTCTGGGCTGTGACCTCCCTGGGGAGAACCAGGGCTTGCAGAAAGTGAGCCTCCCTCCAAGTGAGCCGGCCTACCAAGGCACCTGTGCTTTCTTCTCCTGTCCCTAGAAGCAGAGCCTGCACCAGGGGCAGGATTCGACAAGCCGCCCCCGCCCCCTTCCCGGTTGGGCATAGTGTTGGCTGTTTTCCTTGCAAGCAGAAGAGTGACAGGGTCCTGGCTCCACCTGGGAGTCCTCAAGCCTTAGGCAGGCAGGCTTCAGGATAAGCTTTGATGCTGGATTTTTTTTTCTTTTCCAAGTCATTCTCTTATTGAAAATGACTCCATGCAGCTGTCAGCCTGGAGGCCTTGGGTGTCTGCACCCCGGCCTGTGCCAATTTCAGAGATCCTGGTTGTGATGACCTCAAGCACATAAGCCCAGGAAGACATTAACAACTGTTTATTTGCGCCTGACGAGAAGGCTCTGGGAAGTGCAGGCCTTGGAGCTCCTGGAGGCTGAAAGTTCTTCTAGTAAACCCACATGCACAGAGACTGTTCACAGAACAGACAGGAGCATGTCCCACCCTGCCCTTCCAGGGGACGGGGCCTGGCTGAGCAGAGGAGCGCTTTCCTCTGTTATAAGAAGTGAGAACACAGCCTGCTGGGATTTTGCATCAAAACTTATCCACAGAGTGATTTTCTCTGGCCTCAATTCTTGGGCAGAATTGATCTTCTAAACCCCCTTCCTGAGACAGCAAAGACTGGCTTGGCCTTTTCTGGGCCTCAGTTTTCTCCTTGGTAAAATGGAAGTAACTATAGTACCTACCTTTCAGGTTGGGAGGGGAGAGGGATGGTTTTACTTATTTTGAAGAAGGAAAAACAAATACTCAGAGAAGGGAAGTGGGGAGTCCAAATTGTTTTATTTTTCTTAGAGAAGCAATGAGATTCGATGTTCATTTCCTGAATTCCAAGAGTGGTGTTCTTTGAGCTCTATGATAGACTTGCCCATTCACTTAGCTATTTTACAAAATAAGATATTTACAAATATCAGCAGAATGAATGTGAACACTTAGGGATTCATTCCACAAACATTTATTACCAGATGACAAAAGCAAGGTACTGTTCAAATACTTAACATATGGTAGCACACCAGACAGCCAAGGCCCCTGCCTTTAGGGATCTCATCATGGCAACAGGTAAGTAAATAAACAAATACATGGTATAATACAGAGCAATGGTAAGCGCTATGAAGAAAACTAGAGCAGGGCAAAGGGATACAAAGTGAAGGATGTTGTGGGGTAGTGGTGATGGTGGCTATTTTAGCTCTGGTGGTCAGGCAAGTTCTTTTTAAAGAGGTGAAACATGACCAAAGCTTAGAATGCCATAAACAATGGTCCATGAAAAGGTCTGGGTCAGGAGGGTAACAGGCACCAGCGCAAAGGCACTAAGGTAGGAATGTCTGGTGAATATAAAGAAAAGCAATACTGCCCGTGTGACTAGAGCAGGGTTAGAGAGGTGGTCAGGGCCAAGTCATCTGGGGCCTTTGATTTTATGTTAAATGTGATAGGAAGATAGCAGAGGGTTGTGAGCTAGGGATTAACCTAATCTGACTTATGTTTGAACAGGATCTTTCTGCCTGCTGGTTAGAATAGAAGGTGGGAGAGAAGGATGGAAGCAAAAAGACCAGTTATCAATTTGTTTGTTTGGTTTTTTTTTTGCAAAAGAATAGGTGAGAAGCTTGCACTGGGATGGCGGAGGTGGAGGTGGTGCGAATTGGCAGGATTCTGTATATGTTGTGGGGGTGATGCTACAGGATGTGCCATGGATAAGATATGTATAGAACTAGGTGAATGAAGGTGTATCATGTATAGAGGTGGGCAAGACAGGAAGGATGCGGTTGGGGACAAGACTGGAAATCACATTTGTAAAGAGAAATGCAATTTGAATAAAACTTGAAGAACTATAAATATGCAAGTAATATAAGTATCACCCTAATTGATTGTTCTAATTGTTGATCACTGAGTAATCTGGTTTTACTTCCTGACTTTTAGAAGAAATAACTAAATTCGAATCTAATGATTTATTGGCATATACTTGTAGCAGTATTTTGCACCTTTAGGATTATGAACTAGTAAGTTCCTTCAGGGCAGGGACTCATTATTTATCTTTGTCATCTCCTGGGCTTAGCTGGTGCCTGCTTGATTTACAATAGACTTCTAATAAATGTTTTATTAGAGAAAAATAAAGCACTTGCACAAGAAAACAGGGTCAATCCTTAGCAAAACTATGAGTGTGGGCATGACTGGGGCTCTGCTTCCAATCCCTGCTTAGTTCCGGTGACCTCATGGAGGCCGCTCCTGGAGCATTCTGTCAGGTCTGCACTCCTACAAAGGCTCCTTCCCAGCCCTAGAAAGGTCATTTCTGCACCTGATTTCCACTTCACCTATCATGCCACTGAGACAGGAGGTAGGATGTGTGCTCCTCTATGTGATGTGCACCATGTGTGACGTAATTCAAAAGATCAAGTCTTTGGGCCGTGGTTTCAGATACCATGGCTGGCCCAAGTAGCTCACACTTTATGGTACCCAGTTTTAAAGAGACCCTGAAAAATAAAATTCTCTGCTGTAAGCGATTGCCTGCATGCTTCTATACATAGGGCTGAACTTACAGGAGGGAAGTTGTATTTTTAAGAAATAAACGCCGGGCGCAGTGGCTCACGCCTGTAATCCCAGCACTTTGGGAGGCCAAGGCGGGTGGATCACAAGGTCAGGAGATCGAGACCATGCTGGTGAACACGGTGAAACCCCGTCTCTACTAAAAATACAAAAAATTAACCGGGCGTGGTGGCGGGCACCTGTAGTCCCAGCTACTCGGGAGGCTGAGGCAGGAGAATGGCGTGAACCTGGGAGGCAGAGCTTGCAGTGAGCCGAGATCGCGCCACTGCCCTCCAGCCTGGGCGACAGAGCCAGACTTTGTCTCAAAAAAAAATAAAAATAATAAAAATAAAAATAAACTAGTTAGTACAGAGGCAGAAAGGGCAGATCACATGCAAGGATGTTCAAGAGGGCAAACTAAGGGAGATGTGGGATATCGTGGGGGTAGATCCAGGGTGTATTGTCAATTAACCATTGCTGTGTAACAAACCATCCCGAAACAACCAGTGATCGTGACTCAGGAGTCTGTGGGTCAGCCACACGCTTCTGTTAATCTGAGCCAGGCCTGCTGACCTTGGCTGGATTGGCTGGGACTCATTCACATGTCTGGGGCTCAGTTGGCTCAGTTGGCTGTTGTAAATCTAGAATGGCATTGGCTGGGCTGGCTGGCACTGCTCCACGTGTCTCATCCTCCCACAGCTAGCCTCGGTGTTCCTTTGCGGCAGCCACAGGGCTGCAGGAAAGGGAGAAGGGTTGGGCAAGGCATCTTGAGACCCGGGCTCCACACCGACACCTTGATACTTTTAGTGCATTCTTTTGGCTAAAGCAGTCATAAAGTCAATCCAGATTTCAGGAGTCAGGGGATAAGCTCCAGCTCTTGCTGAGAGGAGTGTGAACTCCAAAGGCAAAGGACTAGCACGCAGCAGTGGAGACCTGGGCCATTTGTGTAGTCTGTTTACTCTGGGGAACAGCACTGTGTTTCCACGCTTGATATCTAAGGTCCTCATGACGCATTGTTGTGGCATATTCCAGGGGAAGGATGAAAAGGGGACAAGCAGACAAGGGCCTGGGTACTAAGAAGGAGGCCCCCTTCTTCCTGCCCTTCCCAGGAACGCTTGGCCACAGGCTGTCCCATTGGAGGGGAAGGCAGTTCCTTCGTGGGTGTCACTGGGGGGGGGGGGGGGGGGGGCAAAAGAGCACCGCCTCCTTTCGGAGTGGGAGGGGGATGGGCGCCAGCCCCATCCCCTCCCCCCTCCCTTTACAGAAAACTGAGCCCCAGAGAAGGGACGTGACTTGCTCAAGGCCACATAGCTACTCTTGGCTCCAGGAGAATCCAGAGGGATAAGAAATTTTTTTTTTTTTTGACTTTTAAAATGTAAAATGGCAACCCTTTCCAAAGGCAAAGGAGCAAGTCAAACTCATTAGGTTTTAGGAAAACATTTTAAAAACGAGAGAGGGATCTCAGGAGCAGACAGATTAGGGATACGATTTACAAAGGTATCAAAAACCGAGGTCCGGGACGTTGGGAGGCCATTCCAGTGCCTCCAAGCTGCCTGGCAGCAGCCATCATGGGCTTTGGTCTCAAGGCGCTTGTCTATGGGCAGGTTGTCCTTGAGGGAAGAAAAATTGGGATTCTTTTTCTTTGCTGGTCTAGATCCTGCTCCTCAATCTCCCTTCTGCTCCATCATGCTATGTTTTCTCCATCTCTTCCTTAAAGAAAATGCACAAGCCGGGTCGTAAACATCATTCATTTATTCCAACTAATAAAATATAAGTATTGAATGCACACTCTCGGTTGGGCACTCTTCTCTGTGCAGGTAACAGTGCAGCAGCCAAAAGGACAGACACAGACTCTGCTTTCAAGGGACTTGGCATTTGCATGAGCAGAGCGCATCCATCAGCGAGCACAAAAATATCAGGCGAAGAGGACCGCCAGGAAGGGGTTACAGCAGGACAGTGACGGAGTACCCGGGTAACCACACGCTGGGTGGTCAGAGAAGGCATCCTTGGAGAGGCGACCCTTCAAGTTGCAAGTGGAAAGACAGGGAGGCGATGGCCAGGTGTAATCTGAGGAGGTGCCTTCTAGGCAGACGCAGCAGCTAGCACAAGAGCCTCCCTGAGCCAACCCGGGAGGGATCCTGTCTACAGCACAGCCTTGCTTGTCACCTCTAACACATAGCAGGTTTTGCTCTCCAAACAAAGAGTTTTTTAAAAATGCTTCTTCCTATTTGAAAACAGACTGTCAGAGTTGGCTCAGAACCCATTTGCTGGGCTGACAGGGGAATAAACATGCGGGCCCTTTCGTCTCGATGGCCTGAAGTGGAGCCAGCGCCCTGGTGTGTGGGGCAAGAAAGATTTGAACCCTGGAACCGCATCCAATTTCCCCCAAACCCCAGTAACAAGATCTCATAGACTTGACAAGCGGGCCCTGTCCCCACTTCCCTCTGGCCTCCCCTCATTCTCCTGCCCGCACCGTCCCTGCCCCCTGGAATTCATGGACAGAACAGCTGCACTGGGGGCTCAGTTTTCAATGAAACAATAAAATACTCCTGCGTGTCCCTAAGAGTATGGCATTTATGACTGGGGTGGGCTGGCTTCCCTTCGCAGACGCCCCCTCCCCAATTCCCAGGCTCACCAGCCCAGACGCCCACATGTCCCGCAGCCGTCTTAAGCCTCTGGGAACTGCAGCATGGGTGCCTCAGGAGGTCCTTGCCCAGAACACAGTCCTGGAGGAAAAACAAAAGCACATCCAGTGCGCCGAGCACCTTTGCCGAGGGCATGCGAGTGCACATCTGTGTCGAGGGCCATGCAGCACAGCACCCTCCCAGAACCCACCCCCATCCCCCCATGCACACAGCTGCCTGGGTGAACTGTCTGCTCTCTTGTTCCAGGATAGGAACATCCTCACTGGCCCAGGGAGGAAAGCAAGCGGGTGTGGCCCACATCCCCATCAGCACTGCACCCCCACCCCTGCCCTCGGGCTCTTCTCTAACACCCCACGAGGTCCTCGACTTCCTAAGTTTCTCTTTTGCACAGCGTGTACATTTGGGCAGTAAGCCTGATACCCCTGGACTGCTTTCCAGGGGCCAGATAGGAACTTCCATGCCTAGGGGGCCAAACCTTGCAAGCTTCCACGTGGGGGCGCAGTGTGCCAGTCAACGGTTCCGCGTCACGTCACCAGGCACCCGGCGTCTCCAGCACAGAGTTTGTGCAGTTATTTTGCACATTTCATTTAATTTTGTCCTTACAGTTTTATAAAGATGAGTGGAAAGCTGGAGTAGAAAGCACAGATCTCATGAACTTAATATAAATGAGACAAAGATAGGAGTCCTTAGGCACACCCAAGGAAGACCAAAGAAGCCACAGTCAGATGCTCACCAGAATTAAGCTGATTGTGTTCAAATGCATGCCAGGCACGTTCGCGCCTTAGGGCCCTGTACCCAGAATGCCCTTTCCTTGATTTCCACGCGGCTCACTCCTTTACCTCCTTTCCAAGTCATCGCTCACATCTTAGTGTATCAGTGAGGCTTTCCCTGATCCTCCTGTTTGAAATTGCAACCTGCACTCCACCCTCCACCTGCATTCTGGATCTTCTCTCTTTGGCTCTGCTCTTTTCTCCCTTTTTTTCCTCCCCATAGCACTTATCACCATCTAACATCTATGATGTGAACTTTTCATTATCCATCTCCTTCTATTATTAGATTGCACGCTCCATGAGGGATATATTCTGAATACCTGGAATGGTGTCCGGTACTAGGAGGTGCTCAGCAAATACCTGTTGAGTGAACACATGTTGAATTGTAGCAGAAGTAAATGAATGAATATGTTCAAAATATGGTTAGTATATTGCAAAAATTATGCATCGAATGTGGGTATAATTACGATTTTACAATCTTTTTTTAGATCTCTGGGAAAACACACCCCTATGCCATATAAATCTCTGGCTGTGCTTTTGAACGTTTGCTTTTGGCTCACAGTTCGAGAAACACACTAGCCATGGTTAGTAGGGAACAGCTGAACCCAGGGTTAGAGGAGACACAGGGCACGGGCAGAGTTCAAGGCAGGGCAGTGAAATCTAGAGAAGCTTCTCAGAAGAAGCAGTGTGACCCGTCCTTCCTGTGATTGACATTTGGCACGCCCGAGGGCAGATTTTGCCAGATTTAGCAGGGAAAGCCTAGGAATTGTGGCCAGGGTCTGTCTAGAACTCTCTAGGTGTTTGCTAGCTGACCTTTGAGGCAGGTAAAGCTGCCTCATACACTGCCAGGAGGGAGCTGGAGCCAGAGGAAACCCTCTCTGATGGCAAACAGGAGACAAGACGTCTGACTGTTTCCCAGGCCAGAGGAGCAGAGGGTACAGCTCCCAGTGAGGCCTGGAGAAGAAAGGAGTGGGGGAGTTCCTGGCGTAAGGACAGGGCCCTTGCCCCCTCGAAGTTTCCTCCAGTTCCGTGCATCAAACCCTTAATAAACACGTTCACTTTCCTGTAGTGAACAGTTATGAAGTGCTAGACCCTGTGCAAGCACCTGAGCTGCAACGACTCAATTCCCACAACTCCCACGTGCTGCCCATCACTTTTCCTCTGTTTTACTGGTGAAGAATGGGAAGAAACAGAGGGGTGAGTTTGTCCCGGGACTAGGGTAGGAGGGAGTCAGTGTCAGAGCCCAGCTGTTTGGTTCTGGTGCCCACACTCTTAACCACTGTCAAGCCCATGAAGGCCCCAGGCCATGCTGGGGGGCTCAGTGGGATTCTTCTCACCACCTCTAAGGATTCCATCACCCTGCATTCCGTCCCAGAATGCAGAGGTTCTGTGGGGAGTGGATAACAGAAAATAAACCCTTTAGGGCCAAAGTGGTAAAAAGACAAACAAAAACGCCTTACACGCAAAATCAGAGAAAATCTTGTTTTGGTGAACCAGAGGGCTGGTTGCCCACAGACAGCTTCACCTTGGGTCGAGGAAGTTGTTTCTCTCTTTCTCTACATACAAACCTAGAAAATGCGCATAATTTCACCTTATTCTCACCTCATTCTCAGAACTTTGCTGCAGCCTGGGACCATGGGTCTGAAGAGTGGGTGTCGCTGGCTGGGATGAGTGTGTACCGCTGGAAGTATCTGTTGGTTCAGTTCTTCTGAGCCCCACCTCCAACCTTGACCAGGGTTGACTTGCCACAAAGCTAATGGAGCTTCAGCTTCAGGTTTCTTCACTTGCCCCTGCCCTTCCAAAGACTGCAAGGCATCCTAGCAAGGTGTTTATGTGGTTTATTGTACGATTTAAACAGTTCTGTGGAAGTAAGGTTAAAATTATCCTCATATGAAGAAACAAATTGTAACAAAAAATCTTAGATCATACTAAAAATATTAATTCATTAAGAGGAAGACATACATTTCCAATCATTATGATACATTTCCAATGGAAGTTGTAAGTAGGCTCTTGGATTGTAATATAACCCAATTAAAGAAAAGGAATGAATTATACGCTCACGTTGGAAAAAAGATTTTCCTTTTTTTGCTGACTCAACGTAAAATCAGAACATTGACCAGGATAGCATAACTATGGGGCAGACATTGGTGACCGACTGGTTAATGAGTGTTAGCAATTCAAAGAGCATTTAAGATTAATCACTGCATTAACAGATAATGAAAATGTCCTGACATTTATCAGCCCATCTATGAAAGAAACTTGATAGACATTTTCCCAAATTTGGTACCAATTCTGAAAATGTACATGATGTTACTGCTGATAAGTTGTGAACTTCAGACTTTTCCATATAGGAAAAAAATCTGATCAACCATGTTACAAGAGAAGTTAAATTACCTTTCTCTTCTCTCTATGGAAAAGAATATTGTAAAACTTTTGTCACATATGAAGATTATTCAGCCAAAAATGTGGGAAGTAAAGTGTGATAGAGGTATGCCAGGTAGTTAATGCAGCTATGAATATCACGTTATTCCTCCATATTTCCAGATTTTTCAGTGGTATCTATCAGCTTTTGAGGTTTATAATTGGTTGTGATTTATTTTATCTCTAGGTATTTGTACTAGTTTGCTGGGGCTGCCTTAACAAAGCCCTACGGACTTGGAGCTTAAACAACAAGAATTTATTGTCTCACAGTTCTGCAGGCTGAAGTCTGAGATCAAGGTGTTGGCAGAGCTGGTTTCTAAGGGATCTGAGGGAAGGCTCTGTTCTAGGCTTCTCGCCTTGGCTTGCAGACGGCTGTCTTCTCCCTGTGTCACCACATGTTCGCCTCTCTGTGTTTGTCTCTATCCTAACCTTCTTTTTCTTATAAAGACACAAATCCTATTGGATTAGGGCCCACTCTTACAATCTCGTTCTAATGACCTCTTTAAAGACCCTACCTCCAAATGCAGTCACATTCTGAGTGGTGGGGGGAGGGCTCCAACATACTCATTTTGCGGGGAGGGCTCCAACATTCTCATTTTGGAGAAACACAGTTTCAGCCCATCAGGATACCTAATCTAGTATTTTTTTAAAAAGAGGAGTCCACAGTTTTTGTTTGCTTGTTTCAAGCACCAGAAAATTTAGACCTAGATACATGGGCATCTCTTTCGTTCTTAAAATCACCTATTCTGAAGTTTATAATCTCTTGTCTACAAGACAAGAAATCTTTCCAATTCAACACACATTATTGAGGGCCTACTGTGTGCCAGGCATTACTGACCCGGGGACTTCACAAGGAAAGCCAGGGATGGTGAGTGCAGGCGGGGAAGCCCCGCGAAGGGGCGAGACCACTTCATGGGTGTGGGACCTGGGCGGTCCTGCTGGGTGCTGTGTGTAGAAGAACCCTGAGCTTGGGGTTTAATGTTTGCTGCCACCATGTTGAAAGTCTCCATCATTTATGAATGACCCCACCTGCATTTGCATTTTGGGCCCTGCAAATTATATAGCTGTTCCTGAGGAGGGGAATTGATTCAACTTACGGTTATAGCCCAAGTTAGCCAGAGAAGCCTTTTCCTTCAGAGAAAGGGAGGGCCACCAGGAAGAGGAACAGTATGTGGCGAGACACGCGGGCAAGAGTCAGGGAGCACGGCTCACGTGTCATCTAGCGCTCTCTCCCTCTGCTGAGGGAAAGGAAACACGCTCTTCATGGAGAGCGTAGAACGCTGAAGCTGGAGCGCGTGGATTTGAATGCCAGCTCTCCTGTTTCCCAGCTGTGCCTTCAGGCAGGTTGCTGACTCTCCCTGGAGTCCAGCATCCTCATCTGTCAAGGGAGGAAAGTCATACATTCAAGACTCGGGATTTGATAGGTGTGCATCACTTTTGAGTCACAGTAAGGAGAAGCAGTTATGTGGGTTAAAGATGGTGGTCAGGAAAGGATCTCTGGAGGCATGAGGATGGGGAGCAGCCCACGTGGAGGCTTGGAAGCGGGGATGTGCAGGTCAGGGATGAGAAATACGGAGGAAGGCAGTGGGGCCGTTCTCAGTATCAGTGAGGGAGAAACAGCCAGAGAAGAGGCTGGGGCTACTTTGTCAATGACCCCAAATGCCCAGCCAGGAAGCCTGGACTGTGTGTAGACAGCGGGGAACTCCTGAAAGCTTAAGGGGTGGGGCCTGATGAAAGTGGTCTTTGATGAAAATCCCTGTGTGGGAATGTTCTCATTCAGCTCCTTTAGAAAGCCAGGTCTGGAGAGAGGAAAGCCAGCTATGCCGGGGGCCTCCTGAAGGATAGGTGAGATCCCACTTCTGGTCCCACCAGGCGTGCAACACAAAGGCACACAGCGGGCAGCAAGGAACCTTGTGCTCCTAAGGCCAGCGGCCCTGTTCTGTCTTCCCAGCCACTTCAGGAATTGCAGTGTTGCTGCCAGTTATGGTTGCTGGCCTGGAACAGGGCCTGTGGGGCTTGGAGGCTGAGCAAGGCCGCAAGACCCACCCCGAGGATGCTGACTTCATGGGGGTTGACAGTCACACTGACACGAAGCAGGGCTTGTGTCAAAAGTTCAGGAGGAAGCGTGACAGGATAAGAGGGAGAGGAAGCAATGTGGACAGCTCAATTATCCTGGGACCAAGATCCAGCATCTGGATTTCCAGCTGCAAGAGAACAGAAAGGGCAGGGATGGAGCTGGTCCTTCCACCAGGGCAAGGGGGTGAGTGAATGCACAGGGTGGTTCTGAGCGATGAGTCCCACCCAGATGAGGGGGAGGAGTGATGAAGCTGCCCCACCTTCCCCAAACCTGCCTTTCAACACAGCAGCATGCCTGTCCAGGTCGTTCCCTTCCATCTGACTTTGAGCATGTCCATTCTCCAGAGGAGATGTCACAGAGGAGCCTGAGGGCTGCACTGGAGCTGCCACATCTTCTCCCTTGTCTTCAGGCAGACCTGGGTTGGTGTGGCCACAAACAAGCAGCAAGTGTAGATAACGCAGCACACCAGAGGGTGGAGAGAGAAGCTCACAGCCCTTCTTGACAGATGAGCCACTGGGACCTATGGTGACCTGTCTATGAAAGGCCACTCCCCTGTGTCACTCCTGCATGGCCCAGGCTTCCTCTCTTTTGCAGGACTAAGTCCAAGCTCTCTAGCACAGCACATGGGCCTCTGTGTGCCGACACTTGCTCTCTTCACTCTTTAAGTTCCAACAATATAAACATATTTGTCAGCTCCCTTGTACTTTGCAGTATCTGGACTATCCTTCTCTTGTTTCCTTACAGGCATCATCAGCTCCAGGGAGATTTCCCATCCCCTGCCCCACTTAGGTGAGGCAAAGAACCCTTTATCTGTGCCCTAATAGCAGGCCTTCATGAAAGGAATGAAAACATCAATCACATTGTATTATAACTGTTTGTGTCTCTCTCTGCAGGAGACTGGGCTGCAATCTGTATGCCCAAAGGGAAGGGTAGGAAGGTCTGACACACAGCTGGTGCCCAGGAAGAAGGCAATGGATGTGGCCCAGAGATGCTTGACTCCCGTGAGGTCATGCAGTGAGACCAGGGTTCTAGGATTCACATCCACGGCACTTGCTGGACACCAGGCTCCTGCTTGTCTACATGACATTTCTCCCAGCTCTTGCTATCCTGCAGTGGCTGATGGGGTCTGTGGGCAGTCAGCAAATTAAAGAGTTCAGTGGCAATCAACTCACCCAGTCTTCACCAGGGGCTGGCACAGACTGGGTCCATGTGAAGCTGAACTGAAAGGATGAGGGCAGGGGGCAGTGCCTTACTCAGGGGTAAGGGCAGGCCTGAGCCCTGCTGAGGCCACTGTCTGCCAGAGCCCCAGGAGGACGCAAGGTTGATGTTGCAAAGGAACCCCATAGAAATCAATAGTCCTCTGCTTTGCGACCTCCTTTCCCATCCAGTTGGTGCCATGCTTTTGGGGCAGAGGGTATTTTTGCAAGCATTTAAGAAAAGTTCCAGATTTAGCTTGTCCTCCATCCTGACAACCTCCCTGTGCGGTAGGCAGGCCAGATGTCAGGCTGGAAGGTGGGCCAGTTAGCGATCATGGCTGTCCAAAACCCTTAAGTGATCTACTACCTGGCTGCCCTGGCCCTTCCCCTGGAGACCTCAGGAATTCCTTATGATCCAGCTCTCACTGAAGGCCCAAAGGAGGCACCCCAGGACCTGCTACAGCCTACCATGCTCTGCTGGTATCTAGGTTACTTGTTCAGGCTATAGACAATGTAACTGTCACCCCTGGAGGTAGGTATTATTATCCCCATTTCATAGTGAACTTGAGAAGGAACGAAACCAGGGAACTTGCACCAGGTCACATGATTATCAGTGGTGGGATCGGGGTTCAAACCCAGGTCTGCCTAACTTTGGCCACTGCGTCACAAACATCACAATATGTTTCCTCCATGGATTAATAATATGTGAATGCAACCTCCTCCAGAGGTTGAGGGTCTGAGAGCCATGAATTAAACCTTCCATGTGCACAAATCCAGGTTTCTGAGAAGTCCCTGGGAATGTAGAGGCACGTGCTGGCAGAGCAGATGCCGGGGGAGGTCTGCAGGGCACTTACAGAAGCTCTTCTGCTGGCCCAGGGGAGGTGTCTAAACACCTCCCGTCACTCATTCCTGCAGTTTCATGTCGAGGGTGTCTCTTATGGCCGTGTGGCGTAACGGAGGGAGTTCTGGACTGCAGGACAGAAGCTCTGCCCCACATATAAGCTGTGTGGCCCTGGCTGGGTTACCTAACCTCTCTGAAGTCAAGCTGGCTTAGTAGGTTGGGTTTGGAGGTGGCTCTAGTGGGCTTTCGGGGGGATTCTTGGAGCCCCTTCTGTACAGTCTATACTTGATTGTACAGATTCTGTACTTGACTCTGCTTCTGTACAATTGCAAAGCTCTCATCCTTGCCACTCATTTTTCAGGTAGCCGGGGTGAGCTCCCAGGATACATTTTGTCAAATTAGAAATGTTTTTATATCCTCTTTTAAAGCAGAAAAACTGATGGAGGGTTGTAGAGTACAAATGACTCAATTATAGTCCCAAGAAAAGTCCCAAGAGTAGTTTTCTTGATGCAGGCCTGAGATGACAAGAAAGTTCCCTTGGGGTGCCAGAGGCAGAAACCCAGCCCTGGGTTGGGCAAAGCTCCCCACCTCTCCTTGTTGGGGAGCTGCCAGCAAGAGCCAGAGGCACTGGAATTCAGAGGGAGTGGCCCTGCCCATCACCTGCTCCCTGCCCCACCCCCAGTCCCCAGGCCTTTCAGCATCTGGAGGGGAACCAGAGGGCCCACCCCTGACAGCAGGACAGAGTGACTGCATCTCGTTCCTCTGGAGTGAAACAGGTTTGACAGGGTGAAAAGCCCCCGGAGAGACAGAAGCAATACTCTGCATAATGCCCGCCTCTGTTACGGGGAGAATGTGGCGTAATGTCTAAGGTCTCCGATAAAAACGTGTTACCTAGTGCTGAAGACCAGAGAAATGATTTGTGGATTGGGCTATGTGTGCACTCTTGCTGAAACTTGGCTTTTGAGTTTTGGCTGAAGATCCTCTGCTTTAATTACAGCCATTAATTGCTCAGAGTTTATGAAAATGTGTTTGACTTCCCTTAGGCATACTGAAATTTCATGCCTCGAATTTCACAGGAGCAAGCATTTTAATCATGAAAATATACAACATGCAACACCAGCCCTGCCCTCCCCCAGCCCCGCTTACTCATGCTCTACCCTTTTACCATATTGTATTTCTTCTAGGCAGTTACCACCACCTAAATCATTTTATCTACACATTTGCTTGTTTCTTTCTTCTTCTTTTTTTTTTTTTCCTGTCATACCTTCTACAAGGTAAGCTCCCTTAAGGCATGAGCCTCGTCTGCCCATGTTTGTCATCGTACTAATCAATACCTGAGAAGAGGGCTGGTGCATAGTAGGTTTCGATACAAATTGGTTGAACGAATGCATGGCTGAGTGGATGAATGACAGCTCAATCAAGACATGATGTTCTTAATTTAAGAAGTATAAGCATAGCCCTGGTTCATGACCTTGTATTTTGTTTTCCATAACTCCACTTAAAAGTTTTCTTTCAGTTTGAGTCCTTTCCCCAGCGTTTTGCCAATGGAATAATGGAGCCGCCAATCTTTGGACTAGAACAGACGTTATGATTCTTTACTACTGAGCCTCTTGCCTGCCCTGACTCTCCGTGGATGTCTAAATAAGTAAACAGCAACCAACGTCCCTCCTCGCTAATCCATTCTCCCTGGGGCTTGACCCAAGTCCTTCTTCCTGTGGTAATCCCCGTTTATCAAGGGGATTCATTCACTCTTTGTACAACAAACATTATTGAGTGCCTACTGATGGCATAGGTATCGTGCTCAGCATTTGGGATAAAGTTCTGACGAAAATCAGCATGACTTAGTGACTCATGTAGATGACAGCCCAATGGGGCAACAGAGCAAACAAGAATGACACAAATAATCCCACAGCTGTAATTTCAGTTGTGTTATGTGATAGGATCATATAAATTGTGAGGAAGGGCCGATCATAAGTAACGCAGGAGGAGGCCTCAGGAAAGATCCCCTGAGGAAAAGGAAGGCTGAGCAGGTGGGAATCAGACAAACAGAGCCTAGCAGGAAAGAAGAGCATTGAAGGCAGAGGCAACCCCTGCCCGAAAGCTCCGCGGCAGAAAGGTGTTTGCCTACTTCCAGGATTTTCTTAAGAAAGAGAAATCTTTTTTCCTAACAGACCAAGAGGCTTTCAAGGAGTCAAATTAACAACTGAGAAAAGTTCTAGCCCAGAAAATACAACCACGATAAGTTCTTTTTTTGACAAGAATCTTTCGATCTCAGCTTCCCAATAGCTGGCTTTTTCCTTTAAAAGATAACCTGAAAAGTCTCTGAGGGTGGTGTCTGAAGCTGGCTGCTAAGGCCTACAGCCATGCGGTGACACTTCTCTGGAGATGCAGATTGCGTGAGCCTCAGAGTGGTCATTTATTTCTCCTCAGCAATTTCCAAGCATTTTTTTCCCGCAGCTTCCAAAGTGATCAAGTGAGTGAGCACATAACCCTTCTGAAAGGGAGGCCAGAACCATAGATTCCTAATGGGAGTCCAGTTTCCCACACCCTGATTCGCTGATGGGTTTATGATTTGGGCTTCCACTGAGCTTAGACTAGAACCATTTGTACATGGAGAGACTCATCTGTGCTGGATTATTTCCAAATGAATAAGAGAGTTTTTTTCATAATTTCAAGCATACTTCTATCTTAATAACCCGCTGTCTATTGGATACCATTATTTTGATGTCCTCTGAGAGCCTCGCGCCCAGTGCCTACACTTCTCGTCTTCCAATCCACTGTCTTGCTATCTTCATGCATTTGATTTAGAACCATCATGCTTCGAGAAGTGCCAGAGTCATCTTCCTAATGCCTTCCTCTTTTGCCTTCCACATCTACTTGCTTACCCAATCTTGTTGACTGCATCTCAAAAATGCTTTTCTAATTCGATATAGCTCCCTACTCCTATTGTCTTCTCTTTAGTCTAGGCCTTCACTTGTGATCAATCTGATTAGTCTGTCCCCAGTCCATCCATCAGTTATACTGCCACCAAAATATCTTCTTACAAAATGCAGAAAAAAGCCCTTGTTGACTCCTCATTGATGAATAAATCAGTGATTCTCCAAGTGTGTAGCAGTTGCAGTATCCCTGGGAACTTGTTAGAAATGCAAATTCTCTGGCCCCACCCCAGACCTAATGAATCAGAAACTCAGGTGATGGGGCCCAGCAATCAGTTTGAACAAGCCCTCCAGGTGATTCTCATGCAAGCTCAATTCAGGAGTTCCCAAACAATCAAATCCAGCTTCATAGCTGTTCCCCTCAGCCTTGAATAACTTGGTCTCAATGTCCCCTGTTCCACAGTCCTAAAGTCCTCATTACCCCAAACCTTTCACTTTTCTCTGCATACATTAGGCCCTTTCCCCATTCTGCACTTTCCCCCCAGGCTGTTCCTGTCTAGAAATATTCTCTCCATCTTTCCCTACCAAATTCCTACTCATCCATGAATAGCCAGCTAAGAGGTCACCTCCTCACGGAGGCTTTCCTTGACTGCCTCAGGCGAGCATTTAGTTAGTTGAGCTTTGGTTGACAACCTAGTTATAGCTGTTTTGTCTGTAGATTTGGCTTTAACATTGGAAGGGGCTTTCTATTATATGGTAAGAGCTGTTTCAAATTAGAGCCAGCTGCCTGGTGAGGAAGTGCTTATCAAGAGACAGTGGGAATTATCTAAGCAGCTATATCTGAAGGTTCTTAAGGTCTCGTCTTTTCTACTCATTGCTCCTCCAGGAGGGATGACTCCTCAGGTGTAGAGCCCATAGAGTTGAGAAGAAAGTCTGGGGCCTAGTAAGGACTTGACAATTTTCTTTAAAAAGTATCAATGAATAAAAAGAGATCTCTGCCTTGTAAGGAAGGTTAGATTACTGGATCTCAATCAAAGATCTTGTCCAAATTTGAAATTTCTGTCTTCTATCTATTTGCAAAAGCCCCAAAGGGATATTCCAGATGTGCTGATCCTTATATTTTAGGCAGAAGCACAACCACCCTCCCCCTAGCACAGTGATTCTTCAGTTGTTAGGTGGGGAATGAAGGGTTTGGGGTAAGAGACCCACTCCTCCTCCCTAACCTGCTGAAAATGTCTGCTGCAGGCCGGGCACCATGGCTCACGCCTGTAATCCCAGCACTTTGGGAGTCCGAGGTGGGCGCATCACGAGGTCAGGAGATCGAGATCATCCTGGCGAACACGGTGAAACCCATCTCTACTAAAAATGCAAAAAAAATTAGCCGGGTGTGGTGGTGGGCGCCTGTAGTCCCAGCTACTCAGGAGGCTGAGGCAGGAGAATGGCGTGAACCTGGGAGATGGAGCTTGCAGTGAGCCGAGATCGTGCCACTGCACTCCAGCCCGGGCGACAGAGCGAGACTCCGTCTCAAAAAAAAGAAAATGTCTGCTGCAGTAAGCCAGCTACCCACGAGTCTGGCATCTCCCTCAGGTAGAACAATTGTTGGTATCACTGTGGCATTGATCCTGTTCTCTCTTCCTGTGTGCCAAGTGCATGTCACCCTCCTCACTCCCTCCACCCTACTGCAATTCAGCTGTCAAGGCCCTCTGAAGCACTTAGTGTCCTCTCCACTGCTGTCTTACTCACATAGTTAAGAGCATGTGCTTCCAAGCCATGTAGACTTCCTGGGTTCCTATCTGTGCATTTCCTCTTACCAGCTGTACAACTTCAGGCCAAAGTCTTCAGTCAAAAGTCCTCAACTGCACAAAAGGGTTGAATCTGCGAAGCTTGTCACTGCGTACCCATGGAGATGTGTACACAGGGCCTAACGTGGAGTAAGCAGCCACCACTAAGAATGTTTATTATTATTTATTCCTTGGTCTGATCTCATCTCCACCCCTAATCCCAGCACCAGCTTCGAATGCTTTTCCACCAAGTCAGAGAGCCCACAAACCCAACTGCTGTTTTGGCTGCTTGGAGTCCGCTGGATGCCTTTTTTGTCTATAAATCCTCCAGCCCATCAGCCTGTTTTCAAGTCCCAAGAATGTTCACTTTCCATATGCTCCCCAGCTGGCCACCGGTGCAATCTCCTAGAGGTTAACCTTGTGTTCAGGAGCATTCTTTTGCAGGCATTACCTTTCCTTAAAAAAATGCAATGCCTCCGTGGTCAGAATATCAAAGCAGCCATGCGCACACGCACGCACGCACGCACACGCACACACGCACGCGCACACGCACACACGCACGCACACGCATGCACAGACGCACACACACACGCGCACGCACGCACATGCACACACGCACACGCACACACACACGCACACACGCACACGCACACACGCGCACACACACACACGCATGCCCACCCATTCATATGTCTCATGTGAAAATCATCAAACTCATTAGGCTGTGTTTCACAATTTCCCAATAAACGTTCACATTTTCTTGTCACAGAGACTTCTATAATTTACCTGGCAGTGTCATTACTGAACTCTGCAACAATTCAACCCAGCCCGACTCACTGGTGGTAGCCGGTTCCTAGGAGAAAAGACTTTTGACATCCTTGGAGTTTTCCCCTTCTCCACATTTCCTTGCTCCTCCTATCCCTGGCCCCTACAACAGGCACATCTGTGCTTGTTTCATTGGCCTGCCGTACCCTGCAACCAAACACAGGCCGAGGATTGTAGGAAACAAGCCCATAGTCCCTCGGAGGGCTTCTAACCTGCTCTGCGGCTCTGCCCATTCGAGCTGGGCCAGTCTCCACCCGAACCGAACAGAAACCCAGGGGCCTGTGTCAGCACAGAGGTGTCTGCATCTCAGCTTGCTGTGAAACAGGTGTGCTTTTTGAGAAGCCCAGTCGCCCACTGTAACGTGAGCAGGGGGTCTCCTTAGATTTGGGGGTGGGGTTTTTGAGAAAGAAGGTTAGGCTGGAGAAGGTTCCGGCTGAATCCATCTTCAGTGACTGCGGCTGTTCCTAGTTGTGGAACAGAGCATGTGCGAGGCCCTGGGGCCAGGGTTGTGGAGAGTGGAGTATTTGTGTGGACAGTTGGCCGCTCCCCAGGCTTCAGAGCACCCTCACTGAGGCAGAGCCTATGGTGCAGCTGAGCAGGGCAGGAGCTTAGCGAGGAAAAGCCGGGCTTCACCGAGGACCTGGCATTTGCTTTGCCAGGTCCTTCAGAGTTTGAAGCCTGGGCAGGAGGTGCGTCTTCCTAGTGAAGCCAGACAAATCTCCAGGTAGCAATAAACTGACTACACAGCCTTCATTCCTGAACACGTGTTCAAAAGCGATCAAATAAATGCAGATGGCTTCTCCAAGCCTCAGTGGAGGATTTTTACATTGACTAAATGAACTATAAAGCACATATAAACACACATGTGCTCACACACAACACAGGAAAGGGAACAGCCACAGAAAAGTCCTCAGAAATACCAAATCCACACCAACACCAGCCTATAGGAAGCATTGTTGAATACAAGAGAGAGACAGAAATTGAGAGACAGAAACACAAGAGCAAAGCCGTGCTGTAATTTGCAAGGGGGAAGCAAAACATACATGCACACTCACACTCACACGTGTGCACATCAGAGAAGCACGTCGGAGGAACTTCTCGCAAAAAATTACGTTTTGCTGCTTGGAAGGGTTAGAAATACCTTCCCTGGTTTGTCAACTGAGGATTAAAGGCCTTGTCAGTAAGACTGGGCCAGTGGTTTGGTTGACGAGACCTGTATAAAGGAAATGCGTAAATGTCACCCTAAGGTCCACCTCCCATAAGGTCTATGATTAATACATGTTAAGTATGACTAATCCTCCACTACGGAGCTTGGAAAGTCCCGCCAAAATTCCAGAATGAGGGGTCCTGCAAACCCTGCAAAAGCTCGTCGTCGTCATGACAATCAACACCGAAGGAGGCTTCTTATGTGCCAGGAAATGGATGATTTTCTTAGATTGACCAACAGTCTTACGAAGTAGGCACTATTCCCACTTTACAGACAAGTAGGCAAAGGCTCAGAGAGATTAGGTAATAAGCTCAAGGTCACAGTCTGTAAGAGGGGAGAGAATTTTGGAGACTCACATGTGGCTGAAAGGAGTCCCATCAACAGGCAACAGAGCTTCTTACCATAGCATTCATTAAGGAAGTGAAGATTATCCATCTGGACTCTGCCCCTCTCTGCAATAGAATCTCATGGTGCTGAAAGCCCCAGTTAGGACAAGGGAGTTATTCAAGGCCATGCAGCTATTGGCAATAAAACTGACCCACAACCCATTTTCTCCTGTGCACTCAAGTTCTTCACACTGCAATACACCTCTGCTTAATGAAGGCCCTGTAAGAAACTAAGCAATAAGGGAAGATAAGGAGAGAGTGGAGTTTTCCAGGAGCCAGATACTAGCCTTCCAAGCCTCTCCTATCTCAGAGATGGGTTTAATCTTCAACTAACCCCAATGGCAAATGTGTACCTTGGATACAAATAGGCCTCCTATCCACCTCGAGAAGGCTCTGCCCTGGGCCCAAAGCTAACACGTTGACTCTGGCAGCATCTGAATAAAGTCACTGACATGGAACTGGGTAATGCCGCATTGCCCTGGCCTTCCGAATGGGTGAAGCTGAGCCATCAGATGGCCTGCAGCCCAGAGTTCCTTTTGGGAATATTTCTGTCTCATCCCCAAGTCTCTTCTCCTCAGAGCTGCACCTGCCCAGAAGCATGCTGCTCCAGACTTGCTCTGGACAAGCCAGCAAACTCCTTGCATTCCAGGCCGAGCTCAGGACTCAGCTCTACTCTTTAGGGTCAGTGCCTGGCAAGGCTGGGCTCTGGGGTCCTGTCACTGAAGACCGTCTCCTTAATCAACCAGACCACCCTCTACCACTCAGAAGTTCCAGAAGAGGACCTTAAGGGCACCTCAACCGTAGGCCTGAGGATAGAAAGGCCATACGATACGCAGGTGAGGTAGCATTTGCTGCAACTCCTCAACAGGTTTCTCCAACTTTCTACAATCCACTGTTACCCAGGGCCATAAAACTGCTTCTTTACGTTCCTGTCTTGCTCCCGCAGTGCTGGCTAAAAAATTGAGACTCAAGCTTTACAGACATGCCTCAGCTGCAGTATCCCTCAGCCTGCTGTTTTAGGGGTGGAGGGCTTACTAGAAGTCCAGGGAAAGGGTCACTTTGAAATGACAAGCTCCTGATAACTAGGCTTGGGCTAGTCATAAGACTCTCCTTGTCCTATCAGCTGGTTTATTGTGTTCTTGATGAAGGCTCAGTGAAACAACAGGACAAAAGTTTCCCACACAGAGGGCTGTGTTTTTCATATCTCTAGGACTATAATACCCACTCTGAAATGTGATGCTGCTATGTAGGAGAGGGGAGACTAGTGACGAGGAGTCAAGACTGTGCCATCATTGCCACGTAGATTACAATCTTCACTCTGCCACTTACTTACTAAATGACCATGGGCAAGTTGAACCCACCAGCCTCAGTTTCCTTGCCTGTAAACTGGAGATGATACTGGCTCCCTCAAAGGATTTGTGACAATTAATGGTGGCAGGGTTTGAACATGCCTGGCCCATGATGGGCACGTGGTCAATTCTTTATTTCCTTCCCTCATATTTTAGGCATCCAGGATCAAGTGCAGTGTCATGATGTTCCTAAGGCCACTGCTATTTGCTGAGTCTAATTCAAAAGTTCATGTCCCATAAAGGACACATTCTATACAGGCGTGCGTTAAGGAGATGTCAGTGCGTAGGCTGCTTGAGGTAAGAGCACACGTGGTCCCTAATGAATGCAGGGCAATCCAGGTTGGGCAGAGGGCGGGGCTTCAGGGCAGTACTGGATTAGCAGACACCTTGTACCTCTGCCAAGATGGGAGATGAGCGTCCTTATATTCCAGCCCCAAGAGGACGAGCTGCTTCCCAATGGGAAATGGGCGTCAACAAACTCCTCGACGGACATCCCTGGTGTCCCCTCAGTCCTGCCTGCGCATGTCAGGTGACGCCATCCCCACGGTGACCCCTTGGCTGTCATGGGCTCCTGTTGGGACTCAGAAGGCACCAAGAAGGTCCCTTCCATTTGGACGTTTTACATCTCAGGGGGATGGAAGGGAATGGGTGAGGGACTAACATTCTTGAACGCCTGCCCCATGCTAGAAAGTTTCAGGGATTATAACCTGACTCTTCAGGATTCCTTGGACATAGGCAAGGACCCTTGTCTTGACTCTGACCCTAGGAAGCACAGGCTCAGAGAATCTCTAAAACCTTACAAAGCAGTGGTGGCCTTGTAATTGTCTCAAGAAAGAGTTCGACTGCTCCCTAGCTGCAGCCCCTGGAACACACTGAGGCTCACAGGGGAGGAGCTGGAACTTGAACCCAGGTCCGACTCCAAAGCTCTAGCACTTTCCAACTCTGCCCACAGCTCTAGAAGGGGCTGCCAGAGGAGGAGGGGTGGTCACAGGCTGAAAGTCAGTCATAAGTAAATTTATCCTCTATGCCTAGATTATTCACGATCCAGTTCAGTTTGCTTCTGGGTAGTCATGCAACTCTTCTGTTACAAATAGTTAAAAAAATTCTTTGTGCCTAAAGACGAAACCACTTGCAAAAAGCAAAACAAAAACCAAAGCCAAAAAAAAAAAAAAAAAAAAAATTAAACCCTTGAACAACCCCAAACCCCAAAACAACAAATTGTGTTGCAAAGGAACTTCCAAAACTAAAATTGCCAGGGTCATTGTTATTGTTCCAGGACCACAACATTGGAGCAAATCATAATTCTAATTTTCCAAACAAATAGCACAGAATCTGATAGAGAGCTTGCTGGCCAGAGCTACACGGTATCATTTTCAGTGGAGGCCATAACAGTTCTTTTAATTCATTAACCCAACATTAAATGTACCAGAAGAGGGATATAACTGTGTTTATACACAACTCTGACATCATCTGATTTTAACAAGTTTACTAAAACGACAGTCATGGCCTTGACAATACTGAATGCAAAATACTGGTGTACACAGATTTTACAGAGTGACTCCTGAGAGCCAGATCACAAAACAAGTTTTAACAGATGGGAGAGGCCTGAGGGAAGGCAAGCACACTGATTTTATTGAGAAAAAAGCTTATATACTGTAGGGTTGCTGAAGTTTAATAAATAAAGGTCAACTTATAATATATAAAAACAATATAAACATTTATATGCTACATGCATATCATATAATTTAAAGTAATAATTTATATATGGGGAGAGATGCCAATTCATGTTCTTCCGATTTTTCTCGACAAGGCACACACACAGGACGTGTCTATCCGTATCCACCGCCAGCCCACGAGTTTATTGTTTTCTGAAGTCAGTGCTCGGACGTAGGTTTGGGACGTTTTGCACTGAGAGTTCCAGTGTTTATCATCAATGCCCCTGCAACCGTTTTTGACTGGCCTGGCTTCCTTACATCGCGTTTCATAAAAATATTGTTTGACGGGAGAGTTGCCCGTTTTGATCTCCCCCAGCACCGTGACCTGGTGTCCCCGAATGTCGATGGCCGATGACTTGTCGGTCACCCACAGACTCTCACTGTCACATACCGAGTACTCCCCTCGGTGACTCTTATGCTCCGCGTACCGTTTCCGCCGTGATGTTCTGTTCGCCACCACGGGGTTGCCCACGTAATCCTCCATGAGGTACAAGGGTGGGGGCTCCAAGGGGGTGCTGTCGCTCAGCAGGACCCGCGGTGAGTTGTAGCGTCTCTGTTGCCGCAGCAGTTCGGTATCCATTGCAATCACTGGCTGGAATTCTGACTTGGCGGGCTCTCCCCGCTCCGGCTCTCGGGGGGCCTCTGCTTTCGGCAGGGTGCTCTGGTAATTTTCCTTAACGTCCACCATCTGCTTGGAGAGCTTGTTTTTCAAAATATCTGCCTGGATCAGCTTAATAATCAGGGAATTGAGCGAGTCTTCTGGCAAACTCCTTTGATCCATGTTGTTACCTTGGATGCCACGGAGATAAGCGAGAAATATCACATAAAACAAGATGGACATCACCTTGTTCACCTGTAAGATCTGAAAGGGAAACACAGGTGTTAAGAGCAGGCCGTGGCAGCTGAGTCTATGTTATTCTGGCACCAGCTACCTAAGGCTGAGTATCCCTGTGGGGCCCGAGAGAGGATCCCGCCCCCCAGGTAAGCAACGCAACTCCCCTCTGGACATTCTGAAGAGGCAATTTCTTTCCCCCACCCCCAGGAAATACTGCAGAATGCACTCCAGGTCTGCTGACTCTGCTTTTTGCACGGGTTGTATTTACATTGGATGTCTGCTTTATCCTGCAGCCTCGACTTGTGGGTGGATGATGTCCTACCGCTTCTTTAAACATCCCTTGAGCCTGCAAAGATGCATGATTCACTCTAGTCTGGCAAAGCATGAAAACTTCAAACCTGAGAATTGTAAGCATGGAGTAACTTCCCTTCAGCAGTAGCAGTGGTGGCCTTGTAATTGTCTCAAGAAAGAGTTCGACTGCTCCCTAGCTGCAGCCCCGGGAACACACTGAGGCTGAGGACTGGTTCAGTGGCCCCCCATACTGCAGTGTCAGATGTGGGGTCATTCCTGGCCAGGTCGCAGCCGGAGCGGTCTGTTCTCCTGCCCTTGGAAATGAACATGTAGGGTCACTACCCACTCTGCGAGAGGGCCTGCATTCCAGGGTGCTCTGCCGAGCTTTCTGACAGACACACATCACCAACCGATTTGCTCCATCCCCAGGGACCCTCTCTGCAAAACAGAGCCCTGCCACAGCGCGACTTGCAGAAGACAGAGATGCAGAATAACCACCTCACATAAATGGGCTGGACTTGCCCAGAACAGAAGAGTTATTGTTGATTCACTTTCCTCCTTCAGATTTTTAACATTTCTGCTACAAAATGTTCCTGTTAGTGGTTATGCTCCTTCTAATTCTACTATTTCCTTGTTTAAACGGCATTTCAACCCATCGGCGCCCTCATTCTGTTGCCATAGTAGAAGGTTAACACCGGGCTCCTGAGGAGTCCTGGTGGAATTACAGTGCTGATCTCAAGATACCTTCATTGCTGGTCTCTCCCTCACTAGAGCAAAGAAAGCCCAGATCTTCCGAGGGTTAGCACTGGAAGGAGATGCTCCAGGTGGAGAGGGGCAGCTGAGCTAGTGATCCCCCGATTCCTCCACCTCCTTGAGATAATCACCCCTTAATTACCATCACCACCACCTCACCGCCTCCCAGGGTGTACATAATTTCCTATTTAAAGTTCTGTCTAAACATGGAAAATGAAAACTCTTCCCCTGGTTCACCTTTGGTATTTTTGGAAAGACTTCACTAAGTCCAGGGGGAAAATAGAGAGGAAATAAACAAAGCCAACACAAGAAACAGAAGAGCAGTCCTGCTAACCAACACCTATGTCTGAGCCCGCCAGTGCTCCCTCGCTCCCAGGACCCACAGAGAGCCTCTTCCCAGCTTGTCTGAAATACGGCTGGCTCGCTTGTCCCTAGAGGTCAGCAACAGTGACGCACTCTGCTCATACTGCCTCCTCTTGTCACTGTGATAAGGAGACCATCTTCTTTCCATGGGAACTAGTCTTGGGAACAGCTGACCCCTTCAAGGTCAAAGCCAAGAGAGGGATTCTAGCTTTACTGCTCACCCTTAGAGGAAAACGACTCTCAGGAATTGTACTATCCTAGGAAAACGGTTCCTCTACAGTGTAAGAAATCTCCCTCCTACTCTGCATACAAGTGACATTTTCTTCAATATTACAGGCCCAACAAAATGCAACTTGAACAATACAAAGAATATGGCATACAACTAGGATTACCTTCCCTACTCCCCCCAAAAAGAACAATACAGCTGCAATAAAATCATTTAGGACTGACAGTCTATTGAAAAACAATTTATTAAACCTCCCAAAAGCTCAGCCACTGTAAGCTAAGAATACACAGGGTATCTGCTCTTAAGGAAATAAATCAAGTATGGTTAGTGAGGGGAGGTCCCGGGTAGAATAAGAGTCAAGGTACAGATTAGTGAGGTAATGACCAGGGTGAGCTGAGAGGGAGAATGCTGGCTGATGCTGATGGATTGAGGAGGAAAAAGTAAGAGTCTTTATGGGTGGTGGCTGGAATAGGGAACCAAAGTTTATTAGAAGTAGACAAGCCATATAAAGAGGACATCTAGTCTTATTCCTTCATCTTATAGATGAGGAAAACCTAAATGCAGTTTAAAGAAGAGGAGAAACCCACAGGAAAGTGAGAGGGGGTTCTCTGCACTCCGGCCCTCACCTCCCTTTTCCATGTGATCATTGAGCTCACGGGCCCCTTGCTCCAACCCCATTCACTACTCACTGCTACTTGAATCACGACCCACGTGCACTGCCTCTCCTGTTGAAATTTCACCCATTTTTCAGTGCCTGGTTCCAAAGCTGACTTTTCTACAATGCTCCCCCAAGATCCCAACAGCAGCACCTGCCACCTCCTTGCAACCCCAGCCTGCTCTCCCAGTGGCTGACCATTTCATTCTTACTTGCCATGATACTTTGTAACAAGTAGTGGGAGTAAGTCATCTGCAGGTTGGTGTTTCTAAACTCTTTAGAAGCCTGTCTTAAAGCCCTGAAGACTTCCTGTGGACTCCATTTCAAGAATCTACTTTTAGCTTTTTTCGTAGAGAGCAAGTCCAAGAATGTTGCCACAGAACTCCCCAAAACACAGAGGTTTGCAGCTGGGAAGGACCCTAGACAATCCCCTCATTTATACAGATAAGGGAACAGAGACCTACACTGGTGGCGAAGTGAGCTGTCTAAGGACTGCTAAACAATGGCAGAGAGTGACAGGGGCATTTGGTTCGTAGGTTCAACAAAAGTCACATGGCTTGTGCACCATCAAAGTTATTGTGAAGGGTAAACAATGAAATCCACATGGAAGCACCTAGCATAGTATCAGGGACAGAGTAAGCACACTAGAAATGTTAGAGAACATGAACCTGAATGGCCTGTGGCCACGGGAGATGGTGCACCTCTGCCCTTGATGCACACGGGCGAGGGACCCAGCGTCTGGAGAGCTCCCTTCTCTACATCTGGCTCACAGCAATCTGTACCAACACGGTCCCAACAAGGCTTTCCCCCAGATGCCACAGTGCCCGAGTGCTTGGATCTCAGACCACTTACACTGGTTGTGGGAGAAGAAAGGAATATTATGAACTGGAAGCCCAGAGAACAGACAAATGATGAAAGCAAACATGGGCAAGGGAGAGGTGGCATTTCTGAATACGCTGGGGGCAAGAAGAGATGCATTCTGATCTCTGGTCACTTTTTGGCCACGAGTACCTTCATTTTTCACTCCATGTCTGGGGTGGGAGTCCCCCAGTGGGCCAGTTCTCTGGAGTGGGGAATGGAAACAGGAAGGCAGTGCTAGCTCCACCCAGGCAAGGCACAGCAGTGAGTTCTTCTATTTAGGGGGATGTCTATGCTCTTTCTCTAGGGGTCACTGTCATCTGCAGAGAACTTCATTTAAGCAATTGTCATATTGTGCTATTATTGTTGGTGTGTCTCCTCTTGGACGACAGGGACCGTGTCCTTTCCATCCACACATCCTTGACGCCCAGCACAGGGCTGGACACGCTGCGGAGTTTCGATGTCAATTTACTGAATGAACACCAGCTACGATATAGACCTACCCAAGGCAGCGCTTACTGGCTGGAGAGCCTGCATGGGCTTTTGCCAAGCCTGGTTTTGGAAGCCAATCAACTCTGCCATCTTTTCCCAAAGAAAATACAGGCCCTGGCTCTGAAGTCGGCCATGGTCCCCAGGCTCTTCTTGGCTATAATTAGAAAAAGACCTGTTAAAGACCTCAGTAAACCCCCTTTCTACACTCTCCCCGGTGCCCATTTCCCCTGCTCAGAGTTTTCCAAGATGCTGACCGACGTGCATGTGCGATTTTCCTCACTTAGAAACGCTTTCCCACATATGGTGTTTTCTCAGTCCCTGGAGCAACATTCCTACAAGGTTTCACCATCCCTCAAAATACTCAAAAGAGAGCAATTTCTGATTCCTCCTTTTTGGCTCCGTTAACAGCATCCACAGAGGGTTTGCGGGTATTCAAGAAGCAGCTGACATGGAAAAGGAAGCTGGGGTAGAGAATGGCACAGAATCTGGGGCCCCAGCAACCTGCGTCTGCCCTGTCACATGCAGAGACGGGGCTGCAGCCTTCAGGTTCCGATTCACCTCTCAGGACCAGCTTCCTTATACAAGAGCACCTCCCGACCGTGTACCTAAAGACCCCTCTTGCTGCCCATGTGTGGAGTAAATTTTTAGACTGCTTAGGGGTGAGATCATCCAGAATAAAAATGCAAAGTGCCAGGTACTGGCTTATAGAAATCTTAAATCCTGGTAACCACCATCCTGATGTAGGTGCTATCATATTTCTCATTTTGGATGAGGAAACCAAGGCAAAGAGGGGTTCCACAACTAGCTAACAAGCAGCAGAGCCAGGATTTGCACCTTCTGGCTCTAGAGCTCATGTTATTAATGATGACACTCTGCTGCCTCTCCGTCCATCCCTGCTCTCAAACATTCTAGAGAGTTTACTTCCAGAGGAAGCCCAAGCTCCAAGCCTGGAGCCAGGACGGCTGCTGTCAGCAGGCTGTGCCCTTCCCCAAGAAGCCTCAGCTCTAAGCAGAGTTTGCAGAGATTTGAGGCCATCACTCCTATGTCCTCCTCCCCATATTCCCTACGAAAGCACCCGCACAAAAGTAAACACAATCCAATTCCCTCCTGGGCCTGACGGTCTTCAGTGCAGCCCATCTGCAGGTCACCTGTGCCTGCAGAGGCCCTGTGTTGTAGTGGACAGAACACGGAGTGCACCATCTCACATCCAGGGTTTGAGACCAGCACGGAAAATCTGGGCGACTTACAAAGAAAGCAGAAAGGCTCTGTTTTAGCTTTCCTCAGAGAGGAGAAATGAGAGCAGAGGTGAAAGCAGTGTTTAATTTGCCAAATTTTTAATATGCAAATTCAAGAGATTTCATTATTTCTGGTATAACCATATCCTCTGGAGGCAAATTCATTCTCTGGCTGGGGTCAAAGAGGACGCTGGCCAGCTGTGTCCAGAAGGGTCTGACTCTGGAGAATTTCTTCGGCTACGACATGGTCTCTGACTAATGCTACGGGCTCAGGAGACATCCTGCCAGATAACCCTAATGTCTTGTTCAGGGACTGGAAAGGCAGAGAGGTGGGAAAGTGATAGATTTAAAGTAGCATGACAAAAGGGAAAGGAATGTGGTGGAAATATTAAACTAAGGCCATATATAAAAGACTAGCTATGCTTGTTCCCCAAATCTTAATTGCAAAATTAATTCACACTGGCTTTGTTCTGAACATAGGTCTTGAGGCCTCAAAATTAGTCAATGGGGCCACACGAAGATGTTCTGACCCATGGCAAAGCTGGGAGCTGGGAGAGAGAAAGCCTGGTGGAGCCTCCACTGGGGATTGGTCTGGTTTTGGTTAATCTCTTTATTAATGATCCGGAAGCAGGAGGGAGGAAAAAGTGGCAGATTAATTAAAATGCACAGATGACGCTCAAAGGGAAGGTGCTGCAGACACCAGTGAGGACAGGCCAATTAGGCTGAAGCACCCGTGGGGGTTGGCAACCTGGAAATAGCATGATTAGATTCAAACTAAAACATGTAGGTTAACTCACCGGGGGCACGGTGGATCCAAAACCAACAAGGGAGGGAAATTCTTGGAAGGGGATGAAGGGGGGGGAGCGACTTGGAATTGCTACAAGGAGTAAATGAGAAATGAGCTCACATGAATAAAGCTGTGTGGGTTTCCACGGCACCTTCTTCCCTGCTAGCTCTGCGTCCTCCACCTCATTCACTTCAGCACCTCTCAGGTAGTGGCAACCATGAAACTCCCTGTCTTATGGAGCACAAAAAAGACATAAATTGAGGAACAGAGCCAAGATCACAAAGCAGGCCAGAGATGGTCCCCAAAACCTGCTGACGCGCATGCTCTAAAGTCACGGAAAACCAGAAGCAATCAGGGAGCTAGAGGAGAAACAGCTACTCTCTCTGTTGGTAATTGGTGAGGCCTCATGAGACAATCTCTGAACTCTGAACAGGTCTGCATCTATGTAGTGTCAAACCAGGTGAGAGAAGGGGCAGATGTGGATTCCTATCCTGTTCTTTAAGATACCTAATTCTACTGTTGTTCCTCTCCTTAAAACTTAGTACTTAAAACTCAGGGCTCTGAAACTGACTAACACACATGGTCAATCCTCGGCCCAAGATCTGAAATAGGACAAGGCCCTCAGTTTTCAGGAGATGCTGGCTTCTCAGCAGAAATGAGACAAGACACACAGTCAACAGTGAAGGCATACTCTAGGATAAAATAAAATAAAACAGAGAACCTCAGAAGGTTGACTCGCCTCCCTAAGAAAGGAAGTAAGGAAACTGGTCCTTTTGAAGGCCGGAAAGTGAGGAACAGGGACCCCTGAACAGACAAGGAACCTATATCCCAAAAGAAAGCCAAGTGGACCGAGATGGAGGTAGGAAGCTGTGAGTTTCCTTTGCACAGCTGTCAGGAGAGGAATTTCACATTGTTTAAAGCATAGCCTCCTCTGGCCCCGGGCTGTGAAAGATGGAAGGCATGGCACACGTCAAAACAGTGTGCACCAGCCGCTCCAGGGAGGAAGGTACGACAGTTATTCCCCAGGCCAAGGAAGCCTCTGGCTTAGCCCCGTCTTGGCAAAGAGAGATCTTAAAGGAGCTTGGTATGCCGACACGAGCCCCAGGAAACTCAGGTTTACTTTATCCTTTGCATATCACAAACTCCCATGTCATGGAGGGTGGACTAAGAAGGATCTTCAGAGAAAATCTGAGTCAATCTGGCTACTAGCCATCATGGTGTTATCCTGCATTTAGTCATCTTTGTTTTGGTAATTCACACTCATCCACCACTGTGCATACAGGTGTGCATGCATGGGTTGATGGGCCTACACACACACACACACACACACACACACACACACACACACCCACCATATAACTACCTGAGGTGAGGATGGACTCTAGTTGAACTATTTTCAAAGTTTTGAATTTTGAAAAATTTGAAACTATTTTCAAATTATGGAATCATTTAATGTTCAGAAACATTTCAATTTTGGTATCATTTTCTGTGTCTGGATTACTCCAATCTGTAAGTGTGAAAACACACAAGGGGAAGTTGCTTCAGCCACATAGACAGCTGAAAGTGCAGCTGGCATTAAATAATAACTTTGGCCTCAGAGAATAGCTGCCCACGTCAACGTTTTTGTTTTAAATTTATGATTATGTTCAAGTTGAGTTTATGGTCAAGCGTACACGTTGTCTGCAAAATGCTATACAACAGTAAATGATACCATTACAAGGTAGGGGCTGCTGAGTAATTGATTTTCAATAATTATAATTAATAATAATGATGACAATGATGAAAGTATTTATCTTATCCACTCAGACAAGCATGAGTCTCCAAATGGCAGAAGAAATAAGTTGGCTTCCTCTTGAGGGTTGGAGGCCAAGGGAAATCCCAAAGCATCCCTTCCATTCAATTCTTACTCTTCCAAACCAAGACCACAGCTGGCTTGGCAATGGCCAAAACTTTTTTGTGTGCATCAACCATAGCAGCAAGTCCGCGATAAACTCAAACCATACTGGTTTGGCCCCCAGAGGACTTGGCTGCAGAAAGTGTGGTCAGATGGCAGGCTGACTCCTCTAGACTTGGCCATCAGGCCTGTGTCAAATATGGCCCCTCATGTCTCCCTGCTGCCACACAGCCAACTGCCTTTCACAAGGATGAGGAGTATTGACTGGTGGTCTGCAGCTGTATTGATTGCTGGTCTGGTCTGGATCCCTTGTCCGGAAAACCATGGTGTCCGAAGACTGTGACAGCTGGGACTGTCTTTTGCTTCTCCAGGTGTCTCTCCCCTCTGTTCCCTGTGACCGTCATCATGCTTCTGAGTACTTTTACAGACTAGGGAACTGAGGCAGAAGAAACATGTGTCTGGTGCTTTTCTGAGTCTCTTCTTACCCACTCATGTAGTGATGCGGGGATGTGCACACAGGAAGAAAACCAATCTTCCATCAAAACTGGAGTGTGTGATAGACACTTAACAAACACAATGACTCCAACCCAAAACACTCCAGTGACTCTTTCTGGGCAGCTGGGCAAGACTGAAAAACCAACCCAGAGCTTGTCCTCTGAAAGCAATTTTGGCACAAACACTCTGAACCCCAGGCTGTCTTTAATCACAGATGCAAGTCATAATAATCGCTTGTAAGAACAGCTCACATTTATTGAGCCTCACCATATGCTAGACTGTGCGGAACACTTCACAGGGATGATCTCAATTAATCCTTGTGGATACGATTATTATCCCCACTTTTCAGCCGAGGAAACTGAGGCTCAGAAGGATTAAGTACTTTTTCTCAAGGTGAGACATCAATTGAGAGACAGAGCCCGGGAACAGACCCCTGTCTCTGTGATCCCACAGGCCTAACTCTTAGCTGATATTGCAGAAGATCTCTCAATTCACTCCAACGTCTAAGGCACCCGCCACTTCATTGCAGTGAACTAGGTAGCAAGCAGCATGCTGGTATATTAATGTTTCTTTCTTTGTAGAGTAAGAGACATTCAAGACAGATCCTCTGAAACATAAAGGGGAAATTTCCAGTCTAAGGCTTGCCTCACCGATTCACAGTAACTGAACAGCATATGTATGTGATCTGGGGCTAGTGGAATCAGTTTTTTATGGTTTACTTTCTCCAAATGTAAAGTATTCCTTTCCTCTTCTCTTAGTCGATGGTAAAAAACAACCAGGAACCCAAAGATTCATTTTAAAAAAACGGCTGGAGCGTTGAAGGTGGGACAGATTTCTGATTCTTTTGTTTTCACAGATTGCAGCATATTTGTAGCTGATGATGAGAAACAAAATAATGTAGGCTCTTGGCACATCCCCTGTTTTGATCTGTTAATAAAAACCAACTCTGCCACGAATGAGCTTTGTGGCTAAGGGAGAATCACTGTGCATCTTGGGGGCTCAGTTCCTGAGCAGTGTTTCCTCACAGGGGTGCTACTTGGATTTTGAACAGGACAGTTTTTTTATTGTTCAGTTTTATCCCCCATGCATGCAACTCACGCCCACACCTACTAAATATCAGTCGTGACCCCAGTCATGGTGACAACTGAAAAAAAGGACTCACACCTTTCCAAATACCGTCCGCAGAGACCCCTCAGTTATGAATCATATAACATGATGCTGGGGTGTTAATTGTTCTATGATCACTGGCCCTTTTACAACGTAATCAATGTTAAGGAATCCTTCTGCTAAAACACCACACATGTGCCCATAAATAAATAATATTGCAAACAATTGCAAACAATTTCAATTTCAAAGAGTCCGTAAAAATCATCCTAGTGTCCCACAGATTTTAGGTTTAGAATTCCTGAACTAAAGTGTTTCAAAGGTTCTTTCTAGTTGACATACCCTATGCTTCTATTATCCTGTACCAGCCCTGAGTCATTTCTTCTCCAGACCAAATAGGGAAGAAATTATTACTATCAGCCGAATTTTCTGGTCCTCTTTGTTTCTCTGTGTCCCTGTGAAGCCAAGGTGCCAGCAACTGGCATCCAACTCTATTAGGATTGTGGTACAATGGAAAGGCTATGGGGGGAAAGTGACTTGCCCAAAAGCCAATCAATCAATCAATCAATCCATCAGTACAAGAGCCGGAACCAAGCCCAGCCCTCCAAATGACCAGCCCTACGCTGCTCATCCACATCCACACACAGAGTAGTCAGTGTATTTAAGGACACATGGAGGGAAGCCTGCCCACACCTATCAATAGGGCTTCCTGGGAGAGGCACAGGGGTCCCAGGTGAGCCTGTCCAACACAGCATGTCTGACACTATGTGTGAGAGGCCTGAGGCCCCAGCAGCCCTACTCAGCCCATGGAGGCAGCCCACGGAGGCAGACTCTTTCCCTTCTTCCTTTCACAAGTGTCTGTGTGACACCATCTATTGGCGTCCACCTTCCTTATGGACACCAGGAATCAGAGCATTTTCCTTTCTGTCCATAAACCTGCCATCACTCTGGGTGACTTCACCTCCAACCTGATGGCTTTTTCATTCCTTGGTCTCCCTGTTCCTGCACATCCTCAAGACCTGTGTTCTCCATGATGTTTGAAAAGGCAAATGCGATTCCTCGAAGACCTAAGCGATTCTTCAAAGACCCAAAAACAGAAATACCATTCGACCCAGCAATCTCATTACTGGGTATATACCCAAAGGACGATAAATCATTCTCTCATAAAGACACAGATGCACACATATGTTCACTGCAGCACTACTCACAATAGCGAAGACATAGAATCAACCTAAATGCCCATCAATAAGAGACTACAAGGTGTCATCTTGTAATGGCACCAAGGTCATTCCATTAAATTCGCTCAAAAGGGCCTGATTCAATACCTGGGTGAGGAATATACAGTGGATCTCTAGGATGATTACTGGGTTTGCCAACTACTTGGGGCTGGAACCCTGAAGAACATGGAAGTGCCCTGGCACTGCTGGTCTCCTGAAGGTGTGCGCCAGCAGAGGGTCTGCAAGCCCCGTGGGTCTGACTGCAAAGTGGCGAAGCAGAGAGGCGAAGCCACCCACTGCTCATGGAGACTTCAGGTAAGTAGGTGAGTGAGTGCTAGAGAGAGACAGGTAGAGACAGAGAGAGTCATAGGCAGACACAGAGAGAGACTGGGAGAGAGAGAGACAGATACAGCGATACAGAGACGGAGAGAGGCTGAGACAGAGAAAGAAAGAGACAGAGACTGAGGGAGAAGGAGACAGAGATGGAGGGACAGAGAACAAAGACAGAGACACAGAAAGGATAAAAAGAGAAAGAGACAGAGATATAGAGACTGAGAGAGATAAACAAAAGAGACATAAAGACAGAGAGAGACTGAGGCAGAGAAACAGAGATAGGGAGAGAGGGAGACAAAGATACAGAGCCAAGAGAGAGGGAGATAGAAACAGAGATGCAGGGAGACCGAAAAATAAAAACACACAGAGAGAAAGACAGAGGGAGAGACAGAGAGATAAAGAGAAAGGAGGAGAGATAGATACAGAGATTGAGAAAAAAAGGCGATACAGAGTGAGAAACAGACAGAGAGGGAGGCAGAGAGACAGAGAAGAGAGGACAGAGACAGGGAGTGAAGGAGACAGAGAGAGAGACAGTGAGTTGGGAGGAAGAGAGAGATACAGTGAAAAGGGGGGTCTCTTATTGAACAGGGGGTTTCAGCTGAGTCCAAGACTGTGGGCGGTGGCTCTTCTACCTGGTTGGGGAAAAGTGGAAAGGTGGCAGAGAAGGCCCCTCTGAAGCCGGCATTGCTGCGGGTCCAGAGGACATGTGCACTTCCATTCACATTAGCGATCACTCCACCCTGCCACCATCCCCAAAGCCAGTGACCTCCCTGCACTAACCTACATTTCTTTCTACTGCCAGGGAAGTCAACATGCGGGTGCTGTAGATGCAGCAGGTGGCCAAGTCCCAGCACCACGGGAAAGACGAAGGCACGGGCACTCAGTGTCACAGAGCACTTCCCAGCTCAGGAAGAGGTGCTCAGAACAGACCGTGATCACACAGGCCACCTGTGCCTCGTCCCAAGAGGGGTGGCAGTGCCTGGCACCCCGGCCAACACAGGCTGGGACAGGAGGGCTACAAGCAACAAGCCAGTACCCGTCTTGTGGGAAACAAGTCAAGCAGTGTGTGTGTGTGTGTGTGTGTGCGCGCGTGCGCACATGCAGGCACACATATACACGTCTATGCGTGTCTGTGTGTGTGTGTCGTATGTCTCTATGTGCGTAGTATCTGTGTATGACTGCAGATGTGTCTGTGTGTAGCATGTGTATGCGTGCATGTATGCCTGTGAAGTGTGTCTGTCTCTGCGTGTGTGTTGTGTGCATATCTGTATGTTGTGTGTGGTGTCTGTGTATGCCTGTGAGTGTGTCTGTGTGTTTGTCTCTGTGTGTGTGTGTTGTGTGCATATCTATATATTGTGTGTGGTGTCTGTGTAAGCCTGTGGGTGTGTCTGTGTGTTGTGTATATGTATGCATGTGTGATGTCCTGTGTATGTATGTGCTTGTGTGTGCATGTGTGTAGTATGCATGTGTGTGTCTGTATGCATCGGTGTATATGTCCAGGTGTGTGTCTCAGTGTATCGTGTGCATATGTGTGTGGTGTTATTCTGTGTGTGTGGTGTGTGTGTGGTGTTATTCTGCCTGTGTGGTGTATGTCAATACGTGTGTGTGCATGTGTGTATTCTGTGAGTATATCTGTGTGTCTGTGGTGTGTGTATGTGTGTGTATGTCTGTGTCTGTATGTGTGTGCGGTGTTATTCTGTGTGGTGCGTGTATGCATGTGTGTGTGCATATGTGTATTCTGTGAGTGGCTCTGTGTGTGTGCATGTGTGTCTGGTATTCTGGGTATCTGTGTGGTGTGACTGTGTGTGCATGGGCGTTATGTTATTGTGTGTGTGATTTATGTCTGTGTGCATGTGTGCATGTGTGTCGTGTTATTCTGTGTGTGTGTGTGGTGTATTTGCGTGTGTGGTGTTATTCTGTGTATGGTGTGTGTATGTCCGTGTGTGTGCATGTTTCCGGTGTTATTCTGCGTGTGTGGTGTGCGTATGTGTGTGCCTGTGTGTGTGGTGCTATTCTGTGTGTGTGTGTGTGTGAGGTGTGTGGATGTGCATGTGTGTGTGGTGTTGTGTGTGGTGAGTGTGCATGTGTGGTGTTATTCTGTGTGTGTGTGCATGTGTGCAGTGTTATTCTGTTTGTATGTGCATGTGTGAGGTGTTATTCCTGTGTGTGTCTGTGCTGCGTGTATGTCTGTGCATGTGTGCATGTGGGTGTGGTGTTATTCTGTGTGCCTCTGTTTGGTGTGTGTGTCTGCATGTGTATGTACATGTGTGCGTGGTGTGCTGGGCGAGGGATGCTGAGAAGGGGAGACGCCAAAAAGCTGAAGGGATCAAGAGCCTGCATCTACTCCCAGCCTCCCCTTTGGCCACTGTGAGTCCCTGGACAAGTCTGTTTTTCAGTCCCAGCCCGGCATCAAATTGCTTCTCTAGCAAGGGCAGGAACCGGAGTAAATCATCCGGAGACCATCCCGGTGTTAGCAGCCTGCTGTCGTCCACAGGGGTCTAAAGCCAGGCAGGGCTCTCGCTCTCTGCGTCCCTTTCAACACAGAGGAGCGAGTTGGCGCTGTGGGTCCTCCTTACCCACCGCCCACACCCCCAGTGTGATGCACGTGGAGTCAGGCACAGGGCTCCAGTGGCCTTCCTGGGTCCCCATGAACTGGAAACATATGAGGACAGGCAGGGGAGAAGCCCTGAGATGGAAGGAGAAACTCTGGGTCAAGTTTGCATTTCTCATTATTTCTCCAACCCTTCTCAAATTCCTTTTGTTTAGAAACCTCCTTGAGTTTCTGAAGGCTTCCCCCTCCCCCACCCCACCCCCTGAAAATCTCTAGGAGCTCCTCCAGCCTGTAACCCTTCCGGATAACACGTTCCATATGTCGGTCACTCTTGGCATGAAACGTTTGCACTCACTTTTCTGGTCACCTCCTCCGTGGTCTCCCCACATTGCCTCTCCCCAGAGTGACCCCACCAACCTCCTCTGTAGCCCTCTGTTCAAGAAGCAGGGACTGGGATCAGGTTGGAGGGTCCTTTGGTCTCCCTCCCTGGTCAACTCCCATGCAATATTCCTGCAGGTTCGCCTCCCGAGTGCCCCAGAGTGCTCCTGCCTTTGCTCCAGCCCGCCCGCCGCCAACAGCTGCAGGGAGACCCTCCTTTAAGCACTGGGGCTAATTGAGCAGGGCTCTGACTGAGCTTGCCACATTATTTGCTTAGAGCAAGCTTTTACAGCAAGGCAACACAGCGTTCTATTGTCTTCCTTTCCCACCCAGCTCCCCCTCCTGCCGAGGCTACCCACTGTGGTAAATAAAGGCCGGTGGGATTTTTTTTCCACCCTAACTTCCAATGCTCCCTTTGCGAATGCAAATGCAAACAGACATTCTAGCCTTCCTTGCTTGACCCTCGCCCCAGGCGCCACCCCCTCCACCCTCCTGATGCATCTTTTGATGACTGAATTTGATGCTGGAAAACCACACAGAGCACAACCCCATGCAAGGTTTTGTGGGTTTCCCGAAAGAGGAAAAAGGTGGCGTTCAACAGCTCTGGAGGGGCTGCACAGGAAGCGATGAAGATGACTTTGAATAGATCAAGGAAGCCTGAGAGCTGCTACAGTTCTTCTTCCTTGAGAGCACAGGAGTCCTTAAAGGCCTCAGACTCCCAGGAATGCTCTGGGGATCAAACAGAGGCCGCCTTGAAACAGGTAGTGAGGCAAGCCCACAGCCTAACACTGGAGTTAGGAACAAGTGGGAAAACGTGAGGCCTAGAGACCAGCCTGAGAGCATCAAGGCTTTCAAAACAGACACAGAGAGCCCTGTCCAGGACATACATGGCTGAGCCATCAGCTATCTTGAAGGACGGAAGGATGAGAGATTGAACACCTAATCTGTGCCAAGGACTGAAATTTAAAACTTACATCTCCAGCTTTTTGGGGAGAGATGGAGTTAGGAAAACTATAAAGAGAGGATTTTGCTATGTTAAAGCCAGGAAATCCAGGGCATAGAGTAGGTGAGGGTTGGGCTCAAAGTTGTTACTGCTAGATGTAAAACTACAAGCAGAATCTCTGCTTCCCGACTCCTGATCCCACAGTCTTCCTAACGGATAGCCTTCTCTATTTTCCAAGTCCTAGAGCCCAGCAGGGTGGGCCACATGCCTGTGATCACCAAGTAAGTGGAGTTCCTTCATCCGGCTATAAACCTAAGGGAGAGCCCTCATATCTACAAAATGCAGACCACGCTTGATCAGCATCTGTTAGATACTCTAACAGTATCTGTGATGCACCGGTTTACACAACATAGATCGTTTCCAAAGTGGAACCACCTCTGGCTGCAACAATGTCCTCTTGACTAGGGAGACGGACGGATCCATTACTGGCCCAAGTTCTGCATCCACTTCTTTCTAATTCTAACCAGAGGGAAGCTTCACCAGCCTCACCCGCTATCTCCTCTCTCCGGCAAATCTTGGCTCTATTTAGCCTATAGATGGATTGTGTTCTGGAGATGAAACAAGTGAGGCAAAATTGTATCTAAAACAATCCTCTTTCAACAAGACTGGTATTAAGAAAATGACAATAACGAAGGAAAATATATTTGATGATGAGTTTGGATGACGCACGAGGGCTCATGGGACAACTGAAGGAATGTAATTGAGGTCTCTGACTTCAGAAGCTCCGAGTGTTCTGATGGGCTTGGCAAGGAACCCTGCAATTGGCACAAAGGAATGGATTAACACGGAGGATCCATTGGAATCCATTCTGCAGAAATGTGCCCTGACATTGTGCTGGGCATATACAGTAGGGGACAACGAGGACCTGATGAGCTGAAATAGAAAGAGATTAGAGCCCTCCTAAGAGGCAACAGACGAGCTCCTCTGCAAAATGTTAGAGTCGTTTATTTGGAGATTTATTTCAATTTGCTACTAACAATGCTGTAATGTTTCTAGACGTGCAGTCTAAACGGCCACATTCAAACCGGGTTTAATAGAGGAAACTCCAAAAAGTTCCTTCAAGACCTGAGGGTCTGTGATCCTAAGCTGGTGTTGAAAAGGCTAAATGCTGCCCCACAGGGAGGCCTGTCGGGCCACAGGCCTGTGTAAGCCACGAGTGACCCTCACCACAATGGAAGTGAGTCACATGGCTGCTGGGGCGGGGATCCCTGCCGACTGTAGTCAGACGGAAGGGTCTGGACATTCTTTTTATGCTGGCAATGGTTCAGAATGTGAAACTTTTGATCCTACAACATGATACATTTTAATTCCTCCTGGTGATGTTAATAATGCAGTTGGGGGATGCCACACGAACAGAATTTACAACGCACGGACGCTTCCAAGCACAAGGAGGAAGTAATAACTGTAGTCTTGCAGGTGGGCCTCAGTTTGCCTCTATTTAGGCTTCTGAAAATCGTGGAAGGCAAATCAATTTTTGTGAATTGAATTGCATTTGAAAGATACTAGGAGGGTTTGCAATGAAAAGATCTTATTGTGGATTCCTATGGAAAGCAGTAAATAGCCACTTTTCAATTAAAAACACATCTGATAGAAGGCTAGTTTTAGCTTAAAGCACAGTAAACCTTTAAATGTATAGCAACTATGGTGTAAATAGATTCCCATTTTATGATGAACACATGTGCTTTGAGACTAAAGCAGTCACCAAGGGAGTAAGGCTTACTCTTCCATTCGCTCTTCCAGTATTTGCGTGTCCTGTTAATGTGCAGTATGTCCTACAGCTAATGCCCCAGAAAGCGAGAAATGTGGAATAAGAAGCCGGAGAATGTCTCTGCTGGAAGTTCCCATTTTTGCCCTCCCGTGTCCTAAACAACAGCATCCTAAATTCTCATTATATGTGATACTTCCGTCTTCTCAAGCATCCTAAGAAAGAAAGAAATGGAGGGAAGAGAGGCAAGCAGAAATCACACACTCCTGAAGGCTCACGAATAATTATAGCATCAATAGTGATGATAACTACCTCTGTCAGTACTTACTCTCCGGCAAGAACTGTGCTGAGGACCCTGCAATCACAACCCGACTTCATTCTACCATAACCCTGTGAGGCAGATCCTGCAGTTCACAACTTACCTGAACCCTGCATATCACCTCACACCCTCTGTAAGATCTGAGCGAACATCCAATGATGAAACCTGGTAATATTTCCACTGCAAAATTATATTCACCGAAGTGAAACCAAGACCAGCTCAATTCAGGTTAGGCTTTACAGCCAAATGAATTTGCTGTCACTTTAAGAAATGACTCTGGGTTTTCAGGGCTTTTTGGGTTTTATTTTATTTTATTTTTTTTTTGAGACTGAGTCTGGCTCTGTGGCCCAGGCTGGAGTGCAGTGGCCGGATCTCAGCTCACTGCAAGCTCCGCCTCCCAGGTTTACGCCATTCTCCTGCCTCAGCCTCCGGAGTAGCTGGGACCACAGGCGCCCGCCACCTCGCCCGGCTAGTTTTTTTTTGTATTTTTTAGTAGAGACGGGGTTTCACCGTGTTAGCCAGGATGGTCTCGATCTCCTGACCTTGTGATCCGCCCGTCTCAGCCTCCCAAAGTGCTGGGATTACAGGCTTGAGCCACCGCGCCCGGCTTTTTTTGGGTTTTAGAATTATAAAGAAGAGACTGGGGATGTGTATTATTCTATTTCGTAAATAAGGGTAGCCTGCTTGAGATCACACCATGGCAATACTATAGCTCAGCTTAGCAGAGCTGGAGCTGGGATTCAAACCCAGGCATGTCTGATTCTAAAACCCATGTTTTCAAACACTAGGGCCATGCTGCTCATATTCCCCGCCCCGGGGAAACTAGAGAATAAAAACTCTCCACAGTGGTTTTCTGAGAAGGCCCAATTAAACCGTGATTACATACACCCTTTTTTATGTTTATTTTTTCCTTAAATAATTTTTCCTAGAGAGATGATTTTTCCTTATTATAAAAGTAATATGATGAACTTGTTGAAGAAAAATTTAAAAATACAAAAATATATCGTCTATCGGCTCCCACAGGTATCATTATGGAATATTTGTGCCCAACCTTTTAAAAATACATCAAAAATTTCTATGCATTATAGTCAAGATGGTTTAATATACATCATTCTGGAACTTTCTTATTTCACTTACTGTTACAATCTAGGCTTTCTCCCCTTGTATTACAATTCTACCTAAACAAAATCCTGATGGCCACATAATATTCCATCACATTCCTTTGCCATAATTTACTGGATGACACCCCCTTGTTGGACATTTACTATGTTGAATCCTCTGCTCCCATAAACGATGCTGCAATAAGTAGCTCCATGTGCAAAGCTTACTATGGGTGTGCTATTCTCATGGTCCACCACTCCAGCCACTTCCTTACGCTCTGGCCACATCTGCCCTGTGCAGCCCCAACCTCAGATCAGTTTATACATCTATTCTCCCAGCAGACACGCAGGCTGCTAAAGACGGGGAAACGTGGCCTATGAACTATTTGGTGCCCAGCAAATTGATGTTCTCAAGGGCTGTCTGCTCAGCCCTTACTGTAGATCAACAATTGGCTCTTTTTCTCATTTTAGGTCTTCCCTCCCCTCACAGCAGCTCCCATCTCCTCAAGCCTCTTGGAACATCATACAGAGAATCCTGCCTCCTGCTGCACAGAGTCCTTCAGGTAGGAGCTCCCTCAGCTGTCTGACTCCACCTGCAAATCTCCTTAGATGTATTCTCTTAAGGTGACCAGATACTTTATCACCTAAACTTTCGAAAGTGAAAAGGGGTGTAAGCAATAATTTTGCACGGTAGGACTGCCCTGGGTCAACCAGGAAGTGCGATTGCTGTGAGTATAACCAAAATTTTCTCTGAGTGGCAGGGCCGACCCTATCATACCCGCTCTCTAGCAGGCCCTGTACTAACACTCTGGGCCCCACGCCCATTTCCTCAGAAGCCTTCTTCCATCAGGGCCTCCATCCCAGATGTATTTTCTCTTTCTTTTATTTTATTTTGTTTTTCTTTTCTTATCTTTTTTCCTTTTCTTTCTTTCTTTCTCTCTTTCTCTTTCTTTTCTTTTTTTTTTATGAGGCAGAGTCTCATTCTGTCACTCAGTCTAGAGTGCAGGGGCATAATCACAGCTCACTGCAGCCCTGACCTCCTGGGCTCAGGTGATGCCTCCCACCTCAGCCTTCCAAGTAGCTGGGGCCCCAGGAACGCACCACAAACCCAGTTAATTTTTTATATTTTTTGTAGAGATGGGGTTTTGCCATGTTGCACAGGCTGGTCTCAAACTCCTGGGCTCGAGCGATCCTCCCGCCGAAACCTCCCAAGGTGCTGAGATTACAGGTGTGAGCCACCGCGCCTGGCCCAGACATATTTTCAACCTACCCCTCCTTAAAGGTTTTCCTTCCTCTGTAGATAGTGTTCAGATGTTGCCAGTATGAGAGAAATAAAATAAAATAGTTCTCCTTTAATTTTGTAATTATCTGATCCCAGCCACATGCTGTCTTCCAGAGAGCAGCATTCCCTATGTCCAGCATCACCACCTGCACCAGGTCCCTAAAGAAACAGCCCCACCTAGAATACCATTCCTCATTTCAAAGTCAGGCAGGTGTGCCACAGCCCCTCCTCCCTCGTGCTCTCTGAATCACTGGACACTCCGATCCCTCCTCCAGACGGCACCTCTCCTGGTCTTCCTACTACCACCACCAGCACTTCCCTTGCATTCTTCCCATATTCTTCTCTGACATTCTGCTATCCCTTCTCATCTGAGGATATGATTGTACAATCTCATCCACCCTGCTGATGTGTGGATACGTCTACACTCACATCTCCAGGCACAGACCTCCGTCCTACACTCCAAACCCATAGACACCCATGGGACATCCATGGCCTACTAGACATCTCCACCCGAACTGCAGAGGAATCTCAAGGGTGCTATATCCAAAGCTGAAGTCACCATCCTCCCCCAAACCCTGCTCCTCCTCTGGCCTCTTGGATTTTCTCTCTTGGGAAAAGGCAGCACCAGAAATCATGTTTGAGTCCTCTTTCTTCCTTTCTTCCCTGCCCCTCACATCGAATTGATCTTTAATAATTCCAGTTGACTCTGCCTCCTCCTATTTTTCAAAAGCCACCCTCCTTTTCTCTATAGCCCATGCTACCTCTCTTGCCTGGATGACTTCAATAGACTCTTAAATGGTTTCTGAGACCCTATTTTGCCCTCTCCCAGCCTTCCCTATCATTTCTTCCCCGCACTGGAATGGAATTGGGTCATTCCTCAGCTGGAGAAATTTCTGTTCTTCTCTATAACCTCCAAGATCAAGCTAAAATTCCTCAGTGTCGTCTGCCCCGCATTGTCTGGTTCCTGGGCGCCTCTCTTGCCAGCCTCATCTCTGGCCAGCCCTCCTCTCCCTGTGCACAGCAGCCTCAGTGAGGGACCTGGGTTTTCCAAACACACCATGTACACTCTCACCTCTGCCAGGGCTCCCCTGACAACTCCCTGTGCCACGAAGGCAATTTCTCCCTCTCCTTCCCTGGCTAACTACTATGTAACTGTCTGACCCTGTTCATACATCAGGTCTCTGAGAAAGACTTCTCAGCACTTACCGCATTCTTTTACAAGCATCCTTTTTCTTGCCTGTCTGCTCCACTTAACTGTACGCTCTCTTTTGATGTGTTTTGATATCCTTAGCACCTGCAATGGTGCCTGGCTCATGGTAGGTACTCCATAAAGGATTCCTAGAAACAAAGCCACTGCATCAAAGGGATGAAGCTCTTAAGAAGCCTGAAATATGCTTTTGTCCTGGAATCATTATTGTCAGCTCGCCCTTTCACTCTCAAGTGTCCCACTTTGGATAATAAATTCCATGCTCACTCTTCTCCGAAGGCGTTCCACATGGATACCTGTACCCTTTAAAGATATTTATCCACGGCCAAGAGCAATAGACCAACTAGGGTGAACCAGAAGGGGACTGAAGATGCGTATGCCAGGGTGAGAGAGGTAGGAGCAGGAGTTTCTGGGTGTCCTGAAGATGATGGATGACATGGGTGATCTCACACAAAACTGCATGTCAGCAACTGCAAAGGAAGGATTCAGGTGCCAAAGAGAAAAATAAAAATCTCAATTCCAGCAGCCCTTGCCCACTGCCCAGAAAGGCATGGTTGCCTCTCTTTGGGAAGGAGCGACAAGAAGGAAGGCAGCTCAGCAGGACATGGGGAAGGATAGCTGCACTAGGATGGGAAAGGACTTGCTCAGAATTCAGAAGCCGCTCTGGACCAGAGTCTCCTCTCTCTCACGCACCACCTACTAGACCGTGATTCCCCCAGCAGGGCTTCCTGGCCCTACAGTTCTAACACAGGATCAGCATTAGATTGGAAATTTTTAGGAATAAGAGAGAATGCGTAAGACTGGAGAACCTGCAAATAAAAGAAAGTAGGAGTTAACACCCAGGGACTTGTAAAAACTAGGGCAGGGCCAAAATGCCCCTTAACCACCTCTGTGAAGACAGCGTCTAAGCACGGACAAGGCCCTGGGAGGGCTTCCTACCACGTCAGGAAACTCAGTGTGGCCCTAGGTAACTAGTGGATTTGAAGTTCCTGAGGGCAGGGCCCACATTTCATTGCTATCCGCAGCTCCAGTGCCTAATGGGGTCCCAGCACAAGTTGCACAATTATGTGTGTGGAGTGGAAAGAATGCACTTCCTAGGAGATGCACAAGGATCTGGGGAGGGCTGGGCAGGCAAAAGTCAATGAGAAAAGAGGCATAGGTCTCTCACAGTGGCAGAAAGAGAGGACAGCAGTCTGAAGCTTAAGTTCAGGTCTGGATGGGGAGGAGATGTTTTTAGCAAGACCATTTAGAGACGGGCCAGGAGCTGTTTTTGAACTAAACAAGACAGGAACTCTGCTGCTGGAGCCTTTCAAGAATATATCTAGCTTGCAAGTAAAACTCAGAGAAAGTGCTCTCCTGGCCCAAAGAAAGAGAATGCTGGAGAATGTTTTTCCCCTTAGGAAATTCACTGAATAATGGCTCTGGGGATAAATTAATGCAGGTGTCAACATAGATATCTGTGATCACTGGTTCCCTAGAACAATGCCAAAAGGCTAACTCTGAGGCTAACTCCTGCGAACCTGTGGTCTCTAACCCTGCCACTTCCCTCTGCCACAGCTTTCTCTCTCAGTATCACCCTCCCAGGAACACTGAGCCCAGTGGGGAGAAGACAGGTGCAAATGAGAAGAGAGACCAGTAGTGGCAGTCAAGTCAGCCTTGAAAACCCTCCTCGTCTCCCGGCTTGAGGCAGGCCCAGGCTGGAGTAACAGAAGCTCTGACCCAGGAAGAGGAACAGAGAGTGAGTGACCACTGGAGGGAGAAAGTGAGGGTGGCAGTGGAGGTCCCGAATGTCATGTAACTCCTGACATTTATACGGTTCGGTGTATTTTCAAGTTGATCCATGATAGTAACCCAATTCATTTCAATATGAGGACAAATATCTTCTTTATTTTAAATGTAAGAAAACTGAATCTCAGGAAGGGTAAATAATTTGTCCAAAAACAAACAGCCAGTAGGTGACAGAGCTAGAATTAGGCCTGCCATTCTATGATTTCTGTTCTGTTTCCCAAATGCTCAGGTGCACTAGCTGCCTGCTTATACTTTCCTTCCCCGTCACACCAACCACTGCCCTTCTTTCATCCAACAAGCCTTGAGATTCTTATCCATTCCATGAGGGTAATGTCAGTGTGTAGAAATGTCAAATTATTCCCATTAATAAATTTACAAACAAAGCTTTATGCAGCCTAATTACATAGAGATGGTAACCTTACCATTGGCCAAATACACTTCTTGCCAGGTGATGCTTTCTTGACCAGGACCTCAGAACACATAATTATCAAAATGAAACCATGTGAAAATGGATGGTGTGCAGAGGAAGGTCTTGGAGCTGCCAGGCCTGCTTTCTATGTTGAACATAAGACATCTCTGCATGAGACTCGCAGGCAAGATGCACACGTGGGAGATTTGATTCTCCTCTCTCTCCAAGCCTTTTTATTACCCACCAAGAAAGACAACTTCCAGGATGCCTGAAGCCCACTTTCTACTTTCTGCTAGGAAGAGCTCTGTCTCTTGGGAGACAGCTATGCATGGGGAGAGCTGTCCCTGAATTCTACAGAGATCCAGAAATAAATGCCCAGTGAGCAAAGTCAAGCCACTGTCCAGAAGTCTTCCCCTCTACACAAACCTCTTCATGTCAGGTTCTCACTGTTCTTCACGGCTCTCCATCCAGAACCCTTTCCTTATCTCCAAAGAAGGGCCCCTGAACGCACAGACACAGAAAGAGATGCATGCAATCAACAGCCAGCACTGAAGCTGCCTCTTCTGAGAAGCTCCAGGTAAGGGCCTGGCTCCCCTCAGCAAACCCCGCTCCAGTGCATCCAGCCATCTCCTCAAAATCTTCTTGCAATGTCAGTTCCTTTGCTTGATGTATTCTTGGAGGGAATAGAATATCTGTGCTTTAATATTATTTTGTACATTTCGACATAGTATTGGTTTCCCAAACTCACGCAGTGCTTCTGTGTGACAGATAAGGGAACTGAGGCCTGACAAGGAAAGTGACATTTCTAAGGTCACCCACTAGTTGACGCTAGGAGAAATATGAATCCAGGTCTCTGGGCCCCTGTGGATTGCTGTTTCTAAAGGCCGTCTGTTCCACATTAATAGCCCATGAAATAGTCTATAAAAACCGGAGGAATTTCTAGTGCTAGAAGAGACCCAAAAGTCGGTGAGCCCCATGTTTCTCAACAGAAATCACACTGTGGACAAATAAACGATTTCAAATGTTTATTGTAAGATCTAGTAGTAGGGGAGAAGAGAGGAGACCAGTAATGCAGAAAATGAATGGAAACTTGCATTGCCAAAAGGAAGGGTGGGAAGGAAAGGAGTTCAAAGCAGGTGTTGACAACATGTGCAGCTTCTGCGGGTATCAGTGGCTGAGAGACATACATATGGATTTCAAAATAATAGACTTTATCAGAAATCATCTGGGCTACACGTTTGTCTTATGAGCCGTATTTTATTGTAGAGAGCCTGCAGGCTGGGTGGCATGTTCCACACATGCATTTGACTTCATAGGTAAGGGGAATGCTCTGTCTTCTGGTCTTACTGCTCTGCTGGACAAGTACCGGCAGGCCGAGCAGAGGGGAAGGAAAGACAGTGCTGAATCCCACGTGAAGCCACAGGCAGTCCCCTTCTCCAGCCGCCACAGCAGAGACCTGGGAGAAGGCAGGGGGCACATTCACCCAGGGACAGGAAATAAGGAGGAGGGCATGGCCCCCTGCCCTGCAGCCATGAGAAGAAGAGGTGGCAGGAGAGACTTAGCAACAGGAACTACATGGATGGCTACAGCCAGGACTGCAAGCGGAATGCCCCAGGAACACGGATGTCCCCACTTCTGCCTCAGCATTCAGACTGCGACACAGGATTCAGGAATCAAACTTCAGGGTGAGGGGGTGTTTTCCTGCTGCAAAGCGTGGATGTACTAGGCACTTGCTGCTTGTGGCAGTTCATCCAGCTTCCTGCTCTTGGCGGAGATGAGTGAGAACTCCTGTCCTCATAGCAGAGAAAGGGAAGAATCCCAGCTGTACAACTTCTTCTCATTCAAACCTCTACCCCAGAAGTCTCTCTTAAAACGAGTTTAGGAACAAGTAACAGTGTCAAAGGGACTACAGGCGCCCGCCACCTCGCCCGGCTAGTTTTTTGTATTTTTTTTTTTTAGTAGAGACGAGGTTTCACCGTGTTAGTCAGGATGGTCTCGATCTCCTGACCTCGTGATCAGCCCGTCTCGGCCTCCCAAAGTGCTGGGATTACAGGCTTGAGCCACCGCGCCCAGCCCTCTCCCCTTTTTTTTGTTTCAATACGGGGAACCTTACTGAATCAAACATGTGGGTAATTAAAAACACAGTGGATGCCATGAGTCTAAAATTATCCCAAAATAAAAAATTACTTGTTAAAAAATACATAGTTCAAAAATTGTTATTATTTTGAAATGTGAAAGAGAGACGCATTCCGTAAGATCTGTGACCTTCGAGGAAGGTTTGGTCAGGGTTCCTACATTTTTTCTACATTTGGCCTTACTGGTCAGGGTTAGTTCTAGATTAATCATGAATTCTTACGTCCATATGTCACCTATATTTAAGTGAAGCTGTGCAGTTTTCCCCATGAGGCTGTGTACTGTGACAATCACTGTGCCCTGGAGACTGTCCACCGGCCCCACATGGTGACCTGGGTCCCTAAAGATGCCTGCCAGTGCAGGTCAGTCTTTCTCATGGGACTCTACACAGGCCACCTTTCTGCCCCCACTTCTCTCCCCTCCCACCATGTGTCTAAGCTCTGCCGCCACCCATTCCAAGCCCTCCCCTTCTAGTCTGCTGTTTGGGAAAATGGCTCTCATGTCATTATGGTCTGACTCCTCCTGACTTCAGTGTTCAATGAATACAATTAAATTTTTGGAATTCACAAAAAGACTTTTCTCTCTTAAGTGCCCAGCTCTGGCAATTAAAAGCCACAACTTGCCATAATTTTCTGTTATAGATTTATAAGATGGATTCAGCAACTTCTCCGTCTTTTTTTTTTTTTTTTTTTTTTTGAGACAGGATCTCACTCTGTCTCCTAGGCAGGAGTTCAATGGCACAGTCATGGCTCACTGCAGCCTCGACCCCCTAGGCTCAAGCGATCCTCCCACCTCAGCCTCCTGAGTAGCTGGGACCATAGGTGTGCAACCCCACGCCAGGCTAATGTTTCTATTTTTAATGGAGATGGGGTTTTGCCATGTTGCCCAGGCCGGTCTCTTACTCCTGGACTAAAGCAATCCACCCGCCTCAGGCTCCCAAGGTGCTGGGACTACAGGTGTGAACCACCATGCCCAGCTGCTTTCTCTGTTCTAGGTGGTATCCCCCCTCCCCTCTGAGTGATGAGTGTTGATGACCCACCTGATCGGAGGAGATCTTCCCTATTCCCCAGCACAGTGTACTGTGTCACTATATCCCAGCATAACCCGGGCAGCATCGGCGTCAGGCTGGTAGAATTCAGCACGTGGTGAGCATCCTGAAATGCTACCATTAAGCTCTAAGCTACCATTTTTTAGTTTACATTTATGTTGTCTTTATAGCCTCCATCAGAGCTTTCCTGGGCTGCCTCATATCTTTTCTTTCAAATACAAGAAAGGACTCGTAACAGCATAGGCATGAAGACTGAAGAGAAAACGCCATGGTACTGGTGAGGAGTGTATCAAATGGAGAAGCAAATGTCCCCTCATTGGATACAACTCCATTACCTGCCCTCACTTGATAACTAGTTTTTGGCCCAGAATTAGATAGCTGTTCTTGAAAAGTAAAAAAAAAGGCCCTAGTGTTCTCAAAACGAATCCAGTTTAGGTGATATGCATTAAGATACTGATTTGGAGGAAGATAAAAAGTAATTACAGGCACGGTAGAAAATGTCTCTCTCTCTCAATACATCAAATACATACATCCTATGTAATATATATACATATATATGTGCACTTAACTGTGTATATATAAAACAGCCTGAGGAGGTGGAGGACGCAGCATGAATCTCACAACCAAATCAAGGCAGAGTTGATATCATCGAACAGACTGTGATTATGTTGATTGAAACCAGATTTAAAGGACCTGGGGAATTTGTTTGGGAACAGAGAACAGGACCAAAATATTCCCTCAGAGAGGAAATCTCATCAGAGGGAAAATGTGGGGGGTGGAGGGGCAGGCGTGGTAGGGAGGTGGGGAGTGGTGCTTCAGGACAGAGTTTGGGGAAAGGGAATGAGAACTATTCTCTCTCCACTTTCAAGGGTGTCCAAGGAGTACAGCAGGATAAATCCAGGGGAGATGCTGATGGGACAAAGGGAAGGAGGGAGGAGAACAGGACAGGCAGCTGAGGAGGGCTGGTGTGTTGTCGCTATGCTGCAGTGCTGGGAAATACATTCATTCCGATTTGGAAATTGGACAGTGAAACATACCTCATCTTTGTCGGAATTCAAGGATGGACGTTCATCATGTGTAGGTTTGAAAGATTAATGGACAGGTCTAACAGGATGCATCAAAAGAATCTCTTTAGACACAGCCATGTGAGCAGGGGTGAGGGGAGGGAGATGGAAACATCTGGCATTTGGCCAATCCCTTGGAGAAGAAACCAGCACATTCAGAATCCCACCCTCGTGAGCTAGCCAAAGCCACTGGCAGCTGTAGGAAGCACAGCCTTTCCGAGTGACATGACTAAACCTCTCAGATACAGCACAAGGCCACATTCACCTGGGGGATCCCCATGTATGTGTTTTGAAATGACAGTGGCACTTTAAAAACAATAATCACAGAGAAGCAAGATTTTAGCACTCAGAGGAACCCTCAACTTTCACTTTATAGCTGAAGAAACCGTGGTCCCAAAAGTGCAGGGGAGCTGCCCAGGCCACACAGCTGGTTAATACTCAAGCTGGAACTGGCTTTTGTGCCCCCAATTAAATAACAGTTTCTACCTGTTTTATCTTCCTTTCAAAATTTCTGCTGCTTTTGTAACAACTTCGTAACCCTCAATTAATCAACAAAATAATAGAAGATACTCAAGGGAATATGTCCTAAGAACAGGTAAGTTAGCTATTGGGAGGAACCCCCAGCACTCTAAAGACGTCTGCCTCCCAGGCACTAAGATGTCCACATCTGGGGAATCACTTCTCTTTTAATGCAATGTTATCATTCCCATCACTGACCTGTGGGCAGGACAGAGGAAGAGGTCTGATAAAGATCACAAAAACCAGCTCTTAAAATTTCCCTGCCATTGCCGCAAAAAGTGAACTTGGCAAGCCCCCGACTTTTTTTTTTTTTTTTTGAGATGGAGTCTCCCTTCGTCACCCAGGCTGGAGTGCAGTGGCGTGATCTTGGCTCACTGCAACCTCCGCCTCCTGGGTGCAAGCAATTCTGTGCCTCAGCCTTCTGAGTAGCTGGGATTACAGGCGCCCGCCACTACACCCGGCTAATTTTTGTATTTTTAGTAGAGATGGGGTTTCACCATCTTGGCCAGGCTGGTCTTGAACTCCTGACCTTGTGATCCACCCGCCTCGGCCTCCCAAAGTGCTGGGATTACAGGCGTGAGCCACCGCACCTGGCCAAGCACTTGACTTTTTAAGGGTACGAAGGAGAATTCATGGGGTTAGCAGGTCCCTGTTGCTTCCTTCCTTCCTTCACCCCTCCCATAAACAACACTAACAAGTACATAGAGTTCAGGTTCGACAGTCAGTCTCAGGGCAGATGGCTGTCAGTCCCCCCCGGGAAACACAGCCTACAGCATTTCTTGCCTGTTCATTTTGAAGTGGAGGAATTTTCATTTTCAAGTTTGAACAGGAAATTCTACTCAGGAAAGAATAAAAAAAGCAAATAGTATTTTGGTGAGTAGGCAGTACTTTCTGGATATATTTCTTTACCACATTTGAGCAGATTTCGAGTTCCCATTTCCCCTCTTATCCCCTTTACTTGTCCCCCCTCAAGCATGAGTGTTTGCACACACATGCCACTTCTGGAATGAAATGATGGCTAGGAAAGTCTGGATCAAAAGAAGAATTTGTCAGAAGAATTATGAGGGAACAAGAACTTGTTGTAAAAGACACCCTTGGGGTTGGCAGGACATTCTTATAGCATTATCCTTGCAGGCTGGTTTTAGAACTCAACTGTACAAAATGGGACAGGCTGTAGTTCCATTTATACTCAGTTTACCTCTGGAAACAGCACGGAAGCAGAATGCCAATAGCTGCTCTCACCACAGTGCATCTCACCGGAGGATGCAGCAGACAGACTTGGGTTAGCCATTTAGGAAGAAGTTCCTCAATGACACTGAGAGGTCACGGAGCTGGCCTCTCCCAAGGCTGGATGTAAAGCTCTGGTGAGATGACAAGCTGGAGGCAGCTCAGCTTGAAGACTGTGCCATGGGCTGCATGACACCCACACATCCCTTCCAGGTTCCTCTTCTGGCCATCTTGGTCTGGATATTCTTCAGAGATGCTGAGACACATGGGCACGAGGGAGGCTGAAAGTTGAGGGACCTGCCTTTTAGTCCCAGCTCTACCACTTATAAGTTGGGTGGTCTTGAGCAATTCCTATCAGCTCTCTGAGGCTCGATGGGGAGCTAGAAAGAGAAATTTCTGGTGGAAATGTTTCTTGGGGAGCTAGAAAGAGAAATTTCTGGTGGAAATGTTTCTTGGGTAGCTACTTCTGGCGCATGGTTCCATTAGACAGCATGGATGCTGCAGTAAGATAGATACCAAGTCCTTTGTGGAGCTGTTACTGCTATGGTTTCCTTGATGGAGGAGCACAGTAGGATCCCTGGCCTGGGACTCAGAGGATCCAGTTCCACCAGGTGAGCTGGACAGCACAGTGTGGTGGGGATGGGGGCCTGGAAATCAGACAAGCTCAAAGCCTTGCGTGGCCATCAGTAGTCTGAGTGCGCCTCGGGTTTGCCAAATGTAAAATCAGGCTACAGTTATGAGGAATAAATGAGGCATTTCATGATATAGGCCTGCCGTGCACACTGCTTGGCAGATGGGAGGCATCCAATAAATAGTAGTTCTCTTCATTTAGGAAAGTCCTACCTTTGACCTCAATTTCCCACTGGTAAACTTGTGGGGAATAAACTACCTTCTCTCTGCTACATGTGAATGCTGTGCAGATGAAACAACACAAACACACGTTGTCATGGTGTTACTACCTGAGAATCCAGATATAAAAAACCTCATTCTCAGCAGCAGGAATCATTCCAGATCAAAGCTGTGTCAGCTGCCCTATTTTTGGCAACAGCCTATAGCCAAAGTTCTCTACTGCCTTGAATCTGGCTATCCCTGAAGCTGTCCCCTACAACCCAGCCCACAATGGCCTCTCCCAGCTCCAGAGCCTACTGTTCTGGGGAGGAGGATGCTTCTCCCATGAAGTGGGGAGAAGCCCTGGACTGAGGACAGGAGATGTGAGCTTGAACATACGGATTCACCTCTCTGAGCCTCAGTCTCCACATCTGGAAATAAAGAGATAACAACACCTGACCTGCCTGTCTTAGGTGACTCTTTTCAGTCTCTAGTGATAAAATGTGAGTCTTAAATGAATGCCGAAGAGAAAAATGAAGAAGATGACCATGATGTCACTTCACATGTGAATGACTTGCCTTCCTAAGGAGGCTGCCAGTTGTTCGGGTGCTCAGAAGTGAAGATCTTAACATAGTCTGGCTTATATTCTTCATCTCTACCCCCCAACTCTGGGATGTAAACACCTATATCAAGCACATAGGATACTCAATAAATTCATATAATCATAATTTACTCATGCAATACCAAATTCATATGAATTCATGTAAGTGCAAGTAAGAGAGAACATGGTCACTCTGAGCAGTGATAACTGAGAATCTTTTCTAGATCAAAGGTTCTGAAGCTTGGCCCTGCACCACACTCACCTTCAGCAGTTAGTATGCAGATTCCCAGGCCCCAGCCAGGCTCACTGGATCATCACCATCAAGGGATGGGGCTCAGGAATCTGCACAGATACTCCTCAACCTATGACCTCTCCTAAGTTGAAAATACTGTAAGTCAAACGTACATTTTTGATCGACAGTATCTTCAGTTAATGATGGGTTTATTTCACATAACCTCATTGTAAGTTGAGAAGCATACTGAATGCACATCACTTTGGCACCATTATAAAGTTGAAAAATTGAAAGTCCAACCGTTGTTAAGTTGGGGGCTGTCTGCATTCTAAAAAATTCTTCCACGGTGACTCTGAGAAGCATCAGGTCTGGAAACCACTTCCCTGTCTACCTGTTAGCCTTAGATTGGCAGGCATCTCCACCCCACATAAGCCCAGCACAATGCCTAGCACAGGAGCCAGTCAAAAGTGTTTGCTGAACTGAGCTGAAATTCCAAGTTGGTGGTCCTGCAATGTAGAATCTATTCGGGCCTCTCGGATAGGAAGGGACAGTCGTGCTGTCTATCTGCATCCCTTTCGATGGAGTTAGTTACACCAGTGTAAAGGGTACTGGGCCACTGCAGAAAAACAGACAAAGCACAGCTCAAGCCAAGTCCAGAATTGGCCCCCTGGCTTTTATTTTCATGTGGAAACAAATACGACTTTATTCCCACTCCCATTTCAAAGAGGCATGATAAAGAAGTAAAAATAAATAAGTGATTTATTTTTATTTCCTTTTCATTATTATGCAAAGTCATAATTCAACCTCCTAATTTCATAGATATGAAAACTGAGGCCCAGAGAGAGGCAGTTGCTTGTCTAAGGTCACTCAACAAGTGGGTATCTCAGTAGTGTGGTCGAATGGAAAGATGGCCGAGCCATCTATGCAGTTATCTAAGCATTCTGCAGACACCATACTGGGGTCATTTTAGTACCGGGAAGCACCAGACTTTTGCCTCTAAAACCTAATTTCCTTAAAGAAGAGTCCTTCTTAGGCCACATCCTTTACATAAATCCATCCTTAATGATTCGCACCCTTCAGTGCTCTTTGTCTCCATATCCTCATTCTTGTGGTTCCTTCTGTCCGTCCCTCCTACCACCCACCCCCAACCATCTCTGCCTATCCACCTATAACCCTGTTGCAAGACGGATCTCAAATGCCACAAAGGCTACCTCCTCCATGAAGCCTTTTGTTATCTGCCACCTTTGAACTCCCAGGATATTTTCATGATCTCTTTTGTAGTCTTCTATTTTACCTTGTCCTTTGTGTATTTGTTTACCTCTCATGACAGTTTCTAAGCTGTGTGAGGGCAGAGATTATACAGTTGAACAGAAAAAAAGATAGTTGATTCAGCAGGAACTATATGTATATTTTGAGAAAGGCATTTTGAAGTCACTGATATCTCAGGATGTATGAATTCATTATTTTAAGGATTTGATTTGCTCAAAACATGTGCTCTGGTGTTGCTACTCTGAAAATAACCCTTTAGTAGTCTGGAGGCAGAATCCAATGCTAGTCTAATATTGTCTTGAAGAAGGCATCCCATGAGATACTCTGCAGACCACTTTCCAGTCTTCCAACCCTGGATTGAGGTAATCTATGGTGAAACCTCTTCCAAAGAAGCATGTCCTCCTGCCTGCAAATCATCCTAGCTTTCTGTCATCTCCATCAGTGAGAAACATTCTGAAAAGCTCTACCAAGACCTCTTCAGTCACAGTGAAGCTGCTCTGAAGAGCCAAAGAGCTAAGGCAGGCCTGGCCTTGGCACATGGCTATGCATGCAGTGTGCACATAAAGAATATCCATCATGTCATAATACATGGGTGTTAACTCTGTCCTTTCAGGGTAACAAGGGAGCATTATACTAGTTCAGGAAAGAGAGATTTAATAAGCATCTTAAGAATGTGAAATTAAAGTCAGGTAGAATTAGAGGGTCCAGCTGTTCTCCATCTGCCTTCACTGAGGATGTTAAAAGCAGCAAAGGTGAATGAAATCCTATCTATTGTTCCATACCTGGGGTGTGCCATGATGGATCCATGCCACTGTAAATTCATACTTGGCTATCACTTGCTGGGTGCTTACAATGCACCAGGTACTATTCTAGGAACCATCACAGAAATTATCTTACATGTTATATATTATCTTATTTAATCCTTACCTTGAGCCTCTGTGGTAAGCATTATTTCTTATTATAGAGAAGGAAGCTGAGGTTAGAGAATTATTAAAATTAATTATTAAGTAGTAGGTCAGTAACTTGAATTCAGGTATTCTGACTCTAATCCTAATGTTCTTCCCATTAAACTAGAGATGGCAAATTGGTTACAATCCAAGTTCTAAATCAAATTAATTGGTATATAGCTACTTAGAGACCTATGTTGAGGATTAAAAAACCTTCTAAATTCAATGGGAGAGAGTGCTGTGATTGATTAGTGATGTCTGCTGTGGGAAAAGGCATGAGGGTGGAAAAGAATGTTGTAATTGATTAGTGATGTCTACTGTAGGCAAAGATGTGAGAATGGCAGCACAGGTGCTGTATTTATTTGTCATCCCTGCACTAAGACATAATTCAACGAAAGAACAGGCTATCCTGTGACAACATTTTACCACAAATCCAGTTTTCTACCACATTCTTTTAAAATTTCCCCATACATAACATACACATAACCTTTGGACATTTTCAACATTCTCTAGTTTTCTTTTCCAAGTCTTATGAGTTCTTCACATTTCTTTTTAAATAGCTATTTCAAAATAAGAGTCTTGGATCAGCATGGTTTATGGCCACAGGTTTCCCTTCTAAGGGCTTCTTCCTGTAGGCTGTCCCAGTTCAACCTTCCTCATTATCCAGAGAGCTCCTTTGGGGATAGAAAATCTTGTCAACACACAGAGAGGGCATGTTTTATATGACCCTTGAATACGCTTCCCCGGGACAGTCATTACTGACAGAGGGCTGTTGCTGATGGAGCACGAGGAATGAAATCAAGGAGAGGCAGGTGTATGAGGACATGGCGGGAGGGTGGTGAGGAGACGGGGACTGGCTTGGGTATCAAAAGGCAGAAAGCAGGCAGCAGAGAAGTCACTTTCAGGGCTTAGGCAGGCCAGTGCAGCCTGTTTTGAGCAGAGAGCTGAGGAGAGCACAAAGAACATGGGGAATGACCAACAGCCCATGTAGTCAACTATTTAAAAACTAATAATAAGAGGAAAGAATAGGGAAAAAAATCTCTTCCTCACTTTAAGTCTGCTGTCTTAATCATCTAAGTCATCTGGATGTTTTGCTGCATGGAGGATTGACCACAGCTGAGAACCTAGAGACCAGATCCTACCCAGGGCCTCCTTTAAAGCGATTAAACTCGTATCAGACTATGCTGCACCTCCTGACAGCACAGACGTCATGCTTGGAGCAGCAACCCTGGGAAATGCTCATTGGGCAAATCAAGACCTTAAAAAATAATTACGGTTCGCACATCCTGAAGCAATAATGACTTCAAAACCCCCTTCACATGTGATTTATACATAAGTATAGTTCTCCCTTGAACCTTTCCCCCCAGTCCCACTCTGCACACTCCACCCAAATCCAAGTGGTTAGAAAGTCAATATTCATAGGCCTTGCTAAAAGGCCCAGATGGAAAAACCCTGGTCTGTATCAGGAGGAAAAGAACTGCTAACACCACCTGCCATTAAAATTCTCATACACCCAATTGTGCATAAATGCGAATATGTGTGTGTGTTCCAAGATGTTCAAAGAAAAAAGGAGAAAAATTAATTAAGCCTACACCTCTCTGCCAAGGAATCAAATGCTCTCTGGGGCCTGGTATTAAGGCAAAGAAATGCAGTCTTACAGAGCTGCTGGTTCTGATCCAGTTTATTGTGGAAAGAGGAGAGAATGAGGTTAAATCTGGGATGGGGGCTCTGCTATTGACATAGCTGGTTTTGTTTTTTTAATCCCTGGGAAGGTGTCCCAGGTGGTGAAAGGGAATGTTCATTAAATGGGTACCTATTCTATGCCAAGCAGAGGCACACACAGAACTAGAAAGGAACAGACAGAGATGGAGAAATTCCTTGGATGACTGACCTTGTGGTGATAAAAGGATGAAAGCAAAGTTTCCATGGAAGAAACTTAAAATGCATATTGCTAAGTAAAAGGAGCCAGTCTGAAAAGACTGCACACTGCATTATTCCAACTACTATGATATTTTGGAAAAGATGAAACTCTAGACAGTCAAAAGATTGGTGGATGCCAGAGGTTGGTGGCAGAGGAGAGAGGAGGGATGGGCAGATGGAGCACAGGAGAGTTTTAGGGCAGTGAAACTCTTCGGTACGCTATAATGGTGGATACATAACATTATGCATTTGTCATAACCCATAAAACTGTATAACACAAAGAATAAACCTTAATGTAAACTACAAACTTGAGTTAATAATGATGGGCTAATATTTGCTCATTAATTGCAACAAATGTACTGCACTAATGCAACATGCTAATGATGGAGAAAACTTGGGGGTGAGGAAGAGGAGTTATATGGTAACACTGTAATGGCTGGTTAATTTTTCCACGAACGTAAAACTGTTCTAAATAATTAAAGACTATTAATTTTAAAAATTGAAAAGAGACTAGTTCTGCCTCTGTGAAACCCCAGTGGGAGGGTGCTGAGGTGGGACCAAGAAAAGTGAAAAGGCCAGAGGACAATCTGGCCCTTTAGGACAATTTGCAAATCAGGATGAGCATCTGGAACGGCAAATCAGATATTTGTTCAATGTCAGACTTAAAGGCATGAACTAAGAGCACAGATCTCACATGCTAGAGAAGAAAGAACTGGAGGCCAGAGACCCCAAAGAGAAAACAGCTAAAGCAACGCAGCCCCTCAAAGGTCCTGCTAATAAAATCTGCTCTGGGACCAAGGCCCTTTCTGGGAAACAACAGCCACAGCACCTTGATAACCTGCGTCTAGGACATCCGCTAAGCTCTGGTCTTTTCTCTCTCATATTGCAACTGCAGGTGTAAAGAAATGGAAATGAAATTTCACAGCCAGGCAATGATCCAATATGCATGTTCCTCCCTGAAGATAACTGAAATAAGAAAACAGCACAAGAGAAGATGAAATCTGCTTATAAGACCCCCGGGAAATAGCTTCTTGCTGGGGTGTGAAAGGAAGGAGGCAGTGCAGTGTATCACCCTAGCAGGGGAGCACTGGCAACATCTTTGAGACTGAAGGACAGATGTGTCTTTAACTGGGGGACCTGGGGACAGACACTGAGCCTTGAGCTTCCCAAGCCCTCTTCTCAGACACTCTTCCATGGGTAAGAATTGGCTGCCTCTCGGTATAGGGGTTTCCAAGAAACTTTATCGGTGTCAAGGAGGAAGGGTGTGGTTGGCCTCCATCCTCTGACGTCATCTCATTTGAGAATCCAGAAGAGGAAGAGAAGATGAGCTCTCAGTACAGAAAGAACAGGTTTTAGTGAGCCAAACCAGGCATTATCTTTGGGAGGAAGGAGAATACAACTGCAGCACTCACAGGGGAAGAACGGAGACAGAAAGGAAAGTCAATCAGCAAAGGGTAAGCTCCAGGCTTCGTCGGTATAGTCAAACCTGCCCGGCCCCCAGTTCTAAGGCGAGTGGGATTTTCCATGGCACGTCAAGAGTCTAAACTAAAGAGTGAGTTACCATCATATAAAACAGAAGAAGGGTTTAGGCATGCCCCTGTGAGTGAGCAAGGTTATCTGTCAATGTGTGTGTGCGTGTGTGTGTGTGTGTGGTGTGTGTTATGTGTGCTCGCTTTCCCTACTTACTGGTCACACAGAAATGAGGACCAGTTTGTCTACCTGCCAAAATCATTTCAGAGCTTGTTTAAAGGACTTTCAAAGAAGGAATAAGCTCCATGTGGGAAGGGATTAAACCTCATTCAAGTTTTTGCCTGGTTGTGTGGCATGGGATAAACATTTGCCAAAGTGAATGAGGGTTAGTCACCTGTTCCGGGAATTCATAGGGCCACCCCAAGGAAGTTTTTTCCTTAATCCCTGTTCTGATCTTTGATCTCATTCCAGATTTCTGCTAGGCAAACACCTTTTGTTTTCAGTCATTCATTCATTCATCAACTCTTTATTGGCTGCTTATTATAAGCCAGACACTGTCACGTGTGGTTCGGAATGCTACTAGGAACAAGTCGGAATTGTTCCTGCCTTCAAGAAGTCCAGAGTCTCTTGAGAAAGGTGTTGAATCAGGAGCTACAATAAGGAATGCTGGGTGCTGGGGATGCTGCAGCATGCAATGGGGGTGTGTGACAGGGAGCCCCAGAATACGACAGAGGACTAGGGACAGCCTCCCAGAGGCGGTCATGCTCAAGTGGTCACTGTTGGGTACTAACAGTCAGGCAAGAAAGGTGTGGTGGCAGGGAAGAGGAGAGCTGCAGTAGTGGAAGCAAATTCCCAGGTGCTGTGACTCAGAGGCCAGAAGGTGCATTGTGCATTCTGGGAAACAAAACCAGCAAAACCCAAGATGGCTGGTGCATGGGGTATGAGTGAGACAGAGGTGGGGAGAGTGTGAACAGTTGAAAAAACAAGGACTCAGAGGCACTGGAGAGCCATTATAAGATTTCAAGTAGAAAAATGACCCAATTAGCTTTGCAAAGTGTGGAGGATGGCAAGAGATGATGGTGGCTTTGATTAGCATAGCAGCAGTGGTGATGAGGAGATCTGGACAAACTCCAGAGGCATTATGAAGGTTAGAATGATGAGGACTTGGAGGCTGCCCGATCCTGCGGATGACAGAGAGACAAGCTGAGGTGACTGGACCACACACTAGAGTCGCAGGTGGTACCATTTATTAAGGTGAAAAACAATGGAGAAGATTGACTGGAGTTGAGACAATTTGGGGCACAAAAGGAGCCCCTGTTCAGCTTGGCATACACTGAGTTTTATGAGCCTACAAAGACATTTGCATATCTATAGGGAAGCTGGATATATGGGTCTGTAGCATTTAACACAAAGTAATTGTGCATTTGAAATATAAGATATAAGAGACCTGGGATGCTTGGAATTGGCTACGGAGAGTGTACAGAGAGAGGAGAGCCCAGGTCAGATAAAGGAGCAAAAGTCAGCTAAGGAAAGTATGCAGAAACAGCCAGAGAGGTAGGACAAAAACCAGGATGTCATGGTATCCTACGAAGGAAAGAGTTTCAAGAAAGAAGACATCATGGAAGCACCAGGCAAGACAAAGCCAGAGAAGGGTCTGTGATAAGGCGATGGTGGAAGCCAGACTGCAGGGGGTTTAAGCACTGAACAGGAAATGAGGAAACGGAGCCTTCACTAAAGAAGTTAGGTGTGAAGAGGAGGAGAGAGTCAAGGTAGGAGCTGGAATGGAGGAACAGAGGAACATCAGTGGCCACCAGTCACAGAACCCCGAAACTTCCTAGCAATGACAAGATTCGGTTAGTTTCTAACTTCTGACCATGCATATCTCAAATCCTAATATACATGACTTTATACAGTTGCTGTTCTTTCTGGAATGCAAAACACTTCCTGTTTCCTCTTTGTTCTCATTTTATCCTGTGCAGCAAAAGGAGCGAGATGTTGTGTTCTTCCTCTTGCTGGTGAGCAAACCCAGGCACAGACCGTGTTTGCTCTGTGAGTCTGTGGACCTGTGGACAGACGGCTGAGACGGGAGGCCGCTCTGCAGGCCCCCTGCCTCCCTCGGCACCTCTCTCATACCTGCCCCTGCGGGCCACTCAGCACACTCATGGTAGCTACACAGCAGTCATTTAGGGACTCTGGGTCAACGCGGGCCCAAATCACTTGACCTACGGGAGCTTGCTCTGCTTCCCTGTCTATTCCAGGAAGCCTGGTAAAAGTCTTGGCAAATATCAGAGCCCAGAAACAGAATCTGGTCCTCGTCACCCCATCTGTGCTGAGCTGTGGGAGGGAATCTTACACAAACCTCCCCTCCCAGAGCCAGACAATCCACAGAGCTCCGATCCTGAGTGCCGGCTCCAGGGTCTGGGGGTGGGGGTAGAAGTGGGCCCCCAGAGCTCACAATCAGGGCTGCAAACAGAATGTAGACCCTTTCTCCCCTCTGTCCCAAGAGCTCTCTGAGGAGCCAGGTCCACCCTGCCTGAGGTGGTTAGGTGCCATCAGTCCCACAAGTGGGGATGGATTCAACACTCTTGGATGGATTTCCCCTGGGTCTGAGAGGTACACGGCTCCCAGGGTCCCACTGATTTCTGGGGTGAGTAAAGGAAGCTACAGGCCACTGCAAAAATCACAAAAGCAGGCTACCATTCATTTGTTCTTCACTCATCAATCAATGAGATTCTATGTGATTCTCAAAAGAGCTGTCACTGCCCTACTAAAGGGCATTTGGAAATGTGTCAAGGTGTTTCTGGTTGCCATGGTGACTGGAAGGGGATGATGCTGGCATTTAAAGCTTGCAGTGCATCCTGTACCACTAAGAACCAACCCAGCCCAAGTGACCAGTGTTCCTGCTAAGGAAAGCTCAACCCCAGCTGATGACTGACAGCCCACCATTGACTGGAGGTCCGGTCCCAACATGCTTGGAGGAAGAAGTCACAGACAAGCAAACACTTGACTCTCCTGCCCCAAAGATGCCCTCCTTTTTCTCTAGTGGCCCACACAGCTGTGAGGGTTATCTGGGCTGGGGTGGGTGAGCGTGACCCCCAGCCTGCCAGAGAATGTCTTGCTTTCTCAGACTCTGTGGACTGCCTGATTCTAACCATTGACCCTCACTCCTGACACTTCTGCCTGCGTATCCCTCACCATCCAGGAAAGGCACTTCAGCCAAAAGAAGGATAGAGCCAGCTCCTTGCAAGGCAGCATCTTGGAGTCAGCAGCATGTTCCCGATCAACTGCTGTGTGTCCTGAGCAAGACATGAACTTCTCTGAGCCACACCTCCTTTCCATTGTCCCCAGCACCCATCTAAACAGGGAATAGACCTTGGTCTCTCACTGTCGAGGGTGCAGGTGGGCTATCCTGGAGGACACGAACAGGAATTGGGGTCCCTTCAATCACAGGGGCTGTGTGTGTGTGTGTTGGGGAGGGGTTACTGAGGCCAGGTGGATAGGGGACTGTGGGCTCTGTTAGGACAGGACTCCTGGAGTCCAAGGGGAGACCAGGCCCAGGCCCTTCTGCCCCAAGCCCTGACTTGCATGCATCATCCTCCTGCCTCCTGGACAGCTCACAACACCTAACCCAGGCAGTCATGGGTTATGCTTGGCCTCCCAGAGCTGACAACGATTGAAGACAGATGTATGCCGTCAAAGAATACTACTGGGGATCAAGAAAAGGAGTAGCACGCTTGCATGTGCAGAGAGACAGAAGCTGGGAGGGGAGAAGTGGAGGCTGTTTCAGGAGTGCAGGCAGGCAGCAGATGTGTGCCGCATGACCCTGTGGGCAGGGCAGCCCCACTGGAAGATGTTTCCACAGGAAGAGGTGCTGTGCTCGCTACAGGAGGCCAGAGCCCCGTGCTCCCATTTGCTCCACACGTTAAGCTCCAGCTGAGAATGCTGTTCTGGCCAGGAAGGGATCATAGAGAGCGCCCATCTACCTCCCACTTGCCTACAGAGAAACTGAGACCCGGAGAAGTTAAATGCCTAGGCCACAGACATGCAGCCTCGTGGCAGGGCCAGGGCGAGAACTCCTGGCTGCCAAGCAGCCTTCTGCACCTCCCCACCAATGCGCCACTCTGCTCACTATACCTTCCTGGCCCCTCTGCTTTCCAAGACCCTCTGTCTACTCCCCCTTTTCCCCGCCACTGTCCTCCTTGCTTTCCCTGCACAGCTCCCAGAGACTCCCAAATTGTTGGAAGAGCAAGGTGCTAAAAACATAAAAAGCCGAATTGAGCCAAGGAAAATGAGATGCTTTCCTCCCTGGTTGTTATTGTTGCTGGCGTGGACAGAGAACCCACATTGCGGCCCTGCCCCTAGGCCTCCTCACCGCAAAGAGAACTGACTGTGTGTTAGCACACAGCTCACCCTGCACTCTGTGGGTGTTTGGAGGAGTTACAGGTGCCCAACATCTTTCCTTCCCATCAGGGGTTGAATTGTGTCTACCACCAAGACATGCTGGAGTCCTAACCCCCAGTACTTCAGAACGTGACCTGATTTGGAAGTAAGGTCTTTACAGAGGTAACTAAGTTACAATGAGATCATTAGGGTAGACCTTAATCCAATTGGGCTGCCGTCCTTATAAAAAGGGACATCTGAACACAGACATGCACAGAGGGAAGACAGTGTGAGACAAAGGAGAAAGCCATATGAAGACACAGGATTTGACAGATGCATCTACAAGCCAGTAAATGCCAGAGGCTACCAGAGGCTAGGAGAAGGCGTGGGGCAGCTGCTTCCCTGGGCCTTCAGATGAAACATGGCCCTGACCTCAACCTTGGTCTTGGATTTCTGGCCTCCAGAACTGTGAGACAATACATTCCTGTTGTGCTAAGCCACTCAGTTTGTGGTGCTTTGTTATGGCAGCTCCACGAGACTCATACACTTCCCAACTCTCACGGGTAGTCTCAGGCTACTGCCATGCCCCAGGGCCTCACTCTGTTGTCTACAGGAGACAATGGAAGTTTGCGTTTCTGTTGACGTGCCACAGGAACAAGCCAAATCATGTATACCTTGGATCAAAAGAGCTCCTGGAATGTGTCTAGGAAACTCTAACTGTACCCTACACAGTGCTCCAACATCTTCCTCTCTCCTCCCCCTCACTAAGCCCTTCAGCAAGTCTTGGTTGCTGGGCCATTCCTGGTCTGCTGGGCCAGGGAGACCTTCACGACAGATGGCCCCCGTCTGTGGTCAGCTGGCGAAAAGATCCCGAACAAGTGGGAAGCATGAAGGGGCATGAGAGTAGGCAAATGTGAGAAGAAAATCCTCTCGCTACCCAAAACATCTGTTGGAAGAACAAATACAGCTAAACATGGATCAAAGAGATTTCTAAGCAACAGAGAGAACAGTTTTACAACGCAGCACACAGCTAAAGCCAACTGGAAAAGCTGCCGACCAGGTTCCAGTTCTCCCCAACTGGAGCAAATAAACTTTATCAGTTTATTGTACTTTATCAGGAGAGAGAGTCCAACAGGGACGGTAAAGAGAAACGTGCACATGTGGGCAGATCTGGAAGCCAGAGGAGGGCCTACGCTCTGTAAAATAGCAATGTTCTTAGGGAAGCGAAGGCAGGAGGGTAGGAAACACTGAAGGTAAAGAGAAAGCTGGTATCAGGGACTGGAAAAAAGTCTTTGCAGAAAGTCACACATACACCACAGTGCTAAATATGCTTGCAACTGGCTTTGGGAGTCAAAACAATAGGAAAACAGGTATCGAAAATATTCATCATTGTTATTAATTTATTCTTTTCCAAATTAATTTAATACACCACGTATCAAATGCTTCATATGCCAAGCATTGTTCTAAGCATTCTACATGTGTTCAGTCATATAATCCTCATACAATCCCAGAAGGCAGTTACATTATTATCCCCATTTTACAGATGAGAAGCTTGAGGATGACGGATGTATAAAGGATCTTACTCAGTCCCCTGGCCAGTAAGTGATGGAGCTGGGATTCACAACCAAGCCAGCCTGGCTCGTGCCTTACGATTCTTTCCATGTGTGCTTAGCTGTAAGGTCGGGTGGGGAGTAGGGAGAGAAAATAGGAGAAGACCAATCTGAAAATTAGACCAAGAAAGCACATATGCTTAGCGGATCAGCTAATGGAGCAAAGGCGAGGTCTTTCTCATAATCCTGGGTGCTCTTCCCAAGGCTGCCCCGGGTGGGGGGATGCGTGGGCACACACGGGCCAGCCAGCGTGCCCTTCTGCTATCCTGTGGTAACCATCAGCCCCGGCTCCCCGCTTAGAGCTGTCAGGGCTTTCAAGAAGAACCACCTTTCTTTAAAATGTTAACATCTTCAAGCTTGGAAAGGTAACTTCTGGAAGTCTATTATGAGAGAATAGCCAGATATATGTATTCAAATGTATGTAAAAGGATGGTAACTGTAGTATAAAAAGTGTGACCAAAATGAAAATGTGCCACAGAGCAAAATGGTTAAAGAGTGATACATGATGGAATATTATGCAGTGAAAAATCATCTTATGCAAGAATAATTAAAGACATGGAGAGGGCCGGGCGTGGTGGCTCACGCCTGTAATCCCAGCATTTTGGGAAGCCGAGGAGGGTGGATCACAAGGTCAAGAGATTGAGACCATCCTGGGCCAACATGGTGAAACCTCGTCTCTGCTAAAAATACAAAAATTAGCTGGGCATTGTGGCGGGCGCCTGTAGTTCCAGCTACCTGGGAGGCTGAAGCAGGAGAATCACTTGAACCCGGGAGGCGGAGGTTGCAGTGAGCTGAGATTGTGCCACTGCATTCCAGCCTGGCAACAGAGTGAGACTCCGTCAAAAAAAAAAAAAAAAAAAAAAAGACATGGGGAGATATGCACAATGCAAGCAATAATGACTGGAAAATGCCAGGTAAAAAGTGTTTGTATAGTATGGTGAACCCCTTATTTATAAATGGGAGCTGGGCATGGTAGCTCACGCCTGCAATCCCAGCACTTTGGGGGGCCAAGGTGATAGGACTGCTTCAGGCCAGGAGTTTGAGACCATCCTGAGTAACATAGTGAGAGCCGTCTTTACAAAATTGAAAAATTAGCCAGGAATGGTGATGCATGCCTATAGTCCTAACTATACAGGAGGCTGAGGTAGGAGGATCGCTTGAGCCCAGGAGTTGGCGGTTGCAGTGAGCCATGATTGCCGTGCCACCGCACCCAAGTATAGAAGACAAAGTAAGACCTTGTCTCCAAAAATTAAATTAAAGTAAAAAAAAAAAAAAAAAGGAAATACATATATAAAGACACAGAAACAAAGACACACAAACATACACACACACAGAGAAAGAATGTCAAAGGGTATTGATGGTATTTCTGGTCATTGTTTTGCTCTTTATTCTTTCCCCATTTTCTTAACTCTCTATGTGGAACATGCGTTAGAACAGGTATTTACTTCATAATCAGAAAGAATGCTGGATGTCACAACTACTTTTGGAAGGACCCCCAAAGCCTTAGCTGTTATTGTGCCACTTCCCACTTATTGGGTGCAAGAGAATGGTACTTCTGGCAGCCTCAATCCGTTCTGTGGTACTTCTTTGGCTTTAAGTTTAATCTAGGGAAAGCAAAAAATCTTGAATTAAGGAAGCAAATGCTTTGTGTTTCAGATTAGATTAAAAGAACTAAATATAGTAACTCTACCTGCTGATTTAAAGGCCATGGTTAGGAGGCAGAGTAGGATGAGGCTACCATGCAGAGGGGTACGATCCCATAAGGTAGTTACATTATATTATCCCCATTTTACAGATGAGAAACTTGAGGTAGCTCACTGTGGCTGTGCTTAAAATTACAGAAAGAAGGTGTAAGGCACCGGAGAGGGATTGAAGAGAAGGAAAATGATTTAAAAATAAACAAGAAGGTAGTGTGGGATAGTGGTTAGGACTATCTGGACTCTGGAATCAGAAAAGTCATCCTAAGCTTGGTGCCACCACTTCCTAGACATTTAACCTTGGATGAGTTACTCAGTCATTTGAAACACCTTTACTAAGTAACCACCAGGTGCCCTGTAGTAGTCCAGGTGCTAGAGATACAGCAATGAAGCAAGGATACAAAAAGCCCTGTCCTCACAGAATCTACATTAGAATAGAAAGAACAGATCATACATTAGGAAAACAAGTACAACATGGTTTCTCAGATGATCTTAGGTGCAAAGTAGAAAATATGTGGAAGTTTCAGTTGCTTCGTCTGCAAAAATGGAATAATAAAATTGCTATTTCACCGAGTACTGTGAGGATTCCTGAGATCACATACAGAGGGCTGAGCATGGTTCCCAGTTCAATAATTATTAATCATGCCCATTATTTTGAGATGAAAAGGGCCAAATCTATTCTTGTTGTCTGAGTGGCACTGCAGGGAAATGTTAAGAAATGGCTGCCACCATTCAGAAGTTGCAGAGGCAATGTGATGGGGAAAATGTAAACCAATAGCACTGTAGCAAGGTCTTGAGTTTCCTAATGGCTAAAACAAAGAGCAAAAATTCTCTTCACTTTGGGGTTTATCCAACCCTACAAGAAGTCAGAGAAATCCACAACCATTTCTATCATTTAATAAAGGTAATATTTGCTCCTCTGGTATCTCCGCTCCAGGATGGAATTTAACAAGGTACTAAGTCTGGGTTTCACCTGCTTCCATGCTGCTCCACCATGATTTCCTCTGCCATGTTTCTCTAAGGTTGTCTAGACACCGAACTGTGTTCCTGGAGAGGCCCAGAGGAAGGGCTGTCTGTTGCTCTTCCAAATCCACACAGTTTGGACCATCTGGGAGTCAAGAGATCAGTGAAGGTACTGGAGTGGAGCCAGACTACAGACTCCAATGCAGAGTCCCACCGAGCCTTTAGGGACAAACCCCAGAATGCAAGGTACCTCTGATCCTTGCCCCAACCACTAGGCCAGTGGCCAATGATTCTCCAGGGGAAGGCAGAAAAAAAAATGATACCCTGGTTAAGCAGAAGGAAAAACTTTCCAGAAGTCATGGTTTATAAGCCTCGGATTCCTGCCTCCTGGAGAAGAAGAAATCATCAGAGGCTAAGAAAGGGCACAAAGAGAGATATGTGTATATTTGTATGTACACGAGCCAGCAAATGCATGTGCAAGAATGTTCTAAGTGACTAAATGCAGGACTGAAATCAGATGGATTATCCTGGGGTTTCACAAACCAGTAGCTTACTGTTGGCGGCCCTCAGAGGGGCTAAGTGATTTGTCTGCACTTGACACCAAAGAGGATGGCTTGTTAGCGCTTTTCTTCCTCCCGCAAGGCCGAGTTTGGCAGAGCTCTATAAACTCGGGAGTCAGGAATGTTAGGGTTTTCTCTGAAGCCCATACTCCAGGTAAGTCGTTTCTTTGCTGAGACTGGGATGGCAACAAAATAGCTAAACCCATACCAAATGCTAAATTCAGAGAAATAGTTTGGGAAGGCTGGATCTCCACACTACCTTCTTGTTTATTTTTAAATCATTTTCCTTCTCTTCAATCCCTCTCCAGGGCCTTACACCTTCTTTCTGTAATTTTAAGCACAGCCGCAGTGAGCTAAACGTAGAACCCCAAGAGATGAAGCACAGTGTTAAATGAAGAACAGGGGAAGTTTCCAAAAAGTTCAAAGAACAAACTGAAAGCAGAAAAAAAACCGAGAAAAGCCGGGAGAGTAAATGCTCTGCGTACACTCCCTCCCTTCCAGGCATACTGGTCAAGCTCCGGACACTCCACGCTTGTTTCCACCCCTGTGCTGTCTGTGCTACCCCTATCCCTTCAAATTGCTTACTTGATCCAGGGCTCTCCTCAGTCACCCATCAGAAGTCTTAGGAACTGCTGGTACCCTCTGTCTGCTACACTCCATTTCCTTCTTGAGTGTTACTCAGCAGGGACTGTCTTATTTCCTTACAGGCACTATAAGTTCTTGGAGGTGAGGAACCATGCATTTTTGTATTCCTCTCCAGCACAGAACACAATACCTTACCATATCAAGAACTCAGAAGTGCGTTGCCGAACGAGTGGCTTTTTTAGAAACAGAGTTTATGCCCATTAAATCACTGGGCAGAGTTCATTTTTCACATTAGATAAATGAAGCATACTGAACATTCTGACTATTTTTCTTTCTCTTGTGCTTCTAGCAACAGCACACACAGTTCTCTCAGAAACTGTAAAGTCAGTCAGCTCTTTTGGGTCGGCTTAGGAATCCAAGAACAATGGGATAGCTTCCTTCTGGGGCTTTGACTGCCCCTTCTTCCATTATATCTTTCTTTCTCTCACTTTCCACCATTCGTCCATTAGCAAGTCCTTCCACCCTACTCCCAAAACAATGTAACAAAAAGTACATTTAAAATAAAACGATAGCTGTCTAGGTTTGACAGTAAGAAGGGGGACTTTCATTAGCTAGAAGCTGTGAGAAATCCCTGAAAGAAAGTAAACATTCAGGACATGAGAGCCCATATAAAAAGCTAAAACCAAGCACAGAAGCCACATCTGAGGCAGCACGTCGGGGAATCGGTCACAGAAAATAAACTGGCCATAAGTATTAGCAACCACTCCACTCAGGAGAGCCAGCACCATGAAAAGAAAACAGCAGATTCCACCAACTGAAAAGCCCACGCCCAAAGAAGAGGTGAAAAGAGCAATCAGAAAGGAGCGTGAGTGTTTAATAATCTCAAAGACTTAAAGCACCGTATCTACAAAAATGGGAATATGGATGTGTCAAGGTATTTTCATAAATGAAGTAAACAAAAAAGGCAAGGGACATTGTGGTAGGGGAATCTATTAGATTTGCAATCAGATCCATTCTCATGTAAGAGGAGGAGCTCTGTTTCACTGATACAAATGCAAGTGTGTGCAGAGAGCTCAAGAGCAGCTGGGCGTGAAGTAGGGGACTGGGTTGGCAGAAGTGTGGGCAACTCACACTGAAATAAACCCAGGTTTCCTGGACACCATTTTTACAGCCCAGTGCCTTCCCATGTCCCTCACTAAGCTACCCTGAGTCTCTTCTCCCAAGATGACATTATCAGAAATAGGAAGACTGATACAATGTTACTTTTTCAAGCCCTCGCTGTAACATTTATTCCATTTCTTATGGTGCTTCCTCAAGGTTCCCAGGAACAATGTTTGGGGAACACCTAGGTAAGGCAGTGTCTTGTCAGGGAACATTATCCCAGCCTGACTTGGAGAAGAGCCATCTTCCAAACAGAGCAATGTGCTATTTGCTTAGGAATGTACCAGTTGAAACCGTAACATATATTTGTAATTTACAGCTTGCCAAGCACAATCCTATGCATCATCTCATCTGAAATCCCACATTAATTGTGTTAAGTAGGTAGGGTTTATTATCCCACTTTACAAAAGAGGAAACTAAGGCTTTGAGAGGTTGTGCCTGCAGTGATTGACAGAAATAGAACTAGAACTTGGTTCCTCCTGCTTAAAGATTACTTCTCTCTCTATTTCACTGTAATGATGCTTAGCTCTAAGGCAGAAATAGCCTGAAGAACATTTTTCCTTAATTGTGCATAATCCCACAGGGGAATTATTGAAGGATCACTCTTAACTCCTCTTTCAGTCGTTGTACCTAACAGTCCTTAATACGATAGTAAACTTTTTACTCAATTCACGGTCTCTTGCGAACACGTTCTAGATTCGACTTTGAAAAACAATAAATTGCCCAGTGTTCACACATAAATGCTTCTGTTCATCGCTCTTCTCCTTCCTAGAAATATTATTGTCCCTTAATCAAAAAACAAAAGCCACAGCTGAAAGTGATGCTGTATATTTGGGGTAGAATGGGGCGACGGTGGCAGGTACACATAGCCAACAGGGACTTACTTACATGATAGACACAGAGATAGGCCTGTGTTTTTCTGCTTCTACTGCTCTCGGCAGGGCTTGTCTCCGTGATGTACAGTTCATGGAGTAGTATCTGGTGCAGAAGAAGCCTGTGTCCACTCCCCTGCCCACCTCTGCAGACCATGGTTGTCCCACTACCTGGCCTGCTCTCTCCGGCTACCATTCGGTCCTCACATCAGGTCGGCGTGGCTCATTCCAAGCGTTATGCTGCTAAACTACATGTAGGTCACTCAGCAGTCTGGAGAATCCCAAGTTCAAAGCTCTTACCGAAGCATGCACTTAGCAATGGGTGCTAGACATCCGGCTCCAGCAAGCCTGACAGCATACATAGTAATATCTTTTGCAAAAGCTGTAAATGAGAAACCCAGGGATTGCAATGATTCCATATGGTCCACTCTACAATTTGGGAATATATGGTTGGAAACTTAACGTTTTCAGGTCTTGTTTTTTTTAGCCTCCTTCTCTGAACCTCTACCCCCTGGCTGTCCTGCAAGCCATGGCTTCCTAACAGGGAAATGGCAAGGAAGAGAACTACTATTTTCTTAATATAAAGGCCTGTTGGTTAAAGCATGTCCTCAGGTTAGGCCTCCTGGAAGGACCAGCCCAAGACTGCTGAATCCCACAGAACAGAGAGAGGAGATAGGTGCTTTCCTTCCCATTGAGCCATCAGTAGCAGAAATCAGCAGCCCTGATCATAGCTAACCCTGGAGGAGGGTATCTGGCTGATATGCAAATTTTCAGGGAGAACCAGTGTAGGAAGTCTGATCATTCCAAGGTCACAAACCACTTTGCATTATGAATGCATTATGCAAACTGTGCCCTCAAGCCTGGTAGAATATCTGCCTCTGGGAGTTGTTGGGGGAACTATGGAGATGACACATGTAAATAGGTGCCTGCAAGCCTGGTATATCTGCCTGGTAGAATATCTGGTCCTGGGAGCTGCAGGGGGAACTAGGATGACACATATAAATAGGTGTCTGCATCTTGTTACTGCCCTGTGGATGCTGGTCTTTCTCCCCGCTGTTCCCCCACGCTGCATCCTCAATACCCGCTTCAGCAGATGAGAGATGATGAGCGCTTCAGAATCTGCTATGAACCTGTCTTGTCCTCCTAGCCTCCAATTTCTGAGGCAAATGCTGGATTTGTAGGGGATAGGAGGCCTTAGCCCAAATTAGCTGAACATCCTTAGCAGAACTTCCTTAACTAAGTGAGTAGTTCTCAGCACACTCAGGTGAGGATGGGACAGATATCGTGGCAAAGCTGTCAAAAGGCAAGGAGGAGGGCAGAGTAGGTTAACAGTGTCAGCTAGTGGTTCTCAACATGGCTGCACATTGCATTCACCTCGTGAGCTTCTATCCCAACCCTAGACATTCAAATGTAACTGGTCTGGATGACATCCTGAGCAATCACTGTTAGCAAAAGTTAAAAGATCTCAAAATGCAAGGTGAAATTGGAATAGTCAGGACATGGGAGAGCAAAGACACTAGAGGTCCTCTTTGGCTCCCTTTGGCTTTACCAAGGAGTGTTCCCAACCCCCCTAGTCAACTGGATGGCATGCTGGGTGTCCATCTGGGTCTCTGCCACACACACTTTCCTTATACATGCTAAACAATGTGACCTTGAAAGAAATTATCTAGATATCCACCACCGACAAAAAAATGTTCAATGGCACTTGGTAATTTTCAGGAGACTTTGAAACTTTAAACACACACACACACACACACACACACGTCATTTAATCCACAGGAATCATGTATGGGTGAATCTGATGTCCAGAAATCTGGGACCCCTCTGTATGCCCAAGAAACCTTATCATCCCCGTTCCATGATGAGCCTATGAAAAGGTCTCCCTCTTTGGAGCGCGTCATTGCCATAGTTTCAAATTTTCTGGGATATAATTTCAAAAGCCATCTTCGTTTTTGCTCCTGAATGAAATCAAATTAGGATGGAAATGCATAGAAGAAGGAAAAAGTTTCAGAAGTCCTCCCCACTATCAACCACCCTAAAATATCAGATATTTTAATCCATGCGTCCTCACAGCCAGAGCCATTCCAATCAATGCGTTTCTCTCTGGCCTCCCAGGCTGAGATAATCGCCCCTGGAGCCAGTACTGGTCAAAGTAACCAGAGATCAAATCAGGCTTGCTGTGTTCCCTCTGCATCTCATTCACTCATTTGCCCATTCATTAATTCTTCCATCGATCCAACCATCAGCTATTCCTTCCTTCACTGAACAACTCTTTATTAAGAGCCACATTGCAGCCGGAGGGATCTTTTTAAAAACAAAAGCTTAATTGTGCTCTCAGAGTCTTCCATAGCTCCCATGCCTCTGGGAAAAAAAAGTAACCTCCTGGTTGGCTCCCACTCACCTCTCCACCATACGGTCAACATTATCCAATGTGGGATATGTGAGATGCTCTCTGTTCATCCCCTCCCTGGGCTTCTTTCAGTTCTTTAAGTCTCTGCTTTCCCTCACCTTGGGGTCTCCTCCCATGGCACTTACTCTACCTATAACTCTCCTCTACTCCCATCTCCTCCTCCTTTCACCAGTGATGACAAAACACATCTCAGGTCACCAGGAAGTTTCCCAGTTACTTCCCAGGCTTGTTTGGCTCCATGTCTATTGCTGGGGACTCCTGCTCTGTCTACACATTGGTTGGTTTGGGGAGAATCTCCCTTTTGTCTCTGTCCCAGCCCCTGCTCACGCTCTCTTTCTGTGGACAATAGTCACAGACGTCAGTATACCACAAGAAAACACATGATCGACAATTGGAACCTTTCTCCAATTCCCCAACATACTTTTTTCTCTTTGTCCAAAAGCTGACCGTCTCTAATAGCTCTATCCTTGACTGTGCCTCTGTCGAGCTGTCCCCAAAAGAACTAAGGAGACTTGCTGCAGACAGATAGTAACTTTATATAGCTGCCCCAAAAGGAGATGTAAACATGGAAGGGGGAATGGGAAGATGTATTCTTGATTCACACAAGAGCCAACAAGTAAAAGGGAAATGTCAGAGGATTACAGTGACGAGCTGAGGTCTCTCAACCTGTAACCCAATCCAAATTCAACTTGATTTCCTAGACTTGCTAATAGACCACAGTCTAAAATATCTTTCTCTCTTGTACTCTCTCTCTCTCGCCTCTCCTCTCTCCCTCTCTTTTTTTTTTCTCTCTCTCTCATGCACACACACACATCAAAAGGCAAGAATACGCAATAAACACCCTGGAGGTTTCCTTGCTGGTGGTTTAAATGCTAAGACAGACAGAGAAAAAGAGACAAGGAGTGAATGAATTATAGAGTTATGGAGAATGAGTTACATGAGTTTTCTGCATTTTAATCCACAGCCACCAAAAGTCTCAAACACTCAAAGAAAACCTCCATAAAAACAATCATGGAATGAATTCTCATGTGAAGGAATCTTAGATTTGAGCTATGAACAATGCTGGAATACTAAAACAATTTCTTTTGGGGGAGCTATCTTGGACTCAAAGCGCCATGCACATATATTTTTGGAAAGAAAGTCCAGGAAAGCTCTGGAGAGGAGTAGCATGCAGAGGCTGCATAGAAGATTTCCCCCCTTTGTATTTTAACAGCACCCAAAACTCCCCTGTGGAAATTCTCCCTCTCCCACTGTGTGTGGGGTCATCACCAAAGGGCCCTGCATCCAGGTATCCTTCCCACACGGGATCCAATGGACTCTATTGCTCTTGACAAGCTGAAAACCAGGAAAGCACCTCCCACTGCATGCAAGAGTGGGACATGATGCAGGGTTGGGGATGTGAGGGCCCTTACATGACAAGAAGACCAACAGCCTTGCTTTGCGGATGGGGAACCCAAGCCCCTGGGTCACAGGGCAGGACTGACAGGAGCTGGACTAGACCTCAGGCCCTCCAGGTTCCTGAGTTTCCAGTTCACAGCCTGTCCCAAAACATCACGCAGCTCTTAGAAGACTCTTTCCAAACACTGGGGTTGCTAAAAGGAGACCCATATTGGTCTTTCCCAAATCCCCCAGCCTACAAGGGTTCCTCCTTCCTCCAAACCCCCAAAACCTCTGTAGTCCCTACCACCCAGATGCCACTTACCAAATACCTACTGCCACATCCTGTAGTCTGCTTCTCTGCAAATCTACCCTGTATTCCCAAGTAGACTGCAAGGCTGTTGAAGGTAAGACCTTGCTTTGTGTCTCTTGGTATCCCACATGGCACCTCACACAGCGGCTAGGAAGACTCAGTGGCAGCAGAGTGGCCCCTTTGTAAACAGATAAGAAAACCACCTCACAGACGTGTTATGTTTTTTAAAGGCTTCCTTCTAAATTCTAAAAAAAATTACGAAATAGGACTCCATGTCTGTTTCTCCTGGTGTCTAGACCTATTAAAAACAGGATGAGAAAAAAATAAATGCCTCCTTGAGCAGGAGGGACTCAGAGGACAGAAGTGGACAGTAGATGGCAGTCTGTTCCTGTGTCAGAAGTGGTCACAGAGACAACATACTCTGTGTAATTAAGCAGGAGGTAGAAGTACAGCTTAGGGGCCTGAGGTGGACTCACCCCCACCATGCCATGAGCAGGGATACTTCTGAGAAGTACTCCCATGAGCACGCACACCTACGCCCCCCGCAAGCCCCAACACCTGTACAACATGCATGTTCCCCCGACTCTCCCCACAAGAACCAAGGGCTCACGTCACAATGGTCTCTGAGTATCCATCACCCTAGCCCTGAGAATTCAGCGACAAGAAAACCACTGTCATGCGGACGTGGAGACCATTCCTGGACCCTCCAGCTTGCTCCTGAGCCAAGAGGATTCTCAATCATGGTTCGTACTGAAAAACAACACCTGAAGTGGGAACCCTGCACTCCATCTTCCTTGCTTCCCTTGCTCTCCCTGGAGCACTATGATCATAACCTGTCTGCCTCCTTCACCAGTTTCCAGACCCCAAGGCCAGCAGCACTACATTAATCTCTGCATCTTCCCCAACATCTAGCACATGACCACCAACAGGATGCTTAATGACTAATCTGTAAACATGTGTTTTGAGCTGCTTTCCGAGTGTCTAAGGAGGAATTACCCTAATGCATGTGGAATGACACCCAATTCCCCATGACCAAGAGTCCCAATTTGCAGGAGAACTATGCAGGCTAAGACATGGGGAAGAAGGGCCTCTAAAAGGGAGTAAGAACAGCCTTTTCTGGCCAGCAAGCACTGAGCATTCATGACCTTAGCCTTGGGACAGGCCAAAAAGGTAACACTGTTTTGAAGCCCTGGCAAGGTACACTACCTCTCTGAGCCCAGTTCCTGGCATGTCACATCGCTACTGCACATTCGGAGCTCACAATGATCGGTCACACATTCGTTCACTCAACACATTCCTGTGGCTGTCACTATTCAAGGTGTTGGGGGACACAAAAATGAAAACAACAGATACCTTTCTCTGTGAAGTTCATATTCTAGGAATGCAAATTAAACACAGGCTGCTAAGTGGTATAACATCGGGAGGCTGGGAAGGGAGCCCCGGGCTCTCCAGGGAAATGCAGGGAGGCTTCTCAGGTTAAGCAAATATGTGAAGGATGATTTCAATATCATTGGTGATGATGGAGGGGTAAGTATTTGACACACAATACACGTACAGAATATATCCTCCAGTGCTATCTCCAATTCAAGAATAGGCCTATCACTCGCACAGAACACTTCCCTCTATATTTAGGCCATTTGAGGTATCCCCTTCTCCATCCATGCATTTGTCCAGATTTTTCTACTAGCCCCCAGTTCTCACAATTTAATTAATGATAAGTCAAGAAAGACCTTAGAGATAATCAAAGCCAGTAGCTCTTCATAGATGAGGAAGTGAGACCTAGTGTGGTTCGGGGACTTCCCAAAAATGTAGTTAGTCTCTGTTGGAGTTAGAGGTGGGGTCTGATCTCTCTGCTCAGAGTTTGGGATCTCTCTGATTTAGCTTATTGAATTCAGCTACCCACAGACAATTTTAATCCCACATAAACCTCTCCCATACTCCCAACTTCCAATCCAAGATCCGCCACAAATCTGGCAAGCTTGTTTCTTCAGTGCTTCATAAACATGAACTCATCCATATGTTCAATGACTTATCTGGCATCACATAACTTAATTTCCTCCTCCACCCCCTCCAAATCTCTCTACGTAAGTCCTCCGGGCCAGCAGAGATACCTGAAAATCACAGGCATGGGCCACAGTATGAGGCCGAGGGAGCAGCAGAATCGTGGAAGATGTGATCTGTCACACTGGTAGTGTCCTTGTGACCCTCTAGTGAGTCCAACTCCTCCCTTCTCCGGGAAAAGAGAGGCCCATGGAGGGAAAGTGATTTGCTTAAAGTCACACAGCTAGTCTGGGCTCTCTGCAGGGAGAATGTGGCAAGCTATTTAAGGTAGCCAGGTGGGTGTTAGGAGGACTGGGCTTCTCCACACCATGGGACACACCTATTGGGAAAGCAGGTGATTTCTAGGGCTGCATCTTCCTCTTGAACCCAGTTCATAAGGAAGTACCTTATGAACCATTAGAAGCAGGTCCTCTAGACATGAGATGGAGCTAATCTCAGACTGAGAACATGAAACAAACTCCCTAAGGGATCCCTTAGAGCCAGAGAAGGATATTTTTAAATGCTGGGGTCTTAGATCTAGAACCAGAGGGAAGAGGGAAGTAAATTGCAAGAACCTGGCTCTCAGTCTTTAAAAGGCTATATACTCCATATAAAGGAAATAATTATCACTCTACACATGAAAAGCTATTTCAAGCAAAGTAAATACATAATTTTTGAGTACCTAGGGTTTAACAGGCATTAGGTTAGTGTTCAACACTTATTTGTACATGCAAATATCTTTAAGCAACAGAACAAAGTCACCTCTTCTTAACTGTCTTGATGACGTATACATGGTAGTGATGGTGGGGAAATCAGTGGAGGAAGAAGGAATGAGCTTTTAGTCACAACCTTCAAAAAGTGCAGCATCCACCCCAAGAACGTGTTTGGCTTCTCTACCTTCCGGTACTGCCCAGAGAATGACACGCAGTGGCAAATCCTCGGCTGGAGGTCTCTACAGCTGCTCTGCTCTGCATCAAACACAGCCAGGGAACCTCAATCTTTAGCAGCGACCCCTGCCCCCCAACCTCCCAGCAAGAAACCTACCTTCACTACTTTGGCCCCAGTCTAAGTGGTGGGAGTTCCCTAGCCTATCAAAGAAAGTTGTCTTCCAAATTCTAAAGAGACCTCATGCTCTCCATTCATATTCTTTTTCACTTTGATTCTGTGCAATTCCAGGACTCAAGCATGCTGGGGCCTACCACCTCTCATGGGCGTGTGGATCAAAACCAGATGTCCAGCTCCAATTTTATAGAATTTACAAGGAGGCAATTGTGGCTTAAATCAATACCCGTGTTCTGTAAGGGCAGATTCCCTTGTCAACAGGACAAGAAGTAAAGGGGGAGGGCCAATGGAAGCTGAGACAGATCTGACACATGCTTGCCAGCAGGTGTCTAAAAAACTTAAACATTTGTCTTGCACATGAAAAGGAAGCTTCCGGGGGCGGGGAGCAGGTTACCCTATGGGGTGACCATCTTTGCAGAAGAAGATGGACCCAGCTCCCATCTGGATGACATCACAGAACATTAAAAAACAGAATCTGACCGGCAGGTGATGGGCTTGTGATGCCACAGGCTTCAGGCTAGAAAGCCAAGAACATCAGCATACCCCTTAACCTCACATAACCTCAGTAGCCCCATTTGTAATTGAGATTATTTTGAGTACTGAGGTAATGCCATGTAATGGCTGTAATAATGCCTGGCACCCAGTAAGTACTCAAATATTAACTGTCATCATCATCATCATCCATCATCTTAAAGATGGATGCTTACCTTAGTCAGAGACATTGCCACTGAAAGACATTCACGTGGAAGCTGAATGATTAGCACCAGACCTATCAGAAGGCCAAATCCCACCCCTTTCAGCTCTGGACACCCTGTGTAGGCTAAGCCAACGTCAGGAGCATTCTTGGCCAAAAGGAAACACTCTGGCAAATTCTTTGCATGCCTTTCTGCCTTTGACTCAGCCATTCCCCAAAGATAAAAACAGGAGCTCATTAAGGGCGTGCCAGGGTGCACTCCAAGTGAGGTAATTAGCACTGATTAGGTAGGAGGATGTGGCTACTGTGGAATCCTACAGTGACAGAGCTGGAATGGGACGGGGATATCTTCTAATTCAAGCCCTTCGTTTACAGATGGCAAAGTCATGTCCTAGAGAGAATGTCCAGGGTCACACAACAGCAGGTAATTAGTAACAGAGCCCAGTCATTGAACCTGGTCCTCCACCTCCAAGTCAGGCAGCTACCTGCTGCCTCAAGCTACTGAAGGTTACCCTGGCCTGGGCTCTTGAGATTATAAGCTACTGTTTCCTCCAACATCTCCGGCCTTGAATGTTTGAGAACCTTAAATCTTCCAAAAATATCTGACTGAACAAACCCACACACACAAAAAAAATGGGGCTCAACAAATATCTTCTCTGGAGATGTTACTAAAGAGTGAGCAATCACAACAGACCACACCAAATTTCATGTCAAAATCTGTTCTGTTTCAATGAGACCATAGTCAGTCATAGGTTTGTCCTGTGAGGACACCCAGAGCCGCAGCAAGCCCTCAGTGGTTCCCAATTAATACTATTTGAGAAGGACTACGGCACAGATGGGGACATGAAGAGCAAATGCATTCTGACCATGTGGGGGGGTGTGCAACCTCTAGCCTCTCGGTATTTGTAGGTAAAATAAAAGACTGAGTTATGGAAAACTATTAACAACAACAACAAAAATACTTTAACACTCTGAGGCCATCTACATGTGTACTCACAGGTTCTAAAATGAGTCCTCTGAATGACTTTTTTTTTTTTTTTTGTCCAGCCTCAGTCTTGTTAGAAATCCATCCAGGCAAGAATGAGGTAATATCTACAATGGCCTCATACTTCAAAGTTCAACATGCCCATATAAAAAAGATCTGAAAGAAGGTGTCCCCAACTTTTTTCTCAGGTTGGCCCACCTGTAAGAAGCAATCCAATGACAATCCAATCTGAGCCAAGCATCCAGATACCTGCCACCCATAACATAAGCTCTACAAATGCTCCCTGTCTACCCAGGGCAGTTCCTGTGCTCATGTGTCCCCCAGCACGCACGCATGCACATCCCGTGGTCTCCTCTTACTCCACACACACCTGTCCATGCACAAAGTACATCCACAGACTTTATCAGCAGCAACACACAGGGCTTAGGCTTGTCTCCAGTAGAAGATTTGGCCCTTTTCCAACAAACTCAATTTTAAATAAAACTAAATCTAAAACCCTAGCAACGGTCATTAGTTCAACATCCCCAATGCCAGAAACTGCCTGCCTTGTTAAAGAGTAAAATAGCAGCGGCTGAGGCTTGAGGCAGGGTGGTGGGTTTTGAAGATCTTCTGTGTCAGCCCCCATGTCCTCTCTGGCTTCCAGGCAATGCACAGATTTACATTCCCTCCAGCTGGGGTGGGAGTGCTGTAACTGCTTGGGAAAAGGTTGGAGAAGCTTGCAGCAGAAGCCGCCTGCTCCATCAGGCATCCTGAATGTAGGGGAAGAGGAGAGGCCTGAACATCTGATACATCTGGGAGTAGAGCTGCAGAGATGGGAAATGTTATGTAATTAAACTTTGCTGGCCTGTCCCGCCTGGGGAATGTGAGACCCATCAGCAGTGACCTCTTCCAATCAACTTAATTGGCCCAATCTCGCCAAGAAAAGCAACAGAATTAGTTTAGTGTCTCTTGGAAATAGCTTAGCTCCTATTTATGGCCACTGAACTCAAGGATGGGAGCCTGACTCTGAGCCAGGAGTTGACAGCATGTGCTAACTTCTGGGAGGAATTGGAGGTTTCAGTGGGTTTCCGTGCCCCCCTGCGCCTCCATCTTCATCTCTGGGGAAAGCGGCTGTAACCAACTTGCTGCACTGGGCACAAAGAATTGCAAAGACCCAAAGCCCAGGCTTTCCTCTTACCAGGCAGGCTGGACTTTGCTCCTCTTTTATTCAAATGGTGCCTATGTCAAGGACAATTATTATTTTTGCTGTTCTCCAAGTCACATTTGTTTTGGTGCTGTGGTCTGCATAGCTGATGTTAAAAATAAAGAAATGTCAGTCTCTGATCATTAATAACATTGATTCTTAGACTACCTTTCCTCCGAATAGCTCAAAGATCTTAAAGATTTCCATCATCTATAATCTAGGCTTGGTTGCCTCCAGCTTCTGGATGAGTAAACTGAGGCAGTTATAAAAAGTTTTATTTACACAGCGAGTGAGCAGTAGAGATGCGATGAGCATCATGACTACTGATTAAGTTGCACTGTGAAGAGAAAGAGGTCCAGATCCTATTTTCGCAATGACCTACGTACATGCTAGCACCGGTATTTAATTACATTTCATCTTTGTACAGCTGTATACAACTAAACACACCAAGTTTTGATGGGAGAAAAGAAGAATGAACTTTCCTCCTCCTTGAATCATTATATTGCCACTTTACAAAAAGAGAAACAGAGTTAAAGAGATTAAAAAGGTCCCCAAAGTCACACTTTTCCCAAATGATAGAACTGAACTAGAACTAAGGCATTCCCAATCCAAAGTCTTCCACTTCACCACCCTGCCCTCAGAAATATCTGTCCCCCATCTTCTGACCAATAGTCAAGCCCTACTAAACTATCTCTTATACAGATGAGTTTCCCCCTAAAAACTAAGGTAGACCCTTAAAATGGCACAGCTGTAACTTCATGAATTCAAAAATGTCATGAGTCAAATAAAGTCCTCCCAAACATACGCCCAACCATGGTCAGAACCTAGTCAAATGGGGCTCCCCATCATCTGGTCCAGACAGATAGACATGTGCATCACGAAAGCACAGCCTTCACTCTGTTCCTATCCAGTTGCCTCACTAGTCATCTCAGGGTATGGACTCGATCAACTACACCTTTCTCTCATTCCCCAAAGTCTATGGCCCTTCTTTTGTGTACACCTTTTTTCGCTAGAGATGCACATCTGAGTATCCAAGACCATTTTTATCCTTCCTCAGACACACAGAATTCCTGTAAAAACACATACTGGCACCCCCTTCACCAGAGCCAGAATATCCACCCCTCCTATCCACCTGGCTAGTTTTCTCCCAGTTACATTACTCCAGGCCAAAGTGCATATGCACACACGTGCACACACACCACCCCTCAAACACACACTCAGATTAGCTTTACACTCATAGTCCAGAAAACACCAAAGATGACAAACGTCCCCAGTCCATCTCTTCCCTGATCATGACTTCACCATTCTCCAGCTCCACATAACAAGTCTCATTCCAGCTATGAAGAAGGCTCTGTGTACTCTTAGAAACTCAATCTTCAAAGGGATCTGGACCTGCATTCTGACCTGAAGTGCAACACCCTCCAGTTCCCAACCCACACTCCACACAAGAAACACCACCATCCAGCTCCCTTCCCAATACACAAAAGTCTACATCATCCCTATCTTTATGCCCCACTTTTTACAAAACCAGAGATGTATTTCAAGTCAGCTTCCCTTTGGCTCCCAAGATCCATAAACATCTCTAGAAACCGAATTATAGACCTTGAAGAAACCTCAACAAGCATCGAGCTCTGTCTATTTCTGGCAAAATTGCATCAGTTAGCTGAGCCTGGAGAAGGAATTTTTCCAGGGCAGTGTGCCATGCTCCAGTACCCAGCAATGGGCTGAGCATCCAGTAGGCACTCCATTAGCTTTAATTGATTATCAATATGAACTGGTGATAGTGAATTCCTCTATTACATAAGAAACTCATTACAAAACATTATACAACATGCACCCCTGACACTAGGCACGAATAGTGTATTCCTCTACTTACTTCAGTCTTACGCATACATCTCTTCCTGTTCCCACCCAGTGCCAGTGCACAAGGACTTTTCCCCTTAAATGTACATCCCTCATTCTAAGCCTCCTCCAATTCTCTCCTCTCTGGGGAGGAAGGAGGGGGGAGGCAAACACCAACCCCAACCCGGTGTCCTTTCCTTCAAATGCTTTGTCTCTCCATAAAGAGGATCTGAGCTCACACTTTTCTACCCCCTACATGCCCCAATGCCACTCCAGCCAAATTTCCCAGCGCACTCTCATAAAGTTCACACTCCGTGCTCCCCAGATAATCTTCCCCCACCCCCCACACACATCCCTTTGGTAATCCTCAGGCGCCCAACCTTCCACATGCATCCACCTTTCGCTCACACACACAGCCGCCCTCCTACACCACACCCACTCCATGTGTTTGCGCAGGCATGCACAAGCCATCTGTCTTCAACAGGCTGCACCTCTCCTCCTGCTCTGACACCCTTCATAGGCACAGATTTCGCATTAGCTACACCTATGTTCCTGCAAGCTCTGGTCTCCCGCTAAGCACACAGATGCCCATCCAACAGACTCCCCAGAAGCACACACCTCCCAGGCACCAGAGAGGGATGGGACTTCAGCTCTTTTGCCACCTCCCCCTACACACACACACACTCTCTCTCTTTCTCTCTCTGAAAAAACATCCCCATCCCTCCCTGACCACGCACTCAATGGTCACAATCTCATTCCACAGATAAGCAGATCCCATTCACACACGACCAAACCCTCTAAGTCCAGCTACACTCCAGTCCTCACCAACACAAAATCCCACACACTCTCCCTAGGGGAAATACCCCAGACTTTCTACCTCCCTTCAACACCATTTACAGGAGCATTATTTTCCAACCCCCTTAACTCCTAACGCGATACCCAAGTCTGTGTGTTTGCGCCCAAGGCAGAGGCGGTTGCATTTTATCCTCTACATGCTACCTCTCAGCTTTCTTTGTGTGACATGTCAGAAAGGAATTGAGGGCAGGCGGGAGGCAGGCTGAGTCTGCTGGAGAACTTGAGCGTTGTGAAAACAGGACCGCTGGAAAAGTCTCCTCTGTGTTACAACTTTCTCCCATCCTGACGTTCAGGACAGAGCGCTTCCATGTTTTCCTCGCTCGCGGTTTTGCGGGGTAGGAGCGGGCATCTCTTTATTTAAAAAGCAGGTCGCTCAGTACACTCCAGAATCAGCTGAGTTACTAACATCAGGCTCCAGGAGAAACACCCACCCCCTGGCAGGCTCCCCTCCCCTCTCAGCAGGCCCCCGCCCCCACCTCTTCACACACATAAACAAGTCCACAGGCGCACAGTCTCCCGAGCTCTCCAGCTCTGAGCCCGGCGCTCCCGGGAGCAGCCTCCATTCGGACTCAGAACCTGCCGCCCGCCGCCAGAGGCCGAGGCCAGACGATATTTGTGGTGTTTCCCCCACCGGGAATCCCACCCGAGCCTCGATTCCAGCAAAAGGGATCCTTTCTAGTCCACAGCCCCGACACCGTTCGACGCAGGGGTCTCACTGCTATGCATCTGAAGCGCAGACGACGAACGAACGCAGCAGCCAAACTCCCGCAAAGAAGCAGCGCCTCCTGGACGCGCACCCACTCCCGCGGAGAGCAACAAGCAGAATCCTGCTCCCCCACCCCATGCCCTCGGCCCTCGCCCCTCCTTTCCCTACCCTTCAACTCCCAAGCGTCCCAAATTTCATCAGGAGCATCCACCACTGAGTAAAACTCTGGGGTAATGGGGCGGTTCGGTCCGTCGTAGGACCTTCAAACTTCGACCTGGCTGGCTGCGCGGGTGCCCAGATCTCCCAGCCTCCCACGCCACCGCTTCAAAGTCCGAGAACAGGCTGGACCATACCGCGAGGAGATCCCCAGCGATGACCGGGCCCGGGTGCCCGCCGCTGCCCGGCGGGGTCCCAGATGTGCGGGCTGCGTACGGAGCTCCAGCATCTGCGCAAAGGCCCAGGGTGGGGTGGTCACCGGGTGGGCGCTGGCCAAGAGGAGCCCGGGGCACGAGGTCTTTTCTGAAAAAAACCTTTCGGGGGACTCCAACGCAGGTACGCGGCGCGGGGCGGTGAGTCTCAACTCCCAGAACTGGAACGCGACGTTCCGGGTCCTGAGCTGCGCGTCCCCTCCCCCAGCCCACGCCCCGGCCGGAGTGGCGCTGGGGCAAGCTCAGAATCAGGCTCAGTGGCCGGCAGGGTGCAGGGCGTGTGCAGGGGAGCTGCGGCAGCACCTCCCCGCCCGGGGTTCTGTCTGCCACCCTCTTTTGTTATAGGATGCGCTAGGAGCTTTCCCGGAGGAGCAGACGGGTCGGTTGGAGGTGGTGGGTGGTTGATTCTGTTGAATCCCTTTCCTGCTCTTTCGTCGTCCCCATTTCCCCTCGCCTGCCCCCACCCTTTCCAATCCAGGTCCCTTAAACCTGATCACTTTCCCAGATTGAGGGAAGCTTCTTGGGCAGCCGAGGGACAAGAGGGGAGGAGGTGGAGAAGGGTGTCCGTGTGTGTGTGTGTGTGTGTGTGTGTGTGTGTGTAGCGGCGGGGTTGCGGTTGCGCCCGCCTAAGCAGATCCCAGCGCAAACTTCGGGGAAGGCACAAGCCCGGGAAAGTGAGTGAGCGCGGCGCAATGGGGGTGGGGCGGGATGCGGAGTTGGGGCCCCCCGCGCCGGTTCACTGGAAAATCCCTCCCCACGTGGACCCCCATCCCCAAACCTGCCCACCCAACGTGCCCGCCGCCTCCCCTTACCGTGGCAAAAGTAACCATGGCATCCGTGTGGCCGTTTCCAGGGACGTCGACATGAAGAGAAAGGTGGACGCGAGCTCGGTCATTCAAAGTCTCCCCCACCCCGCCGCAGCCACTACCCAGCAGGGGAAAAAGGAGAGGAAGAAAGAAAGGAGAGAGAAGAAAGTAGTTGCGCCGGGCTGTGTCGCGGGGCGGTGCGCGGAGCTGTTCGGTAGGGAGAGGAGCTTCAACTCTGAGTCCCGTGAACATAATCTGCGCGGTTATAACCAGCCAACCCGGCCAGATGGCTCCGCGCTCAGCGCCTTAACCCCTTCCGCGCCGCGCCGCCCTCCCCCGCCCGGCCCGCGCCGCGCCGCGCACGCCCGCGCCCCAGAGCCCCTCGGACCTCGCTTCGGGACCCGCAGCGGGGAAGGAGTCATTTCTCCTAGCCCCTCTTGAAAAACAAAACGAAACAAAACAACAACAGCAACAAAAACTTCCAAATTAGTAGTAGTCTTCGGTAACCCCCACCCTTGAGTTCCCTTTTAGAGATCCAGGAAAAAACGAAACATTAAATGTATCGTAACAGGTTACATGTTAGTGTCTTCAGCCTTTTTTAGTTGTTCTTTTTCTTGAAATTTTTCTTGTTCATCTCTTTTCTTTTAAGATTTTCTTGACCAGGCATTAGGGCCTTTTCCTGCCCCTTTCCTCAGGCGGATCAGGTCTGAGGCGTAAACTCCTCCTCCAAACCTTAGACCCTTCCAGCTCCAGATCTCTCCCCACCCCTACCAAGCCCACCCGCCACTCCTCCCCCCACCCCACAACACGAACACGCCCAAGGACAATCGCTCCCCGGCGAACTCGCCGCTCCCGGGCACCCGCACCCAGGACGCTGTGCCGGCGGTCAAGGGAGGTCAAGGTAGAGGGGCGTGGGGGCGGGTGGTCCCAGGGACTAGGGAGGGGCTGTGCACGCGCGCGTTTGCGGGAGCTTGAGTGTGGAAGGGAGAGGGAGATGGATCGCAGCCTCCCGTTTCACCCATCCTCCAACTTCTAAACCCCTTCCTTCCAAACTAGGATGGGGCCCTGCAGCTCATCACTCGCCCAGCACCCACCAGTCTGCACGCGGGGACAGCGCGAGAAGCAGGAAAGGCGAGCGACAAGCAAGCGTCTTCGTGGCGCCCCGAAAGTAATGACGCTCACTTCCCCACCGGTGGATTCATTCGAGGAAAGGATAGGGGGAGGGGGGCAAAATCTCTTATTTGGAGATAATTTTAGCTGCCCGTTAGACCCCACTTGCTCCGAGCCGTTCTCTCTAAATTTACCAAGTTAAGTCATCTTGATTTCGCCCATTTGCCATCGAGAGAAGGGGGGAAAATACCACCTAGGGATCAACGAGAAATGGAGAGTCCGGGAGCAGAGGTTTGCCCTCTTGTCCCCTTCCCGAGTCCTTGAGTGGTGGACCTCCGCTCCAAGCCCCTCATCCCTTCCTCCCTCTGCCACTTCAGCCGCTCCTCTCATCATCTCCTTCCAGGACCTCTTGACTCACGAGCGACTGGGGAGGGAAGCGAGTATCCCGTTTCCATCCCTGCCCTGTCGTTCGAGGTGTCTAATAAGCAAGCCGTTCTATGTTTCGGTTAGGGCCCAGGTTCAAAAAATCCAAATACCTTAGAATTGTCTGAGAATTTGGTTGAACCCCGGAACTGCACCCACCAGTTCAGGACCAACCTGCCGCAGAGAGTAGCTGGGGGCTTGGAGGGGGAGGTGGGAAGGGAGGGGGAGTCTGGGGGCTGCGTACTAGATAGATTGTACCTGCCTCATCATTATCCTGGCTGATGGGGGTTGCCACATCGAAAACGGCCAGAAGCGCCCACCGAGGCCCAGAGGCGTCACCTTCTGCGGTCCCTCGCAAGGGTAGGGTCGTCCTTCAGTGGCTCCCCTCTTGCCAAAATATCGACGTCTTCCTCAGGGCCAGAAGAGGCTGCCGAGTCGTTCCCTCCACCCCGCCACACAGCACCATGAAGGTTTGGATTGGGCGTGCTCTGTCGGGTTCTGCTTTTCTCCCTCTCATCTGGCCCGCCTCCCTGCCCTCCCCCACTTCCCGCACTTGCCCCCCTCCTCCAGCTTCTCGCCGTGGTCAAAGGAGGGATTCAGGCCCCAGTTTCAGATCCACTGGCAGAGTTCTTTCCTCAAGCTCCAGGTCCTCCGGGAACCTGAAGATTACAAGGAAAGAGGTGGTTGGCTCCTGCTGCAGCAGAGAAGGGGTTAAATACATGTGCGGGCTGATCTGCAGGCAGCTCCCGGGTCCCTGGCAGTCTGGAGGGACGAGGGGAAGGGGGGCAAACAAACTTGAAAAATCAGAAGAAACGAAGAAGAAGAAAAGGCAGCAAGCAGTGCGTTTAGGACTTGGATTTGTTCTGCAGATGCCTTGCACTGGTTGGCCGCCTCACTTTGCCAGGACTTTCGGGGATCCCAGGAAGAGTTTGTATTGTTTCCAGCTCCAGGGGGTTTTGTCCTGAGCTGGTGGGTCTGTCTTTGCTTGCAATCATCAGGCCTTGTAATATGAGAGGTGACACCTTAATCTTGCCAAATATGTGCTGTGCCTTTGTGGAGAGAGGGGAGGAGGGACTGAGGGAAGGAGAGAGGAAGAGGGAGAGACCCAGACCGGAGCAGAGGGTGAAACATGCACTTTTGCTCAGAAGGACTGGTTTCCCAAAGGGAGAGCCTTAGCTCTTTTCTGAGCAGAAGACCTTTTTCAGACAATCTCCCTTGAGCACCTCCAACTGCCTTTTCCTTTACTGTTTTTCTTTAGGCTTCAGAGCTAAAGATTTCTTCCTTCTCAGACTAGGGACTGACCCCCCCCAGGTCTCTGTTGTGGCTTCCAAGAGAGTGGCACGGTGCTGAATGAAGAGGCTGGGCAGAAAAAAAGAATTAGAAAGGTGTGTTTTTAAGAAGACAGAATAAAAAGATTATTATATACAATGTAGAGCCATTTTTAAACTGTAGAATATTGTGACTTCTAAGTAAATCCGTGTTTCTAAATAGAGATTTTTCTTTTCTACAGAAAGACCGTAGTGGTATGGATAGCAAAAGCAAAGATCAGGACTGGAAAGTAAGCTGGCTGCGAGCTTGTGCCCTGGAGATAGCCCTGGTTAAGGAAGCATCCAGGATGAGATCTTTTAGGATTCACTAGGTAATTGCCCCTCTCCAAGTTGACTTAGTGGCCGTGACTTTGGCTGTCCATCTGTCGACTATATTTTTAGGTTGCTGAACTTTCTTTTTCTCCCTGCTGCATCTGAGAGTAAGGCCCTGACTCCTGAAAGTGATTTCTGAGAACAGGAACCAGATCTTGTTTTTGAAAACCCCCTTTAAAACTCTCTCCTAAAGCAAATTTCCAGAGCGTGCCTTCTGGTTCCCCTTATCTTTTGCAATAGCACCACTCTGTGGTTGGAACACTGAACAGAAACAAAACGGGAATGTGGGATTGAATTTTGCCTTTACCTTGTGAAAAACAGCACTTATCTCCTCTATGTTTGAGCTCAGTGGACTGAGTGCTGGTGGTGGGGACTCAGCATGTGGTGAGGGAGGGGGTCTTGTGCAGTGGCAGTAGGTGGTTAATTCATTGTGACATGTTGACCCAGGAAATGAGAGAATTGGACCGAATGGCCTCCAAGGACCCTTTCCGTGTCAAAAACAAGCTTGTTTTTTTTTTTTTTTTTTTTTTTTTTTAACTCCATGATCACACAGCTAGACTTGAATGTTTGTCCTCTTCCATTGCTTTTCTTTTTCTCTCTTTTGAGGTTACTGAAATAAACGCCACACTTTTCACTGATCCTAAAGTATTTGCAAGTTGCATCTTCTGCTGCTGGAGGGCGCTGTGGGGAGGTCTTGCCCTACCCCCTCCATCTCCACCCCCATCCACCCAGACAGCTGCTAGAGCTGATGGAGTCTGGAAGTCTTCGTTTTTCAAACAATTAAAGTGAATGCAAAGGTGTTTGCACAGGGACTGGGAGCTTAAGGTTCAGGAAAGGCAGCTTCATGCTACCTTTGTGCCTCAGCGCTTGAAAGATTCCTGGCTGCCCACCCATCACTAAATACTGGCAACAGCATTATTAACCAACAGCTACAGGCTGTCAATCCACATAGCAATTCCCCTCAGATGCCCTGGAGTCATCTGTGAGACGTTATTCTTTTCTTTCAAGTTGCATGCAGTTGTCCACAGAAACTGAGTGGCTTGTTTATGTTTATTCAACAAGCCTAGGTCTTCCCCCAAATTTCTATTGTCTTAAGAAAGCACAGCTTTGCTCCAAGGACCAGCATTGATCTCTCTACACAGAATACAGACATCAGAGGTCAACTTCTATCAGCCCTATGTCCCCACTCTGCATTTAATAACTGAGGAAACTCAGAACAACAAATAACAAAAACAAAAACATAGTAACAGACCATGACCTAGAATTTACTGCCAGAATAGATTTTGGTGCCTGAGAAAAGCAGGTTGCCCTCTGCCTTCTCCACTCAGTACATGTGATTTTGGACAGGTTTCTTAACTTCTCAGAACCCATCTGGAATTGGTGAAAACAACACCAATCTCACAGAAGTAATATGAGGACCAAAGGAACTAATTCATATAAAACACTCAACACAGTGCCTGGCACAATGTGAGTGCCAATCCCAATCTGCTAGTCCTTACACTGAAAACACTGTCGCAGCACTGGGGGAATGAACTGTCTTTAAAAGAAGCTTGGCTCTGGAATGGCCTGTGTATTATTATTTGTGTGCCACACATACACATTTCATTAATGTAATTTTATGGATGTATATTTTCCCCTTTGGACAAATACAGCAATAAATTAGCAGAATGAAGTAGTGGACATATTCAGAATTTATATAGCTTCCTAACGTGGACCTCAATGTGCACTAAAGGCAGCATTGAAGGATTTCAAAATCTTGTCTTATTCATTATCTGCCTTTCACCCAGAACCACTTCATCATTTAAAAGGAAATTCTACCATATCCTTCAACTCTTAACAGATTGCCTGGTATATTATTGGTTTGTTGTTATTGCTAATTATGTTCTAGGGCTTACATTGAACAATATAATGAATTGCAATGAACAACGGTGAATCAACTCATTTTGTGACATGGCATACATATTCATAATTATGTTTCAAGAAATTACCCGTAATGATAGAGGGAAGGTATGTATTCCTACCACACAGGTGGATATAGAAATCATAATACAGTCTCCTATTTCATCAGTCATGACATGAATTCCTAACCACCCTATAAATTAACTTTATGCTGCACCAAACTCCACTCATAAAAAAATGACATTAAGGTTTCCTAGGTAACTAATGCATTTCCAAAGGGAATAGGTCTCAGGAGACAAAGAGGGCAGGGAAAAGGGTGGGGAGGGGAAGTGAAGAAAAGAGAAAAAAAATTCAATGAGACCCATGTGACATAAACAAAATATTTCACGGGGAGGAACCCATAAAGTTTTATTACCTTGGTCTGACATAGATATGACATAGCCATTAATTCCATCTTTGGATGATAAAACACTCGATGGGCTATCCCTGTCATCACATATGCTGGCATTTCATATTTCAGATCCAGTTCTACAAATCTTGAGAGAGCTTCGACCCTTCCATTCATCTACTAAGCTATGTCCACTCACCAACCAGCTGACTCTTGTGCCCTCCACCAAATGTTGAGATGAAAGTGAAAAACAGGGTTGATTTGCATGTTTCAGAATATACAGATGCTTTTGATCACTGTGGACTCTTAAAACTTTGGAATGAATCTATTAGCCTTAGCAGAAGGCTCGGGCCTGAGAATGGAATTATGGGAATTGAGGCTTGGTTTGCAATCCCTCAACTCAGTGGCATTTTCACTGTGGTTTTCTTTATTTGGGGGAGGGTCTGGATGCAAAAGAACATCTTGGATGCTTTGGACAAAAATGGCAAGTTGTAGGTGGAGCTTAAGGCTGAAATTTACACTGTCAGAACAGAAAAATTCTGACATGCAATGCAATCCAAAGAATTTTCCCTGGGTTAGAGACAGGGAGATGGGGAAAGGAGATCTAGAGTCTTGTCACTGTTTTGTGAGCTCAGGGAAGTAAACCAACTTTTCAGTTCCTTGGTTTTTACCATACGTAAAGGTACTTAACCTCATTTTCTTTCATTACTGTGAATATACGTAAGAAAACAAATAGCACACTAATGTGAATACAGTTAGAAATTTTGTATTATCTGATTTCTTCTCTTTTCAGTAGTCCCAGAGTGATATCTGGGAGTGAAGTCTCCAACTGGTTACAAGACGCAGCCAGGTGACCCCTATATTCCAAGTGTGGCAGGTTTGCCTGTGAGTCCCGTGGCTGACGAGCTCCTACCCATCAGCACTGGGCAGTCAACAGAGAGGAAAGCCTGCCTTTTGCGCTTTCTCTGACCTGCTGGAGAAAGGACACAGGACTCAAGTTCATGACTAGAAAGTCAACTGGAAAACTAGAACTGTTTCCATCACACAATGTCTTCCATTGGGTTTGAAGTCATTTTAGGCTTTAACTCTGTTAGGGGACTTGGAGTGGCACTAGGGATTAGAAAAGCGTTCTGGCCACACCCTCCATGTACCACTTTTACTGGTAGTAAGGGGCAGGGAATGTCTGGGAAGTAAATGCCTGGCAACTGAAGGTGCAGCCTTTCCAGGGATTTGAGATGAGGCAGGATGGGAACCTAGGTCTCCTTACTCCTAATTGAGACCCATCCAGGCTAGCCATGCCTAAGAGCAACACGTGATGAAATGCCCCTTGAGGACTCACCTCCTACACACCTGCCCTCAGAATCCGAGGCCAGGGATCCTGCAAATGTCACTTCATTCATCTTCCTGCCCCCAAGACCAGCCTTCACCTTCCGCTGATAGGTACAAAGCGGGTGAGGTGGGGTGCGGGGCAAAGAAGGTTCATCCTAAGCTCCATGTTTCCTTGAAAATATTCCTCTCTCTACTCAGCCGCGTTCAGAAAAACTGAAGAAAGAGAATTAGCCGCTGAGTTTTTTACTTTAAAGACCCTCTGTCCAGTGTTCCCATGAAACATTAAAAAGAGGTATTAGTTCTTGGAGGGGCTAGAAAATATGAGTTCCAGTTAAAATAAGCTTACATACCACTATTATCTCCAACACACACAAACATATACAGACAGACACACCCCATGCAGCCGACCCATCGGATGATTTGCTATATTTACCAGTCAATGCGCTGACAGTTCTGCTCCTGTCCCCACCCTGAGACCAGGCTGTCGTCAGGTCCCAGTTCAGAATGCAAATAATGCTCAAGAAGCCAAGGGTGCCCATGCTGGGCTCTCGTCTGTTCAAACCACAACCTCCCAGCACAAGAGGAAATGTTAGCAGGTAGAAACTTTCTCTACAAATAATAGCAATAGGTAACATTTATTGAGTACTTACTGAGCACTGGGTACTTAATAATCTTAGCATTATAGGCCAGGCACTGTTTTAAGCACTGTGTGCATGTGTGTATATGTATATGTAAAGGTATATATACACACACATGCAAACACATATGTGTGTGCATACAGATACGTATACATATATATACACATAAACCAGCACACACACGTACATATGGATATATCTATATCTGTATTATGCATGCCAGCATACATATCTATATCTGTATCTATACAAGCATGCACACATGCACACATGCTCTGGTTTTAGCACTAGACTAAGAGACAGAAACCTGGTTCATGTCTGAGCTCCTCTGTGTGATCTTAGGCAAGTTACGTGTCTTCTCCTAGGCTTCAATTTATTAAATATGTCAAGTGGAAATAATAATGGCACCTACTTTGTAGGCTGTTTTGTAAGGACTCATGATATATAGGTAGGTACTGTGATTAGCTCCACTTTGCAGATTGAGAAAATTGAGGTATAAAGAGTTTATATAACTTGGTCAAGGATACATAGGTAGTGAATGAGGGGCAAACAGAGGTTTGAACCCCAGCTGTCTGTCCCTCTGCACCATCTAACCTTGATAGAGTGACATTTTTCTCTTTATACCTATGAAGAAACTGAGTCATAGGAGGAGATAAGCAACTTGCCTAAGATTACACAGAGGATCTCAGACATGAGGCAGGTCTCTTGTCCCTTAGTCCAGTGTCAAGACCTGCAGTAGGAAGGTTGCAATATCCACAGAGCCAGCCCTCCTGGACCCCAGGTTGTCCTAGGGCATGAGACAAGGAAGGAAATGGAGACAAAGTAGGATAGGATCAGGTGAAACCATAGGCCTTTGTGTGCGCTAGGTATGCACACCTTTCTAGGTGAATGTAGCTCACGCCAGGACACTTACTTGGCACATGGAAGAAGAACTGATTTCAGCGCCCGCCCATCTCTTCAGCTGGTTCCTTCATGCAGACATAACCTATGTAACTCTTTATGACAGCCTTGGGTACAAGAGCTCCCACAAGCAGACAAAGCCACTCAGTGCCAGGTTGTTAAGAAATTTGTCCAAGGGAACAGGCCATTGGCTTTGTTCCAGAGATTAAAAGGCCACTAATTAAAACTACCAGGGTTTGCAATATCAAAATATACAGGAAAAAAGTTGAGCCTCGAGTCTTCAGTAAGTATTAACTCTGTAAATGCCTGCTCAGAAGCTAGAGGATGTTGGATTAGAACATTATGGGCAATTGATGTTCTGTTACCTATGTTTCATTTGAATCCCATCCAGGCACAAATGTCTACTCATGCAAATGTCTCTTCCATTTGCACAGACATAGACTTAAATGTCACTTAGAGCTCAGACTCCAAAGGCAACCCAGCGTTCAAAACCTGCCTTTGAATGAGTTTTAAAATCTGGAGCTGCTGTCAAGATAGTATCCATGGGCATCGGATTTGCATTTTACTACTTCAGCATATCTACCTCTTTGCCCCCAAACAAAGATGAGGAAATTCCACTGGTCCTTTTCCCACGACATAAAATAATTTTCATCAGAAGTTTTCAACAATGAGTCCAAAAGCTAGAAATTAGTTCCATTGGAGTGAGTAGAGAGAATAACTTTACAAATGATGACAACTATTATCTTTCCACCTATAAGTTAGTCATCTCCCCTAACTGACTGTATGGATACCTTAAAAATAAAGCAAATAAAAGAAGTGCACAAGAAAGCTGGAGATAAGAAGTGCACAAGAAAGTTGGAGATAACCTTCTAGAAATAAGAAATTAATGAACTAAAAACAATGTATTTTGCCCATGGTTAGCAGGGAGTCTGTGGTTAAGTTGAAAATGAAATCACAACTCGTAGGAGACGCCCATTGTGAACTCTGGTCCGTATCTCATATCTCAAGTTGGAAAACAGACTAGGTGCCAGGTAGATGCAATGAATGAACGATATGCATTCATTGGGAGGTAACTCAGATTCCCCTAGTCAAGCCCCTCATTTTACAGAGGAAGTAATTACAACCCAGGAAAATGAACACACCTGCTAGAGACCACACAGATAATCAGTCATCAGTGAGGGTGTGGAACCCACGTGCCCGATTCCCAGGATGCTGCTGTTTGTCTACTCTGTTCATACGGCCCCTGAGAAATAGGCACATCTGCTTTCCTTCTGGAAGCGTTTCATTTCCCTCCAATTCCTCCCTTCCATTTCTTCTTTCCTCTCTTTCTTATTTCAGTGTATTTTAATATTTCCTTTATTTTGTTCCTGTTGTGAACTACTGGTCACACAAGGGAACATTAACATGCAGAAGACAAGGTTTTAGTAAGAGCCAGAAAAGAATTTTATGCACAGGTGAGGTTAAAAACAGCTTTAAAAGTGTGATTACTACTTTCTTATTTTTGATGGCATAAGGTTGGTCTTTTCTGAAGAAACAGGATTAAATAGATGAACGCTCTTTTCAATAATGTTATTATAGATGACCTTATAAGGTTCCCAACTGAGGAAATCTTTTTTCTCCATATCTTTCTTGCTTTTTTTATCTTCTTTGCTTTGTATTAAAGATAATGAAAGGATCTATTTTGCTGAGGAAATGCTTCTTTGATATAACTTTTTTTTTTTTTTTTTTTTTTTTGAGACGGATTCGTCTCACTCTGTGGTCCACATTGGAGTGCAGTGGCGTGATCCTGGCTCACTACAACCTCCACCTCCTAGGTTAAAGATATTCTCGTGCCTTAGGCTCCCGAGTAGCTGGGATTACAGGTATGCACCACCATGCCTGACTAATTTTTTGTATCTTTTTTTTTTTTTTTTTGTAGAGATGAGGTTTTGCCATGTTGGCCAGGCTAGTCTCAAACTCCTGGCCTCAAGTGATCTGGCTGCCTCGGCCTCCCAAAGTGCTGGGATTATAGGCGTGAGTCACCGCGCCTGTTCCCTAGAACTTTTAATTTTATTTTTCCTGTGATGAAGCTATCAGTAAGTCCTAGGATAAATTCTTAGCTCTTGCATCTACCTGCTAATTACTTTTTCATGAACAACAGACACCCATATCTAGCATTAGCATTGTGGATCCCAGGAGCCTAGGAACATCCAATAAATAGGAGTAGTAAAGATCCTGGTATCTATAGGGTCATGAAGTAAATGGAAAGTGTGACTAATCTGCAAGATTCCGAGGAGTAAAGCTAGGATTGATGGGTAGAATTTACAGGGGTGCAGATTTCAAGTCAAGACAGAGTTGATGGTTCTGACATACAGAATTTCCAAAAATAGAATCCGTTGCCTCCACAGCTGAGGAGTTGTTCTCTGTCACTGGATGAGCTTAGGCATGAGACCACTCTGAAACATTGTTGTGTAGGGGTTTCAGATTTGGATAGGTGGTAGTCAAGATTCCTTCCAAACATGAGATCGCACATATCAGTGATCTGGTCACTTTAGCAAGTAGGTACTTTCCCATATATAATTTGCCACTGACATGGAAAATTATTTTTGGTGGTACATGGATAAACATTTTACATTTTACTAGTTGCATTTAATTTGTTTTACTTTATCAAATCTATTTATGGAAATACAAAAATTCCTTTAAAATACATTTATTAGGGATTCTTACTTATGGTTATACAGGCCAATTTGTAATATATCAATTCTTCCATCAGAAACTCCTTAAAAAGCTGGAAAATATTTCTTTTGAGACAGGATCTCCCTGTGTCACCCCGGCTGGAGTGCAGTGGTGCGATCACGGCTCTCTGTAGCCTCAACCTCCTGGGCTCAAGTGATCCTTCCACCTCAGCCTCCCAAGTAGCTGGGACCCCAGGTGTGTGCCACCACATCCAGCTATTTTTTTTTTTTTTGTATTTCCATGTTTTTCAGGCTTACCTTTAACTCCTGAGCTCAAGTAATATGCCCCTCAGCCTCCCAAAGTGCTGGGATTACAGGCGTGAGTCATCATGCTCAGCCTGGAAACAATATTTTAAAAAATCATGTGAAGGTTCCTCTATAGTACAGCTGAATGAGCTCTTCTAGACCAATTCTCTTTCAGACAAAAACTATATATTGGGGACCGAAAGTGAACAAATGCAGGCAGATTCTGGAGGGGAGTTGACTTTTCAAAACCGGGAGGGGTATAGAGATGATTTTGTTGTTTTAAAAATATTTTTTAGTTTGAGGGAAGACTACAGCTAGTACCACATGAGAGAACAAAAACTTACAGATGTAGAAGGAGAAATAGACAATTTACAATAAAATTTGACATTTTAATAGCTCTCTTTAGGAAGTTAGTAGAAAAAATAATCAGAATATCAGTTAAGATAAAGACAACACTATTTACCACTTTGACTTAATTACTATTTGTAGAATAGTAATAAAATGTGGCATACACTTTATTATCAAGGACCCCTGATTTATATTTACCAAGACAGACCATATGCTGGGCCACAAAACAAGCCCCAGTACATTGAACAAATGAAACCACACAGAGTATATTCTCTGACTACAATGGAGTTAAATTATATATCAATGACAACAAGAGATCTGGAAATCCCAACATAATTGAAAATTAAACAACACATTTAGGCATTACATAGGTGAAAGAAGAATTCACATAGGAAATTAGAAAGTATCCTGACCTTTATGATAATGAAAATACAATATATCTAAATCTATGGGATTCAGATAAAGCATGGTAGCTCATGCCTGTAATCCTAGAACTTTGAGAGATTGAGGTGGGATGACTGCTTGAGGTCAGAGTTCAAGACCATCCTGGGCCATGTAGTGAGATCCTGTCTCCATAAAAAAGAAAAGAAAAATCTATATGATCCAGCTGAAGCAGTGCTTAGAGGAAAAGTTTTAGCTTTCAATGCTTATAAGTAGAAAAAAATAGAGCAAACCAAAAGTAAGTAGAGCAAAGAAATAACAAAGATAAGAAATCAATGAAATAGAAAATAAGAACTAAAATTTATTCCTTAGATGGATCAACAAGATTGATAGTCTCCCAGCTAGACTGGTCTACAAATATGAAAGAGAAAAAACTTAGCAATAGAAGATCTAAAACCTCAGATCCTACAGAGATTAAAAGGAAAATGGGACTTTCATGAAAAATTTCAGGCAATAAATTTGACAAATTATGGTGAAATGGAAACATAATTTGAAAAATACAACTTACTAACACTTATGCATGATCAAGTAGAAAATCTGAATAGCCTTTATCTATTAGCAAAAATTAATTTATCATCAAAAACTTTCCCATCAATTAAACAGTAGAAAAAGATGTTTTCACTGTTGCATTCTGCCAAAAATTTAAGGAAGTAACAGCATTAGTCTTGAAACAACTCCCATGTTGTTATATGTGGCGAGTATAATCCTAATACCAAAACCTGACAAAGAGACAAAGACATTACTCTCCTTAAAAATAAATAAAAAATCAAGTTGCAGACCAACATCTTTTATAAACAAATGCTGAAACTCTATATTTGTCTGTTCTCACAATACTAATAAAGACACACCTGAGACTGACTGGGTAATTTATAAAGGAAAGGGGTTTAATTGACTCACAGTTCCACATGGCTGGGGAGGCCTCACAATCATGGTGGAAGTCATATGAGGAGCATAGTCACATCTTACATGGCAACAGGCATGAGAGTATGTGCAGGGGAACTCCCACTTATAAAACCATCAGATCTCATGAGACTTATTCACTTTCAGGGGAACAGCATGAGAAAATCCCACCTCCATGATTCGATTACCTCCCACTGGGTGCCTCCCACCACACATGGGGATTATGGAAGCTACAATTCAAGATGAGATTTGGGAGGGGACACAACCGAACCGTATCACAAAATATTCATGAATATCATGAATAGAATAGATAGATAGATAGATAGATAGATAGATAGATAGATAGAAAGATAGACAGACCAAGTTGGGTTTATCCCAGCAATGCAGTCAGTTAACATTGAAAATCAATCAATGTAGTTCACCCTATTGATAGGATAAGCGTGAAAAATCATAGGATCTTTTCAATAGATTCAGGAAAAGCATTTGATAATATTCAGTACCTATTCATGATAAACACACACACACACACACACACACACAGCAAAGTAGAATGCAAAGGGAACTTCCACAATCTGATAAAAGGTGCAATCTGATAAAAAGTATCCATAAAACTGACATAATATTTACTAGTGAAATGTTGAATTCATTGTCCCTAAGATCAGAAACAGGGCAAAGGATACAAATATCTCAGGTATCCCTCAAAGGAGAATGAGTAAACAAGCTGTCGTGTATTTGTATAACAGAATATTACTTAGAATGAAATTGGAATAAACTATGGATACACAGAGTACTATGGATGAACTTCAGAAATGTTACATTGAGTTAAAGAAGGCTTACAAAAAATTATACGTTTTATATGATTCCATTTTGTGAAGTTTTACAACAAGCAAAACTAACCTATTGTACAAAAAATTATAATAACAGTTGCCTCTGTGGGGATGGGGCAGCAGTGAGGAACGATGGGAAAGAAGCACTAGGGGACTTTCTGGAATGATAGAGGCTTGGATTATACAGTGTATACCCTTGTCAGTCTATGTTCATTTAAGATTTATGCAAATAGTTTATGTAAATTTTGTGTCTAATGAAAAATATTTATAAAATAATATAAAACACTAGTTAATGAAATGCAGGCTGAAAGATTTAAAGGGGAATGTCCTCATGTCCTTAATGTATTTTGAAATTCATCAAAAATAAGATTAATTGACAGATGGACACACGGATAGATACAGGGAGAGACATATAATAAGTCAATCAGGATGAAATTTAAATTATAGAATCTGATCTGTGGGTATAAGGCTGTTCACTGTAACACACTTTAACCTATTTTTTATATCTGAAAGTTCCCATAATAAAATGGTGAGTAAAAAGGAAAACATACTTTTGAACTAATTCATCCATGGCAGCATAAATAAGCGAGAATAAGATCCCAGAGAAAAGGGAAGTACAGAGGAATGAGACTGATATTCAGCTCCATGTTCCTTTTCAGGCATATGTTGATTTTTAAGTGGAAGCTGAGAGGATAAAAAATGGAGATGAACTTTTAGTTATCTTTCCAGGCTTCAGACACAAAAAATTGGATCTCAAGATTCACTGAGGAAGAAGGGCTTTTGATTTGGATTGTTTGGTTGCAAACAATCAAATGGCTACTTCTTATTGCAGGATCTGGCCAGCAGCCCACAATGCAACGGGGCTCTCTCTTTGCTCCCAGGTGGATCAGCAGGTCGAGAAGTAATAGACACACATGAGATAGTGAAAGCTGGGTCCGGGGGGATCACCGCCTTCTGGTCCATGGTGCCAACAATGCCCTGGATATGCCAGCATTTATTATTAAGTTTAGTGAGGGTAGGGGTAGGTTAGTGAGGGATTTAGGGTTATTTGATTATGAGGTGAGATGGTCACATGGGGATGAAGTAGTTCTTTAACATAACATCTGTATGCAGAAGTACAGTATACAGAGGTAAGAATTTACAATATAGTGTGTGCATCAGTAATTTCTAACAGAGCCTTAAAACAGGAACACAGTCTTTCCATAACCTATGATTAGCAAGATATTAATCAGCAGTAACAGTTGCAGCAAAAGCTGGTCACAAACAATTCATAGAAATGGGATGTGAAGTTAGACAACCGGTTAGACCAGAATTTCTCAGAAGGGAGTATGCCTTAACCCTAAAGAGGCCTAGAAGAGCCACGGCAAGATGAGGACATTTATAGCCCTATCTTATCCATATGGACAGCACCCCCCCATCATGCGTCCTTTTATAGGCTCTTCACAAGGGTCGCATTCCATTCTCAGAGCTATGAACATCTACTTTTCTGGGATAGGAATCTTGGTGATGTGAAACCTCCCTGACTGCACATCTGTTCACAAGCTCTCTGCAGGGGGAAGCACATCACACACTGTTGGCTCATTCTGGCAGTCCAACCTGGCATTGTCTTTACATAATCCTGCATGCAACTTCGTATTTACCATAATCAGGAGCATTTCATCTTTTATTCCATAGCAATAGTTTCAGGGGGTCTCCCTACAACTTCTTAGGAGTAAGAGAGAACCAAAAATAGAATCACTTTTGCATTAAAAAAACCCATTTTTCAATCAGCTCAATCAATAGGTTTAAGATGATTTTTTCTTAGACTAACTGACAGAAGCAAAGGAAAAATGAAGAAAGAGTACACCATGCTTCAAGTTATTTGTACAATGCTCCATACAGTATCTCCATCATTCAATAATAAATTATGAGGAAATATGTCCAAATGATTCAGAAACAAATGAAAAAAATCAGACAATAGAAATAAAACCCGAGAATATCCATATATTGAAGTTATTAGACACAGATTTTTAAATAACTAATTACTATGTTCAATATATACGTAACAAAAGGAATAATTTCATGAAAGACTAACAGTATACTTAAAAGAGTCAAAAGTAAATGTTAGAACTAAAAACCTACAACAAACTTAAGAATTCAGATTAAATGCAACTGAAGAGATTAGTAGGCCAGAAGATAGATTAGTAGAAAATGTCTAGGCAGAAATGTGGAGTGAAAAAATAATGGAAAATGCATAAAAGAATGTGAGATATATGATACCTAAAAAGTTATATTACATATATAATTAGCATTCCAGGAAAAAAGGGAGAGAATAATGAGTAGCAATCAGTGAAGAGATAATGTGAAGAATTTTTGAAAATTGATGAAAGATACTAACCCACATATTTAAGAAGCTCAGCATGCCTGAAACAGGATAAATAGGAAGAAAACACACTAAATCTGTTGAATCACAATAAATCTGCTGAAAATAAAGACAAAAACAAAAAAAGTGCCAGAGTAAAAAAGACACATTACTTTCAATTGCAACAAGACTAATGACTTTTTAACCGAAATTGTGGAAGTCAAAAGACAAGAGAATATCAAAGTGCAAAAGAAAATAACTGTCAATTTCAATTTCTTTATCCAGTAAAATGTCCTTTAAAAATGTCTGAAGTAAAGTTATTTCCAGATCATTAAAATTTGAGGTGGCCGGGCGCGGTGGCTCAAGCCTGTAATCCCAGCACTTTGGGAGGCCGAGGCGGGTGGATCATGAGGTCAGGAGATCGAGACCATCCTGGCTAACATGGTGAAACCCCGTCTCTACTAAAAATACAAAAAACTAGCCGGGCGTGGTGGCGGGCGCCTGTAGTCCCAGCTACTCGGAGGCTGAGGCAGGAGAATGGCGTGAACCCGGGAGGCGGAGCTTGCAGTGAGCCGAGATCGCGCCACTGCACTCCAGCCTGGGTGACACAGCGCGAGACTCTGTCTCAAAAAAAAAAAAAATAAAATAAAATAAAATTTGAGGTAACTTTTATTGGAAGATGTGCACTAAAGGAATATTACAAAGAGTTATTCCTGCATAAGAAAAATGATTTAATATAAAAGTATGGAAATGGGAAAGAAAGGAACAGAAAGCAACGTAAAGGTTAAATATGTGGCAAATATACATGAATATTAACTTTACAAAATCACAAAATATATTATAGAATTAATGACAGAAATAGCACAAAAGGCAGTAATTTGTAAATAGGTAAAGAAGTCTAAGGACCTTTCATTCTTTGGGAAGTAATAAAAATACTAATGTATAGTAGACTTAAAAAATTCAAAGTAGCATGTTGTAGTCTCTATGATAATCACAAAATGAATGGTAAAAGAATGTTTTTTAAGATGCTAATGTGGGAGATGAGAAAATATTAGTTAATTCCACATAAGGCCAGAAAAGAGTGAGAAGGGAACATGGTACAGCCAATAGTAAAGTAGTAGAGAATTAAACCCAAATATATTTGTTATTTATATATTAATAAATAAATATAAAGAAATAAAGTAATCAAATAACTCAATTAAAGCATACAAACCAGATTATTAAAAAAGCCACTACATGGTAATTACATAAAGAAAGGTTGAAGGTAAGAGGTTTGTTAAACGCATACCATTAAAACATAAATTTAAAAAGGTGGTACAACTATCCTAATAACAGATAAAATCAATAGACAAGTCTCATTACTAGAAATGAAGAAATGAAGACTATTTAATAACAATGAGTTTCAATACACTCAAAATCTAAATATGCATCTACCTAGTAACGTGCACATATTTTACATATATGATATAATAGACACACATTCAAGAATAGACAAATTCTAAATCACAGTTGGGGATTTTAATATACACTTCTCTGTAACTAATAGATCAAGTAGAAAAAAATTAATAACATTATAAAATATTTGTACAACATGAAAAATGAAGTTGAACTTATTGATGACCAGTATTTAAAATACTGCAACTTCTGTGGACTAACCTGAGGTGCCCTTAAATTCATATGTTGAACCCCTAACACCCAGTGTGATGGTGTTTGGAGATGAGGCCTTTGGGAGTTAATTAGGTGCTATGGTTTGAATTTTCTCACCAAAACTCATGCTGAAATTTAATTGCCATTGTAATAGTATTGGGAGGTGGATCCGTTAAAAGGTGATTAGGTCCTGAGAGCTCCTCCCTCAGGGATGGATTAATGTTGTTATCCTGGGAGGGGAGTAGTTATCACAGGAATGGGTTTCTGATGAAAAGATAAGTTGGGCTTGGTTACTAGGTGTTGCCCTTCTGCCATGAAATGATCCTCACCAGATACTGGTGCCTGCTCTTAGATTTCCCAGCTTCCAGAATCATAAACCAAATTAACTTTTTGTCTACATAAATTACCAAGTCTGTGATATTTTGTTCTAGCAGCAAAAAGTGGACTGATGGAGACATTATATTTAGATGACCTGATGGGGGGGGGGGGGCCTTGAAATGGGATTAGTGCCCTTGTAGGAAGAGACAACAGAGACCTTGCACTCCTCTCTCTCCCTCTCTCTCTCTCTCTCTCTCTCTCTCGCTCGCTCGCTCTCTCACTGTAGCTGTCTGTCTCTCTTGCTCTCTCACTGTCGCTCTCTCTCTCGGCTACGTGAGCAAACAAGAACTCTCTCACCAAAACCTGACCATGCTGGCACCCTGATCTGAGACTTTGAGTCTCCAGAACTGTGAGAAAATATACTTCTGTTGCTTAAGCCACCCAGTCTATGGTACTTTGTTATGGCAGCTCAAGCTGACTAATATAGAACCTAACAATAATTTTCAAGTGCACAAGTGACAATTAATAGAACAGATCGTGCACTGGTTCATAAGGCAGGCATCAAAACTTTTCTACAGTTTAAAATCATACAAAATATTTAATTTGACTACAGTTGAGCTAAGCTAAGAAATCAGATTCCTAAATGTTTGGATATTAAGCAATACCCTTCTACATGATGCGTAAGTTAAAGAATTACAAGGTAAATAACACTTCAAACCAGATGATAATGAAATATGATATAAAAAAACTTGTGACATACAACTAAAGCCATGATTAAAGAAAACTGTATGTCCTTGAATGTATATATTAGAAAAAAATAAAAGCTAAAAATTATTTAACTAAATACCATCTCAAGAAGTTAGCAAATTAACCAGGTACAGTGTAATCCAAGCACTTTGGGAGGCCGAGGTGGGAGGATTGCTTGGACTCAGGAGTTCAAGGTTGCAGTGAGCGATGATCACATCGTAGCATTCCAGTCTGGGCAATAGAGTCAGATTCTGTTCTCCTCATCACACACAAAAAGTTAGCAAATAAAGAACTTATTAAATGCAAAGAAAACGAAAGTAAGAAAACACTGCACAGAAGAGCAGAAAGAGAAAACAAACTTAGCATAGAGGAATTCACAAATTTTAACATTTTTCAAATGTCTTTATAAATGACTAATATAATTGATATTAAATGTAATTGATCTTGGCAAAGCTAATCAATAAAAATATAGAAGGCACAAATTAACCATATCAGGAATAAAAAAGGGGAATCACATATTCTAAAGACTTTAAATAAAGATATATAAAAGGATACTGGGAACGAAATTATATCATTATATTTAAAAATGTATATAAAGTGTACAAATTCCTAGAAAACAACCACTAATTCTTAAAAATGACATAAATTGCTTTTAAAGAAATTGGGTCTGTAATTAAAATCCTCTTGAAATAAATTCCCTAGCCCAGATAACTTCCCCAATGAATTCTTATAAGTATTTAATGAAGAAATAACATCAGCCTTGCACACAGTCTATTAGGGAATAAAATGAGGGAATACATTCCAAATTATTTATGAGGCTAAAACCTATAAAATATACTACAAGAAGAGAAAATTACATACCAGTCTCTCTTATAAATGTAGTTGCAAAATTTTTAATTATTAGTAGGCAAAATCCAAGATACAAGAAAGAATAAAATAATGTTCAATTTGTGTTTATTCCAGTAATGAAAGATTGATTGAATGTTGAAAAAATCAGTTTAATTCAGCACATGAAGAGCACAAAAGAAAGCAAGCATATGATCATCTTAATAGATGCAGAAAAATTATTTGATGAAATTGAATTCTCATTTATGATAAAACTTGCATACTTATCAAATTAAAAACAGAAAAAAATCTCCCAAGTCTGATAAAGTGTATCCACACACACACACACACACACACACACACACAACCCCCCCACCCCCCCCCACACACACAACACCTACAAACCTACAGCAAACATCTTACTTAAAGATGAAGTATTGGGAGCTTTTGTCTTGAGAACAGTAACAAGACAAGGACATCTGCTGACCTAGAGATACTAGTCAGGATGAAAAGGCAAAATAAATGAAATATTAGGTTGGTGCAAAAGTAATTAAAAATAATGGCAAAAACTGCAATTACTTTTGCACCAACCTATATGATAAATTGGTTGAAAAGGAAGAAATAAACTGGCCACTATTAATGGATATAAAGCTGTCGAAAGAATCTCCTGATAATGTAGTTAGAGAGTAAATTTAGTAAGATCACTGCATACAAAGTAATCACACAAAAATCAATTTTATTTATTAGCAGCAAATGATTAGAAAAATACAAATAAAAACATGCCATTTCAACAGAATAAAAACATTTTGTATCTAAGAATAATTTTAATAAAGGAAGTACAGCACCTCTACCTGAAAGAGTACAAAGTATTATTTAAAGAAATCAAATAAATAAGAGATACAACATGTTCATAAATTGGAAGATTCAATGTCTTAAATATGTCAGTTCTTCCCAAACCGATTTATTCATTCATTATAATGCCAAACAAAATCACAGGAAGATTTTTGTATGTGTGTGTGCATTGAGGTATGAAATTGATAAGCTGATTCTAAAATTTATATTCTTAAATTTATTCTGAAAACCACCAAGTTAAGCCAAGTTGATCTTGTAAAACAGCAAAGTTATGTGACTTAGACTACCTGATATTCTGAATCAATGTGAAGCTACACTGGTTGAGACCGTGGCATTCACACAAGAATTGGCTAATAGACTAATGGACCAGTGTAAGGAATCCAGAGCAAATGCATAGTATGTGGGCACTTATGACTCTGCAGAGAAAGGGGAAAGGATACATTTTTAAACTAAATTGGATTCAGTAAAGTATATATCCCACATGAAAAATATGAATCTTGCTCCTACCTCACCCTATATACAGAAACTAACTACAGGTGAATGGTAAACCCAAATGTAAGAGGTAAAATAATAAAGCATATATAACATATTGGGAAAATTTACTTATGACCCTGAGATAGGAAAATATTTCTTAAGATAAAAGGAAAGCACTAGTCATAAAAAAGATTGACAAACTGGACTGTATTAACTTAAAAATGTTTATATAAAAGTACCTACCCTTAAGTAAGTGAAAGAGTAATTCCCAAAGTGAGAGAAGCTGTTTGCAATATATGTTATAAACCAAGGGCTTCTGTCCAGAGCATGTAAATAATTACCACAAATAAATTAGAAAAAAGTAAGATGACCCAGCCAAAAAAAAAAAAAAAAAAGGGGGGGGGGAGGTGGGAAAATACTTGAACCAGCACTTCACTACATAGAATTATCTAAATATAAAGGTGCTCTACCTCAGTAGTCAAAATGGGAATTCAAATTGAAACTGCAATGCAATACTCTTGCACCCAAATCAGAATGGCTAAAAATAAAAGGACTGACAATAGCAAGTGTTGGTAAAGATGTGGAGCAACTGGAACTGTCATGCACTACTGGTGTGAATATAAATTGGCATTGCATTTTAGAAAACTATTTTGTCAGTATTTATTAAAGCTGAACATACACTTATCTTAGACACAGCAATCCCTTCCAAAATATATACTCAACAGAAATATGTTATACTTCCACACAAAAAAATGCAAAAACTGTTTGTAGTAGCAATATTTTAGAAACAGTCTAACTACTTTCAACTGTAGAATGAATAAATAAATTATAGTGTATTCATACAATGGAATATTCTACAGCAAATGAAAGTTAATGAATTACTGCTACATGCAACAAACTTAGATAAATCTGACTACCAATGTGTTGAAACAAAAAGCCAGGCATAAAAGATTACATAATATCTAACTTCAAAAAGCCAGGTGTGGTGGCACATGCCTGTAGTCCTAGCTACTCAGGAAGCTGAGGTAGGTCGATCTTTTGAGGCCAGGGTGCACTATGATCACGGTAGCCACTGCACTCCAGCCTGCACCACATAGTGAGACCCTATCTCTAATACATATATACATATGTATGTATATGTGTGTGTACATATGTGTGTGTATGTACACATACACATATATATACCTGTACATATGCACACATATATATACACATATTAAAAACAGAAATATGTATACATATATGTATGTGTGTATATATATGCATGCTAAGATATACACATATAAAATTTCATTTTTAATAAATTTCTATAAGAAGCCAAACTAGTCTGTGGTTTTTGAAGTTATGACAGTGATTACCTTTGAAGAGGAGAAAAGAGGTGTTTAGAGGGAGGTAGAATAAGGACTTCTGGGGTATTGGTATTCATTTCTTGATCTGCGTGATAGTTACATAGGAATGTTTACTTTTTGAAACTCTACCAAGTTATATATTTATGATTGGGGCACTTCTTTGCATGACTATTATACTTCAATAATTTGTTAATAAAAAGAAAATGTTCCTTTAATTAAGTAAAACCAGCGATATGTATATCTGGGAAAATCACTATGTGGTTTGCAAAAGACATAAAAGTTTGGGAAATATTGAACTTCTAGCAAGTTATGTTCTGCGTAGTCCAGAAAGATGCCTATTTTCCCAGAGATATGCATATTTGGGAAAATCACTATGTGGTTTGCAAAAGACATAAAAGTTTGGGAAATATTGAACTTCTAGCAACTTATGTTCTACATAGCCCATGTTTTCTTCTGCATCTTTTTGGTGTCCAGTTAGGCTGGGGACAAAGAGAGCCTTTCCTGACTCTAGTTATCTCCTACTCCTCACATGTTGTTGCCTTAGGGCCATATCACAGTTTAGAAAGCATCTTGTCCAAACCCTCTAACTTCACAAGCAGGGGAAGTATCACATGATGTTACATGTCTCCCATCTCTAAGTCTAGCCTTCATTCCAGTTGACTTCCAATAATGCTTGGTGACTTCAGCATGTACCCCCATCCTGCTCCCACAAAATACCTCTCACACTCCCTCTTGGATGACCTCTATCCTGAAACAGTCTAATAGATGTGAGAGAACATAGGATGATAAAAAAAAAAAAAAGAGGAAAAAAAAAAAAGGAAATGGGCTAATAGATGTGAGAGAACATAGGATGATTTAAAAAAAGAAAGAGGAAAAAAAAAAAGGGAAAACAAGGGTTGTAGAACCAAACAAACTTGTTTAGAATCTCAACATTTTTAAGCCAGTTTCCAGCTGGAGAACTTGGGCAAGATCTTTAATAGCAGGTAATTGCTTCTCTGAGCCGATGTTTCCTCATCTGTAAAATAAATTGCTGTGATGATTAAATAGGATAAAAGTTGTGAGGCCCTTGGTAGTGTACCTACAGTGTAGGCACCACAAAACTGTGAGCTCTGCAATGTCTTAATATTTAATTGCTTCAGCAGAAGGATTAGGAGGGAAGAGGTGATCTCAGGGTGTATTGTGTGTCTCAACAACAGTGTAATTATTCACCACACACCAGGCAGATGACATCATCATGTGATGGGAAGGGCAAAGTTGACTTTCTTGAGGACGTCTTTAATATATCCTTTATGGAGCCTGTAGTTGAAAAATGTTTGTTGAATTAAGTTCATGCAAAGGCATTGTCTCCAGAAGTCCCCTGTTAAAAAGATATCAACTCATACGGGTAGCTCATTTGTGCTCATTGACATATATCAGTTTATCAGATTGACTAGGGCAGGAAACGAAGGCACGGGTTGTTGAAAAGAGGTGGTTATCCTGATTAAGAGATGCCTGTCTGGACGATGTGCCCCAAGAGCCGTATGTGAGCAGGAGAGAGTTTTGCCTAACAGTGAAGAACACAAATTCTGGAGTGATACCTGTTGGATTCAAATCCCTTTAGCAGCTACGCAGATTTAGAGGAATTACTGAATTTTTCTGTGACTCAGTTTCCACATCTATAAAATAAATATGATGATGATAATACTAGCACCTGTTTCATAAGGTTTTGTGAATATTGAATGAATTAGTATGTTAAAGTACTTAGAAACAGCACCTGCCGTAAAATGAGTGTTTCACGAATTGCAGTTATCACTATGTTGATGAACTAGGATGGGTGAAGGGAATGTCAGGTAGGAGGGTATAGGGACCATTCTAAGCAGTATCTATGAGAATTGTGTTTTCTTCTATTTCTGGCTCCTTACTTAAATAGTGCTCTTGAATAAAATTGTTCAAAATTGTGTTACTGTTTAGCCCCAATCCATTGCACCACTGATAACTGTTTCGTCTGATATGCCACTCAGGGTTTAGAAAAGTAACCCAGTAAAATGGAAAGAGCCCAGGACTAGGGGTCAGAAAACAGAGGTTTTAAACTTGTCTCCATCACGGATACAGCAGTTAATACTCATTAAGCCACTTTCCTCGTGTGAGATTCATTTTTTTATCAGCAAGATGAGGGTGCTATACTAGATAATCTCCAAATTCCTTCAGGTTCTCAAATCTTACAGTCCTTTTTAATTTGCCAGTCGGCTTCAGGTTCTGAGATGAAGAGTGTATTGGAGACATGCTGTTACTACATAATATTGCCAGCTGACCTCAGGAGACATCTTTCCTGTTCTTTGCCTTGTGACCTTAAGTGAATAACTAGAACTTTCTGATCTCTTGACAAACAGATAAGGAGGGGGGTTTTCACGGGTGTGTCTATGGTGCAATAAATAGATTCCAAATTTTCTACTTGTGGCCTTCATGGGAGAATAGGCAGAGTCAAGAGAATAGGATGCACTTTCTAAATTCAAACCTTCTGGCTCTACTAAACCACTAAGTGAATTATCATTTATGATCTTAGACAATTGTTTATAACTTTTGAAATATCATGAAAAAAAATGGATCAAATATTGGATACGGTCAAATGTTTTAGTTTTCAAAACAGGACAGAAAGATGACTTTGGGATACTATGGATTACACGGAATATTCTAGAATGTAATATTAAATGTTATTTAATATTCTAGAATATTATAAAACATTTAAATATTAGAATATCTAGTATCTATAAAATATTAAATATGCTGAGGCTATTTATAAAGAGAAAAAGATACAAATACTACTAATTTATGTCTATATTTTAGAACAGATCATTGAATTAGTGATTCTGAATTTTTAGACTGGAAAGTAACGGTCTCTAGGGTCTAGGCAGCATTCACTGAAAACATGTCACAGAAGCTGGACTGGCCAATAGGGAATTTGACTGTCTCAATGGGTTGAAGTCAACCTGTAGTCAGGTCACAAGGGAAATCTACAGAGAGCTGTATCCACGTTCCACACTTTTCATCAATGACTTGGAAGAAGACAAGCGTTCATGCTTTCCAGACTTGCAGATTACTCCCTTCTTGGAAATGTTTGTTCATATAGTGAATGATGGAAATGACATTCAGAAGGAGTTGGAGATTTGTAAAGCTGGGTAAAAGTTAGCAATATCAAATTAAAAATGAAAGAAAAAGACAAAAACTTCAAGTCTTGTGTTTAGATTGAAAAGACCATGAGGCCAGACTAAGAATGCAGCGATGTGGCTTAAGAGTGAGCAGTTCTACAGGAGTGAGCAGAGGTTCAGTGGAATGCAGACAGAGGCAAAGACGGAGAGGCTTCTGTGCAGAAGCAAGTGCAACCTGAGACCGCACTGGAAGAACTCCGGATTCTATGTGGAGAAAGTGAATCCCGGGGAACTGCGCTGGTCAGATGTGTTGGAGGTAGAGAGAGATGGAATTGGCAGAGGTCCTTAAAGCCTGCAGTCTCTCATAACCCATGAATGAAAGGGTCCCCATGAGTCTCAGGGCAGAGTTTCATCTTCCTGTCTCGCCTCTGAGTGCAAGGAGTTTCCTTTTCTCTCCACTGGACAGTTTATCTTGTACATAATTATACCCAGAGCACCAGCCCATTAGAATGATAAATAAACACTACTGAAATTAGCCCAATTTATTGAGTAGTTCCTTTAAAAGCATTTTAGCAGCAGCTGAAAAAAAGCTGTGGATGCAAGCTGCTTTATTACCCAGGGGACATACTCAAGGGTCTTTTTACACTCACAGGATGAAGCTGGATTCTGCAGGGAAGTCATCTCTTTCTGTAAGGTAGCATCAAGGAGGGGAGAATTGTAGCTTATCAAAGAGATGAGAGAGGCTGGTAGTTAAGAGCTGGGCTCTACAGGTCAAATCCAGCACAGCGACAAAGAGTAGCTCAAGGTCTTACCAGCTGGGTGCTCTTGGGCTTCTCTTTGTTTCTGTTTCCTTGTCTGTAAAATGCAAAGCATGCTGACAATAATAGTACCTACCTCATAAAGGTGTTGTGAGTATTAAATGAGCTAATATGCTAAAGTGCATAGAAACAGCTGGCCTTGATCTAGTCACTTAATCTTTCTGATCTTTGATTTTCTTGTCTGTAAAATCAGGATGATCCATGTTACCTACTTTTAGAGTTTGCTGTGAAGCTGAAGTAAAATCATGTACAAAGTTCTTCCCATAGTGTCTTGGCACTTTGTATGAACTTGATAAAGATTAGCCAGAGGAAACCATAAGATTTCTGTAGTCTTTTGGCCTATATATGCTATTCCAAAATGAGTTTCTTGATTTGGTACCAAGATCCAAAATGTCATCATGCTTTACACAGAATAGTGACTGACTTTCTGACATCCATTAACTGAGAATTTTCATGATGACAAAAAGGTGCAAATTCAAATCATTCTTTCAAAGGGATGCTTATTTTGATAATCCTAACATGTATATCCACCTAAAAAGTGATAGCCCACGTATGAACACAACATACGTGTCTGTGGAATTCCTCAATGCTGGCCCAGTAAAAATATAAATACAGCAGTCTACGGACACCTTTCCATGTGCTTAGGTGCAGTGGGGGCATGCTCTGCTCCAGCGCCTCTGGGAAAATCAGGATGAGTGGGCTCTGCGATGGGTGTCTCCTCCCACTCAGATATCCAGGCTTTTGCTTCACTTGCTGTCAGGGCTTTTCCCTCTTCTCTTTCTCTCCTTACAAAACTTACCCCCAGAACTCTTGCTAGAGTAGCAAGGAGTGAGGAATTGGACATGGGTTTTGCGTTGCAATGGCTCACTCCATGCTGTCTGTGTGAACTTGAGCAACTCATGTCACCTCAGCTTCTTAACTTGCACAAAAGACCCTTTCAGAATTAAATAGTATATATGAAATACTTAACGTGATGCCTGACGGTCAACAGATGCTAACTCTCTTACTCTTCTCTTTCCTCTCCCGTTGTTGATCTTCATGTGCCCTTCTATACCCCTACAGTGCTCAAATTCAGAAAATTTTACACAATTGCTAGTTAATAGATGTTTGAGTGGTTTAATGGATTGGCTGTCAGTTCTGTGTTTTCATACCTTTTGGATGCTTGGTTATCCTAAATGTGTGAGCTGAAGTCCCAGGTACCCGTGCAGGTCAATGAGCCATATAATTGGTCCTATGGTCTCAGTAGATGATCACACTGCATACAACATGATACCCTCTGTCAGAGGACAACAGGCAGTCAGGTGTGGCTCTTTCTCTGGAGTCCTTGGTTCATCGTTCCAATGAGGTATCTATTAGACAGTACTTTAACTTATCCATTTATATTTGCCTGGTCCCTACCAGACAGCAAGAGATTTTGCTGGACCGGGTGACAACCACCTTTGTAGCATCAATGCCTATCATCAGCTTGACACATACGAGGTGCTTGACAAATGCTGAGTGAGGGAACAAAAAGTTCTAAGAAAAAGAAATCAAGTCAAGTGGGCCCTCTTGAAATAGGCACAATCTCTGCTCTGGCATCTGTAGAAGACAGGATTTGCATCCAGTAGTGAAGAAGCCCCCTCTGATCCAGTGGATGAGACCCACCTTGACTCACCTCTTAAGCAGTCCCCAGCACCCATTTTCAGGACTTGGCCTTGACATTCAGAATTGCCAGACAGTTAGCAGAAGGCACATGTTTTTCTTTCAAGAATACTGTAATGAGAAAGAGAAGCTATAGCTCACTTTTCTAAGAATTAATTAAATTATCCAACAGCTGACATGGTGACCAAGATTCCCCACGTATCTTCCAGGAGTTTCTGATTTCATTCCTTTTTTCCCTCAGTGTGGTCTCAGTTCAAGTACAAGGGAAACCAATGGCATTGTGCCAGCATTTACTAAAAAGCTCTGGCCAATGGCCTTCCCTTGAGTCTGACTTGACTGGCATTTGTCTGTTCTGAGTGATTAAAAGGGCGTTGGGAGTCTTTTTGCGATGCCCCATGCCTTTGCAATGAGGGCAACCTCTACCCCCGACCCTGTGGCTTCCTCACTGTTCCACAAGGGCCCAAACCTCTGCAGTCATTTCCTAAGTGGAATCCCTGGCTGAGGCTCTGCCTTCTCTGGTCCATTCTTCACACAGCCACCTACAATCATATGCCTTTAAAATAAGGTCCACTTGCCACTGGAGGCCTGTAGGATGAAATCCAGATCCTTAGCACGTGTGTCCAGCCTTTTAGCCTCTGGGTCCAACCTACCTTTTCTCTCCTCTCCTAACCCTCCCCCATAAGACAACACCTTACACACACAAAGTTTTCACTAAGATCTTCCCATGCCTGTGCTTTTGCTTCATCTGTTCCCTCTGCCTAGAATTCTCTTTGCATGTTAAACCTCTACAGAACCTGAAATTGTAGAGGTTTCCACATACACCCGAGAGAAGGTCATGTCATCAGACTTGTAGGAAGTACCTAGTGTGACCAAAAGTGCTTCAACTGTGATACAGTTTGTTGGACCTTTACACAAATTGAGGCTTTTTTTTTTTTCATGCGTGTTGTATTAAGACACCTGTTTTATCATCAGTAAAGGGAGGTGACTTGCTGTTCTGGGCTGAATAGTGTCTTCCCCAAATTTATATGTTGAAGTCCTAACCCATAGTAGTTCAGAAAGTGACTGCATTTGGAGAAAGTGCCTTTAAAGAGGTGACTAAATTAAAATGAGCCCTTAGAATGGTCCTTAATCCAGTCTAACTAGTGTCTTCATAAGAAGAGGAAATTTGAACTCACGAGGGACGTGTGCACATGGGGAAAAAAGGCCACATGAGGACACAGTGAGAAGGAAGCCATCTGCAAGCCAAGGAGAGAGGCTCAGAAGAGACGAAACCTGCTGACACCGTGTACTTCGGTTTCTCTCCTGCAGAGTTGTGAGAAATAAATTTCTACTGTCTAAGTCACACGGTCTACGGTGTGTTGTTACGGCTACCCTAGCAAATGAATACTCTTGCAGGAGGGAAAATTTTATGCATCTTTAAGTTCTTAGCACTTGGAGTTTCTTGGAACAGAAGATAATCAATAAATGTGTATCCAATGACACAGGGTGTCTGGGACTGGCATCATCCAAGGGGAGCTGGATGTAGGTACCACATTCTGAGTAAAAGGAGGCATCTAGCCATAGAGGAGATCTAGGAAATTCCCGAGAGGGTCAGGCACTAATAAAATCGTAGGGGGTTCAAGGCATTGCTGTACATCCCCACCAACCTGGCACATGCTCAGCTACCCTCTGAAGATCTCTCTTCTCTCCTGAAGTTCTCCCTATCACGTTGAGATGACAGCAAGTTTCAGGAGTTTGGGCTTGGTTTTCCTTTATCATGAAGAAGTTAGAGGTGGTCTCCTTTCATTTCATGTCAAATTTATTAGTATAACCTCCACCCCACATACTGTCTTCTGTCCCTTAAAATAGGACATTCTTCTCTAGTGAAATAACATGCCAGCAACAAAGACAAATGGAGAGCAGCAAGAAAAAGAACTGGGTTGGGGGGCGGATGGTGGCTGTGAATTGTTTTCTCTCTTTCCCATATAAATATAGTCATAGAATGTTCAAATGCATAATAGTGCTTTGGGTAAAGATCCCAGCCAATTTTTAGGGGAAGAGTGAGGACTCTGCTGCTTTTTCCTTGGCCAATTTCTACTAGAGGGAAAATTTATCTTGGAGCCAAATTATGCCCAGGGTGACCTTTTCCCTCTCTTTCTCCTCAAACCTCAACATTTTCAGATTGTCTTCTGGGGTTAACTTCCCCATTTCATACTACTTGTTGTAATGTTCCTTCACCTACATCCTTATCCCATTTTCATGTGCATACTCTTGTGAGCTCCTCTAATTTATACTCCGGAGTATTTTTAAAATATATTCACGGAGTTTTGTTTTAAGGTATCACTGTCTAGCTTAGTATCTGATGCCCAGTAGGTGTTCTACAAATGTTTGTGTAGTATATGAATGAAAGATGGAGATTAAGCTTCTCTTCCCTACCCCCACCCCGTTCATACATGCACATGCACACACATACTCCTTGACTAGCTCTCTGTACACATCCTTGGTTGACTGTGGCTGAAGAGCCTGCCAACCCGGTTCAGTCTACAACTTTAAGACACACGGGAAAACAGTGAATTGTGATGCTCCCAGGGAACTTAGAGGGTCAAACACTGAATGATAGAACTGGAGAGGAATTAAGGCCATTCTCCAATACTGGCAGAGTCAGAATGAAATCAAGGCCTCTTGACTTCAGTTCTGTTTAAGCACTGGCAGCCCAGCTATCATTTGAGGCTGCCTGCTTTGGAAGGTTGATTTGCTAGCTTGCTTGGTCATTCTGAGATCTATTTAATATGCTTTCATTAAATTCTACAAAGGGTTGGGGGAAGAGGAAATATAGAGGTAGAGTAAACCAGAGGGAAGATGGTAACACTAACTGGCCTTCCTACAAGCTCTGTTGGGCAGCCTGGCTGGGGAACTTCTCTCAAATAGCTTCCTTCCCTGTGCACATACATGCATGTGTGCACACATGTAATTCTCCAATCTTTACTCTTTCCTTGATAGCACACCAGGCTCAATGGGCTGCCAAACTTTCACTTGTCTGACAGGGTGTCTTCACTTACATTTGTCTTTATGCAGGGTCTCATGCACTGCACAGCTAATTCTTTGTCAGTTGTATCAGAACTGCCCCCTCTCAGTTCTTGTCTTGTCAATTGCTCCTATTCCAGAAAAAAAAAAAAAAATATCAGCACAAGAAATGAATGGCAGCATGCCAAGTATTGCCAGAGGCTAATGGGGAAGAGATTATTTTAAGGGAAAGGGGCCCTCTTAGAATATACCACAGGCGTTTCCTGTATTTTAAGCTGGCTATGCTGGGCACATTGGGCGGTAAGCAGCCTGCTGCAGAATTTCTAGCTTGCTAAGAGTCAGAGAGAAGACTGATTAGACCTACATCTTTAGCATGGCAAAAGGAACATCCCATCTACTTTGGAAAACACATTCTCTTCTAGATCTATGCAGTTGCAACATTTAAGTATGCATCAATCTGATCATTTCATATTCAGTCAATAACTCATTTAGATTCTGCTTTATGGTTTCTTAGTGTGCAATTCTTCAAGAGAGCAAGACTGTACCTCCACTTCTCCTTAAGGGTACTGAGACTAATTATCTCAACCCTTCATAAGCTCTCTGGAGTTAATGGCAGCCGGTTTGCTAAAGTAAATTGGACAATGAAGCTGATGAATGAAGCAACATTAATTAATGAATACAGAAGGAACAACTTGTGGTAATTCATTCATTCAACATATACTTACTTGCAAAGCATCTTTGCTTTGTTTTTCTCAAGGAGACTCTGCCATACCCTATGAAATATAGAAAAGTAAAAATGTGTTATTTTCAGAAATAATGGGCTGGAGAAGCAAGACTAAAAATTAGGCTCCCAATTTTAAGTTGCTTGGTCAGAAGAGCATGTCATATGTGATGTAGCACGGACATTAGATTCCATCTTTATTTTTTGTCACCTTCCTCCATGGGCCCAGGAAGTCCTGCTATTCTTTTGTGTGGCTAATACAAGGATTCCTAAGCTTCCTCCAAATTCATATGTGTCTCAAGCATTCGTTTTAGAATGGATTACTCAGGAACCATTGATTTTGTGGAAAAGCTCAGACTTTTGAATCAGTAAGACCTGGATTTCAATTTTCTAGTTTGGGCCAGTTAGCTCATGTCTGTTAGTCCTGTTTTCCTCATCTATAAAATGGGGATAATTGCACTCACCTTGAAGGGTTGTAAATAGATGTGCATGCTTTATGCAACCACAAAGAATGGAATGGAGATACAAAAAATGAGTCAAAGAATAAATATACCTCCCTTATAGCAAGTGATAAAAGAGTCCTCCTTGAGAAGCATTGTGGGTTAAGGAAAGACTCAGGCCTGTTGTCTACACAGCTTGAGCTTCTCTATTTCATGCTTAATCAAAACTCAAAGAAAACTCTGAAGGCCTGCACATCCTAGCCAAGGACAACTGTGCACTAACCACAGTAATCTTCCCCAAAGATCCGGCAATTTCCCAGGCTCTCCGGTGAAAGCCTGTTTGGTTTTCAATAATTTAATCAGCCTTGCAAAGGAAACAAAGGTGTTGCATTTGGCTTTGGAGAATTTGTGTTTTGCTGTTTTTAGAAGGGAATACTACCTTATGGAATAATATCAGGGCCCGATCATGTAACATCAGACCTGGAAGAGGCCTTGGAGAAAATCCAGTTTAAGCTCAGACCAGACTTTAAAGAACAGGAAACTAAGACTCGGAGACGGAAGGTGCCTTGATCAGAGCTACACCGATGTTGTAGTTGGTGACGGATCATGGGCAACAACCCAGATTTCGAGCTCAAGCTCTGTCCTGTACATGTTGCTGCCTTTTTGGTTTTGACATGGCAGTTCTGTGGTCTTTGGAATCCAATATGGCATGAGGTTTGTATTCATCATTTATTTTTAAACAGGTGTGATTTTTCCTATTACTCTTATTTTATTTATTTATTATGCTATTTTAGCCACTGTTGCTTCAGGGTCACATTGAAAGATAGGGATGAGTGAATGAACCTGGGAATCCAGCTCTCAGTCTGTCATCTGGCTACCTGCACTGGCCTGAATTAACTGCACAGGGGACAACTGTGGGCTTTACTTGGTGCTAGCAAATAGTGATCCTTTTTCCTCACTCCTGTGTCTGGGAGAGTGAGCAGTCCGTGCCTCTCATTGAGTAGGGGCTCCATGACATCTTGCTAAAAGATACAAAGGAAGAATGAAGGAATAAATGAGTAAGTGAATGAATGAATTCCCATCTATTAGAGTTCCACTCCATTTGCTTTACCCTTACTTCCTCATTTTTTTTTTCACAGTACCTAGAATCACAGATATTTAGAGCTAGAAAACAAACTTTCTAGATTACAGGTTTAGAGAGAGCAAGTGCCTGGTCCATGGGAGTAGAGAGACTCAGTGTCAGGGCTGGGGCTGGGTTCCTGGTCTAGGAACTGTTTTTTCTCTGACTTTATGTCTCCTGTTCTGGTGTCCTCCCAAGGAAACATCTTCTGCCTTAGCTGGAAAAAATGTTCTAGGAGCCACTTCACAAGCTCACAGCAAGGTATGCTCCAGGGTCGTATCTTTAACAGAAAAATCTTAAATAACTAGAAGAAAGGCAAGTGTGCAAAGCACAGATGATCTCCTTTACTGAGAGACAAACATCGGCCTATTCCTTTAACCAGAAGGGCCACTCCAGTCCAGCTGGGACACATGGTGAGTAGACTCCCTCAGAGTTGCTGAGGACTGGAGCCAAGGAATGAGGTGAAAAGCATCAGCAGCATTCCTCAGTGCATGGCACATTCCAGTTTACTGTTCCTTTACATGATACTCATAAGTCTGTAAGGTTGGCAGGGTAATACATGACCCATTCTTAAAGATGTGGAAACAGAGACTCAGAAATTAGAGTGACTTGGCCAAAGTCTCGTAGTTACTGCAATAGAGTGGGGACCGGTGTCTGACTGATGGGTTTAGGGTGAAGTATTAAGGTGGATGCGTATCTTCAGTTTCCAAAGCTGACATCACAGAGAACAACCACTACTTTTCACGTCACATTCCTTAGCGCCATAGTGTGTGAGAGAGTTCGAGTTACAGAATTGTGATTCTAATACTGATGCAATCAGTTTTTTTCCTAAGACTCTCAAGAAGAGGCCATATAAATTGCAGCGTTCACAATAACAAGACAACCTGAAATATAGTCTTTTGTATAAGATAAAGTGTTTTCTCTACTTTATAGCAGTTCAGAGGCGAGCAACTCAGAAGAACAGGGCAGCTTTGCTCCTTGAGGTCGTACAGGGGCCCAGGTTTCTTTCATGTTGTGTCTCCCTCGTTCCCTCAGGTGTTGTCCTCCTCTGCATGACAGAAACTTGGTCTTGTTCTTACATTCCACTGGCAGGGACTTTGAGTCATAGGCCATGTCTGTCTGCAAAATCCAAGTGACATGGAAACTGCACCTCTCTTGTTCTTACATTCCACTGGCAAGAACTTCGAGTGGTGGGTTATGTCTATGTGCAAAATCCTGAGAAATATAGTCTGTAACTATGTGGGAATGTGTCTAGTTAATTTTGTGTGTGTGCTGAGAGGGGGTGGTGGGATAGTGGTGTTGATGATACAACTAAAAGAAAGAAAGAATGTGAATCCTAGGGAGCAGTTAGCCGTCTCTAGCACAATGGTTGAAAAAACAGGTCCTGCTCTGAGCCTAATAAGAAAAATAAGAGTAGTGTATCTTCATTGACCACATACTGAAGGCCAAATGCTGTGCTAAGTAGTTTATGAATACCGTTTTATTTAATGCTCAAAATAACCCTGTAACTGGCGTACTATTATTAGTCCTGCTTTATGCATAGGAAAACTGAGGCTTGGCTCACACAGCTAGTAAGTGACAGAATCAGGACTGGTATTCCAATCTAGTGAACTCCAAAGCCCACAGTCTTAATTTTCATCTTAATTTTAAAATCTGAATTTAAAACTAATAATTCCTGTTTAACAGGATGGCTTGGGTAACCAAAAAAACCCAAAGAAAATATCCATTGACTGCTGTTCTTCCACGGTTAAATAGACTTAATATAGAAAAGGAATTAGAATTGCTGTCCCACTGACTAAACCCATGCGATCCAAAGTGGCATTTATAGACAATTCATTCATTTGCTCATTCATTCATAAAGCAAAACAATATTTGGCACCTTCTAGGTGGCAGGTCCTAGGCTAATCATTGTGTATTCAGTGCTGAGCAGAAGAGACGTGTTCTTTGTCCTCCAGGAGCTTATAAACTACTGAGGAAGTTGGACATTAAATATCTAACAACAACTACTGCTGCTAATACTAATAATAATCCCACAACTACAGGTTATGGTAATTGCTATATGGAAAAATCCATCTCAGAAAACAACTGAAAAAGGCACTTCTTTTAAATCAAGTGATCTGGGAAGACTTTTCAGAAGAAGTAGGGCTCCAGGGAGCAAAGTTTCACAACAACTGTTTTTGAGTTATTTTTGTACACTAAATATTTTTAAATGTGCCTTTATTAAAATTTGTATATAATTTAGAGGTCATAACTAGTACAGATTGTATTTCTTCTCAGTGAGTTGAAAATAGTGCTATTAAAATGATGTTAAAAATATTTTATAAAAGAAGTAACATCTTAGCTGTGCTATAAAATATGAAAAAGAGGCATGAAAAGAGTATGGAAGGGGGTCTCCACGTAGAGGGCACAGCCTCTGCAAAGGCCTTGGGGCAGGAGGGACTTGGCATGTTCAAGGCATCATAAAGAGAGCAGACTAGCTGGAGCTTAATGGGTAGAGGAAGCCAGGAGGAGCTGAGGATGGTTTGGAAGGCATGGCACAGGTCGCCTAGGGCCTCGGAGGCAGTATGAAAGAGTTTCATTTTTATCTCAGAGCAATGGGACATTTTCAGGCGTGAAACCATTCATTTATATTTTAGTAGGATCTCTCTCGTCAGTGCATGGAGAGGAGATAGGGGAAATGCGGAGATGAAAAGAAAATAAAAGTTAGGGATCTGTTGGCAATAGTTCAAGAAGAAATGATGGTGGCTTGAAGTAGGGAAAAGGACCAGTTTAAAGTGATGGATTGGGCCGGGTGCAGTGGCTCATGCCTGTAATCCCAGCACTTTGGGAGGCCAAGGCAGGCAGATCACTTGAGGTTAGGAGTTTGAGACCAGCCTGGCCAACATGGTGAAACCCCATCTCTACTAAAAATGCAACATTTAGCTGGGTTTGGTTGTGCATGCCTGTAATTCCAGCTACTTGGGAGGCTGAGGCAGGAGAATGGCTTGAACCTGGGAGGCCGAGGTTGCAGTGAGCCAAGATCGTGCCACTGCACTCCAGCCTGGGTGACAGAGCGAAACTCTGTCCTCCAAAAATTAAAAACAAATTAATAAAAAAATAAAGTAATGAACCAAGGTGTTAAGCAAGGGGCTTAGTGAAGATTTCAACAAGTACAGTGGCTAAGAGACAATAGATTTAGGCTGGGCCTGCTCTGGGTGAACATTCTACTCGCATGTTGCAAGGGCTCAGTGGCAAATCCTACATGAGGTGGCTGATCCTTGGGTGTTAGAGTCAGTTCCCCATATCAACCCAGGGATGCTGTGGACAGAGCGTCTCAAACTGCACCTATTAAGAGACGTCGCTAAATCAGGGGAGAGTTATAGTGTGCCCCTGGGGACAACTGTTAAAGAGAAAACAAGCTAGAGATTACTTTGATGTCATCTGCTTAATCATGAAAGCTAACATGAGCATTTCTTCTATTTCATAATATATGTATGTATATAATTATATTATGTCATATATGAATCTAACTTAATAATACTATCATTGTTAATATGAAATTATCTCAAATTACTTAAAAGCAAGTAAAATTGACCCTCCAAGAAGAAGTATCTCATGTAAACTATGGTTTCATGCACCTCCTGGCACAAAGCCAAACATTCCCAGAGGTGTATGTCCCCTTTCCTGGGAAATATTGTCAAGAAATGAAAATTCAAATAGGAATGAGTAGATCGAGCTCCACCATCACCTCAGATCTTGGGTGAGACAGTTCTCCCATCCCTGACGTGATGGTAATACTGCCGGATCTATCAAGCCCACAGTGACCACTGATTGGGTGCCCCACCAATATGGCGCAATACGGTCATCTGAGTAGGCATTGTCTGTCTCAACAGGAACCACGGTACCTTTCTGCTCCTAAGCTGTCATTATGTGTGCAGACCAAATTAAGCTAAGCAGTTAACAGCAAAGCTGTGATAATATGCTGTGTTCCTGGAACTGACCCAGGACACACATGCACAGAAAAACTGACACGTGCAGGATTCTTGTCTGAGGAGGAAGCTGCCTCCTCAGTCCTGGGCTCCAATTTGTAGAATGGGGAATGGGAGGCCTGGCTGGGAGGTGACCTTCATTAGCTCTGAACCGGCACTTCTTCCTCTTTCTTTCCCTCCTTAGAGATTTATTTATTCATTTGCCTTGGCGTAGTTAATGGGAACTCAGGTTGGAAATGGCGGGTGGCCAGCAGGCTGCCTTAGAAGGAGGGTGTTATATATTGCTTCCTGAAGGGCGACGTCTGGGGGAGGGAGGGAGGGAGGCGGGAAGAAGATGGGAGCTGAGTCGGCTCTAATTGAATACCCAGTGAGCAAGATGGATGACCCCCGGCCCCCCCACCCCTGAGAGCAATTAGAACATGAAGTAGCAGGAAGAAGCAAGAGGAAGAAGGCTGGGTGGAGAAGGAGACCAGGAGTCAGGGAGACAAGACCCAGTGGTGCTCAAATCTCAGAGTCAAGCCAATGAGACAGGCAGCAACAGTGGGGCTGATTGGTTGTGGCGGGGAGGGCTGCCTCACCTGCCTAACAGCAGACACACCTGGATGGCAGGGTGGCTGGGTGCCATTGGAAAGGCCCTGTGTTTCCATATTTGATGATGCATTCAATTCATTATTTAGGTTTAGGATTTTGAGTCCCCTGTGGAAGGCAGTATTTTAGGCTGTTGCCATTGTTTTATACCACAGTGTGAATAAGCTGTGGGAGTGGAGAGGGAGGGTGTTGGGAGCTAGTTCATACGGGGGAAAAGCAAGTCAGGGGATAGGAAGGGGAGGCGTAAGAAGGAGTGAGTGGGATCAAGGACCCTGAAAACAGATCATTTTATCCTGGTGCTCTGTGGCTGAATCTGGACGGCTCAGTTCCCCTAACAGAAACAGACGTGATGCAGGAAGGATTCTCGAGGTGGGTGGAGGGTGGGGTCGAATGGGCATGGGTGAGGCGCAGGGCTAAAGACTTGAGATCAAGTATGTAGAAGGCTGGTTCTGGGATAACGAAGTATCTAAAGTACAGGTTTTTAGAGGATAATTGATGGAAATTTGATTCAAAAGGAAAATGGGTGAGTGGTGGGCAAAATGTGAAGGGTCTTCCATGTTTGCTCTGAAGTTTGGATGTGATTTTATAGATCTCCAGGAAGAACCAGCAGAGCATTTTGTGCAGGGGGAAGAGAAGAGGAAGTTGAGAGGGAGGGTGAAGAAAGCCAGCATTTCTTCAGTGCCTGCTGTATACCAGCGTTTCATCAAAGTCTGCCGTAAACCAGACTCTGGGCCTTACCACATCTGCACTCCAGAACACACTGTGAAGGATGGTCTTACACTCTCTTTTCTTTAAGCAAGAAGAGTCATGAGGCTATACAGCTTGCCCAAGGACATTCTGTTGAAAGGTGGTAGAGGTGAGATTCAAAACCAGGTCTCTCTGATTCCAAAACGTGTGTTTTTCTGTGACAACAGTTGGAATGTTTTAGTAATAGAGAAATTGTGTGCCAATAGGTCATATTTTCTTAATGAGTGTGTTAGTGTACCATGGCTTCTATAATGAATGACCACAAACTCAGTGGTTCAAAATGACTGAAATGTATTCTCTTACAATTCTAGAAGCCAGAAGTTTGAAATCAAGGTTTCCTCCTTCTGCTTTTTCCAACTTCTGGTGGCTTCGGGAACGCCTTGATTTGTGTCAGCATAACACCAGTCTCTGCCCCTGTCTTCACATGACCATACCCTGTGACCCTGCCCCTTTCTTCTCTCGTAAGGACACCTGCCAATGGAATTGAGGCCCATCCTAATCCAGGATGGTCTCACACTCAAATCCTTAACCTTAATGTGTCTATAAAGACTCTTTTGGCAAGTAAAGTCACATTCACAGAGACTGAGTTTACGTATCTTATAGGGGCCACCATTCAGCTATAGAGAGCTTGGTGAAAATTACATGGAAACCGGAGGCTCTGAGCCATGCTCCCTCCTGTCACTCACAGAGTTCTTATGCTGTGTGGCCAAGGCATCCTCTAGTACTCCACCATCCATGATTCTATTGGCTTCTTGTACCTTGCTGTCTTCTCATGGGCTTATTTTCAAGGGAAGGAGATAGAAGGGATGATGCTTGTCCTCTATAATGGGGAAATGAGATCCCACATCTGAAGAGTTATCCTGTGGATTCACAGTAATATTGGAATTGGACTTCTAATTGGTGATTCAGAGGTTCCAGGGGTGTGGAGCTAGACTTCCAGAGGTTCACAGTAATATTGGAACTCGACTTTCAGCTGGTGGTCCAGAGGTTCCAGTGGTGTGTGTGTTGGGGAAGTGCAGATGAGGGAGGTTGGTGATTTCCTTAACATCTGAAACAGCTCCTGGTCCCAGACTATCTAAAAGAGTCATAGCATCTTTTCTCCGGACTGCCAAGACCAATTTCCTGTTATCCACATTTTGACCCTGCACCCAGTGGTAAGAGATCTTTAACTTAAAAGACCTTTAGCAAATGTCCACAGTCACATGTTTGCAAGGGAAGAAGAAGAATAACCTTGGCCAATAAGAAAACTTTGGTTACCGGCCTTAAGAGAGTGAACGGGGCAACTCTCTCTTATTCCAGGTGTCCCTGGCTGGCTGATGCAACAGTTGTGAATGCTGAGCTAGTGAGGCCTGAAGCTTGGCCTTGCCAGCCACCTTCAGGGCTCACCAGTTCTCTCTCAGGGTGGCTGATGTCTTCCATAAGTGAACCACCCACACAGGCCCTGAAGCCAAGGTTCCAGTGCTGCCCTCCATATAGTCACAAGGGAGGAGGCACCCCGAGACCCCTAGGAAGTAGTCACTGGGTGGGTCTGAGGGGTGGAGAAGGAGGGACGCATTAGCATGAATGTGCTTTATGTGTCATGAGAGGGATCTGGGAGTATTTCCGAGGCCCTGAAGGTTCCAAGTGAGATGTTGAACCAGCCCTACCTGTTATAACTTTGAGGAGCTGCTTTTCTGTGCTTGACTCAGATGTCTGACACCTGTTTTCTGGGAAGTGGGAGAAGAGCAGGACAGAAATTGGAGCAGAGAAGGGGAATGGGGAGAAGAGGAGGGGAAGGGAGAATAGGAGAAAGAAAGTGAAAAAGAAATTGATGAGGGAATAGAACTGGGGGAAAGGCAGATAAAGACAAATAAAAGAAAAGGAAAGAAGAATTAATGGAGAGGAAAAAAGTTATTGGTCCCTGTGTGATGGGAAATTGGGGTGACTCTTGATTGATTTGTTCTTAAGAACAGATAGCTTTGATCATTGCATCTCACTGACTGGGGGAGGGCTCTTTGAAGCCTTAAGCAGTGAAAAGGGTTTGATGAAAACATGGAAAGATGCTTGCTGGAAAGTCTTCATTCTAATAATAATTAATAATAATTATTATTATTATAGTTAAAAGTAAATTCACCAATTTTGATTTTTATGATGACTTTTTTAAAAGTAGAAAATATTATTCAATAATATTTTTTAAATAGCAAATCTTATCTTCCAAAAAACATATATTTTGATGATCCTCCTTTACAGATGCTCCAAGCATGGGCTTAAAGAGAGGCTTCTCAGATATCATACACCAAACAGATACACATCTGCAAAATGAAAATGCCATCATCAATGAGATTCCCTATGCTGGGTTTGCGGTCCAAAATTTACAAAGCTCTTTCACATGAACTGTGTGACTTAATCCTGTGAGGAAAGATAAAGCAGGTTTTTACTTTAAGCTGGAAAAATATATATCTAAATAAAAACAAACTATTTCACTCTCTCTCCCCGACCGCTCCAATTACTGACATTTCTTCAGATGTCTAATAATTATGCATATGGAAGGATGTCTATGCAATGTGAAGACCATTCTGCTTCAAGGCTGCCCAAGATTAGAAGATGTAGCCTCCGGAACTTTGTTAATCAAATTGATGTTGTGGATTGAACTGAGACTCCCTTATCCAAAAGGTATGTCCACATCCTAACTCCCTTGTACCTGTGAATGTGACCTTATTTGGAAACACGGTGTTTGCAGATGTGGTTAAGTTCAGGATATGGAGATGACATAATCCTGATTTAAGGAGGGCCCTAAATCCAATGACTGATGACCTTATAAGAATGAGGAGAGGAATATGTGAGACACAGAAACAGAAAAGGAAGCCATGTGAAAACAGAGGAAGAAACTGGTGTGATGCCATAAGCCAAGGAATTCCAGGAGCCCCTAGAAGGTGTCCAGGAAGAATTCTCCCTTAGAGCCTTCAGAGGGAGCATGGCTTCTGAAGAATTCTAGCCTCCAGAATTATGGGAGGAAAAACAATTATGTTGTTTTAAACTGTCAAATTGGTGGTGATTTCTTGTGGCAGCCACAGGCAATGAATACAGAGGGGTTTAGGCAGGAGGTATATGTCCCCTTAGTGAAGACCTCTCCTAAGGGACCTGGGGATCAGAAAATAGGTTGTTTGGTAAGTTAATCTTTAAGGTTCTTTGCAATCCTCAGATTTTATAACATAGAGTATTTTTACACAGCTGCACTGTTGTAATGTTCTGCATATATATATATATAAAACTTAATATATGAATTTTGTTCATATGTAATTTCTTTCATATGTAATTTCTTATTTTTATCTTTAATGACTCTAGGATATGCCATCAAATGAAGGTATCATAATTCTATTAACTCTTTTCCTACTAGTAATGCAAATTGTTTTCATGCAATGCTGCCACAGCCCTAATTGCAGATACAACCATCTTTCCTTTGATATCCTAGGAGAATGGTTCTCCACTGTGGATGATGTAGTCCTGCAGGGTACATTTGGCAATGTCTGGGGAATTTGATTGTCATAAGTTTGGAGGAGATGTTACTATTGGCATCTAATAGGTAGAGGCCAGGGATGCTTTTAAGCATTCTACAAGGCACAAGACCTCTCCCACAACAGAGAACTGTCTGGTTCAAAATGTCAATCAGTAACGATGAGGTTGAGAAAAATCTGCCATAGAATAAAGTCTTGGGAGTGGAATTATTTGGTCCTTGGGTTTGATGCTTGATATGTATTGAAGGAATGTAAGCACCTTGGTTACAGCAGAGGTCCAGAAAGGTAAAGAGATGTGGCCTAAGAGTCACATGCTAGTGGCAGGGCCAGGGCCACAGCCCTGATCCAAATGATGAGAGCCAGTGCTCTCATCATTCCAGCCTGGCTGCCTCTTCACAGTCTAAAGCCCAGAAAGCATCCAACAAGGTGTCTTAGGACAAAGAGCCAAGGAAAGATAAACGTAACTGAACCGTCAGTGCTGAGGCTCTTGATAACTTCGAGGAAATAAAGTTTGCTCCTACTTTGAAACATATCCCTCTGTGACAGGAAGGCTTCCCAGTGCCTCACCCTGCCTGCACTGCCCATGAAGGCACTTTCATGCCTTCTGGCACATGATAAGTCTTAATAGATGCTTAGAAAATGACTGAATGATGATCAGTTTAATAGCTTCCCACAAGCTATCTTGGGTGTACAATCATTGGCCCGAAATGGTGACGGTTGGAAAACACATTCTTCATGAAATGTAGCATGGCAGCAAGCCTCTGCACTCTCCTCCATCCCCTCTGAGACTCAGGGGTTGAGTCTTGGTGATGATGACGGGAAAGCCTGTCCCATCCGTACTCACAGCACAGTGCACCTGTGGGCAACCTGACCATTATCTGGGTGCTCACTAACAATGCTGATGGATGCATTATAGGTTTAAAATCCATCAGCTCCCTGGAGCTCAGAGCATGTTTTACATGTGAATAGTTGAGGGAATGCCCCCCTTCCCCTACCCCAACTGGGGAAGGACCATGAAGTGTTCAATAAAATTGATTTAGGCAAGGCACCATTGCCTGCCAGCAAATGTGATGCAACTGTGGAATAAAGCACAGGACAGGGAAGGGGCAAATACTCCTTTAACATAATAAGATGATGATTATTATCTTGCAAGAGTTGAAATTAAATAAAAGGAATACAAATTTCTCATGAAGACCAGACAAAGGTCTTCAGAATGATATTAATTCTCATGAAAATATAATGTGCTGGTTTCAGATTATTTCTGGAGAAAAATGGACACAGTCCAGAGTAAAGCCTGCTTTGGCCCAATTTTTCTTCCTCTGCCCCCCATACTATGGATGGAGTCCAGAACTCCATCCCCACCTCAGCCATCTCACCCTTTTGAGTTAGTCAGCACTGAGATTAGAACGTGTTCCTCCTTTTTACTGAAGCAACAGAAGTGGAGGAATTAGACAAAGTCATTGGGATTTTAAGTGGATGTTTCAGGCATAAGAAGCCTTAAAGGATGGGGGTTCACCACTGGGAAGATGGCACATCCTAGGCGAGAAAAGGGAGATGAGACACCAAAGGGAAAAGGCTTTAAAGGGAGAGAGCCGCAGCAAGTTGGAGAGAAGAGAAAAGAGGAACTGTGCATGGGATGCCTCACCTCTTCAGAAGGTGCCTAGAGGAGCAGGTAGCAAGGCCAGGGGCTAATAGATGGTTAGAAAATGGCTGAATGATGATCAGTTTAATAGCTTTCTGCAAACTATCCTGGGTGTACAATCATTGGTCTGGAATGATGACTGTTGGAAAATGATCTCTGCTTCCCATCCCTTCTCCTAAGGCCAATGAGAGTGACCAGAACCTTCCGGTGGGGAGCTGCCTCATTGAGACCCAGAGCATATTCAGTTGGATGAAGGCAAGAGAACGTTTACAGACACAACAAAATAAAGGAATATCCCGACATGACCCTCATCCCTAATGGGTCATCTAATGGGTGTGAACCACACCCTCTTTGTGGCTTTTGAGGTGGCAGAATTGTCTCAGATAGTGATCCAATTGGAAAAAAAGTAAGTTAAATTCTCAGAATTTGTATCATACTCTGTGGAATCGAAAACAAGGATTCTCCATGCAGGTTATATTCCAGATGAGAAAACTGAGATAAGAGAACTAGAGGAGTGTATTGACCATATCTTGGTGAAATAAATAGGATATTGCAGGTTCAATAAATGACCAAGAATCCTGTAACTGTGCTCTTCCCCCATATCTGACTGTCTGTGCTCCTAGGAGGAGAATTGGGACCTGCCTGTATGGTCTCTGGGGCTGGAGATTGTCAGGCAGGGGTGCAGCCCTCTGTCCACACAGCCAAGGGAAGGATGTGAAGTCCCACTCAGTGCAGCACGTGATACTAATGACCCCAACAGGGAATTCACATCACTTACCTTTTCTCCTGCATGTTGCAGTGAAACTGAGAGGGGTTTTGCTCTCAAAAAAAAGCCTCAAGAGAGTCTTCAAAAGGCAATGATAATATAATCAAGGCACATGGCTTCACTGAAAAACAGTTGGGTTGCAGTAGAGCAAGTATGAAATGTGCTGTGAATAGAAAGCCCTTATTGTTGGACACTCAGTCAAACAAGGTACACTTGACCCCTTTCAGTGAGATTCTTAATATTTTTAAAGGAGCAAAAATATCTTTCCGGCAGCAAAAAACATTCACAATCCTCTTCTTACCCATCAAAGTTCCATGTAAACTTAACTTCTTCTTTTCTGTTTTACATATTTTTCAAGAAGGGAACATATTGACATAAGCCTGAGTTTTCTTGCCTTCTTGTTTTCTTCACTTTTCATTCCCAATTCTGTCCAAAGTAGTGGAGGCTGGAAGGTGGATGTGGAGCATGTAGTCACCATGGTGGTGAAAGGATAGATTATAAGGAACACTCAAACATCTAACACATATGTATTTATTCATACACTCAAAGACTAAAAATACTGTTTACTCACTCCAAATATGTTTACTGAGAACCTGTCATCTGAAGAACCCACAAAGTGAATAAAACAGGTTTAATTCACAAGATAAAGTATGTATCCTGATTACTACAATAGGAAGGAAAAAGTTAGTGCCTTTAGATATACATACACAATGACAGAGGATTTGAAAGCATGGAGAGAGAGCTTTCAGCTCAAGAGCTCATGAAAGGCTTTGTAGAGTCCTGAGAAGGCATTTCTGTTGAGCCTAAAAAATAGATAGGATTCAGGCATGAGGAAGTGGGAAGTAGTAGGGATTATTGGCAAATGAAACTGCATGAACGACTTAGCAACTGGGAATTGTAGGTCAAATACTAAAAGAAGTAAATCGTGTATGTGTTAGTGTGTTCTTGCAGTGCTACAAAGAAATACCTGAATAAAGACAAGAGGTTTATTTGGTTCATGGCTCTTCAGGCTGTACGGTAAGCATAGTGGCTTCTGGGGAGGCCTCAGGAAGCTTTCAATCGTGGTGGAAGGTGAAGAGAAAGCAGGCAAGTCTTACATGGCCAAAGCAGATGTGGGAGCAGGTGCCACACACTTTCAAAAAACCAGATCTTATGAGAGGTCACTATCATGATAACAGCACCAAGGGGCATGGTGTTAAACCATTAGAAACTGCCTCCATGATCCAATCATCTCCCACCAGACCCCACCTCCAACACTGAGGATTACAACTGAACATGAGAATTTGGTGGGGACACAGATGCAAACCATATCAGTATAGGATGAATGAAGTTTAGAAAAAGCATAAGATGAGAAGCAATGAAAATTATATTTGGAAAGCTATGTTGGTATCAGAGAGCAGGCTGTGCTTGGTGTATTACCGTGGCTGCATATGGGTTGAATCTGATTACAGTAGCACTTCACCCATGCTCACAGACAGACACATGTAAAATGATGGAAGTGAGGGAGAAAGAACAGGTATAGGCTATTTCATTGGCCCAGAAGAAAGATGACAAATACCTGAGCTGCAAAAATCAAAGTTGGGACAGAGAGGAGAGTTTTCTATTATAGATATTAAATTGGGTAATCAATTACAGATAAATTTATAATCGACCATTTATCAAGCCAAGGGAGAAGGCAAAGTTCAAGATGACTTGGAAGTTTGCAGGTTGTGAAATAAAAAGTAAGGTGATCTATTGAGAAACAAAAGAAAAGTAGTTGATTTTGTGGGGAGGATCAGAAATTCAGTTTGGAAACCTTGAAGATGCTGGTCCATTAGGATACCTGGGTGAGGATGCACAGTAGCACCTTTTTCTCTGCAAATGAAAGATTACAGATTCAAATTTGGGAGTCCTCAGAATAAAGGTTATAGCTGGAGCTGTGAAGTTGGCTGAGATTGTCAAGAACAAGTTTGGAGAGAAAAGAGGGAAGATGGAGCAGAGAAAAGAAGAATGATTAGGTCAAATCCCTCGAGAAGATGTATTTTCAAAGGCAGATAAAAGAAAAATAAGTTAAAAAGAAGAGGAACAGAAGGAAAAGAAGGAGGAAGAGGTGGAGGAGGAAGGAAAGGAGGGACAGAGAGGAGTAATTTGAGAAGCTACAGGACAAAGAGAACACTACAATGCATTAGAAGCTAAATCACATATGATTAGGTTTTCTGTAGAAAATGTAAAAACAAAATAACAGTAGTTTAAAATTTTTGAGTTTTTTTTTTTTTTTTTTTTTTTTTTTTTTTTTTTTTTTTTAACATAGGAGAAATCTGAGGTAAAGAATCCATGGGCTGGCAAGTCTGCCCCATGTTGTCATTAAGGATCCTGGCTCATTCTGTGCTTCTGTTCCGTGATCTTTCACGTAGGGCGTCATGATCCAAGATGGCTGCTGTACCTCCAACCATCATGCCCACATTACCATAAATGGAAGAAGGAGAAAGGGCAAAAGAACTTGTGTCACCATTTTGCAGTGCCTTAAGGGATTCTCCTATAAGTCCTATCAAACAACTCCAGCATTTGAATTATTCATTGCATTTCACAGCAGTGAGGCTGAGAAATATAGTATTTACATTGCTGCCTAGAATAAAATCAGAGTCTGTTAGCAAGGAAAAGGGGCAGTTGATATTGGATAGGCAATCAGTAGCAGTCTCCACCAAGGAGCCAAAGGTAGAGAGGGTTTTAGGTAGGAAAGAAGAGTCAGTAGCCATGTTCGGAATTGTGGACACAAACTCAGCCACTTCAGCATCACCTGGGAGCTTATTAGAATGTAAAATCTAGGGTTACAACCTTGGCCTACTGCATGAGAAACCCTGGGGGTGGGAGCTAGCAGAAGATACTTTAAAAAAAACCCTCCAGGCGATTTGGATTATTGCAAAAATGAGAACATTAATCAATCAGTATAAATGATGCCATTTATCCCAAAGGGTTTGTTTTAATGATCATTTGTTGAACAATTATCATGTGTCAGTCACAGTGTTAGATGCCTCCATCTATATTATACCATTTAACAGACAGTTTCTTCATCTTTTATTTTTATTTTTTATTTCTTGAGGCAGGGTCTCGCTGTCACTCAAGCTGGAGTGCAGTGGTACAACCATGGCTCACTGCAACCTGGACCTCCTGGGTTCAAGCAATGCTCCCACCTCAGCCTCCCCAGTAGCTGGGATTACAGGTGCACACCACCATGCCTGGCTAATTTTTGTGTTTTTTGTAGAGATGGGGTTTCACCACGTTGCCCAGGCTGGTCTTGAACTCCTGGGCTTAAAGATCTGACCACCTTGGCCTCCCACAGTGCTGGGATTATGGGGGTGAGCCACCGTGCCTAGCCTAGTTAAACAATTGTAAGAGCAAATAAGAATGTGTGATAGTAAAATTACATGAAATGGCTAAAGACTTCTTTGGTGATTTGGAAAGGTCTTATTTTTACCAAGTGGCATTCTTCTGAATACTGCTTCTTACATAACAGGACTAAACAAAACTTGGTTCTGTGACTATTCAGTTTATCAGAATCTTTAGTTGAAGAGATTTTTGACCTAAATGAATTATCAATCTATTTGAATATCTGTTCAGCTCGGAGGCAGTGTCCCAATAGAAAGCACATAATTCTCTGTGTATTTCCTATAGAGGAAGAGAGGAGGTAAATTGTAAACCTAAAACTCACCAGCAATCTCATAACTGTAGGGTCATATAACCATGGGCAGTTCCTGCCCTTTATAACTTTTGATGAGATTTGTGAACCGATATACTGAGTTCAGGTTTTCTTTGTTCATGTTTCTCCTACAAGGAGACGAATTAATTTTAAAAAAAGATGCCAAAGACTATTAGAAAACTGATCCCAAAGATTATTAGAAAGAAGATAGTTCCAGATAATCAGTCATGGAGTTACTAAAGTTTCTGCTCATTCATTTAAGCAGCACTTTTAGAGTATCTACTACATGGAGCATGGTACCGAGCATGGGATACAGAGAGAAGCAGGCCCAGTGTCCCCGTGAGGACTGTACCTGCACTCCAAAGAGAGATGGATGGGAGAAACACGTGCAATGTAGACTCATAGCAGTAGTCATGGGTACACAAAGGTCAGTTCTTTCTAGGGGAGATAGGATCCAGTATTTCACCCTTCTAATTGACTTGTGCTCTAGATTTGAAGTTTTTCAAAGGTAAATTCTTCTTTACATTACAGACACTCGTCTCTCCCATTGCCAGGCAGCGGACCTTGTAATTCTTGAATAATAATAGTTCTGCCAGTGCTTTAGCCAGTGAACTTGCAGACAGCAATGCCTTGAACATTCAGAACCTCCTGCCGTTGCATGATTACTATGGATTTTCAACCCACGTTAGTATCCAAGGGTCAACCTCAACCATATAACTGCTTTGATTATCTAAGAGTGTGTGTGTGTGTGTTTGTGTGTGTAACATCTGGAGAAAATTAAGAAAGTAGAAAATCCCAACTCCATCGTGCAGAAACACACCATTGTTATTAAACCCAGATGCCCCATAAAAAGTTTTCTTTGACTCAGAAAGGAAATATATGTTCCTACACCTGTTGTTGCCTGTTACCAAGTGACTTCCTATGGTCTTTGGTCAGCTGCATTTTTTTTTCTTCTTTTGACATTTTCTTCCCTAAGGTCATTCTGAATTGCTCCCATGCACTGTTCATCCACAAAGCATGGTGAGACACCAAGGGGCTGGACAGACCATTTCCAGGGATGGCCATTGCTACTGCTCCTTCTATTCCTATTGTAAAAATGCCTGCTCAGGGAGATGCACTTTAATTTAACTCACCACCCTATAAGGGGATGAAAAATAGAAGATCTGCAGAATAGCTACATTGTGTTGACAAATGAGGTGGTAAAGAGAGTAGCTTGACTGGAGTGCATTGTTTAAGTTGGATGGGAAGGCAGAAATAGTTGAAGTTTGAATCTAAGACTAAAGAGTCTAGACTTCATTTGTACTAACCAGCCACAACGACCGTGGACACATTTTATCCCTTCTCCGGACCTCAGCTTCTTCTGTAAAATAAGTCAGGTCGAACTAGAAGCCCATTTTGATAGGATATCAGGAAGAGGCACTTAGAGTACTTCAGTGGCATGTTGGAAAGGTTTTTAGGGAGGATTAATCTGGATTGTAGAATGGATGGCATTGAGAAAGCATTGGATCCAGGAATTGATCTAAGAAGTTATTTCAGTAGGTTGAGTTCCTTCTCGCTCGGTGGCTGGGTCCCTGATTGCTGATTCTGAAGCAAGAGACATTGTTCATCTGTCCCCATTACTGTTGTCTCCATCTCCACTTCTCAGAGTCCCAAGTCAATCGTAAGGCTAACTTACTGGTGTAGCCTTTCCTTGGTGTCCACAAGAATTAAGCATAACTTCTCCTTTCATAAAGCTGCAAGATGGGGTCTCAGAAGTGGTGGGCTCAGCTGTCTTCCCCTCTGGTCCTCAGACAGCCAGTCAAGCATGTTCTGCAGAAGCAAACTGCCAACATCAGCACAGAGGACAGACTGTAGTTTGCTCTTGTGCACAATTTCTCCATTGCACCTGCAGCTCCACGAGAGACAAAGAAGAGATGTGAGAAGACCAGTCTATTTATGTTGTAGCTTTCCCTTCTCTCTGGAGAGAGAGAGGCCTTTCTACTGCACAAGGGCTAGCACTGTCTCCTGCCTTTGCCACTTATATTTGCCTGACTTCTTTACAATAACTTTTGTGTTTGTGCACTAAACTAATCCTCACGAGACACCTGCGAATAGGTGGGACAGAGGTTGTTGTGCCCATTTTCTAGATGAGAAACTTGAGATTATTGTTGGGACCAACTATCCAGTTCATTGCTGGAACGCCACCTGAGTTTTCCGACTCTAAATCTGTGGGTTGATTCTGGAAAAGGGCCCAGTGAGTCCACTCAGTCTGGAGAGACTCTGCTAGTGGGGAAGACATTCTCCGTTCTCGTTTCTCCAAGGACCTCCATGGCCTGAACCCATTAGGAAGCTTGTGGCAAACAAGTCTGGGTGCTATAGAGAAGGACAGAGAAGGGCAGAGAGCAGATCTATGGGATTGAGGCTGTCCAGGACACCTGGCCCCTCACTTACCTCAATCCTTGCCCTTACGCATGCAGTAGTTTCCACTAAAAAATGGCATCCTAAAAGCGGCCCACATTTAGTGCCCACTGCTCTAGGGTAGAAGTTCCTAACCTTTTCTGACTAATTCAGGGGATCAGTGAACTCAGGTTGGTAAAAATGACATTTTTGTTTTCACTAAACTCTAAGTGAAATTTAGCATTTATGAAACAGGCAGAAGGCCAAGGTAGAATGAGCAAATTCCCTGTGACATTGTAATCAATACATTTTTATTATGCATGTTACAGATTTTGCAGATAGTTGGAAGTATATACTCTTCCCTACTTCAGAATGGTGGTGATTATTAGACCTGCCTGTAGAGCATGTGTGATGGCGAACACTGAGTGTCAACTTGACTGGATTGAAGGATATAGAATATTAATCCTGGGCATGTCTGTGTGGGTGTTGCCAAGAGAGATTAACATTTGAGTCAGTGCTGGGGAAGGCAGATCGACCCTTAATCTGGTGGGTACAATCTAATCAGCTTACAGCAAATATAAAGCAGGCAGAAAAGCGTGAAAAGGAGAGATGGGCCTAGTCCTCCAGTCTACATCTTTCTCCTGAGCTGGATGCTTCCTGCCCTTGAATATTGGACTCCAAGTTCTTCAGTTTTGGGACTCGGACTGGCCCTCCTTGCTCCTCAGCTTGCAGACAGCCTATTGTGGGTGGGACCTTGTGATTATATAAGTTAATACTTAATAAACTCTCATATATATCTCTATATATCCTATTAGTTCTGTCCCTCTAAGAGAACCCTGACTAATACAACTTGTTATTAATATTCAATGTGTTATAAAATAGCACAATTATTATTGACCACAAAGTTGTTTCTTTATTATGTTGACAACTGTATCTTTTTAGTATTCTTTTTAATCTCCTTCTTTTATTTTATGCACTTAAGAAGACTTTTTAAAGTCCATAATTTCACCAGACTCCTTAGGGGTCCATACACAAAGAAATTCTAAGAATTGCTACTCTTGGAGTCATGACGGCAGAGGTCTGGGGAAGTCCCACCAAGGCTGTGTTTCTATTGCAAAAAAACTCTTTACTATACCTTTGGTTTTAGATATATATAAAAAGATAAAACTCGAAGAGTATTCTGGAATGGAAAGATGATGACAATGAGGAACTGAACCACATAGCACAGGTGTCCAGAGAGGCAAAAATTATTATACTGTCAATCAATTTTGCTTTCACTGGCCACACCAGAGAGGAGGGGGTTTGAGTTCAGGGCCCAGGAATGAGGGCAGGGAAGAGGGGTACACCATCTGCAGGAAGTCAGAGTCTGGTCAGGGTCTCCCTGGAAGGAGCATGGTTGGTGTGCCTAAGCAGCTGCAATCATCCACACCAAGGTTTGATTTTCCTCTTCTGTATTATAATCTCTTATGCTCAGCTCAGTCAGTTCTGGCTTGGAGAATTCATGGCAAAACAGTGCAAGGGAGGGGCAACAGCCTGGAGAAGTGAGACTGAGCCGCCGTTGGATGTCCAGAGAGAGTGGGTCATATCTGTTTCCACAGCTTCAAGCGCAATGTCTTTCTCATAGAATATGCTCCAGAAATGTTTGCTGTATGAATAGCCAACTGGCTGAATGTATTAATGAAAGCATGAATTCGTGAAAAATATGGTTCACTTTTCAAGTGAGCATATCAAGGTGGGATAGAGAGCTGAGAGAGCCGTCCACCCCAGAGGGAAGGATTGTTTTATCACTGACATCTTTAGGATTTTTAGCTCATGGTGATAATAAAAAGCAGGCCAACTTTTCACTCATTTTATCATTGCTTTTAAATTCTCTGCTGCTGATGCACCCTCTTATTGCTTGCACCCAGGTTAGACCACTTGCCAACTCCTCTTTGTGCAGCTCATGTGAGTGTATGAAGTGGTGAAGCTCCACTTCTCTTTGCAGTGAATCAAACCAGAATATATGTCTGGTTGCTGACTTAAGGAGTCATGGCCTCTCTTTGTTTGAGATTTTTCTCTGCTACCGTGCAGATGCTGAGGAACATGGGGAAGATGCATTGAATGCAGAACTGAAACACTGGATGAACAAGCGTACAGCTCTTACCAGGTATTTCCGTCATGCCCCATATGCCGTCCCCTCCCCTTTTCACTGTGACTAATCAGCACCACCATTCCCGTGAGAAGTGATTCCCTGCAGGTGCCACTGAGCATTTGCTCCATGACTTTTGTGGGCACCTCTGCTTTTGGCACCGTGACTTGGGAGAAGAGAGTATCCACATGGGGCTGCTGCCCCTGTGAGCTCCGCCTTCTAGCCCTGCACCCCAGGGCCTGGCCTAGGGCTGACTGGGCCACGTTTCCCAGGGTTGGTGGGGGAGGGAGGGAGAGAGTAGCTGACTGCAGCCAGGTGGGTTGTTAGGATGACTTGTGAGGCGTGGGGCAGCCCTATATCCATGAGTCACCATGGCTAAGTTTAGTGCTGGCTTCAGTCACGGAACAGGTGGGCAGTCAGGGCAAAGGCATTCTGCTGGACTCTAGCCAAGCATGGCCCTGTCCAGTTGGTGCCCTCGGGCTGACCCACGGCAGCCAGTCCTGAGCTCACACAGACACATGGAACAGTGCTCCCAGGTGCTGGGAATGGTAGGTCAAGGGCAGGAACCCATGATTGCCCATCATTCCTTCTCCACTAATCCATTCAAAAACTTTTATGGAGTGCCAATTATGCAAGAGTAAATACCAGCCCTCCCTCAAAAGGCTTACAATCTAAATGGGAGATAGGCCATATGGAAGATAGCTACCTTGTTACCTCAACAGGATGCACATAGATGGAAAATAGACAGACAAGAAATAATAATAATTAAAATTTGAGCAGTGTTTTGCAATTAATAAAGCATTCTCTCAAATATTTTATTTGCTTTAAACGGTAGTCATAAGAAGTTGTATTATTAGCCCCAAGTGACAGATCAACTCACTGAGAAGTAGAGTAAGTTGCCCAATGTCCCAGAGGGAATAAAGAGAGTTGGCAGTTGAGCCCTTCTCCCTCTTTTCCAAATTTGGATTCTTTTTCTTACCACTCTGCCATCACGTCAATTTCATTTTTTCAGGATGGGTTATGAAGGACATGATGCCCATTTTCTTGGTAGGGAGAGAGTGTGGTTTAAGAAAGTCTTAGTTCAGAACGGCATTGGTAGTTGAATGATCTCAGTGTCTCCTGGCTCCATCACTCTTTCAGCCTCTGTCTCCAGCTTGACTTTTTTTTTTTTTTTTTTTTTTTTTTTTTGAGACGGAGTCTCGCTCTGTCGCCCGGGCTGGAGTGCAGTGGCCAAATCTCAGCTCACTGCAAGCTCCGCCTCCCGGGTTCGCACCATTCTCCTGCCTCAGCCTCCCGAGTAGCTGGGACTACAGGTGCCTGCCAACACACCCGACTAGTTTTTTTGTATTTTTTAGTAGAGATGGGGTTTCACCGTGTTAGCCAGGATGGTCTCGATCTCCTGACCTCGTGATCCCCCCTCCTCGGCCTCCCAAAGTGCTGGGATTACAGGCTTGAGCCACCGCGCCCGGCCCCAACTTGACTTTAATTGACTCCTCAAGATACTGTTGCGTCTTTTCCTTCCTAGGTGTGAGTGTGCTTTGTCTTCACCGCTTTTCCTTATTCTTCAGGAGCCATATTTCTCTCTATCCCTTGGAAATCCCTTGGAAATGAGCTGAATGTAAAATACCAGGGCCTGTGTCCCAGACTAGGAGAATGGGCAAGTTGGTGGGAAAAAGCGGATGTGATTTTTATAGAAGTGACAGGAAAGTGCTCTGATACTGTCCTTGGACCCTTCACTGACCCTTTCATTGGAGGCTGAGTTCCTTTGCAGCATCTTTCCAGAATTTTGGTCAGAATTCAGTACAGTGTCATCCATTTCACCTCATGCTCTAGAAACCCAGGTCCACCTGCAATTTCCTCCGGAAAACCCACTTTTCCCCCAGGTAGGGAAATCCCAAGATTATCACTGATGTGGGATCCAGAGGACACGTCTCTTTCGAGTCTCTGCTACCCTGCAGATGCTGAGGAGCGTGGAGAAGATGCCTTGACCGAAAGTTAATGCTTTCAGGCAATAACTGAGACCTTGTTCTAGGATCTGGCATGATCCTCCGACGGCCGTTTAGTGGGTTTTCAAACAAGCTGTCTGGTTTCCCTTAGACATAGCTCTTGCTCATTTCCAAACTCAAACGTTTAACACAAAACAGAAAAGTATCTGCAAGCAACAGACAAGTTCTGGCCACTCTTTTGACTGGGGCCAAGAATCCTGGTGGATGTCACTTCTTAACGAGTTGGTCTTGTCTGGATATCTTTGGGAGTTGGGGAGGGAGGAGGCTGAAGTGGAGGGAAATTGCGTGGGTGGAGTGGTGTCAGGGTGGGGGCGGGAATGCCATTGTGGTTTATTGATAGCCCGCAGCATGACATTCTCGTTTCATCACATGATGAGTGTTTTCAAGGCAATGAGCCAAGACTAGCCATAAACCTGTCGAGAGAAACATCTCCGTAAAATACTCCCAGGCTCACAAAGCAGATGTCGGCAGGCAGAGGCAGCACGACTCACCTGCTTCACGCCTTTGAGGCGACCATAAAACATGTGATCTAGAGAAGGTGGAGGTGGGTGGGCTTCTAACAGTCAGCTGGTGACAGAGCCAGGCCTGGAACCCAGGTCCCTAAGTTCATGTTCTTTTTGCCACCCCAGAGTATAGATGCTTAGATGACTGTCATTCTGCTGCGATCTTTGTTATGTTACTTTTCCTTGAGGGTCTTCAGCTTCCCTCTCTAGAAGATGCTGTTTTGGAAAAGTTGACCCTTCCTCCGTAGGGATAGGGATGGAATCCCCAGGGCATGCAGTGCTGGCACTCAGCAGGTACAACGTGAATACCTGTACAGGGAATGGATCAATGTTCTATGAGTGTACAAGCATGTTAGCTCTGTGACTTTCTGTCTGCTCTCCACTTGTTTATACCTGATCTTGCATGCTCTGCCTGTTTTATAGGGTGAGTCTTTAAAGGGAGGAAACTGTCTCTAGCACATCCTATTAGCATGATGCCCATTGCAACAGAAAGAGATTTGACTTGTTCTATTAACAGTGATGACAGTGGTGGTGGTGGATATATGGAAACTTTAGGTGTCAAAATCTTTTCCACTTGAATGATGGTTCTTTTTTCCTCTTTCTCTTAAGCCTTGGGTGATTGTTTTGTATCATATTAATGTGCGGTTCTTTATACGTTATAGTTTTAGGTGTATGAGAAAGTGTGTAACCATGAGTGTGTATGCGGGTGTCCTATTCTTCAGTGTTGTGGACCTCTATTGTTTTTGGTTTCTCAACATCCACTTCTCCTTCTTCTTTTAACACTTTGGAATTCTTTAGGTACCATCTCTCTCCCACTCTCACAGCTGACCCCATCTCCTTCAGGGCTGACCCCATCTCCTTCAGGGCTGTGATTCAGCTCTGGCTGATTTGAGAATTAAACCTTCCTAGCCTCAAATCCAGAACTTTTGATCCAACTGTTGAGAATGAAGACTTTACCTTTCTGCTGGACTTCGAATGGCAAAGACATAAGCCTGTACTACCAACAGGTAAACTTCTTATCTCCATCACATGAGGAAACTTTGCCTGAGAATGGGGCCTACACAGAAGACAGCAGGGCTGAGGGACACAGACAGACATTGTTTGAGCACCTGGAGCCACCGGGCCTGAAGCCAAAACCTCTCCTGAGGTTTTGCTTCATGAGCCAATACATTCATACATTTACTTAAGCCATCTTGGGTTGGGTTTACTGTCACTTGCAAGAGAAGGAGTGACAAAATTCCTTGAACTGGTGATGGTCTTGAGAGTCGGAATTGGTGTTTTCCTCTTTCATCTGCACCCCCACTCATTGCCAAGTCCAAGTTGCGGTTTGTCGCCTCTCCAGCCTGGATGTTCTGCACAGCCTTGCACAAAGCTTCAGATGCAGATGACTCTGTGGGTATGGGGGATGCCAGGTGGCATTGGGTTACACTTGTCTCCTGACACCACCAACCGCTTCTCATAGATGTCACCAGGTTTTGTTGCTGTCCATACTTAAATCTGTTGTCTCAGGTTTCAAGAAAGTTTCAAATCAACCAGATGTTTGATTCCTTTATTTCAGGGAAAAATTCCCCCTATTATATATATATTATATAACGTAATCTTTCTCTGGTCTATTTGTTGAATTCCTTACTTCAGGAAAATCAATTATATACATTAGTCATATGTTCAATTGTCTTTCTCTTCTCCACATCGATTATATTCCAACTGATTTTCAAACATTGTATTTTTCTTCTGTATTTGCTAGAATTATCTTGAGCGTTTTCTGTGTTAGTACTTTGATTTTGGGCTAAAATTGTTCTTTTCCTGGCTGTGTCTTATTTATTTATTGTTCCATGATAGTATTATTTTTTTCTGCCTCAAAATTTGCCCTTAATTTGCAAACATCTCATTTCATTGTTTTATCATCTGGTCTTTAAACTATTTTATTTATTCATTTTTTTGAGATGGAGTCTCACTCTGTCACCCATGCTGGAGTACAGTGGCATGATCTTGGCTCACTGCAACCTCCGTCTCCCAGGTTCAAGCAATTTTCCAGCCTCAGTCTCCTGAGTAGCTGGGATTACTGCCACCACCTGCCACCACACCCAGCTAATTTTTGTATTTTTCGTAGAGACGGAGTTTCAACATACTGGTCAGACTGATCTCAAACTCCTGACCTCAGGTGATCCACCGGCCTTGGCCTCCCAATGTGCTGGGATTACAGGCATGAGCCACTGTGCCCAGCCTGGTCTTTAAACTATTTTTAAAATTTCGTTCCAGTTCTTAGTAAATGTTTCAATAGCGTGAAGCACAAGTGTTTTGGTTCTGTTCTGGGATTATGTTTCTTCCATGTTGAAGGTTGCGCTGAACTTTTCGTTCTTTCAGTGGTTGTCTTCATTGTGGTTTGCACACAACCACCACTTCTGTGTGTCCTGTCACACCTGATGTGAGTGGTTTGTCTAGACCTTCTAGTCGCTCTGACACCAGTAGGGGGTTTGGGCTTGGCTTCTCTCCCTTCCTTAGGTGACTTCCTTCTTTACCAAAGTCTGAGAGGACAAGAATTGTAGTTCATCTTCTTCTCTATACGAGGGTTTGATAGGTTAGAGGAGAAGTCAGCTAGGGCATGACCCACTCCTTTCTTTTAATGTCCTCTGTCAGAATTCACCCCGCAGTGGGGTGTGTAATTCTTCTGTCCTGGGGAAATCGTCCCAAATTCAGAGTAGATCCCAGGACCTTAACTTCCCAACAGAGAAAGTCAAATTATGTTGTTTATTCCCACTTTCCCCTCTCTCTCCTTAATAGCCCTATTTACTCCCACCCAGCCAGAAGTGGAGAAATACAGAGGCACCCACTTCAGCTCCCTCTCCTAAGTTCAAGAGTTCTGGTAAGATTTTTCCTATTTTGTCGACTCACTAGTTCTGTTTCAGAGGTGAGAGGATGGCAAAAATTATCTATTTCTCTCCTTGGGTTCTGCCTTTGGCAGTTTTTAGCTCGAGGTTGTATCTCTTTCCTTGTTTGAGTGTGATAGTACATTTTTTGTTGGATTTTAATGTTTTTGCTTATTTCCCCAGGTCTAAGTGAGGGAGACTCCCTCTAGGGGCACATGGCATCCTCAGAAGAGCAAAGGCTCTACAACCTGACAGGCCAGTCATGGGACCCCTGGTTCTTCTGAGAGTCACTTTATTCTCTAGTAATGAGAACAGTCATGATTACTCTGCAGATTAGAGATGCTGTATGTAAATGTTGGCACCTGAAATGTGTGCACGATGGGGGCTGCTATTGGGTAGGGTGGATGCTTGATCACACAGAGTGGGCAGCCCTCAGGGAAGCATTGTACAAGGTGGGAGTCATCATTTCTGGGCCCTGGGTTCCCAGGTGCACCTTTCTATGTTATTCATAAAGCTCTTTGGCCAGATGTGGAGCTTTGGGGATGGAATGCCATCCTTGCTCTCACACCAGCCTGGCCCTGTGATTTGCATGTTTTCTTTTAGGGGTTGTCTTGGGACTAGATGGTTTTATTGGACCCTCTCTCTGTTGACCAAATTTTCTTCTTTTTCTACAAATCCTTTTATGGGAGTCACTGATGGGCATAGGCAGAACTGTGAGCTAAGGTAGAGGGACAGTATCTTACTGTTTTTGGCATAGCTAGGTTACCTCCTGAAGGTAAGAAACCCACTGATGTTGCTACCCAATTCCTGTCCACCATGTTTTGTGATAGGCAGCAAGACTTACCAAGCAATGAGCTCTCCCTGACACCCATGGGCAGGACGAGGACTTGGAGTTTTCCCAATTCATCTGTGGGCTCTCCCTGAACACTCCTCCCAGGGAATGCGGAATGTTCATAGGAAGGCAGGAGCAAGGAGGACCCTCTGGCACAGCAAGTGGCCTCTACACGGTGTGAAGGTCAAAGGCATCCAAGAGGAGTATGTATGACCTTATTAAATATTAGATACAAGAAATCACATCTTTCAAAATCCTGAGGCAGCCTTTGTGTCAGGCCTGCTGCAGTCACTGCAGAAAAATACAAGATAAAAGCCTTGGGACCACAGAGCGGCATGCAGGAACGCAGTGCCTCTACAGGGACACATGCTTGTTTGTGTCCTGGAGACCTGCCGTGTCTCCCTGAGCATGGATTCCTCATCTGTAAGATGGGGATGGTGATAGTACCTACATCATAGTTTTGCTGTTAGAATTACTTGTGTGTAGAGTGACTAGTATATTGCCTGGGAAAAGGCAGGGACGTGGTAAATGGAATCTGTGAACATTATTTCCTTAGAGTTATGTCTATTTATCCATTAATAAGCAGAACTTCTGTGACATATGCACAGACACATAAACACACAAGCAAAGGAGCCAAGCAGTCACCCCCTTCAAGGTGCAATCATGGTGCCTACTAAGGGGAAGCTAGGGACTGTTCTTTCTTCTTCATTTTGTCTTCAGTACCTGGGCGTCAGCAGGAACTTGATATATTTTGTTGAAGTGGCTACAGTATGGTGCCTAGAGAGAAGTGTGGAACAGCATTGGCACAGAGTTGGTATCAGTAAATATTTGCTGAATGAATGTAAATGAATGAACAAATCATCTTTTTAAAATATCTTGAAAGAAAATGAGCTTAATCTGTAGTAAGCAAAATAGAAATGCCATAAAGGACAACTTCTCAACACTGAGCAATGACAGACTATAAAAGATGATTGAGAGAAACTGGGGGCTCTTTTTAAAGGAAAATAATAGAATAAGTCTTGGGGAACAAATAAATTAACTTTCCAACCTCATATAGTCCTTAGACTCTAAAACTTTGTTGAAGAGAATCTTTGATGTTAAAAAAAACTACATAAAGATGAGTGTTTTCAAAACCTTTTTCAATCACAAATTAGAAGAAGCAAATACTTTGAGAGTAGATTAAAACAAACCAACCAACAACTTAACCCACAATGTAACGACCTAATGAAAATCTCATGCTCCAGTTTTGGGCTGTTGTCGGAGGTCAGGGTCCTGTGTAACTTGACTTGTTCATATTAGTCAGAGTGAAGGCACAACCCTCACAGGTAGAGCCATGAATATGAAACTCAGAACAGGTGGGCGTGGTGGCTCACACCTGTAATCCCAGCACTCTGGGAGGGCAGATCACCTGAGGTCAGGAGTTCAAGACCAGCCCGGCCAACATGGTGAAAACCCGTGTCTACTAAAACTACAAAAATCAGCTGGGTGTGGTGGCGGGCACCTGTAATCCCTGCTACTCAGGAGGCTGAGGCAGGAGAATTTCTTGAACTGGGGGGACGGAGGTTGCAGTGAGCTGAGATCATGCCATTGCACTCCAGCCTGGGTGACAAGAGTAAGACTCCATCTCAAAAAAAAATGCACTCCAGCCTGGGTGACAAAAGCAAGACTCCACCATCTAAAAAAAAAAAAAAAAAAGAGAGAGAGAGAGAAAGAAAGAAAAAAGAAAAGAAAACCCAGAATAGTGTGTATTCTCTTACCTGTGAAATACAACCCCAGTGTCTTTGTCCCCATTAATGTTGAATCATATTGAATACTCAATTCTGGAAATCTTAGTATGGGCACAGAGTGAACTGGATTAGACACTACAATGGCTCACTTTGTATGAAAGAGACAATGTCTTTGGGTCTGTGGGTCTGTGTGTCATGGGGGAAAAGGAAGAGGTTAGAAAGAGCCCACATTTCTGACTAGGAATCTAGCACTTGATGACAATACTACACTGTCTCTGCTGGTCAGTGCCACCCAGTGTAGTGTTGAATTATTTTCAGAGAGTTTTGCACATGTTCTTTTCTGTCAAAAGCAGGAAACACATCTTATGCTCTTTAGAGCTCCCAAGTGCCCAGCTCAGTGCAAAAAAGAAGGGCTTCCTGATTGCCATGGATTAACAGATTTTCCATGATTAGGTGCGGGCACCAGCAAGACAGACCTAACATGGGACTGAGTATCAGATGCCTGAAAGCCCAGCATAAAAATCACCCATGTGGGCTTGGCATGGTGGCTCATGCCTGTAGTCTCAGCACTTTGGGAGGCTGAGGCGGGCAGATCACTTGAGGCCAGGAGTTCGAGATCAGACTGGCCAACATGGTGAAACCCCATCTCTACTAAAAACACAAAAATTAGCAGGGTGTGATGGCACGCTCCTGTAGTCCCAGTTACTTGGGAGGCTGAGGCTGAGGCAGGAGAATCGCTTGAACCTGGGAGACAGAGGCTGCAGTGAGCCGACATTGTGTCATTGCACTCCAGCCTAGGTAAATTGTGTCTCACAAAAAAAAAAAAAAAAAAAAAAAAAAAGAAAGAAAAGTAAAAAAGATCACTCATGTGAAGGAGCTGAGTTAGCTCCTAGAAATTTCTGGCATTTACGACTTTTTATTTTTGTCCTTGGTAGGGAGAAAAATTAGGGAGCCAAACCCATGTGGGTTGTCAACAGGGAACTAGGAGGAAAGCAGCAGTTAGAAGTGTCTGTGGAATTTGGGCAGACATATTTGTAGGGTTGGCATTTTGAAGACAGGACAGTAATACTGCTTGTGTGTGTGTGTGTGTGTGTGTGTGTGTGTGTGTGTGTGTAAGAATGTGTTTAAGGGCCTATGCTGGGAGCTTCTAGAAGGATTAGAAAATATAGGAAGAAAGAAAGCCTGGGCATACCATTTTTTGTAATAGATCATATTTTGAAAGAAAATGCATAAAACATTACTCACTTTGGGTATTTTTTTCTTTTTCAGCAGTGAGAGCATCTATCTGGTACCTGCCCAACCATGTCCCCAGGGCAAACGGGGCAGGTCAACATTGACAGAGGGGACAATCCAGGTCAAAATAACCATGTGTGCATCACCAATACCAGCAGCCCCCAACTTCATGACCCATAGACCATTAAATGCTTGCCCACCTATGGCACCATGTTGGTGCCATGGAGCTGCTAGCCAGACATTGTTTTCGTTGAGATGGTTTGAAAAATGGGGCACGGCCACTAAAACATGCAAAGGCAGATATAATTCCTGAAGCACACCATAATTTAGGTGCCATCCAGTAGCCCTAAAAGAAACAAGAATCCTTGGAAAGAGTGTACATGGCACAGGCATTTGTTTTTTGTTTGTTTAATTTGATAACTCCCTTTTGAGCATCCTTTCTTCTCAGTAGCCAAGGATACTAGGAATGGCAGTGCTGGAGGTGGCCGACTGACAGATCACTAGGTACTGGGGACCCGTGTGTATGTGTGAGCAGGTGCATGTGCGTGAAGGGAGGACACACAGTTACTGAGGAGAAATAGATCTAATAGATTTTGAAGAAAATTTGTTAATGCTGATTTAGCTGCTTACTTCTTAGGGTCCTGAAACTACAGAATCAAATTCCCTTATTCTTAGATTTTTCTGATCATCCCTGTATCCCTTTCTCAATGAAAAAATAGATGCAGGCTTGGGTTCAGGTCAGATTTTATTATTTCATAATTGATCTAGACAGAAGGAAGTTTTTAAACTAGGCTTCACATAATGACGCAGAATTTATGAAATGCCCTTTGGATCTATCACCAGATACTTTTAAGAGAGAATTAATCATAGACCCCAGAGAAAAGGGCTGCTGCAGGGGAAGCCTGGGGGAGGGGGATGTGTCTGAGCTTGGTGGAGGGAAAGGGAGAGAGAAGGTGCATGGAGGATGGAGGAGAGGGCTGCATTACCTCATCGTTGTAGTCCCGAATTGCTTCATAATCTCGGTTTGCTTTCCGGAGGGACTAGAGCTAGTCTCTCCCTCTTCCAATCTATCCTGAATACCATGGCCCTATTAGTCCTCCTAAATCACTGCTCACTTCTCATCACTCTTTTTCAAGCATCAGAGGTGGCTCCCTATTGCCTGCTAAATCAAATCCAACTTCTCTGCCTCACTTGCACTGATTTCCGGAGCTCAGCCCCTCCCAGCCTGTCCGGTCCGGCTTGATCTCCCACCACTCTCAGTGGCCACCTCTGTTCCAGCAGCCCTAACTCTCACAGTTTCCATGGACCAAGCCTTTCCTATCTTTGTGCCTGGGCTTGTGCTGTTCAGCCTGATGGACATATTGCACTGTTTCTTCTACTGAGTCTCCTTCTCTGACCCTTCACGCCTACCTCGAGTCTGTCTCAACTCCTCTTTTAATGTAGCCCTCCCTGACTAGTATAGCCCTCTCTATTGTCCCTCCTCTCTCAATCTGGTGATGTACTGGTAGAAATTTGACAACGGACTCTCCAGGGAGAGAAATGTATGCACTAATATGCATACATTGCTTATTCTAAATGTTACTGAAGTAAAGGATGTGTAGTACACAACTTACAAATAAGAATAAAAATATGCAATACTCTTTATTGTAAGTGCTATGTTGCTAGATGATTTTCACTGAATGCTTACGTCAATGTTTGTCAAACTCTTGTATCTGTAGCCAATCTATGATTGCAATGGACAAACAAGTATTATTCTGGGATGAATGTTGGTTGATATTTTAATGAATAAAATGAAAATAAAACAACAAAGATATATGGGACAATTTCACTGGTTTATCAATGACAAGAGAGGCTTCTTGGTTGAATAGGATAATAGTTTTTAAATACAGGGTTTGTGTGTGTGTGTGTGTGTGTGTGTTATTCATGATGTAATGATTACAGACATTCTAAATTTAGTCTGCATTAATATTTCCTGTATCATAAAGTCTAGACGATCAACAAAACAATAAATCAAGCCCTGATTTGTAGGGTTTGCCAATTTCTGTGGTATAAATAGTCCCACCATGGCCGATTCCAACCTCCCAACATGAAGTTACTAAATGTGGAGATGGAGGAGACGTGCAGGGGCACGTGCGCACATGGCATTTCCACCACACAGGTACGACAGGCATAAATAGCTCCTCCAAGTGCATAGATGATAGAAAATGTTGTAACATCATTAGTGAGCAATGAATTTTGACGATCTCTAACTTCTGTTTTAAATAGACTTTATTTGTTAATTTGCATACTGTAATTTTTCCTATCAGCTGACAAAATTTCTGAAAATGTAAAAATCAATTCTCAGAAGCCAGTGCAGGTTGTCAGTGCAAGTGGATGCTGCCACACCACTGTCTTGACTCAGCAAACTGTGAAGGGCCAGGCATCACGTGGGGCCCTGGAGATGACTGGGTAACTTCCTCCTTGCCTTTAAGGGGCACATGACCCAGTGGGGATGACAGATACGTTACAGATAGTGATGATGTGTTCGTACTTTCATGGAGGCATGAATTAGAACATGGAGGATTCTAGAAGCCCAGGGAGAGGGGGCCATTAACTCATGATGGTAATCAGGAGAACTGCACAGATCAGAAGATTTTAACTCGAATCCAGAAAGATGACGAGGAATGGGTCACAGGGAGTAAGGATAGACATGCCAAGCAATTGGAAGTACAAAGATGTGTATTCTTGGGACATCAGGTTATTTAGTGTGGCTGCAGAGGGGATCTGTGGCAGGGATGGCCAGAGATGGGAATATGAGGGAAGGCTCAAGCAGATGGCAAAGGATTTGTAATCATTACCATGCATTTCACTGCTGAACTGCTCCCTGATTTTCGTGGGTGTATATTTTTTAAATATTTACTTTTTCATGAAGCTAAATCTTAATTTTTATGCATGTAACACTGACTCATTTATCTGCAGTGCAGGCTCTGGAGAGAGCCAGAGAAAGAAGAGCGTCTTCACCTTCGAGAACTTTTTCGATTTTTACTTTTATTTATTTATTTTAGAAACAGGGTCTCACTGTGTTGCTGGGGCTGGAGTGCATTGGCGTGATCATAGCTCACTGCAGTCTCAAGCTCCTGGCCTCAAGTGATCCTCCTGCCTCAGCCTCCCAACTAGCTAGGACTATAGGTGTGCACCACCATGCCTGGCTAATTTTTATTTTTATAAAGATGGGGTCTCATTATGTTGCCTAGGCAGTTTCAAGCTCCTGACCTCAAGTGATCTTCCTGCCTCAGCCTCCCAAAGCACTGGGATTACACACGAACCACCACACCCGGCCAACTTTTTGCATTCCTAGCACTGGGTTTGGCATCCAAGACAGCATGTGAGACCTTTGTGGGATTTATTTTTTCTTCTTCTCAAATACTTAAACTCCTTTGTTCTCTTTGATTTCAGACAATGGGATACAAGGCCTTCATGCCTCATTATTCAGGCCCCAAAGTGATGAAGGCTTGAAAGAATCTTAAAGATCAGGTCAGATATTTTGTATTTTACAGAGTCACAAATTGACCAGTGCTGGGGGCTGTGTTAAAAAAAAATCTAGTTATTCTGACTTTCTGTTCAGGTATCTGCCAGTGATTCCACCTTAACTCCTATGTCTTAGCCACAAGTCACTCACTGCCTTGGGGAGCCTGTAGTCCTCTGAGGCATGGTGAGGCGGGAAATGGTGGAAACGTACAAGGGTGTTACATGAATTGTGTTGGTTGGCCTAAAACACTGAGTGGGCTTGAGTTGGGAGCACACAACATGCCTGAAAAACAGTTAAAATCTTGTCAGAAACATTTTGGAATCCAAAACTTTTGAACCCAGCATTGTAAAAGAAAGATCTTAAGACGTTGTTTGTTTTTGTGTGTGTTCAGTATATTCAATTAATATTGAATATTGGAAAGCAGCTTGGTTTCCAAACATATGGAAGAAATTTTTCATCAAAAGGAGGACTTTTTACTGGGTTTCAGATTTCTACTTGTTGCCTGTCACTTGATACAAAATATCTGATTTTCTAGATTCTTTGAAATCAAGCGGAAAAGTAGATAAAACTGCTTTCTCCCCCTGGATGGGATGCATGTATGTTTGTGGAGGCTTACAGAGGACACAGCCCCATCGGTGACATTGTGCCAAGTCAGTATCGCCTGGGGAGATGAGGCTGGACCGATAGCAGTAAGCATGCTCACTTTCCCAGGAAGAAGGGCTGGGGCATCCCCAGGGAAGAGGATTCTGGTCTCCATGGTAAACTGTGGAGGGAATCCACAAAGAAGAAAGCTGTGGGAACACTTGAGAAAGCCCACCTGAAGCTATGTGGCTACCTGGATCAGAATTACCTGTAGTGAACAAGTTGTAAGGAATGCTTTTATTCACTCTAGGGAAATACTGCTTTAGTATCAGTTTAGCAATAGAAAACCTAGGTCAGCCAGGCCTTCCCACTTCTCTTCACAACTCTCAGGTAATCCAGTTTGGTTTCCCAACAAACCTCCCAGCATCAGCCTCCTCATGCTCAAAAGGAGAAAGACTGGAAGGGAAACTGAGTGGTCTGGAGTCCGGCCCTGACGCAGCCTTGGGAAGAGACATTGCTGTGGCCCCCATGCACGACTGGGACTTCATGATTGAGACCAGCCTAACCCTGGGTTTGCTGTCCTTGCACCCCATCACTTCCATTGTAGCTGTTATTATGTTGCTTTGCAACGTCCTGATTATTGCTGGTTTGCTCCACTGGACAATAAGTACCTTAATATTACTCACTGCTTCCAATGCCAAACTCAATTAATTGGATGAATGAATTTTCTAAAATTGTACATGGCATACATGTATAATTTTTGAAAATTATACTTTAAAAATTATACATGGGATACATGCACATGGCATACAGGTGCAGGTTTGTTACATAGGTATACACGTGCCATGGTGGTTTGGTGCACCCATCAACCTGTCATCTACATTAGGTATTTCTCCTAATGCTATCCCTCCCCTAATCCCCCAGCCCCCTACAGGCCCTGGCGTGTGATGTTCTCCTCCTTGTGTCCATGTGTTCTCATTGTTCAACTCTCACTTATGAGTGAGAACATGTGGTGTTTGGTTTTCTGTTCCCGTGTTAGTTAGCTGAGAATGATGGTTTTCAGCTTCATCCATGTTGCTGCAAAGGACAGGAATTCATCCTTTTTATGATTGTATAGTATTCCATGGTGTATATGTGCCACTTTTTTTTTTTTTTAATTTTTAAGAATACGTTAGGCAACACCAGGCGTATCATTATTCTCTCTAGGACTTATTTGTCCATATTTAAGATGTAGTAATTGGTATAAAGCCTCTTCCAACGGTCATATGCTAGGGTTCTAAAAGTGGGACGGCAGGGGATGAGGCTAGGGATAAAAAAACTACACATTAGGTACAGTGTGCACTACTCAAGTAACAGGTGCAGTAAAAGCTCAACATTCACAACTATATAATTCATTCATGTACCAAAGCTACTTGACCCCCAAAACTATTGAAATAAAGATTTAAAAATAAACTCCTTGTGCTCTCCCTATTTATTCCTTCCACCTTCCTTTCAAACCCCTGGAAACCACTGATATTCTTTCTGTCTCCATAGTTTTGCCTTTCTAGAATGTCATATAGTAGGAATCTTACAATATGTAGTTTTTCATATTGAATTCTTTCACTTTGCAATATGCATTTAAAGGTTCTTCCATGTCCTTTTATGGCTTGATAGCTCGTTTTATTGCTGGATAATATTCATTGTCTATATGCACCACGGTTAATTTATTCATTAATCTGTTAGAGGATATCTTGGTGTCTTCCAAGTTTTGGCAATTGTAATAAAACTGCTGTAAACACTCTTGCAGGTTTTTACATGAATGTAAGTTCTTAGTTCTTTTGAATAAATGCCAGGATTGTCATTGCTGGATCATATAGTAAGAATATGTTTAGTTTCGTAAGAAACTGCCAAACTGTCTTCCAAAGTGTTTGCACCATTTTGCATTCCCACCAGCAATGAATGAGAGTTTCTGTTGCTCCACATCTTTGCAAGCATTTGGTGTTATCAGTGGAAAAACATTTTTTTTTTTTTTATTAAGTAAGATGTCTCATTGACTTTTACAACTTCATACGTCTGAACTGTGCTCACTCCCTCCCTCTCCAAACTTCTTATGTTCCTTACCTTGAGGAACATTACCTTACCTTACCGTCGTCCCTCGGGGCACTTAAGAGTATTCTATGTCCTCCTTTCTCCATCACCACTCAAATAAACCAGTCACTAAGCTCCGTTGATCCTTGCACCTGTATTTCTTTGAGGTTTGTTCCTCTTCTCCATCCTTTGTGCCTCTTTCCATGAAACAATCTCCTTCACTCTTCTCCCTTCCTCTGGCTTGCCCTGCTCCACACTACAGGCAGCTATATCTTCCAAAATTCTCTGTTACTTCATTATTTAAACAACAACAATACAACAAAAATCTTTGACCTTCTCCCACTGCCTTTAGATTAAAGCTGCAACTCCCCTGGGTGGCCTGCAAGGTCTCCATGAACTTTGCTCTCCAACCACCCTTAGCCTCATTAGCTGCTTTTCTGTTCCCCACCCCAACACCCTGCATGCAACAGAAAGCTGTGAAGAAAGAGCTAACTGTGCCATTGATAGGACCTCATCACTTCAGAGCATGCATGACCTCTCAACCACCACCGGCTCACTCAACCACAAAGACTGGAAAACAACAGGAGAAACAGGTAAGAGGGTAACTGTACTGGGTAGACCCTAGCCATGTCTATTTTCTCCCTCTAACCATTTTGAATAGGTTCTGAGGGAGAAGCAGCCAAGGTCATTGCTAACCACTACTCTTGTACTGATGGGGGAGGGGAAATTGTAAAATGTGAGATGTGCAATTAGTTAGATGAGTGCAGAAAGACCATAAAAATTACTCATTGTCATAGGAAGGATTTATTCTGGCTCATGAAAATTAGCCTGCTTAGAGAACAGGTTTGCAAGGAATTGCATCAATTCTGCTGGGTTCTCCATGAGAGTTAAGCTTGGCCCTCTGTGTGAGCTCTTGCAGGTGCTGTTGCGGAGGGATGGGCCAGAAGGGAGGAACAGGTAGTAGCATTTAGGTGGGAGTAGCCATCCATGTTCTCTCCTGGCTCATCAGTAAAATTTCTCATGTTTGGCGAGTTATTTTTCCATTTCTTTTACAGATATCCCTTTTGATAATCTTGGAAATGTGCCCCGGCTCCCACTGAGGTTACCTGGGAAAAGTGCTCAGAATGTGATAGTCACTTGGCTGTGGTCACTCAGACTGTCAGAACAAGCCCCAAACTCTGGCCTCTCCCACAAGCTTGGTTGGTTATTTCTTACAAAACTCCTCCCAGCTCTTTGAACTACCCTAGGAAGGATCCTTAGCCACTTATTTTGTATGCTTCCTTGTTACATGTTTTTTCCAGCTGTTTGGAAGTAGTGGTACTGTCTTATTTTGTCAGCAAGCCTGCACATGGATGGGTTTAATTATTTTAACTGCATTGCTCTGCATCTGGCTTTGAGTTAAGCCACTTCTCAATTTTAGCCTAGGCCTACCAGCCTAGTATGCAGCTGACTTGATACTGAACTCCAAAGGCTCCAGGCTGTGAATGAAGAATGAAACAGGTAATGGCAGAACCTCTGCTTTGGTTCTGGCCTCCCATCAAATGGAATGATATAAAAGAGAGTGAAAATGGGGGCCCCCAGTGGATGCAGCACTTGCCTGACCTTCATTTCTGGCAAGTTCCTGGCTTCCCTTCCCCACCTTGACATTTCTCCTTGCAATACTCTCTGTGCAGTGAGATCTCCCACACTAGGGGATGCTCCCTGTAGGTACAGTAGGGTGGCTCAAAACAGCTGGGAAGCAATCGTCAGCCAAATCTGCCCTCCTTACAGCTGAAGAAACCCAGGGCCACAGTGATAAAGTCACACGTCTCCCAGTATGACAATGGCAGGGCTGGGACCAGGATCCAGGCCTCCTGATTTCTGGTCTGTGTTGGAAGCAGTCGGGGCACATTGACAATCAGTTCTTATATTATCTAGAGGACGTGAAATTGATCAGTGATGCTGCAAAGGCCCTGATTAGACCATACAGTAGGTCTGGGGAGAGGCAGCGATTCCGAGTCCCTGGAATCTGGATTCATTCATTTGTCCATTTACTCTTCATTTATTCATTCATTCTAGAACTCTTGAACTGCTGAGAGGTAGTCTTTTACTTTTGTTTGTATATCCTGCAGTGATGCTTAAAGTTCAGTTCTTTGCACCATCAGCAGATATAAAATCACATGTAAGTAGCATCATAGTATGGCTGAAAGTCACCAGAGTAGGAGACAGATAGCCCTGGGTTCTAGGCCTGGCTCCACACAGCATGTCTGCATCATCTTAAGCAAGTTATTTATTGTCCATGTGTCTATGCATTTAAAAATGGGGAGTGGACCCCTCACTGAAGCCCTTCCCGTGGATCTATGTTGTTGATATTGATGCTGAATTATTTCACATTCATTGGGCATCTACTGGCAGACAATGGTCAGAAAGAAATATTTCTCATTTGTGTGAAATTCACCTCGAATTTGTTAACTCATGAGTTCATTGCTACAAGCCTTGGACACCCGGATGTCAGGGATGGATGTAGGAGTTCTCATGCTACTCCAGACTGAAACAGACACAGGCTGAGCACCTCCTGGGGGAGAGGACCACATTGGCCCTGGGAACTCCCAATCACCTTGAGAAGGAACCCTGAAAAGGCAAGCCTCCCTCCAGGGTTCTAAGGGCACTTCTCTTCTTTCGTTCTTCCGTATACCAGCTATTTCGCCTTGGGCCTATGCTTAAATTCTCTGCATTTTAGGCTCCTCATCTATAAAATAGGTAAAATAAAATAAAATAAAATAATGCCTACTTCATAAGGTTGCTGTGAAGATTTTTTTTTTTTTTTTTTTTTTACAGAAATTAGTACCAGGGCAAAGTAGCCATTCCACTGAGGGAAAGGTCTGACTCTGCAAGTTCCCACACAGGTCAGGGAACCAAAAAAATGCACCGCTGCCTCTTGGAGCGTATTCCCTTCCAGGTGCTTCACTTTTTCATTGACATTGAATATGAGGCTGCACCACAAAAGAAAGATTTGAGACCTGTGAGAGGAACTGAACGCGTTTTCCCTTAGCGGTAATGGGTTGAGATGACACGGTTTTGTTGCCTCGTGACTAGATGGAGGTAATTTTCCTGGTGTAATCCACACGTTTGAACACAGAGCAGGGATTAGCCACAGGTGAGGGTCCCAGAAGGAGAGGCTTACAGCACAGTCTCCCTCATCTTTCCCACAGCAACCTCCAGCTTTGGCCTGCCCTGTCCCCAGCAGGACCTCAGATCCTCTGATCTGGGGCTACCAGAATCTTGCCACTTGTTTGGTTTTCCAGAACCTTCTGAAAATGCTAGGCCTGCTGAGAAATGGGGACCAGATGGGGAGGGGTGTGGTTGGCCACACTGGGTTGGGAGGAAAGGGATGATGGAGGTGATCGGGCCACAGTGTTAGGCTGGGATCAAAGTCTCCGGGTTACTTTCTCTGTTCTAGTGCAGACTTGGTGAATTTTATAGTGTACATCTTTATGGCCATTACATGTAGTTAAAGAAAACTTACTTGTGCAATGGAAAGAAGAATATTGACCATGATGCTTCTTCAAGATTTCAGTGAGCAACCAAAACAAAACAAGACAACAACAAAACACAAACCCATGACTTTAAACATTTTTTTATTCTGAAATGATTTTAGGTTTACAAAAGAGTTGCAAAGATAGTACAGAGTTCTAGCATATTCTTTACCTACCTTCTTCTAATACTAACATCTTATATAGCCACGGTACATTTATCAAAACTCACCTTGGGAGAATATTATTAACCAAATGACAGATTTTATTTGGATGTCTCTAGCAGTCTCTGAGATTTTTAACCCTGCCTCTTAATCTCAGTGGTCACCTTCCAACTCGAGTCCTCCCTCACTGCACTTGCCTTGTAATCCCAAGAGGACCTCAGTACTTCCATTCCTTCTCTTTCCTGACTGCACACACTGGAAATTCAACCCTAAGTCAGTGCCCTAGACTCCTCCTCTGATCTTGCTTCACCATCCTGGAGCAATCTCAAAACTGAACATGGGTACCATCCAATAGGACCTTCAGGTCCAGCCAGCCCCTCAGCCTGATGTGCTCTTCAAAGTCTCTACCTGTGCTAGATGAACTTCTTCTGCCATTCTCCTCAGCGATGCTGAAGAGCTCTCTGTCCCCCCCAAGCACCCTACTCACTCCTCACCCCTCAACTTTAAAGATACAGATTTTCATAGAGAAAAACGTAAGATCATCACGTTAGGTGAGATTGTCTTTATCCGTTTAACCTTTATCTAAAATCTCTTCACAACCATAGCCATCTTAACCTCCGTTCTTGCAGTACTTAATGATGAGGTCTCCATCTTTTCATTCACAATGCCTGTGGCTCCCCATGCCAGTAACTCTTTCCCTCCAGCCTCCTTAACAAACCTGACTGTATCAGTCCCCCTCTTTGTGTTCCATACAGGTTGAGCATCCCTAATCTGCAAGTCCAAAATCAAAAATGCTGCAGAATCGAAAACATTTTGAGTGCTGACATGTGCCACAAGTGGAAAATTCCACACATAAGAACTTAATACAAACCTTATTTCCTGAACAGAATTATTTAAACTATTGTATAAAATTACCTTCAGGTTTTGTGCATAAGGTGTATGTGTAACATAAATAAATTTCATGTTTAGACTTGGTCTAAGCTCTAACTGGTATATCTCCAAGATATCTCATTATGTATTTGCAAATATTCCAAAACCTGAGAAAAAATATGAAATCTGAAACACTTCTGGTCCCATAGAATGGGAATACTATGAATATAGAATGAGAGATACTCAGGCTGTAACTAAACTCCTTCTCTAATTATAGATTCCCCTTAGTCAAGTCTGAAACTTGCTTAATTCTTTCCAATTCCAAAAACAAAAATAAAACATGACTTCTTTTTACCTTTCGTACCCCTTTATCTACAGATCGTTCTCCTCTTCTCTCACAAGCTTCTTGAAATATCAGTGTACATTTTCCCATTTTAATTTCACATTAGCCCAAATTTAAGAGGTTTTCCCCCAGACTTTTATTTGCGGTTTTCTCTTTGTTATGTTTTAGAGATAGGAAAGAATATGGAAGAGTAAAGAAAAAGGACTTTTAATCTACCTGCTCCTGTAAAAAAAAAAAAAGTATGATACCTGATTTAAAGTATCCTTAAGTTCTAGTCAAATGTTTTGAAAATCAAAGTTTGTAAAATAGACACAATCCTTTCTTTCCTTCCTTTTTTTTTTTTTTTTTTTTTGAGATGAGTCACCGGCTCACCTTAGCCCAGGCTGGAGTGCAGTGGCGCGATCTCGGCTCACTGCAAGCTCCGCCTCCCGGGTTCACGCCATTCTCCTGCCTCGGCCTCCTGAGTAGCTGGGAGGTGCCCGCCACCACAGGTGCCTGCCACCACACCCAGCTAATTTTTTTGTATTTTTTAATAGAGACGGAGTTTCACCATAGTAGCCAGGATGGTCTCGAGCTCCCGGCCTTGTGATCTGCCCGCCTCAGCCCCCCAAAGTGCTGGGATTACAGGCGTGAGCCACCGTGCCTGGCCGACACAATTCTTTCAAACTCTACTGTCTGTATCAATATCAGAGTGTAATGTCAGAGTGTATCGGTTTCCTAGGGCTGCCCTAACAAATCACCACAAACTTGGTGGTCTAAAACAACTGAAATGTATTATTTCACAGCCCTGCTGTGCAGAAGTCCAAAATCAAGGTGTCTGCAGGGCGGCATTCATACTGGGTACTCGAAGGTCAAATCTATTCCTTGCCTTTTCCAAATTCTGCCTGCTGTGAGCATGCATCGTGGTGGCATCACTTCAATTTCTTGCTTCTACCTTCACAGGTCATTCCCTTCCATGTCTTCTCCTATTCTGCCTTTTTTTTTTTTTTTTTTTTTTTTTGAGATGGAGTCTGACTCTGTCACCCAGAGAAATCAATGCCTGGCTTCAAAGTTTCAAAGGACAAGCTGACTCTGTTGTTAGGAGCTAAGGCAGCTGGTGACTTTAAGTTGAAGCCAATCATTTGTCATTCTGAAAATTTTAAGGCCCTTAAGAACCATGTTAAATCTACCCTGCCTGTGCTCTCCAAATAGAACAGTAAAGCCTGGATGACAGCACATCTGATTACAGCAAGGTTTACTGAATATTTTAGGCTCACTATTGAGACCTACTGCTTAGAAAAAAAGATTCAAAATATTACTGCTCAGTGACAGTGCACCTAGTCACCCAAGAGCTCTGATGGAGACTTACAAGAGAGTAACATTGTTTTTATGCCTATTATCACAACATCCATTCTGAAGCCCATAGATCAAGAAGTAATTTTGATTACAAGTCTTATTATTTAAGAAATACATTTCAAAGGACTGTAGCTATGGCTGTATTGTGGCTATAGCTGCCACAGATAGTGATTTCTCTGATGGATTTGAGCAAAGTAAATAGAAAGCCTTCCAGAAATAATTCACTATTCTAGACACCATTCAGAACATCTGTGATTCACAAGAGGAGGTGAAAATATCAACATTAACAGGAGTTTGGAAGAAGTTGGTTCCAGCCCTCCTGGGTGACTTTGAGGAATTCAAAACTTCAGTGAAGGAAGTAACTGCAGATGTGGTGGAAATGGTAAGAGAACTAGAGTTAGAAGTGGAGCCTGGCTGGACACGGTGGCTCACACCTGCAATCTCAATGCTTTGGGAGGCTGAGGTGGGAGGATTTTTGAGGCCCAGAGTTTGAAACCAGTCTAGGCAACATAGCAAAACCCTGTGTCTACAAAATAATATAAAATAAAAATTAGCCAAGCATGTTGCTGTGCACCTGTAGTCCCAGTTACTTGGGAGGCTGAGGCAGAAGGATTATTTGAGTTCAGGAGTTTATGACTGCAGTGAGCTATGATCCCACCACAGTGACACTGCTCCATCCTGGGTGATGAAGCGAGACCCTGTTTCTTTAAAAAAAAAAAAAAAAAAAAAAAAGCGGGGGGATGGGGTCTGAAGATGTGACTGAATTGCTGCAATCTCATGATAAAACCTGAACAGAGGAGGAGTTGCTTCCTCTGGATGAGCAAAGAAAGTGCTTTCTTGACATGGACTCTGCTCCTGGTGAAGATGCTAGGAATGTTGCAATAACAACAAATAACTTAGAATATTACATAAAATTAGTTGATAAGGCAATGCCAGAATTTGAGAGGATTAAGTCCAATTTTGAAGGAAGTTCTGCTGTGGGAGAAATGTTATCAAACAGTATTGCATGCTGCAAAGAAACCTTTTGTGAAAGGGAGAGTCCATCAATGAGGCAGCCTTCATTGTTGTGTTATTTTAAGAAGTTGCCACAACCACCTCAGCCTTTAGCAGCCAGCTCAGCCTTTAGCAACCACCACACCGATCAATCAGCAGCTGTCAACATCAAGGCAAGACCCTCCACCAGCAAAAAGACTATGGCTCACTGAAGGCTCAGATGATCATTAGCATTTTTTAGCAATGAAGTATTTTTAAGTTAAGGTATATTCATCATTTTGTAGACACATGCTATTACACACCTAATAGACCACAATATAGTGTAAAATAACTTTTATATGCACTAGGAAATCTAAAAATCATGTGACTCACTTTATCATGATACTCCCTTTATTGTAGTGGTCAGGAACCAAACTGGACATATCTCCAAGGTATGCCTGTATAAGCATTAAATGTGAATTGTTTTTCAAACATTATTTGAATTCAAAGGATTAAGAGCTCAAATTGAGAGAAGAAGCTGTGTATTTAGAAGTACTCCGTATGCCAAGATTCTAAGCTGTGCTGTATTGATTTCCTATATTGGCAAACTTTTCCTGTTGATTATGGATATTTGCTATCGTATGGCTCCTCGGTATCCATTTCCTCTACTTTCTCCCATTTGGTAACAGCACTGGGAATTTCTTCTCTTAGTCACTAAGTTTTTGTGATCCTGCAACATATATGAAGCAGGCCTTCCTTAGCCAAAGTGATTGGTTCAGGGATGAACACATGACCCAATCTCAGCGAATGAGATTTTTGCCAGGATTTCTGAGACAGGCAGGGAAACTTCTCCTCCAGATTTGAACCTGAGAAGATCTGAGGTTGAAATCAACACAATAAGGAGTAGAACAAAGCCTGCAAACATCATTTGAGCCTTTATGATAAGTCACTTTTGAAGCACACACTTTTGTTACATAAGCCCACAAATTCCCTTTTGTTGCTTAAGCAAATTGACATTGGATTTTCTGTTACTTGCAATCAAAAGAGTCCTACTTGATACACCAGTCTTTCCAAATGCAACAAATGTATACTAAACACTTCAGGTATTTTAAGAATAATTTTGTACAATTAAGTGGTTTTTGGTATATACACAGTGTTGTGCACTAATTCTGGTACATTTTCGTCATCACAAAATGAATCCCTATACTCAATAACATTCACTCCCCACTCTGCTCTGCCCCCCAGATCCTGATGACCAGTAATCCACTTTCTGTCTCCACGGACTTGCCTATCCTAGACAATTCATATAAATAGAATCAACCAATGTGTGGCCTTTTTTGTCTGACTTCTTTCACCTAGCATAATACCTTCAAGTTTCCTCTATGTATCAAGTACCAGTACTTTATTCCCGTTATTGCTGAAAAATATTTTATTGTGTGGAGAGAGTACATTTTGTTTATCCATTCTTCAGTTGGTGGACACTGAAGTTATGTCCACTTTTCAGCTATTATGAATAATGCTGTTATGAATATTTGTGTACAAGTTTTTGTGTGGACGTATGTTTTCATTTCTGTTCGGTATATATGTAGAAGAGGAATTTCTAAATCATATGGTAATGCTATGTATAACCTTTGAAAGAACGGCCAAACACATTTTAAAACTGGCTGTACCATTTTACAATCATGCCAGAAATATATGAAGCTTCTAATTTTTCTACATCCTCACCAAATGTTGGTTATTGTATCTCTTTTTGATTAAAGTCATCCTGGAGCATGTGAACTGATGTCTCATCACGGCTGTGACTTGCATTTCCTGAATGAATAAGGATGTTGAATATCTTTACATGTTCATTTTGATCACTTTGTATATCTTTTGGAGAAATGACTATTTAAATCGTTTGCCCATTAAAAAACACGGTTATTTATCATTTTGTTTTTGATTTGCAAGAGTTATTCATACATTCTGAATACAAGTCTATTAGCAGACGTATAATTGGCAAGTATTTTCTCTCGATCTGCGAGCTGCCCTTTCACTTTTTTGGTGGTGTCCCTTGAAGTACAAAAGTTTTTAATTTTGATGAAGACCAATTTACCTATTTTTTTTTTCTTTTTCGCTTGTGCTTTTGGTGTCATATCTAAGAAACCATTCAAGGCCCAATCCCGGGTCATAAAGATGTACTCATTTGTTTTCTTCCAAGATTCCAAGAGTTTTAATGTCTTAGTTCTTACATTTATAATTATGGTCTGCTTTGAATATGGTACAAGCAAGGGGTTCAAGTTCATTATTTTGCATGTTGATATCTAGTTATTCCAGCATCATTTTTTGAAAAGACTATTATTTCCCCATTGAATTGTCTTGGCACTTTTATTGAAGATTAATTGATCATAGATATACAGGTTTATTTCTGGGCTCTCAATTCTATTCCATTGATGCTGATACTATACCGTCTTGATCATTGTTGCTTTGAGGGAAGTATTAAAACTAGGTCATGCAAGTCCACCAACTTTGTTCTTTTAAAATTATTTCAGCTATTCAAGTTTCCTTACATTTTTATAGGAATTTTAGAATCAGCTTGTCAATTTCTGCAAAAAAAAAACACCAAAAAACAAAAAACAAAAGGCAGATGGCATTTTGATTTGATAGAGTTGAATCTATAGGTCAAGTTGGGGAATACTGCTATTTTAAGAACGTTAAATTTTCTGATCCATGAATATGGGTCATGTCCTTCCATTTATTTGGGTTTTTGAAAATTTATTTCAACAGTGTTTTATATTTTTCATTGAACAAGTCTTGCTCATGTTTTGTTAAATGCATTTCTTATTATTTTATCCTTTTTGATGCTATTATAAATAGAATTGTTTTCTTAATTTTATTTGTGATTGTTCATTGCTAATGGGTAGAAATCCAATTGATTTTTGTATACTGATCTTGTATTCTGAAACCTTGCTGAACTCAGTAGTTATCAGTTTCTTATTATCATAGTTATCATATCAGTAGATATCATATCATACCATATCAGTCTTGTTATAGTTATCATATCAGTAGTTATCATAGTTTCCTTAAGCTTTTTCAATATTCAAGATCATGTGATCTGAAATAGAGATAATTTTACTTTTTCCAATATGAATGTATTATATTTATTTTTCTTGCCTAACTTCTCTGACTAGACCCTCTGCTACAATGTTGAATGTAAATGGTGATAATGGGAATCTTCTTTTGGTATCTGATCTCAGGGAAAATATTTCATGTTTTACCATTAAATATAATGGTAGCTCTGGAATTTTGTATACGCTTTTTATTTGATTAAGGAAGTTTCCTTTTAGTCTTAACTTGTTATATGTTTTATCATGAAAGTGTTGAATTTTGTATAATGATTTTTATTAGTCTTTTGATGTAATCATGTGTTTTTTGTCCTTCGACCTGTTAATAGGATTTATTATACTGATTGATTTTCATATATTAAATCAACCTTGCATTCCCGGGATAAATCCTATTTAGTTATGATGCATAATCCTTGTAATACATTATGTGTTCTTTTTTTCTTAGCATTTTATTGAGGATTCTTTTTATTTATATTTATAAAGAAAATTGATCTTTACTTTCTTTTGTGATATCTTTGTCTGGATTTGGTATCAGGACAATATTAGCTGTGCATCATGAGTTAGGAAGCATTTCCTCATTCTCTCCACTTTTATTTTTATTTTTTTGAGTGTGTGAAGGGTTGATGTTAATTTATCTTTATGTGTTCGATAGAATTCACCAGTAAAGCCGTTAAGTCTGGGTTTTTTATGGGAAGTCTCAAAATAATTAATTCTAGCTCTTTCCTTGTTATAGGTCTATTTAGGTTTTCTGTTTTCTTTTTTTTTTTTTTTTTTTTTTTTTTTTTTGAGACAGAGTCTCGCTCTGTCGCCCAGGCTGGAGTGCAGTGGCGCGATCTCGGCTCACTGCAAGCTCCGCCTCCCGGGTTCACGCCATTCTCCTGCCTCAGCCTCCCGAGTAGCTGGGACTACAGGCGCCCACAACCGCGCCCGGCTAATTTTTTGTATTTTTAGTAGAGACGGGGTTTCACCGTGGTCTCGATCTCCTGACCTTGTGATCCGCCCGCCTCGGCCTCCCAAAGTGCTGGGATTACAGGCGTGAGCCACCGCGCCCGGCTTTCTGTTTTCTTTTGAGTCAGTTTCAGTAGTTTGTGTTTTTCTAGAAATGTCCATTTTTTTCTAGGTTATCTTATTTTTTGGCATACTACTGATAGTAGTATAATACTATTTATTTCTGTTAGTTTGGAAGTGACTCTTTATCTTTATCTTTCATTACTGATTTTTGTAATTGAGTGATCTCTTTACCCTGCCCCCTCTCTTCCTTCTTTCCCTTTCTCTTTTCTTTCTTTCTTTCTTTCTTTCTTTCTTTCTTTCTTTCTTTCTTTCTTTCTTTCTTTCTTTCTTTCTTTCCTTCCTTTTTTCCTTCCTTCCTTCTTTCTTTCTTTTCTTCCTTCTTCCCTTCCTCCCTCCCTTCCTTCCTTTTTATTTATTTCTTCTTTCTTTCCTTCCTTCCTTCCTCTTTCTTTCTTTCCTTTTTCTCTTTTCTTCTTTCTCTCTCCTCCCTTCCTTCCTTCCTTCCTTCCTTCCTTCCTTCTTCCTTCCTTCCTTCCTTCCTTCCTTCCTTCCTTCCTTCCTTTCTTTCTTTCTTTCTTTTCTTTCTTTCTTTCTTTCTTTTGCTCTTTCTTTCTTTCTTTTCCTTCTTTCTTTCTTTCTTTTCTTTTCTTTCTTTCTCTTTCTTTCTTTCTTTCTTTCTTTCTTTCTTTCTTTCTTTCTTTCTTTCTTTCTCTCCTCTCTCTCTCTCCCCCTTCCTTCCCTCCCTCCCTCCCTCCTTATTTCCTTCCTTCCTTCTTTCTTTCTTTCTGGAAGTTTAGCTAGCAAAAGGTTTGTCAATTTTTTAAATATTTTCAAAGAAACGACTTTAAGTTTTGTTTATTTTCTCTATTATTATTTCTATTTTCTATTAATGGATTTGTTCTCAAATTTCTATTATTTCCTTCCTTCTGCTCATTTTATGTTTCATTTACTCTTCTTTTTCTAGGTTTTCACGGTAAAAGGTTAGGATGTTGATTTGAGATCTTTCTTCTTTATTGCTTTAGCCACATTCTGTAAATTTTGTTATGTTTTGTATCTGTTTTCAGTCAGCTTATTTCCCTTGCATTTTTTTCTCTGACCCTATATTAGTTTTCCAGGGCTACCACAACAAAATACCACATATTGGGTGGCTTGAATAGCAGAATTTTATTTTCTCACAGTTCTGGAGGCTACAAGCCCAAGGTTAAGGTGCTCTCAAGGTTGATTTCTGGTGAGAGAGTGTCTTCCTGGCTTGCAGACATGGTCTTCCCTCTGTATTCATGTGGAGAGAGAGGGAGTTCTGGCATCTCTCCCTCTTTTATAAATATGCCAGTCCTATCAGATTAAGGTCCCACCTTTATAACCTCAATTACTTTAATTGTCTCCTGAAAAATTCTTTTTCCAAATACAGTTACTTTGGGTGTTAGAGGTATAACACATACAATTTTGAGAACAGAATCGAGTCCATAAAAGACTTACTGGCTATTTAAAATGTGTTATTTTATTTCCATATATTTGTGACTTTCTTTTCTTTTTTTTTTCTTATTTTTCTCAACACTTTTAAATTTACTGAGGCTTGTTTTATGGCCTAATATATGTTTTATCCTGCAGAATGTTCTATATGCACTTGGGAAGAATGTGTATTATGCTGTTGTTAGGTGGAGTGTTTTATAGATGAACTGGTTTATACTATTGTTGAAGTGTTATATTTTCTTAACTGTCTTCTGCCTAGCTCTTCAATCTACTATTGTAAGTGCAGTATTGAACTCTACCAATTAACATTGCATTGTCAATTTCTCCCTTCATTTCTGACATATTTTACTTCATGTATTTTGGGCTTTGTTGTTAGGCATATATATACTTATAATTGCTATTTCTTCCTGCTTAGTTAACCTTTATTATTATTATTATAAGATATCTTTCATTGTCTCTAGTAGCAACTTTTGTCTTAAATTCTATTTTCGTAATATGAGTATAGCTACTCCAGTTTTCTTTTGGTCACTGATTGCCTGGTATATCATTTCTACGTGTTTACTCTCAACCTATTTGTGTCTTTGAATTTGAAGTGTGTACCGGTAGGCAGCATATAGTTAGATAATTTTTTAAACATGCATTTTGTCAGCTTCTTTCTTTTTATTGAAGTATTTAGTTTATTTACATTAAATCTAACTACTATTAAGGTAGGATTTGTATCTGTCAGTTTGCTATTTGTATTTTGCGTTTCTTGTGTCCTTTTGTTTCTTCATTCCTCCATCATTCCCTTTTTTGTGTTAAATAGATATTTTCTAATGTGCAATTTTAATTCCTTTGTTGTTTCTTTTAGTATTTATTTTTGAGTTATTTTCTTGGATGCTCTGTGGGTTAGAATTAACATCTTTGGTTATAAAAATCTAGAACATCATCTTAATTTTAATAGCATACAAAAATGAGTCTCCTGTATAGTTACAACCTCCCCCTTATGCTGTTGTTGTCATAATGACATCTTTGTGTACTTTTTTTTTTTTTTTGAGACAGAGTCTCGCTCTGTCGCCCAGGCAGGAGTGCAGTGGTGTGATCTTGGCTCACTGCCAGCTCTACCTCCTGGGTTCATGCCATTCTCCTGCCTCAGCCTCCAGAGTAGCTGGGACTACAGGCGCCCACCATCACGCCCAGCTAATTTTTTGCATTTTTGGTAGAGACGGGGTTTCGCCGTGTTAGACAGGATGATTTCAATCTCCTGACCTCGTGATCTGCCCGCCTTGGCCTCCCAAAGTGCTGGGATTACAGGTGTAAGCCACTGCGCCCAGCCTATTTTATGTAGTGTTTTAAAGTGAGATACTAGAAAAAGGAGTTACAAACAAAAACTACATTTATACACTGTTTTATATTTACCTTATGAAGTTAGAGCACCTTATAAGTGCTCTTTATTTCTTTTCCTTGACTTTGGTCACTATCTAATGTTCTTTTAGTCTGAAGGCCTCTAGTATTTCTGCTAGTAATGAATTCACTGTTTTTGTATATCTGGGATTGTTTTAATTTTTCCTTTACTTTTGAAAGATTGTTTTTCTCAATATTGAAATCTTGGTTCACAGTCCCTTTCTTTCAACATTTTAATGTATCATCTCACTGCCTTCGGGCTCCTGTGGCTTCCGACAAAAAGTCAGTTGTTTATCTTATTGAAGGTCCATTGTACATAGTAAGTCACTTTTTTCTTGCTGTTTCAAGATTCTTTGTTTCTGACTTTCAACAGTTTGACTATGATAGGTCTAGTTTTAGATCTCTTTAATTTTATCTTCCTTGAATTTTGTTGAGAATTCCAGGTATATAGATTAATTTTTCATTGAATTGAGAAAACTTTGACCATTACACTCCTTTCTTCCTCTCATCTCCTTCTGCCACTCTTACTATGTGTATGTTGATGGTGTCCCTCAGGTCTTTGAGGCTCTGTCAATTTCAAGTTCACTGATTCTTCCTTCTGCCAGATCAAACTTGCTGTTTAGTTTCTTTATTAATTTTTAAATTTCACTGGCTTTTCAACTCCAAAACCTCTATTTAGTTGTCTGTGTGTGCCTGTGTATGTGTGTGTGTATTTAAAAATATTTTCTATCTCTTTATTGGTATTCTCTATTTGGCAAGACACTGTTCTCATACTTTGCTTTAGTTTTTTAGAATGGTTTCCTTTAGTTCTTTAAACACTCTTACAGTAGCTGATTTAAAGTATATTTCTAGTGGTCACCAATCGCAGCTCCCTCAGACACAAGTTCTATTGAATGCCTTTTCCCTGTATGTGGGTGATACTTTCCAATTTCTTTGCATGTCTATAATTTTTGTTGAAAACTGGAAATTTCAAATAATAGAGTGTGATAACTTTGGAAATCAGGTTCCCCTCCTGTCTAAATTATGTTATTCTTTCTGTTTTTTTTTTTCTTTGCTTAGTGTTTCTCTTGCACTGTTTCTGTAAATTCTGTATCTTTGTTTTATGTGGCTGTTGAAGTTTCTATTGGTTAGTTTAGTGGTCAGTTGGTAATTAGACAAAGTAATCCCTAAATGCCTTTCATCAGCTTTCATTGTGTGTTGGGGGATGGATTTTGTACTTTGGTAGTTCATTACTCTGCTTTAGCCTTCACCTCCTGCTTGTAGAGAGCCACAGTGTCAGCCAGAAATGAGAAATTAGGGCCTTTTCAAGTCTTTTGTTGGCATATGCACAATTCTGCACATGAGTGTGGCATTCAATTCTAGAACTAATCAGACCTTTTCAATGTCTTCTATGGTATCTAATTCCCCAGTATTTCCTTTGAGGCTTTTTTTGTAAACCTCTTTGCCTCATCTTATAACAGCTCTAATGTTAGAAAATTGTCTTTGATTTTTTTTTTTTTCCCCAAAAAACACTCTGGGGATAGGGTGTTAGTCCTGAGGGTGTTAGTCTCTGGGGATAGTCCTGAGTCAGGTAAAGTAAAAATAAGACCTGTTAATGGGGCTTTTCCAGGAAACTGCGAGACAGATCAAATAGTGACAATTGTCTACGTATGGGGCTTTGGGGGTAGCTCCAAGCCCATTATACCCCCCCCTTTTTTTTTTTTTCCAGCAGCAGCTGCTAGGCTGCTGGTCTTCATAGACACTATGGCTGGGAAGCTGTTGGTTTTCAAGACTGCCACAATGCTAGGGAGAGGGGATGAAAACAGGGCAGACTTAAACACCATCAGTTTCACTGTTGATATCAAGATTTAGCCATTTTCCTGAATAAATACTCCTTGGGTTGTTGCAAGCCTTTGGTTAACTTCCAGAGTTTAAAAAATTGATTTTCATCCTTTTGAAAGTGTTCTCTTTCCTTTTATGGAGGAGCATATTTTCAGAGGTCCTTACTCCACCATTCCAGAAATGTTTTCTAAACTCACCTATTCTTCCTTGCAAAGGATCATGATGGGTGTTGCTATTTTCCAATTTACTTATGTACAGAAGCTGGTAAATGTAACCCTTTTCAGATCAATTCCTGCCCCCTTTCCATCTGACTCTGACATAATGGCAAACCATCTTCTTTGTTTTCTTCTCCCCGCCATGTTGGGACACTCTATTTTTCGCTTAAACGTTCCTGAGAACTGAAGGTCCATCTTGACTTAACTGAATTATTCCTCCTTAAACCAATAGTCCATGGATGGAAACATGCAATTCCCAGCTAGCATTCTGCACAGTCATTGCTACCATTCTAATACCCAGGTAATGCGACAAGAGTGTCGTCTTTGTTTCAAAACTTTGTGCATTAATATGGGTAATAAGAATAAAAAAGAAAACTAAATTTCCATAGCAACTTAATTCTAGGTGGTGGCATCCTGTCGCTTACCAGTCTCTAGCCTCTTGATCAAGTTACACTCTTAACTTTAGATTGTTTATAGCATATTATAATAATTATAAAAATAAACTCTCATTTGGAGTGAAGAGCAAATAACAAAGAATGTGTGAAAGATTTATAATTAAGTGCTGCAAAAACTTTTATAATTCAGCGTGAAACTGATTAACCACTTTATTTTATGTGCTTGGAAGTGTTAGAGCTCAGGATTATTCAATAATTTGTCCAACACCTAGTAGGAATGAGTGACAAACCAGGAATATTAGAAAGCAACTTATGTGCTTTTTACAGTGAAAGCGTATTCCTCCTTAAATTATGCTCCCCAATTACCTAATTTGCCTTATCCCAGTCTCATCCCTGTTGATCATTTTATCCTCCCCCATCTCTTCCCCAAATACTGACATTTTTGTTTGTTTTTTACAAGTGTGGGTGGTGGAGGCCAGATACAGATAATCTAGGCAATTTAGTGGCTCTAGATTGCAATATGCCCCAACAGACTCAGGGCAGAGATTACTAGCCCTCTTATCAGTCCCTCGTACACTGTCTCCCTGGCACTGGCTGCTGTGGTCAGAGGAGGATGTGGAGTGCTCGGGGGAGAAGTTCTGCTGGGGAGGGATTCGCTTGCTAGAGCAGGATCCCTGTGTCAAAGGAGCTTCTTCCGGGAATTTAGCCCCATGGAACCACAGGTATGTGCAAACAGGGAAAAAAGAAATCAGTGAATGTCTGATCTGTGTCTGGGCTTGTGGAAAAGGATTGCATTTCCTTTCTTTTGGTCTATTCATAGATTCACAGACCACTAATTCCTTTAATCAATAGCAAAGATTTGTACCAGGTGTTTCAGAAATGCCAACATTTGCTTGTCAGGTTAATGCCATTTAATCCTCTCTCTAGCCAAGACTGCTCAGGGACTCTAAGCAGAACTCACTTGGGGGCTGGCTGCTCTAGAGCAGTCAGAATTGTGCGATGAGGTATTGAGGAAGGCAGCGGCAACTTCTGTTTCACTAGTTCTTACTTATTTGTACAGCACTTCCCAGTTTACAAAGCACTATCACATTTATATTCTAGCAGGTAGGCAGGCAGGGCAGAGGTTGCCACATTTTAGACTCTAAGAGAAATTCTGCAAATTAAGATATGCATGGCACTGATTGCAAGACACATCCTGACTTCGGTGACATGAAAATGTGATGATATAAATGTATGTGTGTGTGTGTGTGTGTGTGTGTGTGTGTGTGTACCTTGGAACCAGTGAAATTTAGTTCCATGCATATTTAGTGGGCAGAAAAAAACAAAAACAAAAACAAACTCCTCAAGGTCCAGATAAGTGCCAAAACCAAGTTCTTACTTCACTGGTTCCGAGTCTTCTGGTTCCTAGCTCAGTGCAATTCTTAATACAAAATTTGTAGCACAGTACTTAAGAAAACTTAGACAAATCATATACCTACTCTGGTCTTTGCTTCTTTTATTTGTAAAATTAGGATATGAATATTTGGCTTTACTGCCTCAGTGGATTATTCTGATGTTCAAATGAGAATATGCATGGATCTCTTATTTTTTTATTAGTGAAGAATTTACGGAGTGTCTCTTAGGTGACAAGCACTGTGTCAAGCTTGAACAGTTGAATGGAGTAGCATATGACCCCTGCCTTTATGAGGTTGCAAATATAGCACTTGGTGATGTTCAGAGGACGATACGATTATGAGGCATTGTTGTTAATATTGTTATTGTGAGAGATGCTGACAGCAAAACCGTTGAATGGAAGAGCTTAATGGGGCTGACGATGAGGGAGTAGAGGGTGGTGTCCCACCTTTGCCCAAGTTGAACCTCTAAGTAGGGTGGCTGGAACTTTCCCAGGCCTAATAGAAACACCTAAGCTTTTAAAATCGGAATTTGATCCCCAATCTACCTCCCTAGTCCTTTCACGCTGTGTGACTGCCTATTCCTCTTCCAGCCCCTTGAACTTGCCATGAGCGTTCTCATCTGTGTGTTTTATTCCCATCTTTTCATCTTCTTGACTCTATTTGGCAAAATCCTGCAGATCCTTAAGCCCCAGGTTTTCTGAATATTCTTCTAATCATCTCAGACCACAGTGATTTTCTTCCCCTCAATTCCTGCAACATGCTCTTGCAGCCCTAGTCATTTAGCATTTATTATTTTCCACTTTCACTGAACATAATGAGGTACATGCCTTGTCTTCCTATCTGGGGAAAGGGCCCTATTCTACTCATCTCTCCTTCAGGTTCTAATATTCATATATTGATTAATTTATTGTTATTGAGCCTTCCCTCATTTTAAGCTGCCTCACCATCCTCACTCATGAACTATGTCTTGCATAAGTGAATGTAGCATTTTACAAAATAAAAAGCAAAATTCTATGTGGTAAAACTAAAGGTAGAAGCTGGTGTAGCAACCTCATCTGAAAATGCCCTCCACGCTGAGAGCTGAGGCCAAGTGACAAATGGACTTCCTGAATGTGTGTGATGGGCCCTGCGCCACTCTCCTTTCTGTTGTACTTTTCTAGCACATGCCCTGTGCTCTTTATCTCCCAACCTGCTTACTTTTCTTCATAGCACTCACCACCACCTAGGGCCACCATAGTCTATGTGAAGGTACCGCCTGGGCATGTGCAGTGTGTGGCCTGTGTAGCCACGTGAGGTAATCCATCTTTAGTTGACATATTATGTATATATTGCTTGATGTCTTCATTGTCTGTCTCTCACCACTAGAATCTAGGCTTTGTTATAAAGATTCTTGTGTTATTGTTACTGTTGCTGCTCACTATATTCCCAGTGCTTAGAACGAAGCTTGGCACATAGTAGGTATTCATTAATATTTCTTAAGTGGATGGGTGAGTAGATGGACAGGACCTAAGACTATGTTTCCAGCTCCTCCTCCTCTTGTCTATAACGTGGCATTGTTCTTTTCTTTACATATGTTGTCAAAGAATAGAGAGCAGTGTTCTAACAACTGCTTTCATGGATTCATACCATGTCAGAGCTTGTAGGACATTAGTGACCATCTTATGCAAACTTATTTACATGGGCAGAAACTAACACCATGAGGGGTGCTGTAGTTTTTCCTAGATCACCTCACAAGTTCATAAACTAGTGGGAAAGCTAATCAGAATCCAGATTGTCTGATGTTCATCCTAGTGCTCTTTCAATCTGCATTATTGACCCTGCCCACTTGAGTGATGGAAGATTTATTCCCTCTAAGGTACAAAGCAGACCCAAACTTTCGATCAGAGCTTTTTTTTTTTTTTTTTTTTTTTAAGTCATACAGTTGGCAATTATTTTTTATGGTCCAGAATGGCTTTTAATCAACTCTATTGAACCAAAGCCATACTCAGGCTGTGTTCCTAACATAGACCTACTAGTAATAAACATTGATCCAGATACAAGGAAATTCTATGGTATCAGGATCCTCTTATCAAGCAATCAGAAGACTGATAAATGATCCTTTCTTGGTGGAGGTATCCAAAAATATTATGAACACCCCAGGCGTTATATAGGTCGATACATACAAACGAGCCACCAGTCAGCCAGGTAACTGTTCTGACAACCTATCCTAGGGTTAGTAAGTCCTGATGACTCATCATAGAAGAGTAAAGGCCCAGGTGAATTCAAATCCATCTAGTCTTTGTTGAGGGCTACTATGTGCCTAACACTAGCTTTCAATTTATTTGTAAAGATGAGATTAAAAGCTATTATTAAGTGCAAAAACCAAACCTTTGAGGCTCAACTGTGTATATGGAAAAGAACATTCAGGAAGGGCTGGATGAGTCAGAGAAGGTTGAAGGTTTCAGAGAAGAGGTAGTAATTCCACATAACCTTGAAGGATAGATAGGGTTCCTAGACATGAGGCACATTCAAAATTTGGGCACAAATGAACAAAGTCATGGCAGTGGGAATGATCTAGGACCTGGATTCTAGGTCTATTTACTGGACAGATCAGATTCTACTAAAAAGAAAAAAAGTGTTTGCAGGAGTGAAATATTTTAAATAGCAGAGGCGTGTTTTGGGGAGTTAGAAGTGAGAAAGAAGAATTCAGACATGATGCTCTAAGGGACAGATGCTCTTGTAAGAAGAGCAAAAAGGTAGCGTGGTGGAAGGAAGGTGCTAAGAAGTTGATATGGGTTGGTTTGAAGGGAAAGCGAAGAGATCATTGCAGGCAGAAAAAGCCATGGAGAAGGCTGAGCTAGGGAGGAAAGTGCTCAATTAAAGATGAAAGCCACGTCTCTGCACTTGAGGCACTCAGCCTCCAGCCTACTCAAACGTATTCTACATGGCCGAGTGCAGTGGCTCATGCCTGTAATCCCAGCACTTTGGGAGGCTGAGGAGGGAGGATTGCTTGAGCCCAGCGGTTTGAGACCAACCTGGGCAACATAGAGAGACCCTGATCTCTACAAAAACTTAAAAAATATGAAATAATTAGTTGGGCATGGTGGTATGCCCCTGTAGTCCCAGCTACTCAAAAATGCTGAGGCAGGAGGGTTACTTGAGCCCAGGACATTGAGGTTGCAGTGAGCTATTATTGCAACACTGCATCCAGTGTGGGTGACAGAGTGAGAAGCTGACTCTAAAAAGTTTTTAAAAATATGTATATATTCCACCTTTGTTAAGCAGATTTAATTATTTAAAATATTAGGGAAATTAGATATACAGCTTTTCTCAAGGTCCTGCCTTTTTCATTCACGATCCCAAAGGTTGGAGAGTTCTTCCTTTGATTTAACTTTAATTCTTCTCATGGCCATTTACATGTTTCCTTTCTCTGTACCCAGCTGTGAGAGGAAAGTAGATTTCATAAAGTAATCAGAATGGTACTACTGGAAGCGAACTTTGAAACCATTAAATTTCACCTTCATATTTTAAAGATTAGGAAATAGGGAAGAAAGTCAAACAGCTAGTCTGGGACTGGGAGCTCCTACACCATCCACTGTGTTCCTCCAATCCCTTATTCAGTAAGAACCTGCCCCAACCTGCTGCTACTCACACTCCCATGACCTCCAAAGAGAAAAGCTTTACCAGTCCTCTCTGGGAGCAGTTCAAATGCAAAATTCCCTGAATGGTTTATCCTGGGGCAAAAGAGCCTTTATCTTTAAAGGGATGTATTGATTAGATTTACTGTTACTGATATACCATTGATGATTTATGACCTTCTATTTGTTTCCAAATCTTTTATTCTCAGTGCACTTTTATTCTCAGTGCACAAGGGCACACGCACCTGAGTATCTGACCTCATATTCCTTTTGGCCTTTGACATGATCCATGAACTGAGTAGATGCCATCCCAGCTCCCTACAGGAGCAGATGCAGGCACAGCCTTTCGTGGCCTTAATGGATGCACGTCTTTACTCGTGGCTCTAGGCAATCTTTCTTCCGCCTCTTCAGCTCCAAAGCTGTCCTTCTTCGGCCTGACTGCCTGGAATGCATGTGTCTGAGCCTTGGATTCTATCCACTTCTCTAATATGTTAACTGCAGGCAAAACCACAAGGAAGTATTTCCTACAGTAAACCCACTTCAAACACACATGCCTAGCTAATGTTCACCAGGATTGGGGTTGGGAGGAATGTACAGACCTGATCAGAACTCACATGCCATGGATTATTTTTCTCTACTTGTACATAGGATACTGGTAGGGGAGATGACTCTTTTTATCTCAAGACAGTTTGCTGTGATCAAGTTATTTTTTGGTTCACCCAACTTTTTTCCTTTTTTCCATTTTGGCACCCAGTGCTCCATGTTGGTCAGTATGTAATAGGAAGCAGAATGTGCTTACACATTGGACACTTTAAAACATGCAACCCATTTAGTGTGGAAATTTGCCTTGGAGCAGAAACCAGGCTTTCCCAGGGGCCTGGTGTAGGACATGCCCTTTCAAAGCTCCCTAGTCCAGAACTTGACCTGCAGGGTTTATGAGCCGTCCAGGTTACCTGAGGATAAGCCGTGCCGGGAAGATAGCTTTCTCCGGCTTTCTTCAAGAGTTCTAAAGATGGAGCTTTCAGGCTGTTCTGCTGTGCTGCTTTAAGAGCTTGGAGAGGTAAAATATTCTTACCCCTACGGAGAGAACCTTGGCACTGGATGTTATCATATTGATAAGGAAGCTGAGACTCACCCTGAAGAATAAATGATGTGGCTCCCTCAGCAAGGTAAGGGCCCAGGACAAAGGACTGACTCCTTTACAAGGCTCCATCCTGCATGCAGGAATGTGGAACTTAAGGAGCTAACCTATAACCCTGAGTTCATGTCAGAGGGCCCTAGTGGGCCTAGAGGATCCTGAACTACATCACTCAAGAGCTCTTTGTTCTTGGTTTCCTTTCCTTTGGACTTACTCTGCTTCCTCTCCATAAATATCCATTTTTGTCTTAAGCAAATAAATCTCTCATGATGTCTTTGGCTGAAAAGTCACTTAGGAAGTCACCCTACAGTTCATTCCCCCATCTCTCACCAAGGTCAGAGTTCATCCAGTGATCATCCTCTTCATGATTCAAACATGTTTGGATCAGAGAATAGTGTTGTTACAGGGAATCCATTCCCTAAAAGAGTTACCTCATCTGACTTTGATTTCAGAAGCACGGGGAGAATAAAGAGACAAGTCACCAGATTAAAACATTGGCACAGGATTTGATTAGACATTTCTCTAAAGAAGTTCTACAAATGGCCAATAGCACAGGAAAAGACACTGAACAGCAGTAGCCATTAGAAAAATGTAAATCAAAAGCCCAAAGAGATACCACTTCATACCCACAAAGATGGCTGTAACAACAAAAAATACAGAAAATAACAAGTGTTGTCAAGGATGTAGAGATATTGGAACCCCTATACATTGCTGAAGGTATTGTAAAATAATGTAGCCAGTTAGGAAAACAGTTTGGCAGTTTCTCAAAAGATTAAACATAGAGTTGCCATACACCCTGGCCATCCCACTCCCAGGTATATACAGATAAATGAAAATATATGTTCATACAAAAGCTTGTACATAAAGGTTCAGAGCAGTATTATTTATTATAGCCAAAAAGTGGGAACTGATATGTCCATCAACTGATGCATAAACAAAATGTAATATAGCCATAAATAGAATATTATTTGATCCTAGAAAAGAATGAAGCACTAACACATATTACAACATAAATGAAGCTGAAAACATTATTCTAAGTCAAAGAAGTTTGTTACAAAAGGACATACATTGTATGGCTCCACTTATAAAAAATGTCTAGAATAGGCAAATTCATAGAGAGTAGACTGGTGGTTGCCCAGGGCTGGGCGGAATGGGTGATGAAGGAGAGAGACTGCTGATGGGTGCAGAGTTTCTTTTTGAGGTGATGAAAATATTCTAGAATTAGATAGTGGTGATGGCTGTATGACTCTGTGAATATACTAAAGTCCACTGAATTGTACGCTTTAAGAAAGTGAATTTTATGGTATATGAATTATATCTCAATAAAGCTATTATTTTTAAATAGTAATCATAGGCAAACACACACAAGAGAAGAAAAGTGGGCAATTTAAGGGAACCAGACAATGAATCCATCATAAAACACTTTCCTTTTTTAGTGCGAATGAATATATTTCTCACCAAATTGATGCATTCTGCAATATTGTGATTTTAAAATATGTGGTTTTCTGAAACTGAGGCCCACCCAAGAGCTGTTGCTAATATGAGCTTCTGCAGGCCCTCTGACAGGGGCGGCACAACTAGCACTTTTGTATTTTTATTTTTATTATACTTTAAGCTCTGGGATACATGTGCAGAACCTGTAGGTTTATTACATAGATATGCACGTGCCATGGTGGTTTGCTGAACCCATCAACCCGTCATCTACATTAGCTATTTCTCCTAATGTTATCCTTCCCCTAACCCCCCATCCCCGAACAGGCCCTGGTGTGTGATGTTCCCCTTCCTGTGTCCATGTGTTCTCATTGCTCAGCTCCCATTTGTGAATGAGAATATGCGGTGTTTGGTTTTCTTTTCCTATGTTAGTTTGCTGCTGATAATGGTTTCCAGCTTCATCCATATCCCTGCAAAGGACATGAACTCATCCATTTTCATGACTGCATAGTATTCCATGGTGTATATGTGCCACATTTTCTTTATCCAGTCTATCACTGATGGACATTTGGGTTGGTTCTAAGTCTTCACTATTGTGAATAGTGCTGCAATAAACATACGTGTGCATGTGTCTTTATAATAGAATGATTTGTAATTATTTGGGTATGTACCCAGTAAAGGGATTGATGGGTCAAATGGCATTTCTGGTTGTAGAACCTTGAGGAATTGCCACACTGTCTTCCACAATGGTTGAACTAATTTACCCTCCCACCAACAGTGTAAAAGTATTCCTATTTCTCCACATCCTCTTCAGCATCTGTTTCCTAACTTTTTAATGATCACCATTAAAATGAATCTGAAAACATTATTCTAAGTGAAAGAAGTTTGTCACAAAAGAACATATATTGTATGGTTCCACTTATTAAAAATGTCTAGAATAGGTAAGTTCATAGAGATACAGAGTAGACTGGTGGTTGCCAAGGGCTGGGAGGAATGAGTGATGAAGGAGAGGGACGGCTAATGGCGTGAGATGGTATCTCATTGTTCTCATTGTGGTTTTGATTTGCATTTCTCTAAAGACTAGTGATGATGAGCTTTTTTTCATCTGTCTGTTGGCCACATAAATGTCTTCTTTTAAGAAGTGTCTGTTCATATCCTTAGCCCACTTTTTTATTTTTTATTTTTTGTACATTTGTTTAAGTTCCTTGTAGATTCTGGATATTAGACCTTTGTCAGATGGATAGATTGCAAAAATTTTCTCCCGTTCTGTAGATTGCCTGTTCATTCTGATGATAGTTTCTCTTGCTGTGCAGAAGCTCTTTAGTTTAATTAGATCTTATTTGTTAATTTTGGTTTTTGTTGCCATTGCTTTTGATGTTTTAGTCATGAAGTCTTTGCCCATGCCTATGTCCTGAATGGTATTGCCTAGGTTTTCTTCTAGGGTTTTTATGATTTTAAGTCTTATGTTTAAGTCTTTAATCCATCTTGAGTTAATTTTTGTATAAGGTGTAAGGAAGGGGTGTTTTCTGCATATGGCTAGCCAGTTTTCCCAACACCGTTTATTAAATAAGGAATCCTTTCCCCATTGCTTGTTTTTGTCACGTTTGTCAAAGATGAGATAGTTGTAGATGTGTGGCATTATTTCTGAGGCCTCTGTTCTGTTCCACTGATCTATATATCTGTTTCGGTACCAGTACCATGCTGTTTTGGTTACTGTAGCCTTGTAGTATAGTTTGAAGTCAGATAATGTGATGCCTCCATCTTTGTTCTTTTTGCTTAAGATTGTCTTGGCAATGCAGGCTCTTTTTTGGTTCCATATGAAATTTAAAGTAGTTTTTTCTAATTCTGTGAAGAAAGTCAATGGTAGCTTGATGGGGATAACATTGAATCTATAAATTACTTTGAACAGTATAGTCATGTTCACAATATTGATTCTTCCTATCCATGAGCATGACACTTTTTTAAGGTCTTTGTCACATCTTTCTCTTTTCACCTCTGCCTCTCTGTTAATCTGACAGGAAACTCACACTGAATCCCTCCTGCACAATCTGGTGCAGTGAGCCAGTGACATGAGTTAATGTTGGAGATTCTCTCAGCTGCAGGTTGTGGGTGAGATTGATTTTCTTTTATTGTGTCCTTCAAAGATAGGATGGGGTGTGAGAAGTGTTGGCTATGGAATGGGAATCTAGGTCTCTGACACCCAATGAAAGTCACTGATTCTCCTCTGTGAATATGTTAGGCAATGAGAGACTATTCTGGAATTGAGTGAGGAGGCACTATTCATAGGGAAGATTAACAATAGCAGCCACAAGGTGGGGTGTACAGAACACCTCACTTGGCATCATGAGCCACTCTTCAGTTCATCATCTTGACCATCTGCATGCCTTGGAACAGTCACCTAATTATTCTGGGCTTTGATTTCCTTAGCTATAAAATGGGAATAATGATTCCCTTCCTGCTTGAATTTCATAACCACAAGAGTTGTTAGAAATCATCTAGCACAGTCTGTTTCAAATCCTTCTCCCTCTTGGATCCCACCCCTGACTTCCACGCACCCACTTAGAGTTTTAACAAATGATTGGCCATTCTCTACATGAGTTGGCCAGTCCTAAAAAGTGTGCTTACATTAAGATGAACTTGTTAGGTTGCCAAGTCTTCACTGGGATCCTTGGGTGCTCTGACTATAGCTTCCACACGATAAAAGTCTGAAGACCAAGACCCAGCACCATTGACAGCTTCCCTTCTCCAGGCTAGATCCTTCCTGCTCTGCTATTAAAACCTTCCGTAACCTGGTTTCAAGTTCTTGGACATCCTGGTTACTCTCTGAATACATTCCAGTCTGCCTGCTTCTCTACATACTAAAAGCAGTACTGAAAAGTCATCAGAATAGAGTGGGGTTTTACCTTCGTTGCTCTCGACAGTAAATTCCTATGAATTAGTATACATTTGCCTTCATCTTCTTGGCAACCACATTCACAGGAGATTCACATTCTTATTACAATCTAGGAAACCCACATGCTCTTTTCTCCATGAGATCCTTTAGCAAAATTTCCTTCAATCTTTTCTCTTGTGCCTTTCTTTTTTTTCTTTTTTTTTGGACTAAGATGTCAGATTTTATATTTTTCTCATTGGGTCCAATTATTCCAGTCCATTTCCTGTATTGCAGATGAATATTTGGTCAGGAACATTTGATAATGCAGTGATGAAAAGGAATGGCACGGAGTAGAATGGAGATGCCAGTTCTGCTTTCAGGGGTCTCTGTGAGGAAATCAGTATCTCCAAGTCTAACCCCAGAGCCACTAGAAGTGTGCACACAGAAGCACTCTACCCATCCAAGCCCAGGCTCTGCCCACTCTAGGACAATTGTTTTCTGTTTATCTCATCTTCAGGTCTTGAGTCAGAAATCATACAGTGGTCATTTGGGCCAAAGTAGAGGTGTTCAGCAAGAGAAGTGGGCAGAAGAGAATAAAGGAGAAGAGGAATAAAGAGGGGCGGAGACAGAGTGAGGTATAGTGGATGACTCGTTGAAATGTCTTCTTGGTTTAGGTTACGTTCTTGTCCTTAAGTTCTATGGGACACCTCTGTATTCTTTTTTTCTTTTTCACAGACAGGGCCTCACTCTGTCACCCAGACTGGAGTGCAGTGGCACAATTATAGCTCACTGCAGCCTTGAGTTCCTAGGCTCTACTGCCTCCCACCTTGGCCTCCCTAGTAGTTAGGACCACAGGTGCACCACCATGCGTAATTATTATTACTATTATTATTGTAGAGATAGGGTTTCAGTATATTGCTCAGGCTGGTTTTGAACTCCTGGCCTCCAGCCAGCCTCCTACCTTGCCCTCCCAAAGCATTGGAATTACAGATTTGAGGTACCTCACCAGGCCTCCCCTCACATTCTTATAATTTCTTCTGCTTTATGTATTTCTTTGTTTTATTTATTTATTTATTTTTTGCATATTCTAAATCAATGTGGTTTCTCTTGCATGAAGTAGTCTTCCCATGCTATAGAATCTAAGGACAGAGTCATAATTATGCTCAGGATCTTAACCAATGTGGAATCTGAGGCCAAGACATATACAATCAATTGTGTGAAACTATTCAACACTCACTGAAGCAATGCAGAAGTTTTTGTTTGTTTTTGTTTTTGTTTTTTTGAGAAGGAGTTTTTTTCACTCTGTCACCCAGGCTGGAGTGTAATGACACCATCTTGGCTCACTGCAATCTCCGCCTCCTACGTTCAAGTGATTCTCCTGCCTCAGCCTCCCGAGTAGCTGGGATTACAAGTGCCCACCACCACACCCTGCTAAGTTTTGTATTTTTAGTGGAGATGATGTTTCACCATGTTGGCCAGGCTGGTCTCAAACTCTTGACCTCAGGTGATCCCTCCCACCTCAGCCTCCCAAAGTGCTAGAATTACAGGCATGAGCCACCATGTTCGACCACAATGCAGAAGTTTGAAGGTGTCCCAATGACTTAAATAATGGGCAAGGGGATCCAAAGACATTAAGCATAGAGATGAGAGGAAAAGTAGTATTTCCAAGAACAGGAAGTTTAATGAAAAGTAAAAGACAGTTGCTTTAATAAAACAGGATAAATTTTGGAAGAGCACAAAGGCATTCCCTAGGTCATTAAATATCTGAACTTTTGCTTCTGCAGAACTTCAAATGAGGCTAGTCAACTAATGACCCTGAATGGTGAGGCATTCCAACAACATTCTCTGAGCCTCTATTACACATCCGGCAATGTGCTGGGTACACAAGAAATGCTATACACAACCCTGCCCATAAGAAGCTTAAAGTATCATTAGGGACATAGAACAAAATCATTAGCAAACAATAGAAGGCAGCATATTAATTTTTCCAAGGCGTGGTACTTATTGTAAGAAAGAAGTGAGTGGAAAATTTAGCTTACTCTGGAATTGTTGGGAAAGGCTTGAAGAACAAGTTTGGACTTGAGCTAAAGTAAGACAGGATGGAAAAGATTTCAGTAACTCAAATGATAAAAGGATAGTAAGAGAAAGAGGAAGGGAGGAAGATGAGAAGAAAGGAGGGATCATTTAGGAGAGGTGCGGTGTACACCAAAAGACAAAGGAAATAGCATAGCTGGCACAAGGAAATGAGCTTGGCTAAAGACTGCTTTCGCCTATGGTCTTCTCTTTGTTCCTCTTCTCTACCCCAGCAATCCCCTTTATCTCTGGTCCTACTTTGGCCCTGCTGTTTCATGAAATCTCTCCTACCTTAGAACTCGTGGAAATCTTAACACATTTTCCTTACTCTTGCATGTGCCTTGTAGAATTTTAGTTACTTGGTACTACCAATGTTTATATCACATTATTAATTTTTAAAAATCTTTCCAATAGGGTGATAAGCTCCTCAAAGACAAGGACTGTGCCCAGTATGTTGTAGCATTCACCCGGAGCCAGTGAGATATGTTGAATGTCAAGTTCTACATGGGCATTTATTAAATGAACCAGGTGGAATCTGAACACCATTTTTTGTTCTCACCTTTCTGAGAGCCACTGCCTTTTAAATTTTTAGCTTTTCATTCCAAGACTTTGCTGAGGGGTTGAAGTCAGTTGGTGGGCATGTGAAAGAGTGAAAACAAAGCCCAGTTCCCTCCAGAGACTGCTTCTCTTGTTATGGTTGTAGGAACCATCTCATCTCTGTTCCTGCTAGGTGAGCACTCAAACCTTGAGTAGAAATTAGGCACAGTTCATAAGAAGTCAGGAAGCAGGTAAAGATTTACATTAAAATAGGAAGGAAGGACCCCTGTTTCTCCTATCGTCTGCTGGTGCACCTGCATGAAGATGCCAAGTGTGTGATAGAGAGTACATCTGGTGCCCAGAATAATTGCACCCAAAAGGACCTCAGAGCTCTTCTGAGTCCTTCAGGCAGGATTTAGATTGCTCCATCACATCTGTGTTGATGGTCTTCCTATGCCTTTTGCAAATGAAATTTTTAGGTAAGAAGGGAGCCAGATGTTTCAAATGCATTTACCTCCAGATATGGAAACATCTGGAGTATTATGGTAAAGCCTGGAAAAATCATCTGCTGGTCTTCATTTATCTTCTGGATTTCAGACTAATTTGATTCTACTGTGTATCTGGCTACAGATCACAATGGCCACATGGACCCAGCCTCTGGGAGCACAGGTGATGCCCCAGCTCAGCTGAGATGCAGAAGTGGAACTAGCTTCCAGGGCATGGAGTATGGAGGGAAACCAGCTTTTTTTGGATTCATGGTATATTCTGTCCTCACTGTGTGACTTATGAGCTGTGTGCCCTTGGGCAAATTATTTAGCTTGAGTCTCCGTTTCCTCCTCTGTAAACTGAAAATAATAATAATGTGAAACTGAATGGGTGGTTGCAGGGATTAAATGTGATCACATATATTTGTATAAAGCCTGAGCATAGCAGCTGGGCAGAGTAAGCACGTGACAAATGATAGCTACTGCAATTATTATCACTCACTGCATCTGGAGCATCCTACCCTACTCAGCCCTGCCCAAGAAGTTATGTCTTGAATAGGGTTCGGGGAGAGGAGAGAGGAGTTGATAGGTCTGCGAGTGTGGCTGGCGTCCTGTGTTGATTAACAGGGGGTATGTACATCCTGAGAAAATTGCAGTTTCATGGGTGTGTCTCAGCCTCGAAACATGTTGGAGAATCTCTGACAAAGACGAGTCACGAGTCAGAGCTCCCTGGGTTGTTCATGGCCTGGGCAAACCCTGCTTTCCACTCTGCGCAGTGTGCTGCTCTCACAGGAAAGGATTCGCCAGTCACACACTTTTCTTTTGTATCTGTAGCATTATTTATTTTTAAATAGCAATAGTATGACAGAACTTTTCATGTAATGAATATGATCGTCACTCTTACAGGCAAAAATAAGGCTAGCAGAAAAGAATTCTTTAAAAAATTGTAAAATCACTGCACTCTGGTCTGAATGATAGCTTGAGACTGTCTCTTTTTTAAAAATTGTAAAATACACTTTAATTTTTTACATTTAAATTTTTAAGAAAATTTTAGATTCAGGGGTCACGTGTGCAAGTTTGTTACTTGTTACACTGTGTGATGTTGAGGTTGGGCTTCTATTGAACCTGTCACCCAAATGGTGAACATAGCACCCAATGGATCATTTTTCAACCCTTGCCCTCCCCCCTCTCTCTTCTCAAAAGAAAACATACAAGCGGCCCAAAAACATGTGAAAAAATGCTTAACATCACTCTCAGAGAAATGCCAATCAAAACCATGATGAGATAGCATCAGTCAGAATGGCTCTTATTAAAAAGTCAAAAAGTAATGAATGTTGGCAAGGCTGCAGTAAAAATAGAATGCTTATGCACTTTTGGTGGGAGTACAAATTAGTTCAGCCCCTGTGGAAAGCAGTTTGGAGATTTCTCAAAGAACTAAAATTAGGACTACCATTTAACCCAGCAATCGCATTACTGGGAATATACCCAAAGGAAAGCAAATCATTCTACCAAAAAGACCCATGTACTTGTATGTGATAAAGCACTATTCACAATAGCAAAGACATGGAATCCACCTAGGTGCCCATCAACAGTGGATTGGGTAAAGAAAATGTGGTACATATACACCATGAAATGCTATGCAGTCACACAAAAGGATGAAATTGTGTCTTTTGTAGCACTGCAGATGCAGCTGGAGGCCATAATCCTAAGTGAATTAATGCAGGAACAGAAAACCAAACACTGCATGTTCTCACTTGTAAGTGGGAGCTAAGCACTGGTTACACACTGACATAAAGATAGGAACACTAGACATTGGGAACATCAGTCACACATTTTAATTTCCTCTCTCTTTCTCTCTGTCTCTTCTTGGTCTTTGGACTGAATAGAAGAGCTGGGGCCATTTTAGGGGTCTCACTTCATCCCATTAAAGCAGCCAGCATAGCCTATGCATGATGCATCTATCTGTATCTACTGGTGAGTGACAGATGCTGTTCCACATCAGGGGCTGTCCAGGCACATCTGAGTTGGACTGACATGAGTGGATTAGATGTTCATTCACAGGGGATGACTTCAGAGAGCACCAAAAACCTTGCCCAGATCATCTTGCCATTTATCTACTGTGAAAGCAGAAGTTATCCCATACCAGAGTCGTCCTTCAGTGTCAAAGCTTTGTAAAACTACAAATACTGGCAAAGAGTGACGCTTAAGTCAAAAGCAGTCATTAACTCCTTCATGTGAAATAGTTCACAGGAATTTAATTCATCAGAGAAATTAGGAAAGAAAGAATTACGGGGCTATAAGAAACAACACAGAAGCATTGGGTGGAAGAGCAGAGGTCCTCTGGCACAGCTGGAGTCTGGAGATGGGAGCCCTGGGCCCTGCTTTGAGGATACCGGCCTCAGGTTGCCTGGAGAAGTCTACTGCAAGGGAGAAGGGAGAGCAAGGACAAAGCTTTGACCCCCTTCCTGATTCTGCCTAGATGCTGGGGAATCATTCCTTTTGCCCTGTCTGGAACTGGAACTGAAAAGGCAAGCTTGGAGACAGAAGGCAGGGCCTTATCAAAGAGAACACATGGAGCAGGATTAGGCCCCATGGACGCGAATAACTCAACCAGGCCAGCACTGATGTCTTCCCGATGTGCTCTGAAGGGAGTGATCCCGCAGGCTGAGACATAACCTCACCACCAAAGCCAAAGTATGTCATGGAGCTTTTAATAACTCTGCCTGTCCCTGCCTCCCCCACAAAGGGGAACAGCTGGCCTCACCCTCCCTTCTGCTCATTGTCACTTTCTCCTCTGTGATTCCAGGGTATTGTCTTCCAATGGGTGTCCCCATGTTAAGATGCATACTTTGGGGATGCGAGCAGTCATCATTTAATAATTTCTTTAATGCTATTGTTGCAGGGATTGCCTTTCTACGTGATGGTTTCAAAAGGCAGATGGGAGATTCATTCTAATTAGGGGCCCACTAAACTTCTCCCTTGTCTGTAGTTTCAGTCCCACCCATGTTTACCTGGGCCACCCAGGCCCCAGTACACCTGCCCTCCACACTGGAGAATTTTAACACAGTCTGTGAGAACCTCAGACCAGCACTGAGGGCCAGGCCTGTATGTGGGGACTTCCTACCACCCCCTTTCAGTGTCTCTCTGCCCACTCGTGGAGCCCTCTGTAGTGTGCAGGAGCCAGCATTTCCACAGCAGCATACATGAGCCAATTGCTCATTTCTAGGAATTCTGTAGGCCAGTTGACATCAAATTGGCAGCTTGAAATTTCCACGGTGGGAGTATTTATACCATTAAAATCAGCAAATGCTTTAAAACACCACACCGCTGCCTCTCTAAAACAGCACACCACAGCACATCACCCAGGAATTCTGCTCCTCCATGCAGCCTACCAAGGCTTTTTCTTTCTTTTCTATCCCACATGACACTTTGCTAGGTCTGTGGCCTTTCTCTTTTGCTCTCCACTAGCTCTGATTGAACAAGATCTAATAAAGTACTTCCTCCTATTATTTTAAGACACAGTCATAACTGCCACCCCTCTGGTAACCCTTGCATTTTAACTTTAGACAAAACCCTGAACCAAAAGAATAAGCCCGTGATTCTCTTTATGGCATTCAGAGTACCTAAGTTGGGGTGGAGACCTGCCCAGAACCCCTGCTCCCCTGGAAATTCTCCCAGTGCACTGGGCGGCAGGTGGTGTCATCTCCTTGCCTGGAATGTCAGGGTGGCCTGGCATGGAGGTGATCAGTTAGCCAGGTAAGCCTCCTCAGTGTCCTTCCTACCTAAGGGCTCAATCTTACGTTATGTTTTTAAATATGTGTGGACCTCTGCATACTAAAGACATCTACCTTTTCAAGATTTAGTATTTCCCTCCAATTGAATTAAGGTCCCCTAGAAAGAGAACCACACTTTAGAAGTGTGCGTGTATTGTTGTTTTAACCCCTGAAATCTCCTATCATCACAGACCAGGGCACTCCAGTCAGTCACTATCTTCTAATAAGAGGCACGTACTTGGAAGGGGCACGTCAGTGGGCTCAACTTCTTGAGCTGTCTTAAGCTTCTTTCCCCTCTTTTCCCAACTATTTCAACTTCTCCATGGACCTTCCTGACCTCACTGCAAATTCTCCTTGGATGATCATGGAACCCAGAGTTTGACATAGATCTTCCTAAGATAGAAGGCGAATGTTGGATCACCAAGTTTCCATTTTAAATAGGGACATGAGCCCTCCCACACTGAGGCACAAAATGTTGCTCCTTGCATATGATTCTGTAATGAGGGAAGGCCCCGTATGATATATTATGGAAGATAAAGGTTAAAACTTTGATTTCTACTTCTGTGTCCCAGAGGCAGATTGGCTTTGGAAACTATAGCATGGTGTCTATTACTACTGCTTTCCTTGTTCTCAGCCATGACACTCAACACAACTGTAATTATAGATTTGGAGGCTGATGTGTTTAAATTATGTCTCCTTTCCTCAACTGTAAGCTCTATCCAAGCAGCGGTCATGCCTGTCTTATCTGTCAACATATCTCCACTGCCTAGTGAATGATGGTTGCTCAGTAAATACTTGTTAAATGACCTTAAGATGTTTCTCAGTAAACCAGAATTTGCTCTTCTTCCCCTATTTTGAGTTTGGATTTGTTTTTCCTTCTAGAGTAGTAACTTGGACTTAATGCTATTGAAATCAGGAGGCAGAGTGGTTAGAAAGCACAAATTCTCTAAAGGTTTGTGCTTCCTGGCTGTATAGTAATTCTGTTGGTGAGTTTAGTTGCTAACCCTGACTCAAGGATCTAAGAGCCCTGTGGCCCTTCTCAACTTGTTGACACTTTTTGTGACCCAATTAGTTCAGCAACTTATGCTACAATATTAATGAGGTCATGGTCAGAGTGAAGTTAAAAAGGGAAATAGACTGCATCTTGAATCTCATCGATTTACCGCTTATACAAGGCCTCTGGAAAGGGACTCTACATGGCTGTACGTATACTCATCTGCCTTGCTGGCAAAACAACTCTGCGCTAGGGTCTTTGCTGGGTCAACAAAGGTAAGTGATTCCCAATCCAACTCCCAAGCAGGACAATTATCCTTGTGCTCTGTGTTGCAGGCTTGTTTTAAGAATTTGAGATCATGGCTGTGGAAGCCCTTTAACAGGTCTTCTGTAAGGCCAGAGATAGGTTATAAACATTATCAACCACTCCTACGAGCTGCTGGATTTTCTTAAATTCCAGTGGCATCTTTCAAGGTGCAGATTGTGTGACTCCTGAGTGCTCCTCTTCCCAAGTCCCTCACCCTCACAGCATTGAGCATGTGTGAGTCTGGGCTCAGTCCCTGAAGTCATCTTTTGCTAAACAGGTTCTGTAGTCAGGCCTGTAGATAATTACAGGTTGAGTATCCCTCATTTGAAATGCTGGAGACCAGAAGTGTTTCAGATTTGGGATGTTTTCAGATTTTGGACTGTTTGCATATATATATATGTGTGTGTGTGTGTGTGTGTGTGTGTGTGTATAGTGAGATATCTTGGGAATGGAACCCATCTAAACATTAAATTCATTGTGCTTCATATACACTTTATACACATAGCCTTAAGGTGATTTTATATGATATTTTAAATAATTTTGAGCATGAAGCAAAGTTTTTATCTTATTACCCTTTGTGAGAATTTGGTTGTGGGTGAAAAAGACTGCAGCTGAAGGGGGCTGGGAGGGCCTTATTTCCCTTAGGGAAACCGAATCGATGGTTTGCTGTGTGCCTGCATTTTGACTGCCATTGGTCACATGAGGTCAGGTGTGGAATTTTCCACAGGTGGCATCATGCTCACACTCAGAAAGTTTCCGATTTTGGAGTATTTCTGATTTCACATATTTGGAATACTCAATCTGTTTTTCCTAAGCATGATCATTAACCTGCTGGGCGTTCATCTGAATGTTTTGTGGTCTAGACCAGAGGTTCTTAAAGTATGGGCACCTGAACCAGCAGCACCGGTATCACCTAAGAACCTGTCAGAAATGCAAATTCTCAGGCCCCACCACCAACCAATAAATCAGAAACTGGTGGTGGGACCCCAAATCTGGCTCTTAATAAGATTTCCAGATGTTTCTGATTCATGTTCTAGTTTGAGAACCACTGGCCAAGTCTATAGTTTAGTCTCAGAATTCTTCCTACAAGATGTTGGAATGGAATTGTCCAACAAGAAATCTTTTTTAAAGATTATTTTGTCCCTTCTCGTTTTTTAGGTGAATAAATCGAGGCTGGAAAAATTTGTGGTACAATCCCAGCTGAGCCCGGGGCTCATAGATTCACGTTAAGAGCTCTAGAGTGCTGATCAACCACTCTCGTCAACTTTGGCCTTGAAAATGTATGTGTTCACTTGCTTGTGTCAGGGCAAAAGCCAACCTTTCTTAGACTTTGACCCTTCTTAGCTGAGATACGTATCTCTCCTTCCCCCTTCTAATCTTTCCTCCTAATCTCTAACTGCATCCAAAAGCAAAACTGTCTTGGAGAAAAAGAAATGGCCAAGGGCTTGGTGCAGAAGTTTGGTCTCTCTTCCGGAGCCCCAACAGGTGATTCCCAAATGTAATTGTTACCCAGATTCCCTGCATGCCTAAGAACAGATGGGCAGTCTGTAGAGGACTCCCTCCTGGAATTTTGGGAAAACCTATTCACAGAGGTGGGGGAAGGGCAGCAAAATGTTTCTGAGCAGGTCGGCTGCAAATGGACAAGGCCTGGCAACCTTCACTGCCCTTAAAAAGGAAAGAACTTGCTGTGTTTGGGGACGTTCCATTATCACTTAGCGGCGGGGGGGAGAAAAGCAACCAAAACCCTAAACCTCCTTCCAGCCTTTGTTGCTTACGTCTTTCCAGCTCAGGACAATTGCCAGCTTTAAATTTCATCTATCATTTGAGACCATATGTGGAAATTCTGATCACTGACATTTTTATTTTTATCTCTCAGACTGAAAAGGCTTGTCTCTCTTCCAAACTGTCTTATTAAAAAGGCTAGAGTTGACTCCAACTGCCGCAGGCAGAATGGTGACAAGTGAGAGGGAGGAAGAGTTTGGTGCTTTGGGAAGGACAGAGCTGGTGCAAGTCCCAGCAGGTCTCAGGCCCTCCTGGAGGTTGCCTGCATCATTCACAAAGACTCCACTGACTCTCTCTTCCAAAGACCTTCAAAAGCCTTTGACTTACACAGTCTGCCCATCTTCTCTCCCCCAAACACAGTTCTGTGTATTACTCTCTATCAACAGAGATTTAAACAGCAAGTTGGAAGAACATTGGTTCCTTCTGCTTCCAAAATATATATATATATATATATTTTTTTTTTTCTGACTTTGGCATTATATTTTTGGCATTGGATGCCCTAGCTATTTGCCTTCAGGAGATCTGTAAGTTAATATTTATAGAGAGATGATCATTAAAAATCTTTATGGGTTCACTGAGAACTGGCCATGTGGAACTAACCCCATTTCCCCATTTTAAAATGTTTCCCAGGCAGTAAATCGGAAGAATGCCATAGCTATATAAAGTATCTTCATTTCAGAAAGGCATTTAATAGCCTGTCATGATAGCTATATTTAAACAAACAAAAAACCTGAAGAAATAGGGTTGTACTTGGGTACTGCGTGTGGCTTCACAGTTAGAGTCAACTTGGAAAATGTCATTTGTGTATTTCTCTGATGCCCTGCTTATTCGTCAGTGATTTCTTTTCTTTTCTGTCTTTTTTTTTCTTTTTTCTTTTTTTCTTTTGATGGAGTCCTGCTCTGTCGCCAGGCTGGAGTGCAGTGGCGCAATCTTGGCTCACTGCAACCTCCGACTCCCTGGTTCAAGTGATTCTTCTGCTTCAACCTCCTGAGTAGCTGGGATTACAGGCACGTGCTACCACATTCAGCGACTTTTTGTATTTTTTAGTAGAGACGGGGTTTCACCATGTTGGCCAGGATGGTCTTGAGCTCCTGGCCTCGTGATCCACCCGCCTCGGCCTGTTTTTTCTTTAAGAGATGGAGTCTCGCTCTGTCACAGAGCCTGGAGTACAGTGGCACAGTCATATACCTCACTGCAGCCTTGAACTCCTGAGCTCAAGCCATCATACCACCTTAGCCTCTTGAGTAGCTGTCACTACAGACACCTGCCACCATGCACAGTTAACTTTTTTTTTTTTTCCGTAGTGATGGGATCTTACTATGTTGCTCAGTCTGGTCTCCAGTTCCTGACCTCAAGTGATTCTCCTGCCTTGGCCTCCCAAACTGCTGGGACTACATGTGTGAGCCACTGCTCCCAGCCTTCTTCAGTGATTTCTATAACATCATACAAGGGTTATTTAACAAATTTGTGTGAGGTATGTTACAGAGAAAGACAATAGCGTAAGGATTCAAATATTCTCAAAAAACAGGAATGTTTAACTAAAAGCTAAAAGGTAGAATTTTTAACATATAAATTCCTGCAATCAATTACATGAACAGAAGAGGAAAGAGACCTGGCTTTATAGTTGTCAGTTAGAAAAAAAAAAAGAGAGTGAGACTTGGCATTCCGTTTGCTCAGGAACGCAGCTGCCAAGAAAGTTAAACATGTAGAGGCTCTGTTGTAGAAGTATAGAGAGCAGATCAAGGGAGATGATGGCCCCACTGCACCCTGCACTGGGGGGACTATAGTTGGACTATCACTTTGTCTTCTTCTGCAAACCACATTCTAAAAGGGAGACGAATAGGAGAGTATTCAGGTGGCAGAAGGTGAAATGGTGAGAAGCCTGGATTCTGATTCATTTATGCTGCAAAAAATGTGAAATTTCAAGAAGTAAAAATTGTAAGGCAGATTTCAGGGAAATGAAAGTAAGAGTTTCTTTTTTCTTTTCTTTTTTTTTTTTTTTTGAGACAGAGTCTCGCTCTGTCGCCCAGGCTGGAGTGCAGTGGTACGATCTCGGCTCACCGAAAGCTCCGCCTCCCGGATTCCAGCCATTCTCCTGCCTCAGCCTCCCGAGTAGCTGGGACCACAGGCGCCCACCACCACCCCCGGCTAATGTTTTGCATTTTTAGTAGAGATGGGGTTTCACCGTGTTAGACAGGACGGTCTCGATCTCCTGACCTTGTAATCCACCCGCCTCGGCCTCCCAAAGTGCTGGGATTACAGACGTGAGCCACCGCAGCCAGCCAAAAGTAAGAATTTCTAGTAATTAAAGCTGCCCAATAATAGTGTATATCTATTCACAAGTTATTGAACCAACTGCCTTTTAAAGAAAATGCTTAAACTCAAACTTTCAGAAACATCAGCTATTCTAGCAAGAGGATTTCTGTGTGATATGGTAGTCTAAATTAAAATGAATTTGACTTCTAGTTCCTTTCTAAGACTACTTCCCACTCAAAGGTTTTGTATTTGGGCTAATTGTCTCTCCAAATCAATACCCTGCTCTGGGAATCAGGAGACCTGGATTTCAAATCCGATTTTGTAAGAACTAGCTGTGCAAGTCACTTCTCTCTGGCTTCAGATTTTTTTTTTTTCCTTCCATTCAGAAAGTGAGAGGGGTGAATTATATGACATCTAGGCTTACTCCTAAAGGAATATTCCATTTCTTATATAATTTTTGAAATTTTAAAAATAATTGAATTAGATAAATTATCATTAATTAGGTGAAACTAGACTCTTTGGGATCTTACCTTACAAAGCATAAATTTCTAGGCCTACTTGAAGAAGTTATTTATTTATTCCCCTGTCTCAGACCCTGACAGGGCTATCTAAGAAGGCAGGCAGCCCACTAATTGTTTCTGCAAGTGGGCATTTTTCAGCAATAATGGCTACAGGGTTCTTTTTTAAAAATGAAACTAGAGCAAGCTACACTGAAGAGTCATTTGACTATGTCTATTCAAATTTAAAATGGTCTTACCTTCTGATTAGCTATTTCATTTCTCAGTATCTTCCCTACAGAAATACACACACATGTGTGGAAAGACTCAAACAAGCATGGCGATATGACTTGGCTCTGTGTCCTCACCCAAATGTCATCTCAAATTGTAATCCCCATGTGTCAAGGGAGGGACCTAGTGGGAGGTGATTGAATCATGGGGGTGGTTTCCTCCATCCCGTTCTCATGATAGTGAGTGAGTTCTCATGAGATATGATGGTTTAAAAGTGTTTGGTAGTCTCCCTCCTCACTCTATCTCTCTCCTGTCACCACGTAAGACGTGCCTTGCTTCCACGTGATTGTAAGTTTCCTGAGGCCTCCAGACCATGTGGAATTGTGAGTCAATTACACTTCTTTTCTTTATAAACTACCTAGTCTCAGGTAATTCTTCAATTCCCAGGTCTACCTGAAGAAGTGATTTATTCATTTCCCTGTCTCAGACCCTGACAGGGCTATCTAAGAAGGCAGGCAGCCCACTAATTTCTTATAGCAGTGTGAAAATGAACTAACACCTAAATGCCCATCAGCATGGTTGAATAAGCCATGATATGTCTATCCAAAAAACACTAAGTAGCAGTTAATGAGAGAGTAGCATTGTAAAAATCTACATATCATAGGAGTGAGGGAAATAAACAAGTTGTAGAATAATATATTCAACACAATATTTCTAACCATAGATAAATGTCATTTGACCTACACAGAATGAGCCCTGTACTTTGCTTTTAATTTTTCTGAATTGGTGGCTAACATTTTAAATGGATAAATTTTACATTAAAGTATAGATTTATTCTTTAAAAGAAGATTGACTTTTAAATCAAAACTGATAATTTATTGTGTATATAACAAAATACATGACAATAATAGCACAACTGGATGGAGGATATGGAGAATGGAAATATACTGTCCAGAGGTTCTTAGACTATACTTTTAATGATATATTTCAGGGTAGGCTTAATAATTTAGAGATTACTGTGAACTCTAGAGCACCCCTTAAAAATTACAACAAAGAGGTAAAGCTAATAAGCCAATAATATAGATGAAATGGAATCATAAAAGTACTCAATTAACCAAGAAAAGAAAAGACCAAAAAATGAGAAAAAAGGAAACAAAAAATAGATGGAACAAAGATAAAAGAAACAGCAAGCTGATCAATTTAAACTCAAACCTTAAACACATTAAATATAAATGGTGTAAACACCACAATTAAAAAGCAGAGATTATCAGATTGGAAAAGAAAGCAAGACTCAGCTAAATACATTCTATAAGAAATTCAATTTAAATATCAAGACACAGATAAGGTAAAATAAAAGATAAGGTAAAATAAAATGATGAAAAATATATACCATGCAAACATTCATCATGAGATAGCTAGAATGGCCATATTAATATCAAAAAGTAAACTTTAGAAAGAAGAGCATAACCAAGGGCAAAGAAGTATATTTAATAATGATATACTTGAGTAACTTCCTCAATAATTTGTAACAGTCCTAAATGTGTGTGCATCTAGTAATAACATTTCAAAATATACAAAGCAAAAACTGATAGAATTTAAGGGAGAAATAAAAAATCAGTAATTATAGCTAGATATTTCAACACTCTTCTCTCAGTAATTGACAGAACAAGCAGACAAAATGTCGATTGAAGACTTAAACAACACTATCAGCCAACTTGTTCTAATTAACATTTTTAGCACACTGTATCCAACAACAGTAGAATACACATTCCGTGCACATCCACCAGAATAAATTATGTTTTGGGCCATAAAATCAGTCTCAATACATGTAAGAGAGTTCAAATCACACAAAGCATGATTTCAACCACAATGACATTAAATTTTAAAATGGCTTTTAAGAATTTTTAAAAAGCTAATTATAGATGTATTGGAGGGGTTGAGAGTCTCCAGAAATAAATTTGCTTGAAGTCATTAAGTGTTGAACTGAACTGTCTTCCTGACTTTTAAGGTGGAACAAAGCAAGACTGATTGTCTCACTCTTTTTACTCCTTCAAGGCCACAGACCCTTTCAAGACTTATCATCTGGGATCCAGAATTCCCTTGTCACAGAAACAAAGTAGGCAGTTGCTCATGAGGTGTGTTTTGAAATGTCCATTGAAAATCTTCCATCTCCCAATATCTTCCCTATTGCCTGTCATGGTGACTGCTGTTAAACTTGTGGGGGCATTTTGTTGAGGAATGTAATTATGCAATACTTAAACCCCAAAAGAGATGTGAACATCAGTCATAAACATTTTAGAGTAAACCACTTTGTCAGATGTAAACAAGTCAGGCCATTAGTATACCAATGTGTTTTTTATGGAGATCATGAGAAAAAAATCCAAGTATATACTTTATGGTTCTATCGAAGTAGAACAAGCCTGGATGGGATACTTCTGCACATGCCCTGAAGAAGCTCACAGTAGTGAGCATTAAAGAGGAAGATGGCAAAAATCCAGATACAGTGCAGGAAAGAAGGTAAAATAAAATGATGAAAAATATATACCATGCAAATCTTGCAGACCCAGGGCAATTTATGACTTTCTTATGGTCACTTGTGTAATGGAAGGGCAAGACTACTAGTGCCAGAAAACTGGTTCTTGCCTCCACTGTAGGTGTTGTTGCAGATCTGATCAGAGTAAAGATTTCCTTTCTCACTTTTCTCTGCCTGTTTAGGGGGGAGCTGAATGACTGAGACGTATCCTGGTAGGCACCCTATGAGAGACAAGGCCTTTCCCATGAAATCTTCCATGACGTGGACCCAATGGCTCCAGAGGGAATATTTTCCTAAGGAGTACTGGCTGGAAGATTTATTTTCCAGGATATGACTAGTTGCCCTTGCTCTACACCACCCCTACTCTTAACCATAGGTTATCTATTGAATTTGTGGTGGCAATGCGAGCCTCTTACTCCCTGTCCCATGGGAAACCTAGCGATAACCTAACAAGTAAGACAATCAGTCACCTTGTGGTGTGATTTGAGGAGCTCTTCCTTCAAGTCACTTTCTTCTCCAAATCTCTCTTTTTACAGTTACAGTCTCATTTATTTGACTGAGGCTTGTAAATTATATCCTTTGCAGGTTAAGAAGTCTTAATCATCTCTGAACTCCATTAAAGAAAGGTGAAACAATTCTTCATTTAGGGCTTCTTATATGCAGGTGGGATTTACCACTATTTGTTGGATTACGTTGCATTTTGCTCTGTTAGAATGCAATCTCTTGAAGGAGTATAGCATTAAACCTAATCAGTAAGATGTGTGTTACAGTAAATATGGAGAATTCTCTCCCAAGGGAATTATGATGGGAAGGAAAGAATAGAGATAGTAGATAACATTTTGAAGCAGTCACACAAGGTGCAATAGAGCATTAGAACTTATTCCTCCTATCGATGCTTTTATACTGTTGGTGGGAGTGTAAATTTGTTCAACCATTGTGGAAGACAGTGTGGCAACTCCTCAAAGACCTAGAGGCAGAAATACCATTTGACCCAGAAATGCCGTTACTGGGCATACACCCAAAAGAGTATAAATCATTCTATTATAAAGATACATGCACACATATGTTCATTGCAGCACCATTCACAATAGCAAAGACATGGAATCAACCTAAATGCCTATTAATGATAGAATGGATAAAGAAAATGTGGTACATATACACTATGGGATACTATGCAGTCATAAAAAGGGATGAAATCATGTCCTTTGCATGAACATGGATGGAGTTGGAAGCCATTATCCTTGGCAAACTAATGCAGGGACAGAAAACCAAACACCACATATTCTTACCTATAAGTGGAGCTGAATGCTGAGAACACATGGCCACATAGGTGGGGGGAGAAAACAGACACAGGGGCCTGTCGGAGTGGGACGTGTAGGGAGGGAGAGCATCAGGAAGAATAGCTAATGGATGCTGGGCTTAAAACCTGCGTGATGGGATGATTTGTGCAGCAAACCACCATGGCACACATTTACCTACGTAACAAACCTGCACATCCTACACATGAACCCCTGAACTTAAATGTTGAAGAAGAAGAAAAAAAGAGAACTTACTTATCCCTCCTATGTAGCTGTAATTTTCTATTCATTATCTAGCCTCTCCTTATCCCCCACTTTCCTCCCCTTTTACCAGCTTCTATTACCAATATTCTAATCTCTACTTCTATAACATCAGCCTATTTAGCTTCCAAATATGTGTAAGAACATGTAGTATCTGTCTTTCTGTGCCTGGCTTATTTCATTTAATATAATGTACTCCTGGTTCATTCATGTTGCTGCAAATGACAAGATTGCATTCTTTTTTATGGCTAAATAGTGTTTCATTGTGTATATATACCACATTTTTAATCTAATCGTATGTTGAGGGACACAGGCTGATTCTGTATCTTGGCTATTATGAACAGTGCTACAGTAAACAGAGTAGTGCAGATATCCCTTTGGCACACTGATTTCATTTCCTTTAGCTATCCACCCAGCAGTGGGATTTTTGGATCATATGCTAGTTCCATTTTTAGTTTTTTTGAGAAACTTCCATACTGTTTTCCAAATTGGCTGTACTAATTTACATTTCCATCAACAGTATATCTGTTTCCTTTTCTCCACATCCTTGCCAGCGTTTGCTATTTTTTTGTCTTTTTGGTAATAGCCACTCTAATTGGGGTGATGACATCTTACTGTGGCTTTTATTTGCATTTCCCTGATGATTAGTAATGTTGAACATTTTCTCATATACTTGTTGGCCACTTGTATGCCTTCTTTAAAAAATTGTCGTTTAGATCATTTTTCCATTTTTAAATCAATTTTTTTGCTGTTGAGTTGTTTGAATTTCTTATGTATTCTGCATATTTATTCCTTGTTGGATAAATAGTTTTCGAATGTTTTCTCTCATTCTGTAGGTTGTTTCTATTAGTTGTTTCCTTTGCTTTTTTAAGAATTGTTTTCATCAGATATAATCTCATTTATCTATTTTTTTCTTTTGTTGCCTATGCTTTTGAGGTTTTTATAAAACCTTTGCCCAAACCAATGTCCTGAAGCATTTTTCCTATGTTTTCTTCTAGTACTTTCATAGTTTCAGGACCATAATTCATTTGGAATTGGTTTTTTATATGGTGAGAGATAGGTATCTAGTTTCGTTCTTCTGCAGATGGATATTCAGTTTTTCCAGCACCAATTACTGAAAAGACTATCCTTTCCTCCAATGTATGTTCTTGGTGCCTTTGTTGAAAATCAGTTGGCTGTAAACACATGAATTTATTTCTGGGTTCTTTATTCTTTTCCATTGGTCTCTATGTCTGTTTTTATGCCAGCACCATGCTGTTTTGGTTACTATAGCTTTGCAGTATATTTTGAGGTCAGGTAGTATGATGCCTCCAGGTTTTTTATTCCCCTCAGGGTTGTTTCGGCTATTGGGCATCTTTTATGATTCCACACAAATTTTAGGATTTTTTTTCAATTTCTGTAAAGAATGTCGTTGATATTTTATTAGGGAGTGCATTGATTCTGTAGATCACGTTGAGTAGTATGGTCATTTTAACAATATTTATTCGTCCAATCCAGGAACATAGAATGGCTTTTCATTTTGTGTGTTTATGTCCTGTTTAATTTCTTTCATCAAAGTTTTATAATTTTCATTGTTGGTACCTTTCATCTCATTAGTTAAGTTTATTCATAGGCTGTGGCTATCTTAAATGATATTGATTTCTTGATTTCTTTTGCAGTTACCTTTTTATTGACATACAGAAATGCCACTGATTTTTGTATGTTGATTTTTGTATCCTTCCACTTTACTAAATTTATCAGTTCTAAGAGTTTTTGTTGGAATCTTTAGGTTTTTCTACATATAAGATGATGTCCTCTGCAAACAGGTGCAATTCTACTTCATTCTTTGCAGTTGGATGTTCTTTATTTATTTTGCCTAATTGCTTTTGTTAGGACTTCCAGTACTATTTTGAATATGAGTGGTGAAAGTGGGCATCCTTATCTTGTTCCAGTTCTTAGAGGAAAGGCTTTCAGCTTTTCCACATTCAGTATAATATTACTTCTGGGTTTGTCATATATGACTATTGTTATGTTGAGGTGTTTCTTCTACATCTAATTTGTTGAGAGTTTTTATCATGAGGGGATGTTGAATTTTATCAAATGATTTTTCTGCATCTATTGAGATGATCACAGTTTTTGCCCCTCATTCTGTTGATGTGATGTATCGCATTTATTCATTTGTGAATGGTGAACTATACTTGCATCCCTGGGATAAATTCCACTTGATTATGTTGTATAATCTTTTTGATGTGTTGTTGACTTTGATTTGATTTGCTAGTATATTGTTGAGGACGTTTGCATCTATGTTCATCAGGGGTATTGGCCTGTAGTTTTCTTGGTCTGTAGTGTTCTTGCCTCATTTTAGTATTTGGATAATGCTGGCCTCACTGAGTTTGGAAGAATTTCCTCTCTTTCAATTTTTTGGAATAGTTTGAAGACAATTCGTGTTACTTCTTTTTTTTTTTTTTTTTTGAGACGGAGTCTCGCGCTGTTGCCCAGGCTGGAGTGCAGTGGCGCGATCTCGGCTCACTGCAAGCTCCGCCTCCCGGGTTCACGCCATTCTCCTGCCTCAGCCTCCTGAGTAGCTGGGACTACAGGCGCCCACCACCGCGCCCGGCTAATTTTTTGTATTTTTAGTAGAGACGGGGTTTCACTGTGGTCTCGATCTCCTGACCTTGTGATCCGCCCGCCTCGGCCTCCCAAAGTGCTGGGATTACAGGCGTGAGCCACCGCGCCCGGCTCGTGTTACTTCTTTAAATATTTGATAGAATTCAGGCATGAAGTCATCCTGTCGTGGGCTTTTCTTTGGTTGGGATACTTTTTATTATAGCTTCAGTGATGTTACTTGTTATTGGTCTGTTCAGGTTTTCTATTTATTCCTATTTCAATCTTGGTGGGTTGTATGTGTCCAGGATTTGCTTATTTCCTCTAGGTTTTCCCATTTGTTTGTGTACAGTTGTTCATAATAGTCTCCAACCACCCTTTGTATCTGTGATATCAGTTGTAATGCCTCCTTTATTGTTTCTAACTCTTTTGAGTCTTTTCTCTTTTTTTTTGGTTAATCTAGCTAATGGCCTGTCAATTTTGCTTATCTTTTCCAAAAAAAAAAAATCCAACTTTTTGTTTTGTTGATCTTTTGTATATTTTTTAGTCTCTATTTTGGTAATTTGTGCTCTGATCTTTATTTTTTCTCCTACTAATTTTGGGCTTAGTTTGTTCTTCCTTTTATTTTATTTTATTTTATTTTTTGCAAGAGGTGCATCATTAAGTTTTGTTTGTTTCTTTGTTTGTTTTTTTTGTTTTTTGTTTTTTTTTTTGACAGAGTCTTGCTCTGTTGCTCAGGCTGGAAGACAGTGGGGCAGTCCTGGCTCACTGCAATCTCTGCCTCCTGGGTTCAGGCAATTCTTGTGCCTCAGCCTCCTGAGTAGTTGGAACTATAGGTGTGCCCCACCACACCAAGCTCTTTTTGTATTTTTGGATGGAGACAGGATTTTGCCATGTTGGCCAGGCTAGTCTCAAACTCCTGACCTCAAGTGATCCACCCACCTTGGCCTCTCAAAGAGTTGGGATTATAGGCGTGAGCCACCATGCCCAGCCTCATTAGGTTGTTGATTTGAAATCTTTCTCTCTCTCTCTTTTTCTCTTTTTTTTTTTTTTTTTTTTTTTTGGCATTTACTGCTAAAACTTCCCTGTTGTTAGGGGGATATAAAAGACACAAAAGAAACTTCAACTGCCTCACAATGTGACTAATAATTGATCATAGGTAACTCTTAAAGATACCCACTCTGTCCACAAAAATGGCTTATCAGCAACTGTGTTCCTGCTATGTGACTCTAACTTCACAGTCACAAGTGGTTGGAACAGGAGTGAATATCTGATTGAAGTTGAATCAGAGCTATTATCTCTCTCAAGCATTGACCTGAGACAGGGATTGGGAGCTGGGAGTGAGTCAGCCTCAACAGTGCTATTCTGGAGGGTGTGGCCACATGCTGCAGCTGCCGCATGCACTTGTAGAGCTGGATTGTTCAACTTCTAGATTTCATGAGCTCCACTATCCTTCCAAAAATGCTCACTTTTGCTTAAACATACTTGAACTGATTTCTGTTGTTTTTAACAATAGAAATGTAATTAACAGAAAAACAAATTTTGTTGGAAAAAAAAAGTCCTTCTTTTCTTCTTCATTGTGTTTCCCATTTCTGAGAGCAAGAGTCTTGGCTGCTCATTGAGAGGCCTGAAGGAAAGTGCTCAGGCTTAAAAGTCACACTAAAATCAGGTCAAATCCCAGTTCTATCACTTTCTATGAGCTCTGTGACCTTGAGAATCTTATCCAAGTTCTCCAAGACTCAGTTTCTTCATCTGAAAATAGGAGTTAGTAATCTTTCTGTTATTGGTCCATTGTGGGGAATAAAAGAGCCAATATGGGCAAAAGGCCTGGCATGTAGTAATTGCCAAGTGAAAGCTAGTTCTGAATTTTTCCTCCTGTGTTGTTTCAATTTTTCATTCATTCATCAGTCAGTGTTTCCACAAGCATGTAGATACTCTGGAGGCTCTAAGGAGGTTTTTCTTTAAGGCTCTTGAACAACTTAGCTTTTGCTCATTTTTCAAGTGTGCTAGTATATGCACAATAGAGACAACATGGTGTTGAGGTGTGAGTACAGAATAGGGAAAAAGAGAGCGAGTTCCAGTACTGACTTGGACCATGGACACAGTTGTGAGACTTACACATACCGTTTCCTCTATCTGAGCCTGTTTCTTCATCTGTACAATAAAAAACTGGTGTATATTAGAATTCCTAGTGTGAATTAGTATGTACCCAACAGGAATGCTACTGGCATTTTGGGTGGGATAATTTTTCATTATGTAGAAGAACTGGTCCTCATACTAGATGATGTTTAGTATCCCTGGTCCCCACCTTCTAAATGCCAATAGAGCCTCCAGACATTGTGACCAAAATGTCCCCACAGACTCTCAGACACAGTGAGGCAGACACTATGGCCCAGGTTGAGTATCACTTTGTCAGGCAAAAATAAAATGGATTCAGTGATCATAGTTTTATGAGACATCAGATTAAGCAAAGTTGAATACGCTTCTTTAGAGCGGGATTTCTTAAAACCTTTTATGTGAATGTACACAATGGATGGGTCTATTTTTCCCTTAACCCAATTCTTACTTGGGATAGAGCTTGGGTACATCAATAAAGAGCAGATTTATGTCCCAGGGAAACTGATTTTGTACACTCAGTGTGAACCACAAGCTTATGCATTCCATGTTACCACAACTTCATGCCAGTGCAGAGCAACCCATTGTCTAAAAGACAACATATAATAATAATTTTTGTTATTGTTAGAGAGTCCAATATAAGAAAACTCTGGCTGTTATATACTTTTTCAATCTGTCTACAAGCAATTCCCCTGCAGGGAAGAAGAGTAAGAGTAAGAAGGTTTAGGTGGGGAAGCCAAATGTCATGCTGCAGCTAGAAAAATGCAAGAATGAAATGGAGCAATGGAGTATGTCTGGTCTCCACACTTCATTTGGATTTAACAGGCCAAGCTTGCTGAAGCAGCCACAGCAGAAGAGTAAAAGTCTCTCCCCTGTGTCCACACTAATTTAATATTTCATTACCAGTGAAGATTGAATTTTACTTTTTCAGGTCTTACCTCTCCATCTAAACATGGGCCCTATTCCAAGATACATAGCTCAGCCATGGAATTCACAGCTTCATTTGCAGAGACAGTCTTGAAGGTCTAGAACAGATTCTCTTGGTTGCCATTACATTTTCATTAAAATTCTGCCACACATGTTGGTTCTGTTCCAGTTTCCAACTTCTCCTGTGACTGGTGTTGACTGATCTGATTTAAAAAGTTGACTAGAACTAGGGCCACTATGAAAGGTGTTCTCAACAAAATATTTTCAGGGGCTTCAAGGAAACCTCAAGGAGTCACCGGAAAGACGGTCCAGACAGTTCTGGCGAGAGGCCAGACCTGTGATCTGGGAGTGGCCGGCTGGGAACTGGGGCCAGGAGCCCGTCATCTCAATTTTGGCATATTTAAGCTAAGTTACTAAATAATTCACTCATTTATTGAACACATATTTATAGAGAACCTACTCTGTGCTAGGCACTGCTCTCGATACTGGGAAAACAGCAGAAAGGTTCAAGTCAAGGTCCTTGCACTTTTTTAGCTTGCATTAAAGTAAGGGAGACAGACAATAAACAACTAAGTAAGTAAATAAATAAAATGTTGGGAACAGACAAGCCCCATGAAAGAAAAATCAGGGAAAAGGATTAGCGGGTGATGAGATGGGGTTAGAAGTAGACTCTTTTATAGAGAGTGGTCAAAGACAGCCTCTCTAAGAGGGTGATAGCCAAGCAGAGGTATAAATGAAGGGATGAGCTGTATGACAATCTGAGGAAAGAGCATTGTAGGCAGAATGAAACACAGCTGGGATGCTTTAAGTAGAAATAAAGTTGTCATGCTCAAGAAAAGCCTGAAGGCCAGTGTAGCTAATGCAAAGTGACTTAGGTAGGAAGTGGTAGACAAGGAGATCAGGGAAATATTCAGGGCCCAGATTGTGTAGAGGCCTGCAGACCATGGGAAGTAACTTGACTTTGGAAGGTTTGGAGCAAATCTGTTTCATATTTTGCAAAACCATCTGAACTGATAGTTGGAAAACAAAAAGCTGGAGGTAGCAAGAATGGAAAAAGGAATAGATCACATTGGGTCATGATTAGGACCAAGAAGTTCGATTAGGATACATGCAGTATTTCAGGCAAAGGTGGTGGAATGGGCTAGCATGATAGTGGGGGAAACATTAAGAACTGCTTGGATTGAGAGTGTTCCAAATATTTCATTTACTCCCTTAATTTTCCAAATCTTTCTATATTAGCTTAGGGCCAGCTGACTATTTCTGGCCAATGAGTAGAACTGATACATGTCACTTCCCAGAATATGGGAGTTAATAGATGTTGTGTCTCCTCGTTTCTTTCCTCCCCTTACACAGCAGTCTTGGGCATGATGCCAATACATGCATGCCAAAAGATGGATGAGGGTCTCCTGACCCATATTGGGCAACTTTTTCTTACGCTAACCTCAGAGATAGAGTGTTTATTTTGGCATCTAACATTGTTTACCCTGGGAAACACAGTACATATTTTGGAGTTGAATTCAATAGGACTTGCTAAGGGGATGAAAGAAAGAGAAGACTCCAAGATGACTCCACACTTTTTTTTTTTTGCTAGATCATGAGGATGAATTAGATGTCACTATGCAGATAGAGAACACTAAGAAGGAGTATCAGGCTTGAAACCAAAAGTTTGAATTTGGACATGTTAAGTTTTCATTGCTCATTAAGCATCCAAAAGAACCTTCTAAGCAGATGATTGAACACATAGTTTGGAGTTCAGAGGAGGGCCATGATTGTCAATACAGATTTGGTAGTCATCATCATTCAGATTGGGATTCAAGACCATGGGACTAAATAAGGTTATCCAGGAAATTAATGCAGGCAGAGAAGGGTATTATTAAATATAATGAGGGAATAGTACTCAACTCAGTGTGGTCTCTGGTTTATTGGAGGGGCAATACAGTAAATCAAACATATAATGATTACCCCCCCACACACACCTTTTCTCCCCTGTCCCACACCTGGTCTAATTTTGGTCTGGCTTCTAGAGGATGATTATATAGTGATGATGGTGGTTTCCAAGAAGAGATGAAGGTGGCACCTAAAGAGTAACAGGAGGATGGAGTTGCTTCGCACAGGATAGCCAATCTTGGATCTTCATCAAGTTAGAAGATTCTTTCACCCCAGCCTAAATAATCTCTATTTGTGGTCTTCTAACCCAATACCCTCTTTACTATAGCAAACTCAGCCTCCCATAATGGACCTCCAATATAGGCTATGGGAGGCTGATTTAAACTGAGGTGAGAAGAACTTCAAAACTGAAGAATGTTGCAAACTTCACTGTCCTGGGCATTTAACAGGTAGGGCTTCATTTGCCTTATTTTAAAAAAGGGAAAGAGGAAGGATGTCAGCAAAAATAACAGAGTAAGAACTTGTAAACATTTTCCAAAATAACTAAAAATTAGCAAAATGGTCCAAATCAATCAGAGTTTTTCAGAACTCTGGAAATAAACCAGCTGAAACTCAGTAAGAACAGCAAGACCTGTGGCATTTAATTTTATTTAGTACCGTCTTCCACTCTGCAGTTCCACTGTAGCTTAAAAAAAATGGTAGCCCACATGTTCAGTGCAGTGTGGCAGCCACTGGTAGGAGCAGAAGAGACCTAGAACTTTTTCAATTCACTCCCGAAGAATTGTTATTATTTTACCTGTCTGGTGGTTCCTTAGAACATTCCACTTAAGAGACTGACTCAGAGCTCATTCAGAATGTGCAAAGCCTTTTCCTTGCCAGGATAGAGAGAAAGCACTGGTTGGAACAATTATAGGCAAGTGTTTTAAATTTGTAGCTGCATGAGGTGATGGCTAACAGTTAGGACAACGTATAGACTAACCAGAAGCTTAAAGGGAAAAGCTGGGAAATGAAATATCAATAGTGCTTTCAAAAGATACTCCTGAAAATCTAAAAGGTTGTATGCATGCACAGGCTTCTGTACATGCATAGAGAAAATGTGAGAAGTCCTTAAGCTTTAACCTCTGACTGACCTTGAGGCTCTACATAAGCAGGAAGTGAAGGCTAAGGCAGAGTTGTAAAATGCCTGGTTGGGTGTTAAAGATTGCCCTAAAACATACAACATCCCAGTCTTGGCAAAGTCTTGTTGGTATATCGAAAATAATTATGTTTTGCTGCAACTGACAGAAAATCTAAATAAAATAAAGCAAACAATAGAAAACAAAACAAAAGAAAACCAACAACACAGTGACTTAAACAAGATAGTTTATTTCTCTCCCATGTAATGAAAGCCAGAGGTAAACACTTCAGGACTGGAATTACAGCTCTGGACATAAGATCCAGGCTCCTTCTAGTTTTCCATGTAACATACCTAGGGTAGCCCATGTCCTCTGAGCTTAAGATGGCTGCTAGACTTCAGCTTTTATATTGGCATTCCAAGGGCAGGATGGACTAAGGAGCAAATAAGAAAGGAACAAATGTACTCATTGCTTTTTTTTTTTTTTTTTAATTTTTATTTTTTGAGACAGAGCCTTGCTCTGTCACCAGTCTGGAGTGCAGTGGCACGATCTCAGCTTGCTGCAACCCCCGCCTCCTGGGTTCAAGCCCTGCCTCAGCCTCCCAAGTAGCTGAGACTACAGGCATGTGCCACCAAGCCCAGCTAATTTTTGTATTTTTAGTAGAGATGGGATTTCACCATGTCGGCCAGGATGGTCTCAATCTCTTGACCTTGTGATCTGCCCACCTTGGTCTTAGCTATCTTTTAAGGTTTCCCAGAAGTGACATTTACTTGTCATTGAACAGAGCTAACTCACATGACTACATCTAGCTGCAAGGGGGGATGAAAACTGTCGGTTTTAATATAAGAGGCCTTAGGCTCAGCTTACAACTGGGGACAACAGGAGGAAGGAAATAATGGATATTTGGGTAGGCAGCTGGCAGTCTCTCCCATTATATGATTGGATAGCTGGTGGTGGAAGAGTAAAGAGATACTGAGATCAACATCAAAGTTGGCATAGGGTAAAGACACAGACTGCACAAAAGGATGGCCATCAACTGGGGACAATATCAATGATGGTCCAGGATCCAAAATGGAAACAAATCCTGTGCTAAAAACAAAATCTTACTCTCAAGTTGCAAGAAGGCCTTATTTCAAGAACTAGTTAAGACATCCTTTTATACTCCCTAGTCAGTGGTTTTGGAGTAAGAGAATTAAGATATTCAGCAAAATACTGTTTTTGCCTAGATGACTTTCCAGTCTTTTAAAACCCAAGAGCCCATCAAATAAAATTGAGAAAATTTAGTGTAGTATACTCTTGGAGATCAATAATAACTATAATATATTCAAGGCTAAGTGATGCCCTGCAGTAAAGAAACTTAACTTTGTAAAAGCTAGTGCATATAGTTATTTGACCAACACGTTTTTCAGCATGTCAATAAATGCTGCTATTCATCAGAAAACAGTTTGGAAAAGTGTGCCGTAGAAGAGTCCTTATTTATCTCTAGCAAAAGAAAGCCTTTTTAAAATGAACAAATTTCATGGGCTGATACCTTTATTTATTAATAAAAATACTATAAAAATAAGTTACTAGAAAAATGAAAAACAGTCTCACAAAAATATGAACCAAATATTTTGTCATTAGAGTCAACAGTCATAAAATCAATCTGTCAATATTCTGACAAGGATTTAAAGCACTTACTCTCAGAAGGCTTCCAACAGCTTACCACAGAAAATTCTGTAGTTATTTCACTTTAGATAGGGAGCACACAGTTGGTGGATGGACCACATGTCAGCACTACCACCAGGCAGCATTACTCTCCTCCTATATCCTTCCTAAGGTAGACTATCTCATGCCTCACCTGCCCTCGCCTTGTAATGCATGTTTTGCTATTTTTCATGACCCAAAGGACAATATTTTTAGCAAAATACTACCTATGAGATTAGGCTTCACTCAAAGAAGCAAAACAGGAAAAATCCAAGATTGGCTTTTATAATTTATTTATTTCAAATATAAGAAAAAGAATCTTCTCTGCCTACAAACTGGGCTTAGCTGCCCCTATTGGCCTTTTAACATTCCTTTCAATTCATGATATATCCAGAGGTAACCGAGACCTTAAATGAAGACAGGAAGCACGCACCTTCAGCATGGTATCAGTGTCCATCTTGACATTGTTTGAGCTAGCCTGGCTTCCATCTTCTGCCCAGGTGTTGACCCTACCTTTTTGACACCTTTCCAGTTGGCTTTGACACCACCTGCTCCTTCCAGCCTATTTACCTCTCTGCAGTTGGTCCACTGCTTACCTTGCTTGGAATTCCTAGTGTGGTGGACTTCCAGACTTTTAGGATACCCAGATCCCTGATATTAGAAAGAAACTCCAATTTTCCCCTACCTCCTTAGAATATAAAAGGTTCAGCTTCATGTTCCTAGGGGAAAAAGAGTGTGAATGGTTGATCCTAAGAAAGGAGGACATGGGGATGAAAAGACATCTAAATGTCAAGGTTGGGACACAGATAAAGAAAATTTGTCTGCAGAGGAGTTATTCAGCATGGAGTTCCTCCTGATATCAGGGGAGGGTGATTTGGAGGAATAGAGACCAAAAAAAAAAAAAAAAAATCAGTTTTTATCTTCTTTACTATGAACAGCTGACTTGAATGGAGAACTGCTCTGAGATAGGACAAGTGATAACTGCTTTGAGATCTAACTAGTTATTTCTAAAAATGAGGCATGGAAAGGTGACTTTGTTGGAAGCAGAAGGAGGACAACCATGTGCTTCATGGGTGAAACTACAGGACAACCTTCCAGAACCCCTTGCATTGGTAGAGTTTCCTGCATCAGTCTCTATTGACCCAGGCTGACCAATTATCTCCCACCAGCCAATACAACAGTCAACATAACACAGAGCGCAGGCATAAAAATAAAAACACACACACACAGAAAACAAAACTATCTCTAAGCATCATCACTAAAACAAAAGAGTGGAAAATTCAGATGGATGGAGTCACATGATTGGCGGAAGGTGGTGGTGTTCCCTCCTCTTGAAATGTCCTTCCATATGGGGAGATGTCCATTAGCAGAACACATCTGGTTGTCTTCCAACTCCTCATTCATTCCTCCCTGAGAAAAGAGAAGTGACTTTTCTGGTTGGTGAGCTTAAGATGGAGAATTGAACCTGTGTGGCTCATCTCGTCTGTCTTTGGGATATGCTTGCAGTTTATGTCTTGAGCTATTCCGAGCTGTGCAGTAAAGTCCCTACCCTGATGTGGTGGACTATGACTGTCCCATCCTGTGTGTGCCTAGGTGAAGGTGAATACCCAACTAGGAGTTCAGTGTTAGGAACCCCACTGTTGCCACACTTCTAAGCCATGTTCCTTAACAACTTATCAATAACAATGAAAACATTTTATCCCATAAATATAATTTTTAAAAATCTTGATTTGTTCAGGATTCAGGCTGAGAAAAGAAGAGTGTTACAGATGGACCCTCCCCCAAGTCCCTAAGTAAGTCATTGTTATTTACATTGCCTCTCTGGAGGCAAGGTCTGTGATACGGTCACAAAACTTACCTTGTAGGGTTCTCAAAGATTTAATTAATCAATTTTTATGAAGGTAGTTCTAAATTATGATGTAATACACTGATGTAAACAAGTAATATTGATGATGATGATGATGATGACAACTATAAACTGAAATATGAACTTGTCATCTTGGTCCTTAATTCCTCTCATCTCCTCCACAACTCTACACCAGCCAATATGATGTCAGGTAAGTGGCGAATGCCCTTAAAATGAAGTAGCTAAAACTTGAGCATCTCTACAGAGTTCAAATGCTCATTAATTTTCAATTCTAGGAAATACAGCAGGTAGTTCCCAGAAAAAGCATATTGATAACATTTACCAACATTTGGGGCTGTGAAGATGGTGAAATTATCTCTAACAAGTTGGGTTTTTAGAAAAATGATAAACGGGAAGCTGTTGGAGTATTCAAGTTCCTAAGAGTCAGCAAACATTCTTGTTCTGACAATCAGAAGCAAAACAAATGCTTCTATGTCTTAAACATTTCCTGGTATGATGAACATTTCCTTTTATTTAGAAGATAAAATAGTTTGAACTGTGACATTGTGCTTAAATTAAACAGCGCTTGAGACAGCAGACATTTTATTTAGAATTTTTTTTAAAGAAATGGAATAGATAGATCTTTAATGTCTACACTTCTCAACCTTTAAAATAGTGGGGAGGAAAAGAAGTAAAAATAATATTTCCTTCCTTACAGGTTGTTTTGAAAATTAATGAATTAGTGCTTATTAAGTGCTTGACTGAAAGGTGATGTGAAAACTATCAAACATCATCTCTATTACTGTAGTCCAATGTTCATCTGCCACTAATAAAAGCCTGAGCCTCAGGCAGAGTCTTTTGTACTCTTGTCTGTGGAGAGAATCGCCTACGAGTTTCCTTTCTTCTGGTGATAAATCATAATTAATATTTCATCCATTATACTACCACAGACGCACAGCCAAGGATGCACCGCCCTGAGCGTTGGCAGCCTCCATGGTGCTGTCTCGCTCTGCTGCCTGGTATTTGTTTGCAGTGCAGAGACACGTCCATGGCAATGGCCCATGAGGCCTGAACAAGGGAACAACACTTCTTCCTGATTCAGATCCCTGACTTTGGAGACTCCCTTGGCACCTTGCATGGGGATGGCCCCCATTAGTGGAATTTAGAGACTGGAGGGGACAAGGAGGAGTCAAAGGGTGAGAGGATGGGTCAGACCCCAGCCAAGCCTGGGAGCTAAGTGAGCACAACTTCCTGACTCAGCCTCTCTGGCTTATGGTGGACTTCTTTGGTGTACCTGAGCTGTCAGCAAGTTCCTGTTGGGCTCTGCCTATTCCACGTGCCTGTCATTCAGCAGAAACTCATCAACAAATTTCAAACTGGAGGTGTTGCTGAATAGTCAGAATATTTTAAGAAACCACCGCCCTCCTTCTTGAATTTACAAAGCATAGGAAACTGAAGGGAATCATCAGGTCCTTCGGTTGCCACCATGACCCTTCATCTACCTGTCTTTACTTTAGCCTTAAGCAAATGTCTGTGATTAGGCCAGGATTCACAACTGGATGTGCTAAGACAACCTGAAATGGGAACCAGTCGTGAGCTAAAGAAACCATCCATTAATCCAGGAACTGAAAAGGCAGCACAGGAGTGATTGACCTAATCTGCCTGCTGACGGCTGCCAGACTTTGGTCACTGGCCAAACCTCTCTGGGGAGACAACAGGGTAAGCTTCCATCCCAAGGTCCTTTCCTCCTGGGGTCCATGCCATGAATTGGTAATCACCACGAAGTATTCCTGGATAACACATTTAGAGGCAGAATAATGGGCTGGATGGGCCAACTGATTTAGAAAGTGCTACTTCAGACCACATTCAGAGGATGTTAAGTTGTATGGGACATGGCAGGCAATTCAGTAACCTCCTCATTTTATAGATGAGAAAATAAAGGCCCAGGGAATGGCTTACCCAGAATTGCATGTTTGTTGGTGCCAGGGCCAAGATTCTCAGCACGGGAGTTTCCCCAATACCCCAGGGGAGACCTCATAATGATGCCCTCTAATTTTGCAACAAACTGTACTTTTTCTCTTCCATAACATCTTCTCATTGTGCAAAGAACAGAGCAATATGAACTTTGTAGATTCCGCCACAAACCCCACCTCAACATCGCTTTTACAAAACTTCTCACTCTATGTGGCTGCCTACCTTTGCTAGGCTTTGAGCCCAGGTCTTGCACACAGCAGGTACTTAATAAAATTCTATTTACTTGAATGGCATCAGTCACAATATATGGAAAGAACTCAGAAAAGCCAGTGGTGTGAGATAGACACAGTTGGAAACACTTGCCTTACAGGGAAAATCAGAAATGTCAAGGAAAATCTAGTTAAACTCTGTTAAGTCTCAAGGGATGAGTATAAGAGGCAACATTTTGGAAGCTATAATATGACTGAATGATGAGAGTTTGTAGCATTGCACTGTATTTCCACTTTCAGTAATTTTATACGTGGCTTATTTTGAGCTCAGACCACATTTATTGTATTTTAGGTCAATTTGAGAAAAATTTTATCGGATCAAGATCAACCATATTTGCAACATGAAATGAAGTCATCCTGTTCCTTGGCCTCTATTACACAAATGCGAAAACATGCAGACCTCAGAGCTTCATGCCTTGTTTCTGGACAACAGTCAGCCATGGGGAGTGTGGGTGAGGGCTGAGGGATATACCGACACCCCTCATAATGAGTATGGAGGCTTGGAGGTCAGGGATGTGGTAAAACATGGTGCTTTATAACACAGGCCTGGAGCGAGACCAGAGTCAAATCTTACTTTTGCCACTTCTAGACCTATGACTTTGGAAAAATTGTTGAACAACTGTAAAGCCCAATCTTATATCTCATGGGCTTATTCTGAAAATGAATTAAAACCCTAGTCTATACCTGGCATATAGTGAACAGTCCATGATGGGTGTTATACTGGTGGTAGTTTTTAATGATGGAAGAAAGGTCAGGTTTTCGGTTCTTTCTCATTGCTCTACCTATATCCCATCCTAGTGTGCTTTTGCTCCTCTACCCACCCTAACTAGGCAAAACTCACTCTTGCAATCTGCATTGGCATAGTGTAGTAAGTATGAGTCTCAACTCTACAGCAAACCACCAGAGTTTACTATGAGGCCTTGGGCAATTCATTTAACTTCTCTGTGCCTCAGTTTCCTTAACTAAAGACAGGTAGGATAGGAAAATCTACTTCCCACTATTACATAAGGATAAGATTAATCAGCACACATAAAACTTTGGGGGCATGCTTGACACACAGTAGTCTCCCTCTCTACCCAAGTAAATGTTAGCTAATTCTCATTTTCTCTCACTTTCTGAAACACCAGAGAATCTTCCTCCAAAGTATGCTTCTCGTCTTTGCAGGCTCCTGCTATTAACCTCTGTGTACTGAGAAGACCTATCCATGAGCCACGGCAAAGGTCAGGAAAGATGGAAAGAGTATAAAGAATACAGTCTCAGATCCATGCAATACACAGAAGCCAGGGGTCAAGGCAGGGTCAGAATGCAGGATGAGGCAACACCCAGAAGTCAAGAGAGGTTTCAGATAAACACTCAAGAGGACAAAAGCAGACACACCAGGCAGGACATCTGAAAACCTTGAGACTGAGGCATAGCCACCCAAGGAAGAAAGCAATTTTGGGCAAGGTCTGTTTTCAGAGATTTTCCAGGGCAAGGTCCCAAAAAGCAGCTCTATATCCATGCATAAGAGATGGAGCTTATGCATTCATGTTTTCTAATAAATACACGCTTAGCACTTGCTATGAGCCAGGCACTGTTCTAAGGACAGGACATTTAACAGTGGGTCAAGAAGGCAAAACTCCTTGCTCTCATGGAGTTTATATTCCAGTCAATTTTTAAAATAAGTTACTTGCACATGTCAGATAAATTTCCAAGGGTAAACTCTGAATAAAGGCTGAATTCTAAAGAAGAAAGGCAGTGGGTTAATGTTTAATTTACCTGTGCCGCAAACCTTCACCCCAGTCAATGTATTCTGTCTCACCCAAGACTAAATATTGGAATAGGACATTATTTTAAGCATAATCCTGGATCTCCTCCAGTTTATACCTGAAATAAACAACTCACTTGCAAAGATGAGTACTTTCTCATTAGTAACAGAATTTTATCTTCACCCGTCTCCAATCTTCTCCCACTAGGGGGTGAGTTTGGAGGCAGGGTCTTAGGTCTTTTGATGTAGCTTCTCACTGCTCTTGGCAGATTCTGAAAGATTAGAGACCCAGTAAAGATATCTCAGGTCATAGAGACCCTGCATTTAGCTTTGGAGAAGTTAAGGGCCCTGCAGAATTGTGGAGGTTTGGGGTATCTCTTCTCCCCATCCTGGGCACTAACCAAAGACTCATTCCAAAGCAGCTTTTCCCCATGGCTGGTGCCTGTGCTGAGAGGCCCAAAGCCAGCCCATCTGCCCAGGTGCTGACCGAGCGCTTTTCTGCCCAAGTTTGGAGCTGCCTTCTCAGCATGGTGATGTCACTGCTGCCTCAGTCTGACCGCTGGCTCCCCAGAATCTCAAAATGATAGTGTGACTCTGTTCTGGTCTTTTGTGGAGCTGGTAGGAATTTCTGTTGTTTCTTGGTTATTATGGAAACCACTTCCACAAATAAATATTTAGATAAGGATGAGGAACAAACCCCCTCAAAAATTGTGTGTATTTTATTTAGTGCCGAAAGTCTTTAGCTATAGTACAGAGTACAAGCTAACCGGCAATGGCCACGCCTCTCCGGAAGGAATGTTCTTTCTCTCTGACCATGTGTGTTCCTTTACCATCCACTCTCCATTCCTGACTTCTCCTTTCCTTCCCTTCTCCTTCCCAATTACTTTCTCTTATTTTTCCTGTGTTCTTTTTCTCTTTACATTTTCTCTCTCTTATTTGTCCTCTTGGCATCTCGTCTACCATCCTCTTGTCTCTCTCCTCTTCTTTCCTTTTCTTCTAATCTGTCTCCCCTTCTCTCATTATAAAAGAGAGTATTCAGACAACTAAATCTGTGCCTGGTTTTGGTCTGCTCTGGTCCTCGAGACCATGAGTGACAGAAGACTCTGCCCTTGGCCGCCCATCACACCATAGGCCTGTAGCCAAGCCCCACTTCCGGTGCTTACTGGAGAGCTGCTGAGAAGTCCTCCTGGCCAGGGCACAGATGGTGGGTGATGGAGTCCGGATGCCGAGACTTAGGGCGGGTCAAAACAATGATCACTCAAGTGTAAACTGTGCTAATTGCTGGGGACAAAGGGAGAGCCAGGCCCCAGTGGAATACATTAGGGTGGAGTACCAAAAGCAAGGGATGGCTTCTATGGTCACAGATTACTATCAAGGGTTCTGGTCTAAGCTTCTAGGCTGCCTTTGTTTTCATTCTCATTTTATCGACGTAGAGGCTGCGCCATTGTACCCCAGCATGTGAAAGTTTATTTTGATCATTTAGGGACCATTTCCCAATGTTGGAGATATTTTTCTTGCAAGGCATCTCACTTAAAGCATAATAAACAGACAGATAGATGATAGATATGTAATACATACAGATACACACACAAATATAAATACAGAAAAATAAGCATACAGTTTACTACATATACACCCCCCCCCAGATACACATTTTATTGTAAAATAAAGCAGAGAAACAGAACAGTGCGAGACAAATGTGTAGCTTAGTGAATTATTGTAACGAAAACACTCCTAAATCCACCCAGATCAAGAAAGAGAGCCTTGGCAGCTACCTGAGGGGCCCCCTCCACACACCTCATTGCAGTCACAGCACCATTTCTCGCTCTAGCCCTTGTGTTTCTTTATAGCTTTATCACCCAAGTGTGCATTCCTATATGTTATAGTTTAATCTTGCACATTTTAAAAGCGTGGCTTGTCTTTTACTTTAAGTTTCTTTCTGTCTCACTCTTTTTCTTGCAACTTATCTGTTGATGCACCTTGCATTTGACCTGCCATCTAGCTTTTGCTGAATGCTCCTTTGTCCTCTGTGTTTCCTGCAAATTAGTAGCTAGAATGTGAATCTTGACCAGACTCAGACGCGATCCCCCTGGCAAGACAGTAGTGGTGTGTTCTTTTTTCAAAGCATTATGTCTGGTTTTCACTCTTCTTTTTTTGGTGTCAGTAGCTATTGATGCTCAATTCTTAGATTAATCAATTCATAGGGAGTTGGTGACATCTTAATCTATTATTTCATGTTTCATCTAATAGCTGCACTGTGTAAGGAAACACTTTTCCTCATCCAATATTTTGTTACTCAGTAGTACAGCTCATATAGGAAAGACAGGATAAATGCTTGAATCAAGATTATGAATTGGTTTCCTGTCACCCTCTGAAGGTGATCAATTGCAAATATCCTTATACATCTGTGGATTTACAAATATTTGACGGGTTTTAATTCATTGCAATCCTTTGCCTTATTGAATCTCAAATTGTCCCCTCTTTGGTAACTGAGAACCTTTTCAAGTTGGTTCCCAAGTCCTTTTCACGTGTCTCTAATAGTCTCTCATAGTGTCTGGTACAGCAAGATATTTCAGACTCATTTTGCATATTTTCTTGAGAATCCCTGCTTTTGTTTGCTTATTTTAAAATGAGAAACCGTATTGTCAAAACCACAAGGGCATCAGAGATACTGATTGCTACTGGGTTGTATATACAGAATATGTGCATATACATGTGTTATAGGTAAATAGATGATAGATAGCTGTAATCTCCTATAAACACATATAATGAATTTTTGTATTCATACTGATATTTTCAGTTCAAACTCATAACTACATGGTATTCTCTCAACTTCTTCTAAATTACATATGTATCTCCTCCCATTTATATTTACAATCTTGGTTCTCAAGGATACCAGGAATGGTGGAATTAGAATATCCCTTAATTATTTATTTGCTTACTACACATACAAGAGTCTCAGGATAATAGTATTATACTACCTCCATGGATTATTATCCGAGGTAGTATTTTATCTATCCAAGGTAGATAAAAATCTTTTGTATATGTTGTCCTCAATGTCCTACTTTTTTTTATTGTGCTATATTTACATTGTCAAAGCATATGTGCACTCCATACTAAGATCTCTCCTGCTTTATGCTTATTTAACCTCTTTTCTACAAGTGCAAATATATTTAATGATCACTACCAATTCTCCTATTTCTCTCTAGTCCTTTTGATGGCCTGAAGCTTATTCTTTAGTAACTTCCTTAAGAAGGGGCCATGGGAACAGAAATCTCTGATTCTTGATGTTGACAATAGTGTATTTGCGCATTTATGCTTAAAGGTTAGTTTGAAAAATAGAAAACAATATTCTTTCACTGAGTAAAATGACTCTATTTTTTTCTGGTGTATAAGTCTGATAAAAAGTCTGATGATAAAATAATTTTTTAATCCCTCTCAGTAATATGCTCTTTTTGCCTAGATGCTCGTATAATTTAAAAAAAATTTTAGTAATATTATTAGAATATATCTTTGTGATCATAATTCTGTGTTGATATTCTCAGGTGCATTGTGTAGTTTTTCAATATATGGTTTCAAATGCTTTTTTATTTTAGGAATTTTCAAGAAAATATTTGTTCTTTCCTCTTGCTTTGGTTTTCTTCTTCAGAAACACCTAACATTGGTGTGTTGGGTCGTCTTTAGCTATCTTTAATATTTGTCACTTTCTCTCAAATACTTTTAATCTCTTCATTTCTTTCTGATTTAAACTTTTTTTCCTTTTTCCTTTATATTTCTTTTAAGTCATCATTTGTTGTATTTATTTGCTCTTGTGTATCTTCTAGTTTAGTCTTCATTTCTAAAATGATTTTTAAAATTTATTTCTATTTTTTTCTGTCACCTTTTTCTTGAGTTTTTTGAAGTCTGATTTACGTTGCTGTCTCATATCTTGTATCACATTAACGTCTCTTAGTTCATTTCAAAATATTATGTTATAGTTTAACTTTTTAAAAAGCTTGTCTTTCTACAATTGGGAATGGGATGCAGACTTTTCCCTTATCAGGTGCTGGGATCTGAGATCCTACAAGTTTCCGGAGTGCTTCTTTTGCTTTACAGTTCAGCTGCCAATTTTTTCAGGCTGGCGAGATGTTTTCTTAGTTTTCTAGTCTCTCTACCAGCTTTCTGCACCTCAGGAGGTCTGTCCCCGTTCTGATGACTGAGATCTGTCCCCATTCTAGCTTTTGGAGGGCTAGTGCAGTACATTTGGTGAAGGTCTGGTGCCTTAGGATTTCTCTCAATTATCTCGTCTTACCTCCAGCCTTTGACAACTGCAATTTTCACTTGGTAATGGCCATGAGAAGCTTCCGGAGATGTCTCTCAGTTCTCATGCCCTACCCTCAACCTTTGGACGGCCTCTGCGTTATACTCAGTGGATGTCTGAAATACCTTGGAGGAATCTCTCTCAACTCTTCTTCCTTCTCCACAGCCTGCAGAGAATTACCCCAAAGCACTTGGTAAAGGTCTATGCAAAAGAGTTAGGGGGTAGGTAGACTCGTTTTGTGGCTGGGGTGCCTTTACATTCTCATCCCTTGATCCAGTCCATGGCCACTGAAAGTTCATTGCAAGCTTGGCTGATTTCTTCTTACCCCATCGATGGTACATTCCTCTTTCTCCCATTGCTCTGCCAGGGGTAAAATCAGCCATGGGTCTCTTCTCTCCTAGGAAGTCTTCATCCTCTCTGGAATTAGTTCATGTAGACAATTTGCAATTCAGCTCTCTGATGGTGTACTCAAATAGCTATGTTGTTCACCTTATTAGGCTTGTTCTCATTGTTAGGATGGGATCTCAGTCTCTTGTCACTTTCTATGTCTGACAGGACACAGTCCCACATACAGTCTTCTTGTTCATCCTCTAAAGTTCACACTGAAAAATGGCTGTGTTCCACTGTGGCTAAAGCAAGAGCCACAGAGAAACCAAAACACAGATCCCTGCATTCAATAAACATTCTAAGGTCTTTGCAGGCTGGAACAATTTGCTTTATCAGGCAAATGCTTATGTGGGGATCATGTGGAGTCTCACTCATTGTTTATCGTCCCCAAGATTCCCTTTCTTCCATAATCTCACTCCAGTTAAGTACTTGCGACCCACACTGTCTTCTAAGAGATGGGATACGCTCCCTCCCCCGGGAAGTCTTATGGAAAACGTGTGCTTTAGTGAGTGAGGTTTAGCATTCACTCACCTGGACTGTGGTGAGAAAGGCCTAGGGAATGAGCCTGGTGATTGGCTAACAGGTTTGGTTCCATGAACTCACTCTGCCTAACACCTACCTTTGCTCTCTCTCAGAGTTCATCCAGGTCATTGACCCTCCTATCTCTAAAGTCTCTTCCAGGAAGCTCTGTATAAATGCCTCAATCTAACATTTTTATTCTTCTCATATTTTCCTCTTAGTATTTCTGCACATTATTTGTGCATATTTGATTACAGGCAAAAATAAAACATAAATTTGTAGTATTCACTCCCCTGATGAATGGAATCATCCAGTCTTATGGCTTCATATACCATCTATATGTTGACGTACATACCGGTGCCTACCTGCTGATATCAGTCTTGCCTACAATATTACAGAGAACAGAATTAGGTCTACTATTTTGGATAAAGCGGGCATTGAAGACCAAGTTATTGACAGACCCAGCCCAAAGTCTCAACAATACAGTAACAACTCTGCAATCTAGCCCAGGAGGTAATTAGCAAATCATAGAATGTTGTAATCCACATCACCACAGCAGTGTGTTGTCCAGGTTAGCCTGCTGCAGGCAGCTGCTGTTAGGGGTAGCCTGACTACAGCCAATAAAACTCCAGCCCCCAATTAGTGACTCCTCAGTCACTCTGCTTTCTGGGAAGGAATGGCCAAATGCAAGCTATGGTTCAAGTCTACAGGGCAGCTAAGGTGCAAGGCAGATGAACAAGACAGAAACTGGCACACAGGTAAAAAGATCTAATAGCGATGGACTGGGTCTGAATCCCTGGATGTGCCAATGATTACCTGTAGTATCTTCAGCAATTTAGCTAACCATTCTCGTTTTCAGTTTTCTCCACTGTAAAATGAGATCAATAATATCTACCTTGCCGTGCTTTGGCGATAGTAGTGAAAATAACGAATAGGAAATTTCCTGGCTCATTTTAAACACCCTTTCAGTATTTTTCTCCCCTTCATCTGAAATTATGGCACTTGGTGTTTGTTTGTCTTTGATCAGTCCAAGCTGATTGTGGGTTTCTGCAGATGATATTACTATTACTCACTGTCATCATCATTGTCTTTGTTATTGTGGTTGTTGTTACAGAATTTGTAGCACTTGGAAGGAAAAGACAATTAATTAATCACCACAGAGTCTCTAGTATTGTTGACAAATAGCTTTTTCCACAATTTAATTTGTGGGACTTGGGAAACAAGGTCGGATCAAAGAAGTGGCTTGAGAATAATTTACACTTGCAACAAATGAAGCTGATGTTTGCAAGCCTGTGGTTGTAGGAGCAAGTTTCCCAGATCACACACATGCCTAAGATGGAGTTTCTCCAAACTCTCTAACAGTGTTGATGGTCTGGAGTCTCTTCCTGAAGAGGTAGCAGCTCAGGCAGCTTTCTCTTGGAACCACTCAAAGCACTGAAATGGAAAGCCAATCATGTGCCTGCATAACGGCAAGCAAGTTAAGAGTTCACATCAGTCTGCATTTGCACAGCTTGTTATGGTTGATGAATTAGACAAAAAACATGGAAGGAGAACAAAGCAATGTCATTCTGCATAAAGACGATTCTTCGAGCTCACTCGTTTGCCAGACTCCGGCTTTAGAAGATATGCAGAGTCCTGGAAACACATGTTATCAGCTACATTTGGATAGAGAAAATAGCTCACACACTCACAATGCATCACCAATTTTGAGCCACTCTCTGAATTGGTTCCCACTTCACCGCTGGGTCTTCAAAGGTTGTTTTTGTTTTGTTTTATTTCTCTTTTTACTACCTTTAACAATTTCATTCCCAAAAAGGAACTAGGGAAAAGGGAAGAAATACTTCTCTAATTTTGACTCTGCATCTGAACCTTTGCAAGGTACTTTTCTTTTTTTTTTTTTTTTTTTTTTGAGACGGAGTTTTGCTCTGTAGCCCGGGCTGGAGTGCAGTGGCCGGATCTCAGCTCACTGCAAGCTCCGCCTCCAGGGTTCCCGCCATTCTCCTGCCTCAGCCTCCGGAGTAGCTGGGACTACAGGCGCCCGCCACCTCGCCCGGCTAGTTTTTTGTATTTTTAGTAGAGACGGGGTTTCACCGTGTTAGCCAGGATGGTCTCGATCTCCTGACCTCGTGATCCACCCGTCTCGGCCTCCCAAAGTGCTGGGATTACAGGCTTGAGCCACCGCGCCCAGCCTGCAAGGTACTTTTCAAACAGGGCGTATGCTTATATGTAGCAATACACAGTTTGAAATCTAGCAGGTTAACGGCAATACATAGCAAACCTGCCCTTTTGGTATGGCTAAGACAATTGGGGGTCTCCTGGCTCCAGTCTTGTCTTCTTTTTGAGTGCTTAGTTCAGTCTGTTTCTGCATCTCAGATTAGTCCATATCGGGGCTTGTCTATTGGTTGTTTCCTTTTATAAAGCTATTTGCATAAGTGCAAAGTGATCTCAACACCCCTCTCTCATTCTGCATGTCTTACACAGCCCGCAACAACTATAGGTCTGTAGTTTTGGCTATTTTTGCACCTACTGCTAACAAATAAATCCATGCAAAACCTTGAGAATCCCTTCCAAGTAGACAAGTATGTCTGCTGTTCTTACCTGGGAATGCTTTTATTCCCTGCTTGATCTGGAAGAAAGTTCTATAAACGTCTTTAACTTTAATCAGAAGTCTGAGAAATTCCTGAAAATATCTATCTCTGCTCAAAGTCATTATTTCCTACGACTTCACTAGTTGTTTTCTATTTTACATTATTCTATGTCATACTTCAACCCAAACCCAGCCCTATTGCAATGTGTGCAGTTAAAACTGCATCCACTACTGCCTCACTACATGTTTTTTCTGATTGCCAGCTTGTCTCTCATTATTATATGAATGTGCTTTGTTTATACATATGTTACCTCATTTAATAACTAAGCAAGTGATAACTTAAGCATCCTTACCACATCCCTACAAGACAACTTTGTATAATAGATTAGAAAACTGGTGGTCAGAAAGATTGAATAACTTGTTCAGACTTATATATCCAGGAAGGGGTAGAACTAGACCACAAATTTAGGGCAATCTTAATCTAAAGATATGTTCTTTCTATTGACTCTGGGACCTTAAGCTGTGGTCACCATAAGCGGGGTGACTCTCATGCAGTCAGATCAGGCACAGTTCTATAATGCTGCTTTTGAGCGGTATACCAGGTCTACATACCACAACACCCTCAGAGAGTTTTCAGTAAGTCCCTCTGTTTCTTCCCATGGCTATACAATTTTGTTCTGTGGAGTGCAGACTGCAACCTATCTTTTAGGAGCAGCTAAACACAAGTAATAACATCAAGGCTCATAATATTTAATTTCTCATTGTATTTTTCATTCTTAGGCTATATTCCAATAGTCATGGAATATCAATACTGGAGAAGAACCTAGAAATCAGGTTAAGCGCAGTCCGTTGTCTTGTGATCAAAAAGATAGCACCAACAATACCCAGCCCACAAAACTACCCAGTAAGCAGACAACCGCTGTCCCTGCAAGGATAGGGTTGGGAAGGTGAAGATGCATCATCGAAGCCTTTGAAACCTGACAGTAAGAACCAGAAAATAATCCCGTGTGCAGGAAAGCTTCATGGTGATGACTCACTAGGAATTGGCTTGGCCACAGGTGGTTTGTGTTTAGAATTCACACTGGAGAAGGTACTATGTCTATATTATCCAGTGTCATTGTATAGGGTTTTATGATTACTGTCACACAGTAATTACTAAGATGTATTTTAGTAATTGATTGAGCTCAACACAAAGCAACAACACAAAGCTACCTCCTGTCTTTTAGGTACTTACCCACTGAAACGTCCAGAACACTGAGGCCAATTGATTTAAAGCCACTGATAATCTTTAACTTCCTGTGCTATCCATGATGTCCACGCCATCATTCCTTAATAGACGAAGTCTAATAATATGTCAATTTTATTTATTTATTTACTTTTATTTTTATTGTTTTTAAGTCAGAGACTCATTCTGTCACCCAGGCTGGAGTGCAGTGGTGCTATCTTGGCTCACTGCAACCTCCACCTCCCAGGTTTGAGTGATTCTTGTGCCTCAGCCTCCTGAGTAGCGGAAATTACAGGCGCGCGCCATCATGCCTGCCTAATTTTTGTGTGTACTTTTAGTAAAGACAGGGTTTTGCCATGTTGGCCAGGCTGGTCTCGAACTCCTGGCCTCAAGTGATCCACCTATCTCGGCCTCCCAAAGTGCTGGGATTACAGGCATGAACCACCATGCCCGGTCTGTAAATTTTATATTGCCTTTTACACATTACAATAGGTTTTTGCATAAATCTTTTTTCTTTACTTGGTACCATAACCCTGAAGAAACTTAGGTAGAACATATATTGTTCCTTTCACCAATGAAAAATAGACACTCAAGGAGTTTACTAGACCAAGGTTACACAGCTATGAGTTAGCAGAATTGGGACTTCAGTGCAGGTGTTGTATGTCTATGTCTGCAACCTTTCCATACTGTCACAAGGCCAGGTACTTCTAATGTGAGCTTGAACACAAATGCCTAACCCCTGGGCTTTGCCTAATAGTCATAAACTTCTTCCCAGGGTCTCAGGGCTCTTGGCCTCAGAACTCTGACACAATTTTCTCCGGTATCCATGTCTTTGAACCTTATTCATTCAGTGGTTCATTGTTAAGTATCTGTCTGTACGTGGCCCTGGGAACATGCTCACGGAAGATACAGTATAGTTTGCAGGACAGACAGCTAAGTAATAACTAACCTTCGCAGAGGTAGCACAGTGTGATGGAGCACCTCTCACAAGGGGATGAGCTCAGAAAGGGTCCCCAGGCTGAGACTCATCTGAAGAGTATGGAGAGAAAAGTGCTGGGCCAGAGGAATAGCTTGCATATGAAGGCCCTGTACTGAGAGCACACATCATATTCAAGGAGAAAAAAAAATCTGCTGTGATGCTTGGACCATAAAGTGCTGGGCAGAGGAGGTTCAGAGATGAAGCTGGAAAGTTATATAGGGCCCAGGACGCAGATGGCCTTGTAAGTCATGATAAGAGTTTGGGGCATTGCCCTGAAAACAACAGGAAGCTATCAGTGGGTATTTTTCTTTTCTTTTTATTTTTTCACATAAATGGGTTTTAAACCAAGCTGTGACTTTAGACCTATTCTTTACAGGGATAACTCTGATTATAATGGAGAGGGGAATTTGAAGCCAGGAAAAAGTGGACACAGAGATCACTTTGAAGGCTGTAGTTTTCATTCATTATAGAGCTGTGTCTCTTAAATTAGAAGATTCCCTGAGTAAGTTTATGTTGTTATCTTTTCATTTATGTCTTCCTCATATGCTCATACAGCATTGCCATTAGACCTGGGACAGAAGAGCTCTTGTGCTAGGCCCTATGCTTTAGAGAGCTCCAAGTATCATAAACACAAGATAAATCAAAGTATTACAGAATATTTGGGCATCTCTGTCACTTGTTTTTAGCACTATCTGAACATAAATGGTAACCCTATCATTGTCTATGGGGATCAACATTGTTTAGGCTTCAGGAAAACATTTTTCTTCTCCACCTCTGGCTAAAAAGCAAGTGTGACCAATTTGGGTAAAATTCTGTGGGTCATGCCAGTATTAGACAGCAACACTGCTTTAGAGGTGGGGAGAAGTAAACCAGTGGAAACTCTTCAGTAAAAGAAAAGACAAATCAGTGATAGTATCTTTCTTCTCAGTGTGAATGTAATAAATTCTCTTTCTTTGTAGAGATGGTGTCTCTCTATGTTGCACAGGCTGGACGCCAACTCCTGGGCTCAACTGATTCTCCTGCCTCAGTCTGCCAAGTGGGCCATGCCAGCCTGAATGTAATAGACGCTTGCATAACGAGATGTTGTTTCTCAATAATGTCAAAAATTTGTGCTATTGTTTATCTTCATGTTCCAATTCTTTGTTCCACCAATGCTCATAAAAGAGCATGACATTCCCCACAGTTGTACTTGGCAACTGAGGATTTATTTTTTGCAATTGCAAACACTTTATACTACCCTTAAATTTGTGTATCTGTAGGCCTAGACATAGCACATGCGAAGTATGACATTACTGTAAAGATCTATATAGTGATGATGGTATTATAATGTAAGTCACAATGATAAAATAAAAATATTTTGTATTATATTTTATAATAATAGTTTATCACATGCCATTTCATTATAATATTTGAAGAGGATGTATAAAGTTCCAAATATAAGTATTATCTGAAGAACATTTTATTAACATTATAATTGATAGTGCATCTATAAAACATAGTTCCTTTAAATTTAAATTAATAAGTATCCTGAAACTAAAACGACTCAAGAAATGTTGTGTGATTTGCACTGTGAGTAAAACACAAATTAAGTACAAATCTTGATTGTAAGAACATAATTAGCGATTTTGCTGAAAGAAAGGCAATAAAAAATTTTAAAACGACTGTTATTGAATAAAAATATAGTTTTTATGAATTATGTATGTTTTGTTAAATATTAATAATAATGTATATTAATGTGTGAATCACTGTTATTGAATAAAAGTATAGTTTTTTATGAATTATGTATGTTTTGTTAAATATTAATAATGCATATTATTATTTGTGAATCACTGTTATGGAATAAAAATATAGTTTTTTATGAATTATGTATGTTTTGTTAAATATTAATAATAATGCATATTATTATGTGTGAATCATTGTTTTTATTTTATTACTCATCTAAATATGGCCAGTTCATTGCTAGAACATTCCAGAATGTAATAATAATTAAATTAAATTGAGTCATCTTTGGTGTTTCAGTCACACAAAAACAGTAGGTACTCATATTTTTTCTTTTTGGCCTTAGGAAGGGAGGATTGAACCTTTTTAATGTAACTATGTGTTATTTTGATTTTAACATTTTTTTTTTTTTTTGAGATGGAGTCTTGCTCTGTAGCCCAGGCTGGAGTGCAGTGGCTCAATCTCGGCTCACTGCAAGCTCTGCCTCCCGGGTTCACGCCATTCTCCTGCCTCAGCCTCTGGAGTAGCTGGGATTATAGGCACCCGCCAGTTAGACAGCCTGTGGGCCTCCATAGGCACTCCTGCCTCTGGCCCTGTAAATGTCAACGTGCGCCTTCCTCAACATGCATGTTCTTTAGAATTAGTCTTCCGCAACCCTCTTTCTAAAAACTTCCTCTTCAATAACTTTCTTCTTGTTTTTGCCTCCGGCTCTCACTCTTGTATAATGATTTGTACATTGCTATCACCTAGTCTCCCATCCTGCATCCACCAATTATTTGGGGCATTCTATTAGTCTCTCAGTTGAAGATCATCTGTCTTGGGACAGCACAGCCCTTGGATTATGTATTCTTTTCTCTAGCCCTCCACAGTACTTAGCACTCTACTTATCACTTATGATTGAGTAATTTGGAGATGAAGGACAGATGTAATTCCCAAGATGGAGAGGCCATAAAAGGTTTCAGACAAAATTGCATGGAAATTTGGATGACAAAAGACGAATATAGAAATTAGGGAAGGATGGTTGTTGCTGCCAGTACATATCCTGCAACCGTTAACATCCAAGAGCCTCAGGGTCGGAAGAGACATTGAACATCATTCAGTCCAACTCTCATTTACAGATGAGGAAGTGGGGACCCAGGGAGGAGAAGTGACTTCTACAGAGCCACATAGCTACTAAGCAGCAGTCTAGGACTCCAACCCTGATTTCCTGAAGCCCAGATGCCCTCTTCAGAACTGAGGTGAGGGGTGGAGTATTGGCTACTGGTGGCTCACAGCCCAGTCCTTTGCTGGACATTGCTCTTGACTGAAGGGAGCAATCCCTGGAGCTGCCCTGCCCAGGGTTACCTGGGCCCCAGGGACAGCCTGTATCCACTGCTTGGGTAGTGGAGAGGCACAAAGGCTTGCTCTTTGCACATGTTCACACATCCCTGAAGGCTCATCCCAACTGCAGAGTGCAGAGTGCCCTGCAGGGCTGGCTGGAGCCTCTGATGCTACTATTTCACTGCTCAACTTCTCTCTGTTCAATACTGCTCCCCTCACTCCCCATTAAACTTATTGAACACAAATGTCCATCTGAGAGCCTGTTTCACGGAGAACCTGGCCAGAGAGATAATCTAACCAGGCTCTCTCTTATGGAAAAAGAGACTGACAGAGAGATGGAGTCTCTGATCCATAAGCACTCAGTTTTGATTGAAAAAATAAAAGGGATGCCTTTGCTTCTAGCCACCTGCCCTTCCTCCTCTCCCCTACTACTCCTCCCACTGCTCAGCCCATCTGAGGAGTCACCTACATGTCCTGACGATTGCTGGGGGTTTTCTGACCCCAGTCAGCCAAGGCTTACTTTTCAGTCTCCCTCTGGAGCCTTCCTCAAAAAATGTTTTCTATTTGTAAAATCCCTCTTGGCAAGAGTGGGTCAGAGCAGGTTTATATAATACTGCTTATCATCACGCATAAGGCCTTCGAGTCCAAACTGCCTTCCTGGGCTGGGTTGTCTCCTTCTAGCTGTCTTCCATATCTTGTAAACTAGCTGAGTCCACACAGCTTGAAAGCAAGAACAGAAGGAAGAGGATGCTATTCTTCACCTTAACCCAGGGCACTCCTACCAAACCTCTCCTAGCAGCCTGCTCCCCAGGCACCTGTACCACAGTCTTCCTGGAGCAGGAAAAAATACAAACACACATCGGGCTTATGATGGCTGGGCCAGATTCCTGGGAGCCACAAAACCAAAGGTGGGCTCTTTATGTAGTGCCAACCAAATAGCTTCATCCCCCTTCTTGGAATTTTAGTAAATGACCACCTTTCTCTGGGAAGCCTTCCTTCGTCAACTCTACCCGTTGTGCAAGCTATCAACACAGTTCTTGGCTCAGTATCATCACTCTCTTCTCTCCTCTCCTTAAACCCTTCTCCCCACCTAAGTGTATAGCATGATAGTTAATTGTGGGCCATTGGCCATTATATGTATATTTGGATATGACCTAGAAGTACTCTAATTAACAAACTGACAGGATGGGCTTTTTAAAGCTGCGTGTTCACACCCTCACTGCACCTCTGGCTACTCCATTCATTGGAAAGCCCTCCTCAGTTCTTACCCTCGCTCTTCCTTTCAAATGCCCGCTGTGCTGTCTGGAAAGCTGTCTGTCTTCCCAACTAGTCTGGGTCCTCCTTGGAGGGCAGGAACCACAGTGATCATCTTCGCATCTAATCTCTGCTTCTCCCCATCCCACTGCTTCTGATTTGCACCTGTCAAGTGCTCATTAAGTACACCTTAAGGAAAACTACTTAATGCACAATTAGGAGGCAAAAATTAGAGCTTGTAATTCCCAAGAAATATCTTTCACTCATCAGCGCCACAAAGCATTCCATTTCCCCCATTAAGTGGCACTACCCTGTGCATGATGGCACTCACTGGCAGAAGGAATGTGGCTACCAGTCTGCAGTGCCAGCTCCCTCATGTGTGATCATGGGGACCTTAGGCACTTCTCTTTCATGAACTTCAGTTTCCTCATCCATAAAGAGTTGGTGCTGTCAAATGCCACCTCAAATACTCCTTTTATGACTCTTTATGATCTTCTAGGTTCCCAGATGAATTAATTAAAATCATTGGCACCAACCCCACCCAGCCTAGTGGTGCCCGTGTAAATCTCTTTTCTGAGCCTGAACCCAAATGTAAGGTGATCTCTCACACAAGAGCAACTTGGCCTTAGTGCAAAATGCTAATCCTTTCAGATGCTGAAGAAAAATGCTATTCATAATAGTAAATGAGCTTTTGATTGCAGCTTTCTGCTCAGGCTTTCTGTATGGGTATTAGTGTATCCAATCCAGCCCTCATCCTCCTTGGATTTTATTAGGAGGTGGGAGTGAGGTGGGGAGGAACAGGTCAGGCTGTACGTATTTATAAATGTCTTTGTTGGGATTCTACTGTGCACAAGTGTACGCCACTTTCTGTCACCCCAACTAATTTGTGAAGTTCTTGTTCAAAGTGATTACTGTTTATTATTTTGGAATCCTGCCCTTGTACCCTGACTCCAAATCAACATTACAGTTTTGTCAAAAAGCTTTGCATTGGAAGAAATAAAGTGTCTTACCTGAGGTCACAGAGAGGGAGAAAGAGTAAGTGGCCTGTAAGGACACAGGAGTGCAATTATAGACAACAATATATCTGAAAAATAGAGAAGATTGATTTAGTTCCATTTATTATAAGGGTATGGAGGAGAAGGCAGCAAAGCACAGGTTTTTCAGATCCAAACACTAATTTGCATTGGACCTGCATGTATTTGACATGGTGGTCTTTACTAAGATGAATTGAAAATTAAGTTAAATCATTAGTTAGAACCATCTTTGGTATTTTTCTGCCAATTACAGATGTTCTTTATATTAGTTTGCTCGGGTTGCCATAACAATATACCACAGACTGGGTGGCATCAACAATGGAAATGTATTTTCTCGCAGTTCTAGAGGCTAGAAGTCTAACATTCAGTGGTGGCAGGGTTCTCTGGAGGTCGGTCCCTCTCGGCTTGCAGAAGCCACCTTCTCTATGTCCTCACATGGCCTTTTCTCAGTGTGTGTGCGCTCCTGGTGTCTCCTCCTCTTCTTGGAAAGATACCTGTCCTATTAGATCAGAGCCCCACCCTATGACCTCATTTAACCTTAATTATCTCCTTAAAGGCTCTATCTTCAAATGCATGCACATTAGGAACTAGGACTTCAACCTCTGAATTTTGGGGGCATTATTCAGTCTATGATACTCTTCAAACCCAGTTTTTGTAATGAAAAACATGGAAATAAGAGGGCTAGTTTAAAAACCAAGCTGGAGTCCATTCACCATTACTTACTCTAGAAACAGGATGCCGAAACGATTCAATTTAGCCATGAACCGGGAGGCCACTTGTGTTCAGCCTGCGAAAGTATTTTTATTTTTCTCTCATTTTGCATTAGGTTGAATTTGAAAATTAACTTTCTGGTCTGGTTTCCCAAGCCCACTTTAATTTTCCCTCTTTACTAAACAGTCGTGTCCCCCACTGCCCCACATATCCACCCTCTTTTAACCTGGCTGATTTGCTTCCTGCCCCACCATCCAAACCATGCAAGACAATTCAAAAGCACATTTTTCTTATCTTGATTGCATCAAAGCCCAGACCAAAATAATACTCCTACTCACCAAAAACCTGTTTAACAACCAGAACATTTTTTGCAAAGCATACTAATCTTTACTGACTTCTTTTCAAATAGTCTGAAGTAAAATCCTACTCACTCCCAAAACAAAAATTTAAATCTTGTATTTTTCACATCACTCTTTTAAGACTTTATAGCTGCCTCCAAAGACACATAGACTCTATTTCCAACCTCCTGAAAATTCTGTCCCGGCATCAGCCTATTCAGGTTCTCCCCAGTCTCTCTCCCATTGCTTTTTCTCCAGCCTCTCATTCTCTCTTCTCTAAGTTGTCTTTTGTCTTTCTACCTTCCAGACTCTTTCCACGTTAGCAATCCCTTCAAATTTCCCCCACCCAGTGCATGTAAATTGTGAAAGTCATCCAGGAGGGTGAAATGCTTCTTTAGTGGGGAAGTCTGGGAGAGCAATGGGGATGAGGAAGGAGGCACTGGCATGTGAGTATGTGAGGGGCCACGCATTAATATGCTCTGCAAACTCCCCGTTACTCATGTTCATGCCTGCCTGTAAGTTATTGCTTGTGCTAGGACCTGGATTAAGTGTTTTCTCATTATGTTGCTAATTGATTGAGCCTAATGATCTTTAAAAAAAAACAAGCAACAAAAACGTCTTGGCCATTTCAAGCCCTTTCTCTGAACTTTTGCTGAAAAATGTAGTGGTCAGTTGGATGCTTTCATATCGTTTATTGCTATTTGTGTTAGAGATCTTGTATCCTTCACTAAACTTACATGTCTTCATAGCAAGACCCAGTGTTAGTAAGATCTTTATGATCTCTTCTGATTCTAGCATGTCATTCAATGGAGATTTGTTGATTGATCATGTCTTGCCAAAGGCCCTATGTGTTTATTTGTAAAGCATAAACAAATTGATCATAGGATAGGTGACATAGAAGCATTTTCAGGAGTAAGAGGCCAGACTGAGATCAACATCTTCCTAAAAAATATACTAATACTAATGGATGGTTAAGAGTCGTTGTAACTGAAGTCCCTATAGTTCTGGGAGTGCAGCAGAAGATTGGTCTCCAGTCTCTCTCTGTCCCTAGAGATAAGTTACTCTCATTATATCTGATTGTATTTAATTAGTTTAATAAAATATGCAGAAAAGGTGGGCTTTGAAAAATACATAGAAATTCAACAGGCAAAGAGAGGGAGGGCATACTTCACAAACTACATTGTCTAGTGTAGCTGGAGGGTAAGGTATGGAAGTAGGAAAGCAGGGGCCAGTCAGGGTGAAAAGGTCACAAGGCCAGGAGGACCAGAATGCTGACTTTCTCTCCAGCCCTCCCGTTGACACCTGGGAAGGGGCAGACCTGGAAGATCCACCTGAGAAGTCCCTGGAGTGGCACTTGTGGATCTTTGACAGGAGGTGAGTGTTGATCTCATGGCCGGGTTAAATTCTCTCTTCTCCTGCCATATAGAAGGCAGTTAAGCAGATATTATAGGTGAAATTCTCTCCAATAAAGCCATGGCTCTGACAGGTTGGCGTCATGGACTCTTTTTGGAGAAATTCTAAAAAAGGCCTTTAGAATTCCACATCAGTGCTGTGGGTTTATTTTGGAAATCCTAACAGCACAGCTGTGAAGAAAGAACTTAAAACCCCACTTTTATGGGGCTATATATCTAAAGAGGAGAAACAGATCATAGACAAAATAAATACATAAGACATCATATATACCGAGTTAGACGGTGGAAAATGCCGTGGAGAGAAACAGAGCAGGGATGGGAAATCAGGAGTACTGGGGTGACAGTCAAACTGCAACTGCTGTGAAAGTGATCAGGATAGAAGACACCGGGAAAGGCATCTGAGCAAAGACTTTACGTTCCTTTTCGGGGGAATGTATAGGTTATTTCCAACTCTTTACTATTAAAGTTTTGGGTGCATGTCTTTTTGTACGTCTGTTTGAGAGTCTCTGTGGGGTTTATACCCAGAGTAAAATTGCTGGGCATTGAGTACCTGGAAACTTGACCAAATACTGTACATTTTGTATCAAAAACAGTTGCACTGGCTTATCCTCCTACCTGGAGAGGTGTGAGAGCTTCTATTTTTTCAGTAATTGCTATTATCTCAATACTTGATTTATTTTCTTATTTTTGCCAATTTTGAAGATGTAAACAGATATCTCAAATTATTGTTTGATTTCATGTTTTCCTGATTAGTAATAAAGTTGTGTTATTTTGTCGGCTTTTACCTTCTATAAATTGCCTGTATATTTTCTTGACTTATTTTTCACTTTGGTTTTCTGTCTGTTTCTTGCACACCTTTCCTTATATTCTAGATTACAATCAGTTACGTGTTTTGCCATATACTTCCTTGCCTGGTAACTGTTAAATTAGTGTAGAGGGCTTTGCAGAACAAAATATTTTATTTTTGTGTGGTCAGATCCTAAAGAGTTTTTCTCCTTTATGCTATATTCTTTTGCATTTTGCTTAAAAAGGCTTTATCCAATACAAGAACACAGAGATAGTTTCCAAATTTTCTTCTAATAGTTTTATAGTTTTGCTTTGCTATTGATTTGTGAGCTGTCTTCCATGATAAACCAGGCTCCTTTATACGTATGAGTTCTGCTTCTGAATCCTCTGTTCTGTTTAACTGCTATATTTGTGTTCTTATACTAGTATTGTGCTGGTGTTAATGGGTCTTTGTAACTTGTTGTACTATCTGATAGCTAAAAAGAGCATCCTGTTTTTGTTCTTCTTTCTCAAAATTCATGAGCCTTTCAAAGACCTTTATTGTTCTACATAAATTTTAGTGTTACTTTATCTTATTCAGCAAGGATTTACATTAAAATGGTCTAAACTTTATATATTATTGTGGGAAGCATTGGAATTATTACGGGTTTTCTCATTCATGAATACAGTGCAGTTCTCTAGGTGTTCTCTTATATCTGATCAGTTATTTTGTCATTTCTCTCCATGGAGGTCTTGTGTATTTTTAAAATTAATTTCTAGTTGATTTAAAATTATTAATTCCCATTTTGAATGATATTTGCATTTTCAGATTCTCTGAGTTTTTTATCTTGAAAATGCGATTTTCAAAGACATTTTCTGGTTGCTTATTGCTGTTATAGTAGTTTGTTGATTTTCTTGGGCTATGTAAATTATCATTTTATCTATTATGATTTTTCTCTTTCCTTCTGATTCCTATCGGAAGGAAATGCCTCATTTCTTTTTCTTGTCACTCATCCATTGATCAGGACTGCTAGTACTTTGCTGAATGAACAATTGCAATAATAAACTTGTCTTTATCATCTTCTTGTCTGTAAAGGGAATGCCTCTAAAACTTCTCTAACAAGTAAAAAGAACAAACCCAAAACACTTATAAGACATTTTAGAAATGTAATCTTAAAAAAGAAAGAAAAGGCTGGGTGCAGTGGCTCAAGCCTGTAATCCCAGCACTTTGGGAGGCCAAGACGGGCGGATCATGAGGTCAGGAGATCGAGACCATCCTGGCTAACACAGTGAAACCCCGTCTCTACTAAAAAATACAAAAAACTAGCCGGGCGAGGTGGCGGCGCCTGTAGTCCCAGCTACTCGGGAGGCTGAGGCAGGAGAATGGCGTGAACCTGGGAGGCGGGGCTTGCAGTGAGCTGAGATCCCAACACTGCACTCTAGCCTGGGCAACAGAGCGAGACTCCATCTCAAAAAAAAAAAAAAGAAAGAAAGAAAGAAAGAAAGAAAAATGGTTAGGTGATGAACAATGAGTTGGGGTTGTGGGTAGATACCATGGCTTGTAGGAAGCCGCGGGCCTGCTCTCCTACTGTTGGAAAGAATGTTGACAAGAGTGAAAGAGGAGCTACGAACACACCAGGATTTTATAGTTTCTCCCGGTGATTATATCAGAAGGATCAAAAGAGAATCGAATAGGCAGTTTGCTGACAATGAGAGTCAAGGTGAATTCAGTGCTATGTCTGTATGTTATTTAAAATCTTCTGTGCCCCACATTTTGGGAATATTTCTAGAAAATGGGTACTTTTAAGAGTACTTTGAGCAAATAAGTGACATAATCAAAGTGATAAAGATTGCCCTGGATTATTTCTCTCTCTGGCTCCAGGTGCAGGAGGTCACTAAGTCTTGTGGATTTCTGAAGACTAGTCAATTCCATCGCATCATCTCTGTCCATGTGGCCCCATTATCCCCAACCAAGACTATGGGACAAGCCTCCTGACTTCCCTGGCTCCCCACTTTCTGTTTTAGTGTGTTCTCACTCTGTCACCAGAGTAACGGACTGAAGAGCAATCTGACGCATCCTGGCCCACACCGTGACTCACTCTGGAATATCACATCTGTATAATGGAAGCACCAGCCCCTTAGACGCAGATTTGCTGCTGAGAGAACAGTGTCGCCGGAGTTAAGTTAGCCCCTCTCCTGCATGTCATGAGTACCTCCTCATCGCCGTCATCATTCTTGCTGCCTTTGGATCCTGACTTTACCTTTTCTCTGGACTTGATCTCAGGTATCTGCTGTAGGGCCCCTGGCACCTTCAGGTGTGACCTGTTCACCAACCTCACTTTGACACTTGGTCCACTTACTCCATAGTAGGATTTGGGGTTCTCCTTCATCTGCCTCTTGCTGCTCTTCCAGACCAGACCACAATCTACTTCCAGTCTTCTTTTCATCCATGGCTAAACTACCATAGCATTCTCTGCTGGTAAGCCTCTTGACCTCTCCATTGCATATAAGAAAAAGCCATCATTCCTCAGTGTGACATATAAGGCCATGGTCTACCTCACCAGCATCTCCCCAGCCATGGACAGTATCTCATGGACACCTCATCAGCTGCCGTCCCTCTTGCAAGCCATGCACCCTCATGTCCCTTTGTCTGTCCTTTCTATTCCCTTTCTGTTGAATGCAACTTTCTTCTTCTTTCTTTATTTTTTAAGCCCCTATGTATCCTTAAAGAACCAGTCTAAAAGTCAGCTCTTCTGAAACTTCTCCCACGTGACTTGGGTAGTTACTAATTCCTTCCTTTACGCTCTTAACAGATGGTTGTTTACATGTGTATCATTGTCTCACAATACTTTTTTTTTTTTTTTTGAGATGGAGTCTTTCTCTGTTGCCCAGGCTGCTGGAGTGCAGTGGCGCGATCTCGGCTCACTGCAAGCTCCACCTCCCGGGTTCACCCCATTCTCCTGCCTCAGCCTCCCGAGCAGCTGCGACTACAGGTGCCCGCCATCACGCCCAGCTAATTTTTTGTATTTTTAGTAGAGGTGGGGTTTCACCATGTTAGCCAGGATGGTCTCGATCTTCTGACCTCGTGATCCGCCCATCTCGGCCTCCCAAAGTTCTGGGATTACAGGCGTGAGCCACCGCGCCTGGCCTCACATTACTTTTTGATCATAATTGGTTTTCAAGTGTGTCTGTTCAACTAGTATACATATATCTTAATTTTTCTTTTCCAAGAAATCATTTTAGTGACAGCGACTTAATACATGCTGAAAAGAGTTTGTATAACACGAGCGATATTTAGGAAGATTGATTTGGTGGTCATATGCAGGATGGCTCATGATGAAAGACTGGATAGAGAGTCCCCAGAGGCAATTGCTATACCCTGACCATGATCTAGGTAGGGCTGGAGCTGGGGAGGATAGAAACCATGGATATCAGATCCAGGGGTAGAAAGACTAAAGAGGATGGTGGATAGGAACGGTGAGAGAAGAGAAGCATTTAAAATGTCTCTGGAATGTTGAGTATAGGTGCCTAGGGGAATTGTGGTCTAGAAACAAAAGCAGAGAAAGGAGAGGCAGTGACCTGAAGGAAAGCCATATTGGGTTTGAAGTCATCCAGGATATACAATGGCAAAGTCCCGCGGGACTGTAAAGTGAGGCTCCTATACTGGGAATGTGGATTTCACACCAACTAGGGAAATGCAGTAGTTGACACTGTGGTGAGAGACAGGAGGTGTTAATATGCAAGAGAGTACAGAGAAAGGAAAAAACAGATTCTCTGGAAAATTGCTTTGCTGGGGGAGCAGAAGGAAGAAAATATGGACACAGAGAATGCAGGGGAGAAAGGGCGAGAAAGTAGGCATGAACCAGAAGAGTGTCTTGCTGTAGAAGCCAAGAGGGATGAATTGCAAAGAGTAAAAGGTCAACAGTATCAAATTCTGTGTAGAAAATGGGGCTGGAAAGAGGCTGCTGGACTTGGCCATGGAGGACCTTGGTGACCTTCAAGAGAGCCCTTTCTGGGCAGAGGAGTGGGGTGGGGCACTGCCGGATGTGAGGGAGAGAGTGGGCGGGAGGAAGCGGAGGTGGCAGGTGCCGCCCGTTCTCCAGGGAATTTGGCAGGGTGAGGAGAGAGGGGGCTGGTGGGGCTGTGATCCCAGTACACAAGAGGAGGCTGGCCCTCCCCTCACTGCACATCCAAACCCTTGCCAAACCAGGTCAAGTCTAGCTGCAGATGACATCTCATTGTCTCTTTTCTATTCCAGCGACCATCACCTCTTGCCTTGACTCCAGAGCAACCACAGGCTTTTTATCTTCCATATCTCTTCACTCTATTGCTTCCTTCATGCTGGGAAAAAAGTCTTCTCCAAGCTCTTTTCTGATCCTCACTTCCATGGCCAGAGACAAAATTAAGCCCAAATACTCCCCCAACAACGCAAGATTCTCCATGCATGGGTCCCCATCTTAGGCTTCAATTCCACTGGGCCGTCCCCTGCCTAGGCATGTCCCTCGCTTCCCACCCTTTCCCCTCTACCTGCCCTTCCCCTAGGGGAGCCATCCAGCACTTTGCCTTGATTTCTGGTTGAACTACCCTCCAAAGTCACTCTCTTCTTGTTTGCTTGTTTCACGTTTCCTTTTTTCTCTTCCTGTGACTGAAACTGAACTTCAAGAGTTGGTTTCTGTCCCAAGACATAATGCTTTATCTTTTTTTCAGAATAGGCATCTCCATTTTGTGTTGGGCCATGTTACAGGAAAGGCTGTATCTTTTAGGTAGAGGGTGAGCCCATATTTGTCCTACATGCAAGCCAGAGCTCCCCCAAGACCATGTGTAAATGCCCTCTCCACCATGCAGACCTCCTGGATTTCCAACTTCTTGTTGCTTTAAAACACTTTAACGTTTTGTTTATAACAAGTAAACAGGACTTATTATATTCTGTCTCTTTCTCTCTATGTATAAAATACACACACACACACATATATATATAGTCTTTATATCCACAAACACCCGCTGCACACACGTACACACACACACACACAGCCTTACCATTGCTCTATGGGCTATTTGAGGGCGGGCTTGTGCCTTACCTATTTTGTATCCTTGTAAACCTACTACAGGTCTATATCTTAAGCACTTAATAAACTTGAATTGAATTGCAAAAAGAAAAAAAAAGTCCAACCCCAGACTCAGCTGAGAGGGTGTAGACAAGGGCAGGCACATGGAAAGATGGAGTTTTCCACTGCCCAGACAGAATGGCTCCACGGTGGGTGGTGGGCCCTCTCCCTCTCCTGAAATCAGACAGATAACCTATTGTCAGTGCCCTCTAGCTTGGCTGGGGGCTGAGGGCGGCTGTCAGTGCCACACAGGTTGGCACCTGGTGATATTTAATTCAGCACCTTATCACAGGTAGTCCGCCTGGCATTGTTCTTTCATTGTTTCACGTGTGGCTGTCTTTTCACTCGAACGAGATTCAACAACAAACATTAACCGTGTCTCCACTCATTGCGTGCCAGGTGCTTCCACATAGTTATATTTAAAACTCACAAAGCCCTGTGTGGTGGGCTTTACTATTGTTACTATAGCTTTTCAGATGAGCAATTGAAGAGTCTGGTGGAAGGTCATGTAACTGATATAGCACAAAGCCAGAATTTGGACCAAGAAGAGCAGAGCCCATTTGCACTTAGTTACAGGCTTTTTGAGGGCAGGGCAGGGCTTGACCCTCTTCCACCTTCCTGGGGCAGCCCTTCCTCCCCCATAGGGGCCAGGCTCAGTCCATAGCTTATGACGCACCCTTGGAATTAAGTTGAAGGTGAACGTACCTTCCTTGCTGCTGTGCACAGAGGATGGAAACCGCCATTCTCTGATTCCTGCTGGTGCTCGGTGCTCAGCTAAGCTCCTACAATGCAAACAAGCAGCCCCTGCAGGTGCGAGGGCAGAGCTATAAATACGTGCTGCATTGTTCTCCTTGTCAGCGCCAAACAACATCAGTGCTCCTTCCTTAGGGAAGCTGATAAATAAATGAGAGATGCCATCGAAACAAAGCCAAGCCCTGCCTTAGGCTGTGCCTGGGTGATTCCAGCTGAATTGTTAAGAGGTGTGAACCTTTTAGCGGCTTTGATGATGGAAGGATCTGGAGACCATGACTAATCTCCACTGGCCACATAATACCCCAGTGCAGTGCCAGGGCCAGAGGGAGGGAAGGTACGCAAGTACCTTCAAGTAGTGTCTAGTGCCAGGCCTTGATGAACACTGGCACTGCTCAGTTCTCCTCCTTTCCCCTCTGTAGCACCACATGTCATCCTCCCAACAACTTATGGAGCTGGGTCTATTTTTATTAAAAACATTTAAAAACCCTCACGTTGCAACAGAACTTTGTAATTTACAGGGAACTTCTGAGCAATCTATCGAGGCAGCCGAAGAGAGTATATATTACAAATCTCCCTTTCTAGACCGGTGAACTAAGGCTCAGAGAGAAGAAGTAACTTGCCTAAGGGGACACACAGCAAGTAAGAGGCCCAACCTGGACCCGAATGCCTGTCTCCTGCCTCCGGGTCCAGGGTTCCTCCTGTTTTCCCATAGCTGTCTCCCTTAGCAGGACCTCCCGAACATATCGGTAAGGTGCATACTTCTTACCATGGTCCACCATGGCAGTAATGTTTGTTTCTTATCTTCTCAGGTGAACAGTGGTTGAAACTGGATAGTCTCTGAAATGAGCATTACTCTTCATGTCAATTTACAGCTGTGCAGAAGGGGTTTGGGAAAGGAGCTCTTGGTAGGGATTTTGATGCCTCTGTGAGATTGCCAACAGTCTCAGTAATGTCCCAATGGCTTGGAGCAAAGGAACAGCTACCGTCCAAGCCCTTCCTGAAGTTCCGGGAGCCACTTGTAAAAGAGGCGGGTCCCCACAGCTTTACAGAAGTTGTATTAGGGAGTAAAATTTGGAATCCTCAGCAAACTTTTGATGGAATGTAAATATCCCTGGTTTGCACGTATTAATAAAGGTAGGAAAATCAATCGTGGAATAATTTTCAAAATTGTTTTTGAGATACTGATTGGCACTTGGGCAGTGCTTAGCATGTGTGAAGGCAGGCAGCCTGGCCTGGCTCCCACCCTCTAGGGGATTACACAGGAGCCTTAAGGAAAGCTCTGGTCCCTGGGATAGCATCCCTTTCCTAGAGTAAGTGCTGCGAGGACCTGTATGTTGGTCCCTCTGACTAGATGCCAGGTGACAATGGGAGGACTTTGGGATCCACAGCCAGGGCAGGACCTGGCCTTGGCTGGCACCTGTGTGAGCTCCCCTTGCTGCCTTCACATGCTCAAGACCTGTGTCACCCACAGAACCTCGTGTTCTCCTTGGCCTTAGGCCTCCCAGACCTGGAGGCTGGCTGAGAAGCCACTGTGGACCTTTGCCACGGGATGGAGCAGGGCCCGAGCAGTCTATGCTGGGGACCCTGTCTAAGGCCACCTCTTTACATATTGGTACTGCTTCTCCTTCAGGTTCTCCTCTCCCTGGGGTGGAAATAGGGCCTTCATCACTCATTCATTCATTTGACTTATGCTCATTCACTCACTCTACGTATTCTGTGAGTACCTTGGAGATACCAGGAATTGTTGTAGATATCAGGAGTACCACAATGAATCAAACAGATAAACACTCCTCCCTGTGGGACTTATGTCCTATTGAGTGAGTCTTTGGTGGAGTATTTAGTGTCTGAATATAAGTAAGGCAACAGTAAGTTACATGATGCAGAGAGTTAAATGGTGTGGGAGACCTTGGGGCCTTTCAGAGAAGAGGATTGTAATTTTCAGTGGAAGTGGCTATGTTAGGCCTTACAAAGAAGGTGACATATGAGTAAACACTTGAAGGAAGCGGGGGCATGAACCCAGCAGGTGTCTGGGGTGAGAACGTTGGATACAGAGAGGACAGCTGGTGCCAAGGTCTTGGTAAGAAGGTTGGTGTGGTGGAGTAGGGTGGACAGGAGGGAACAAGGGAGATGAAAGGAGGTCAGAAGTCTTGGGGGAGGCTGAGTCCTTTGGGTCAGGTGGACCATTGTCAGGACTTTGGCTTTCTTTCCAGGAAGATAAGGAATCACTGGGGGGGCCTCCTGACCTAACTTCTGTCTGAACAGATTGCTTTGGAGGCTGCATTGGAAATACGACATTGGGAAGCAATGGTGAAAGCAGGATGACCAGTTAGAACTTTGTCAGTACTCCAGGCCCAGGGTAATGGGGACTTTGATCAGGGAGGTGGCAGTGTGAGCAGGGAGGTATATCAGAATGGGTGTATTTTGAAGGTAGAGTCAATGAACTTTCCTGTAAGAGTGGATGTGGAATGGGAGAGAAAGAGTGAGGTCAAGGTGATCCCAAGGTTTTTATGCTGAGCAGTTGCAAGGATAGAACGGCCACCCCTGAGATAGGGAAGGCTGTGAATGAACGTATTAGGGAAGCAGAACCGGAGTTCCGGTTTGCACTTGAGTTTTGAGAGGCCACATGGTGCAGCTCGATGACCCTGGGCAGGTCACTTCCCCCTCAGACCCTCCATCTCTTCTTCTGCAACAGGGAGGTGATATCAACGCTACCTGCTTCAAAGGAGTATTACGAGGGTGCAAAGCCCTAAGGAGATTAGCGAAGCATCTGGCACATAATGGGATTAAGTAAATGGTGCCATGGCTCTTTCTCATCTCAGGACCTGGGCAGCGGCAAAGAGCCGCAGTCAACCTTTTCCAGGCTCCCAAAGGCGGAGTCTATGTGTGGCTGGGCAAATGCCTCTTTTGAAGTCTTAAAGGTCAGCGCTTTGCCAGCTGCCTGCTGGAGACAAAAGGCAGCAAAATTTTCTCCATTGTCGCTTTTTGTTTCTTGCTCATCTACCTCAAACGGAAGGCCTGAGGCCAAGTGCCTGACACTGACGGGACAGTGGAGACTCCCTTGCTGCGGGCAGAGTTAAAACCCCTCTGCACAAAGAGTAGGGACTCACCCCTGCCTCCCTCCCAGGGGGCTCCTGGAAGGCCCGCCTCATGGAAAGAAGGCTGGCTTTGACATCACAGACTTGGGCTCCAGGCATAGCACTAGTTAGTCAGGTGGCCTTGACAAAGTTACTTACTTTCTGGGTGTTTTTTCCTCCTCTGTGGAATAGGGTTAATCCAACACATTCTCCGGGTGGTTGGAGCTGTGCTTCATGCCCTGGGTCCATGGGTTTGAATTCTGACTTTTCGTTTTCTACCCGTCTGATTTTGTATAAATCACTCAAAACCTCTGTGTCTCACTTTCCACATTTCAACCCGGAGATTATAACAGTACCTACCTCATATGGTGGTTGTGAGAATTAAGAGAAACAAATATAAATGTGTAACATAGAATGGCACATAGTAGGTTCTTAAACAATATCAGCTGTTATTCCTATATAGGGAATACATAAAAGTGCTTCTAAATGCTATTGCTCTTTAAACATATGACACGGTTTTACTATGACTGCCTTGAACTTATGAATTTCCCAAACCTGTCCTCTGCCTCTCATATCAGAGTGTCACATGTTTTCTATGTTAGTATACAGGAGCATCTGCATACACCCAAAATATTAAGTGTTTTTTGGAAGTGGAAGCTTGCTTGACATATATTAAATAGGGTCAAGGAAAAAATTGCAGTTAATTTTTTGACAGAATAAAAAATACCTCCACATTTTCTGAGTTGGTACATTGGGTTGTTGTTGTTGCATTACTGAGTTTTCTTCATGCAAAGCCCACCATCTCTGGCCTGTCTCCGTGGGCTGTGATTGCCATGGAGTTAGGCGCCACATCTCCCGGGAACTCAGGGTGTGTGTGTGAGCTGTTGGTTTACAAATGGCGTGAGTTCAGACTGAGCATAGAAAACATGTGGGCATGTGTCACAATGAATTTTTAAAAAGACAAAAGAAATATCTGAGAAGCTCCGAGATTTGCAGTGCCGAGAACACACTCCAGCAGCAGTCAGCGTGTACTGTAAAACAGTACTCGCTGGTTGCCAACTATGTGTCTTAAGGCCTGATTAATCCATGCTCCAGACAGATGTACATGGCACGCCCCACATAGAAGGCTGCCAAACACAGCAGCAGCCCCTCTGCTTGTTCAATTTGTTCCTCAACTACTGGGTTCCTAGTTTATACCACTGGGTTCCTAGTTTATACCAGGCCCTGTGGTTGACCTAGCCCATAGGTGGGCTCACCTGGTGTGTCTGTTCCTGCAGGTACATTTCTTCTCACTCATGTAGGACTGGACTCTGCTTCCATATCCTGCTGGGGCCAATTGTTTACATTGCCTCCAAACCTCAATTTCCCCATGGACAGCCTCAGAGTCATCCTATTCATGCCTCAGGGTGGTTAGAAGGATACGGATGAGTTTTGTAAATAAGTGACAGTCATGGGAAGGTACTGCTGCCCTGACCTTGCATATGCCCTTCTGTCTTTCTGCATCTAGGTCTCTGGTCTGCGACACAATAGTCAATGGCTTTCTGTCATCTAGAGCATAAAGAAGATTAATGAGCACCAAGAGGCCAAGGATACTCTTTGCTCCTTTTTCAAACTCCCTATTCAGCTCTGTGGCTGTTTGGGCAAAATGGGCCACCAGGGACATGTAGAAAAGAGAGCAGACACCTACCACTCAACTTCTCAGTCACACTGATGGGCTCCTGTTGTGATTTATCGGATATGGCACTGGACACTGGATCCTGACTCAATCTATACCGTTAATTCATTTAGCCTTGGCCAAGTCACTTCTCTTTCTTTGAGTTCAATTTTTCTTCTCTGTAAAACAAGAGGTTGTATTAAGAAATCTCTGGGCCGGGCGCGGTGGCTCAAGCCTGTAATCCCAGCACTTTGGGAGGCCGAGACGGGCGGATCACGAGGTCAAGAGATCGAGACCATCCTGGCTAACACGGTGAAACCCCTTCTCTACTAAAAAATACAAAAACTAGCCGGGCGAGGTGGCGGGCGCCTGTAGTCCCAGCTACTCGGGAGGCTGAGGCAGGAGAATGGCGTGAACCCGGGAGGCGGAGCTTGCAGTGAGCTGAGATCCGGCCACTGCACTCCAGCCCAGGCGACAGAGTGAGACTCCGTCTCAAAAAAAAAAAAAAAAGAAATCTCTAAGGTCCCTGCCCACTAAAATATCCCATTATTGAATTGTATATTTCTATCATTTGATTGACAAATATATAATATTTAGTCAATTTACTCAAAATAGTAAGATACATTTGTTATTAATTAAAATGATACAATTCATTGATATGCCTTATTCTCCTGGGTCTATGTACCTTGAGCATTTCTGGAAACCTCTTCAAAGAAGAGCAACCTGGAGTTGGATTATCTGTAAGCCACAGGAAATCTTCCAATGGCCTGACTCACCTCCATGCCTGTGGGTCACTACCACCCTCCTTTAAGAACCAAGAACCCGTCAGGCGTGATGGCTCATGCCTGTAATCTCAGCACATTGGGAGGCCAAGGCAGGTGGATCACGAGGTCAGGAGATCGAGACAATCCTGGCTAACACGGTGAAACCCTGTCTCTATTAAAAACACACACACACACACACACACAATTAGCTGGGCGTGGTGGCGGGCACCTGTAGTCCCAGCTACTTGGGAGGCTGAGGCAGGAGAATGGTGAGAACCCGGGAGGCAGAGTTTGCAGTGAGCCGAGATTGTGCCACTGCACTCCAGCCTGGGTGACAGAGCGAGACTCCATTTCAAAAAAAAAAAAGAACCAAGAAAGATTTTACGTACTGATAGGGAATGAGAAAGCTGAGGGAGTTAGTAAATACAAGGACTAACCATTTGAAGGAGAAGCTATGGTGAAACCCACATTGTATCTTGGATGGCGCTCCAAAAGTTCCAGGGTCTTCAAGGAGGTGAAAAAAGTCCACAAGGGGGAGGATGAAATGTAAGAGGAGAGGAAGGCCTTTGCTTTCATGCAGTTCTATGCCCTTTTTACTGAGGCCCAGAGAGAGGAAGTGATGTGCCTAAGGTCACCTGATGATTAAGAGTGTTTCCCGGAACTCAGGCCTGCCTATTTTTACTTTCTTTCTCCCTTTAGCTGTTTCCCAAGAGAAGGTGGCCTCTTTCCATTTTGAAAGAAGAAGCAAGATCTGAGAAACATTCAGTACAGTGTTACACCGCATTTTGTTGTCATTAGCAAATCCATTTCTCTGGTTAGCTCCTTTCCGTCATGAAATGAAGGCCAACTGGCCTATGTCTACACTTACTTAATTCTTAAAGCGTAGCAGGGTCATTTCAGTAGTCCAGTTTAGTTATCTGATTAGACTCTCCAATGATGTGTACTGTACTCTCTTTATATTTGTTGGGCAGCTATAGCCTGAATACATACCTTCTTAAGTACCTCTGTTCATACACACATATACACACATGTGCACACATGTACTTACTCAGGATGTATGTGTGTGCACATGATGCCTGTGGAAGATGAAGTGAGTTTGTGGATTTCATAGCATGGCAATGGCTGTAAGATTTGCTCATCTTCCCAAAGGCAGGGCTCTGGACCCAAGGACCATTTTGGGTGCTGTCTAGCCCTAAGAGTTATAGTTTGTGATTTTGTGTTGACTGAGGAATTACTGAAAACTTCTAGTTCTCTTAAAAGTACATACCTGCTTGCTTCATCAAAGAGAAGAGACCAGATCCAAGCCGTTTGATTCTTGATGATTATCCTCTGGGTGGAAATGAGAGAAGCAATGTAGGTCCTCAAAGATGGAGCTTGCAGGGGGCAAGAGTTTTGGGAAAACTTTGTAACCAGATCCCAGAGACCTGTCTCTGTGCTGCAGTGCCACACCTGGGCAAAGCAGTGCCACAAGCAAGAGGGTGGGGTCTTCCTTGATTGTCATCTGGACGATGTCCTCGCATGTGTTTACTCCCTATTAACCGTGTGAGAGGCAGAATTGTGTTAGGTTCTGGGGAAACGATAATAAATAAGGCGTGGCTTTCACTGTTGCACAGTCCATGTGTAAGAGGGACAACAAGCACATTTTTTAAGACATATAATCCAAACATGGTGAAACCCCATCTCTACTGAAAATACAAAAATTAGCCGGGTATGGTGGCACGCACCTGAAATCCCAGCTACTTAAGAGGCTGAGGCAGGAGAATCGCCTGAACCTGGGAGGCGGAGGTTTTAGTGAGCTGAGATTACACCACTGGACTCTAGCCTGGGTGGCAGGAGACAAACTCTGCCTAAAAAAACACAAACAAACAAACAAACAAACAAACAAAAAAGAAGTATAATCCAGTATGATCAATGTCCTCCTAGAATATAGCCATATAAAAGTACTATGGGAAGACAAGATAGAATATAGCTATTTAAAAGTACTGTGGGAAGACAGGAGAGAGAAAATAATTCTTCCTTGGAGGAATTTTTCTCCAACACTGGCATAGGATCCTCTAGATTGAGGTAAAATATCCTTTGAGTACCTTCTATGTGTTTACCACTGTGCTGTATTATGAGCTGGGAGGGAGTGATAGAAAGAATCCATTTTGAAGAGGAAAAGGATATCCAGGAAGCAGAGCCCACATTTCCCAATTACCTCTTATTTATCCATTCAACATTCACTAAGCACAAACACTGTTTCATGCGACAACGGGACTCTGAGCATATGAAGATAAGTGAGAGAGGTCCCTGCCCAACTCTGCTCAGAGGACCCATCCTCAGGCCAGCTGCAAGTGTCCACAGGGGAGTCTGTTCTTGGCCAGCACCATAGTCGTTCAGAGAACCCACCTGCCCTGAGCACACCCCACTGCGGAGCCTCACCTCGGGTGGCGCATTCTCTTTGGTTCACTTTGATGGCAGATTTGTCCATGGGTCTGGTCCTGGCGGCCCAGGTGGGATGAGTCCTGTTGTCATTGTTCCCTGCTCCTGACCTCTTTCATGTCTCACTCTCCCTCTGCCTCAAGCAGTGAGTTTGGGCACCCAGTGTCATACACGCTTTGCCTCTCAGAGTCAGCTGTTTGTAGGGCTTCCTTGTGTTTAGTGGTAAGAGATGTATTAGAGCCCGGGGAGGCTGTCCAATAACAGGTCCACCTGTGGCCGGGATGGTGAAGACCCTTCCTTTCCCTTCTCTCTGCAGCCAGTTAGGTGTGGCTATGGAGGGCTCCGTGTGGTGAGCCTGGCTGGAGATGGGGGTGGGGTGCACAGGAAGGTGCACTGTGCTCTATTTGGGGTCTCTTGAAGCATAAGTGGTTTCCCAGAATTGCCAGCAGAATGCAATTCATTAAAAGTCAAACTGTGAAAGTTGAATGGGTGCTAGGAAATGTCCTATCATATAGGTCCCCATAATAACAAACTGATACTTTCACATTATGTGACTCTAGAGGGCTAAGATTGGGTTTCTCTCAACCTAGTACACAAACCAAAGTGATCCCTTGGTTACAAAGGGAAAAACAGTGGGCCTTTCATTACTCACATTTCAATTTATCTCGTGGAGATCTTGGGGAGGGGCAGTGGTTTACTTGTTTACGCTTGTTCCAAGCTGCAGCTTATGGCCCAGAGAGAGTAGGAAGAGACAGCATAAGGCCTCCCTTTTCCACCAGAACACTTAATTAGAACACCCTAGCCTCCTCTAAGATGTGGTTTAGAGGTATGAACTCGCCAGACAGTGAGTTAATGAGGACGGGAAAATTCTGCTTTTCCAGTGGGGCCGGCCCAGGAGCCCACCAGTAGGGGATGATGAAAGAACTCAACTGCTTTCCTGGGCTGTGTAGGCTCAGTGTCAAGTGTAATGATTCAAAACAAATCCTACACGTGCCAGAAGGTCCAGTGCACAAATAGGACCTTCACAATAGTAAAATAGCCCCATATATTTTAATAGCATTTTACAACTTCCAAGGAATTTTCATGTATTATCTCATTTAAGCCATGGAAACCCCAGAAAGAAAACAGTATTCTCATTCTACAGATGAAGAAACTAAATCCAGAAAAGTTCAGATAATTTCCCAATGTTTACATACTCACTCAGTGATTAGCTATGACTTAGCCTTAAGTCATCAGACTCATTAAGACCCTTTCACTCCACGCTGGATGCATTCCTGACCCAAATAGAAACAGTTTTTCGATTGTTAGCTTTTTGAGATTCTATTAGGTTGGTGCAAAAGTAATTGCAGTTTTTGTCATTAGGTTTTTTTTTTTTAATTTTAATTTTTATTTTAAGTTCTGGGGCACATGTGCAGAATGTGCAGGTTTGTTACATACCTAAACGTGTGCCATGGTGGTTTGCTACACCTATCAACCTGTCACCTATGTATTAAGCCCAGCATGCAGCAGTTATTTTTCTTAATGCTCTCCTTCCCTCAAATCCACTCCCCAACAGGCCCTAGTGTATGTTGTTCCCCTCCCCGTATCCATGTGTTCTCATTGTTCAGCTCCCACTTATAAGTGAGAACAGGCAGTGTCTTGTTTTCTGTTCGTGCATTAGTTTGCTGGGGATGACGGCTTCCAGCTCCATCCATGTCCCTGCAAAGAACATGATCTCATTCTTTTTTATGGCTGCATAGTATTCCATGGTGTATATGTACCACATGTTTATTTTATCCAGTCTATTATTGACGGGCATTTGGGTTGATTCCATGTCTTTGCTATTGTGAATAGTACTGCAATGAACAAATGCATGTGTATATCTTTGTAATAGAATGATTTATATTCCTTTGGGTATATACCCAGAAAAGGGATTGCTGGGCCAAATGATATTTCTGGTTCTAGATCTTTGAGGAATTGCCACACCATCTTCCACAATGGTTGAACTAATTTATATTCCCACCAATAGTATAAAAGCATTCCTATTTCTCCACAACTTCACCAACATCTGTTGTTTCTCAACTTTTGAATAATTACCATTCTCACCGGTGGGAGATGGTATCTCATTGTGGCTTTGATTTGCATTTCCCTAATGATCAGTGATGTTGAGTTTTTTTTCATGTTTGTTGGCCACATGAATGTCTTCTTTTGAGAAGTATCTGTTTATGTTCTTTGCTCACTTTTTAATGGGATTGTTTTGTTTTTAATGGGGTTGTTTGTTTTTTTCTTGTTTATTCTTAATTTGCTGATAATTTTAAATCTCAAGTGGATGTTAGATTTTGTCTAATGCTTTTTCCCTATCTACTGAGATGATCATGTGATATTTGTCCTTCCTGTTTTAGGTTGATTTTCAGATCTGAAACTAATTTTGCTTTCCTGGGATACATTTTTGATAAATCTGGGATACTTCATCTTGGTGTATAATTCATTTTATATGTTGCTGGATTTAATTTGATAATACTGTGTTAGTAATTACTACGTCTGTGTTCATGAAGGCTATTTGTCTATCTTTTCTTCTTTTTTTGTATATTCATTTTATTTCTTTATTTTTTTCTTTATTTCTTCTAAAAGAAAAAACGGGATATATGTGTAGAACGTGCTGGTACTTGTTAAACAACTAGGTATACGTGTGCCATGGTGGTTTGCTCCACCTGTTGACTTGTCCCCTAAGTTGCCTCCCTTCTCCCCCAGCCCCCCAATAGGCTCTGTGTGTAGATTTGTAATAACTAATTCCCTTTCTTTATTTGTTCATGTGTCTGCTCACATGTTCAGCTCCTTCACTGGGTCAAATGTAGTGAGGACAGTGCAATGTTTGGAAATGTGTTCATGTTCCCGTGTTAGTTGTGCTGAGATATGATGGCTTCCAGCTATCAATCCATGTCCCCTGCAAAGGATCATGATCTCATTCCTTGATTTATGGCTGCATAGTATTTGCATGGTGTGTATGTACCACATTTTCTGTACATTCAGTCTACTATTGCATGGGAATTTGGGTTGATTCCTAATGTACTTTGCTTTATTGGTAAATAGTGCTGCAATAAACATACATGTGCTATGTGTCTTTGTAGGTCAGAATGAGTTAATTGTAACTCCTTTGGGTATATACCCAGTAATGGGATTGCTGGGTCAAATGGTATTGCTGGTTCTAGATCTTTGAGGAATCACCATACTGTCTTCTGCAATGGTTGGACTAATTTACATTGCCGCCAGCAGTGTAAAAGTGTTCCTATTTCTCCACAGCCTCACCAACATCTATTGTTTCCCAACATTTTCATAATTGCCGTTCTGACTGGTGTGAGATGGTATCTCATTGTGGTTTTGATTTGCATTTCTCTGATGATCAGTGATGTTGAGCTGTTTTTCACATTTTTGTTTGTTGGCTGTGTAAATGTCTTATTTTGAGAAGTGTCTTTGCCCATGCCTATGTCCTGAATGGTATTGCCTAGGTTTTCTTCTAGGGTTTTTATGGTTTTAGGTCTAACATTTAAGTCTTTAATCTATCTTGAGTTAATTTTTGTATAAGGTGTAAGGAAGGGGTCCAGTTTCAGTTTTCTGCATATGGCTAGTCAGTTTTCCCAACACCACTTATCAAATAGGGAATCCTTTCACCATTGCTTGTTTTTGTCAGGTTTGTCAAGGATCAGATGGTTGTAGATGTGTGGTGTTACTTCTGAGGCCTCTGTTCTGTTCTATTGGTCTATATAACTGTTTTGGTACCAGTACCAGGCTGTTTTGGTTACTGTAGTCTTGTAGTATAGTTTGAAGTCAGGTAGAGTGATGCCTCCAGCTTTGTTCTTTTTGCTTAGGATTTTCTTGGCTATATAGGCTCTTCTTTGGCTCCATATGAAATTTAAAGTAGTTTTTTTTCCTAATTCTGTGAAGAAAGTCAACGGTAGCTTGATGGAGATAGGGTCAAATTGATAAATTACTTTGGGCAGTATGGCCATTGTCACAATATTGATTCTTCCTATCCATGAGCATAGAATGTTTTTTCATTTGTTTGTGCCCTCTCTTATTTCCATGAGCAGTGGTTTGTAGTTCTTGAAGAGGTCCTTCACATCTCTTGTAAGTTGTATTCCTAGGTATTTTATTCTCTTTGTAGCAATTGTGAATGGGAGTTCACTCGTGATTTGGATTTCTGTTTGTCTATTATTGGTGTATAGGAATGCTTGTGATTTTTGCACATTGATTTTGTGTCCTGAGACTCTGTTGAAGTTGCTTATCAAATTACGGAGATTTTGGGCTGAGATGATGGGATTTTCTAAATATACAATCATGTCATCTGCAAACACAGATAATTTGACTTCCTCTCTTCCTATTTGAATATCTTTATTTATTTCTCTTGCCTGATTGCCCTCGCCAGAACTTCCAATACTATGTTGAATAGGAGTGGTGAGAGAGGACATCCTTGTCTTGTGCCAGTTTTCAAAGGTAATGCTTCCAGATTTTGCCCATTCAGTATGACATTGGCTGTGGGTTTGTCATAAATAGCTCTTATTATTTGGAGATACATTCCATCAATATCCACTTTATTGAGAGTTTTTAGCATGAAGGACTAAATTAGTTGAATTTTATTGAGGGCATTTTCTGCATCTATTGAGATAATCATGTGTTTTTTGTCATTGGTTCTGTTTACGTGATGGATTACATTTATTGATTTGGGTATGTTGAACCAGCCTTGCATCCCAGGGATGAAGCCGACTTGATCGTGGTGGATAAGCTTTTTGATGTGCTGCTGCATTCAGTTTGTCAGTATTTTGTTGAGGATTTTTGCATCAATGTTCACCAGGGATATCGGCCTGAAGTTTTCTTTTTTTGTTGTGTTTCTTCCCGGTTTTGGTATCAGGATGATGCTGGTTTCATAAAATGAGTTAGGAAGGAGTCCTTCCTTTCCAATTGTTTGGAATAGTTTCGGAAGGAATGGCACCAGCTCCTCTTTGTGTTTCTGGTAGAATTTACTTGTGAATCTGTCTGATCCTGGGCTTTTTTTGGTTGGTAGGCTATTGATTACTACCTCAATTTCAGAGCTTCTTATTGGCCTATTCAGGGATTCAACTTCTCCCTGGTTTAGTCTTGGTATGGTGTATGCTTTCAGGAATGTATCCATTTCTTCTAGATTTTCTAGTTTATTTGCGTGGATGTGTTTATAGTATTCTCTGTTGGTAGTTTGTATTTCTGTGGGGTCAGTAGTGATATCCCCTTTATCATTTTTTATTGCATCTATTTGATTCTTCTCTCTCTTCTTCTTTATTAGTCTAGCTAGCAGTCTATTTTGCTTTTTTTTCCCCCCCCAATAAAAACAGCTCCTGGATTTGTTGATTTTTTTGGAGGGTTTTTCATCTATTTCCTTCAATTCTTCCCTGATCTTAGTTATTTCTTGTCTTCTGCTAGCTATTTGATTAGTTTGCTCTTGCCTCACTAGCTCTTTTAATTGTGATGTTAGGGTGTCAGTTTGACATCTTTCATGCTTTCTGATGTGGGTATTTAGTGCTCTAAGTTTCCCTCTTAATGACTTTAGCTGTGTTTCAGAGATTCTGGCACATCGTGTCTTTGTTCTCATTGGTTTCAAAGAATGTCTTGATTTCTGCCTTAATTTCATTATTTTCCCAGAAGTCATTTAGGAGCAGGTTGCTCAATTTCAATGAAATTGTGTGGTTCTGAGTGAGTTTCTTAATCATGGGTTCTAATTTGATTGCACTGTGATCTGAGAGACTGTTTGTTATGATTTCAGTTCTTTTGCATTTGTTGAGGGGTGTTTTACTTCCAATTGTGTGGTTGATTTTAGAATAAGTGCCATGTGGCACTAAAAAGAATGTATATTCTGTTGATTTGGGGTAGAAAGTTCTGTAGACGTCTCATAGGTTCACTTGATCCAGAGCTGAGTTCAAGTCCTGAATGTCCTTGTTAATTTTCTGTCTCATTGATCTGTCTAATACTGACAGTGGGGTGTTAAAGTCTCCCACTATTACTGTGTGGGAGTCTAAGTCTCTTATAGGTCTCTAAGAACTTGTTTTATGAATCTGGGTGCTCCTGTATTGGGTGCATATATATTTAGAATAGTTAGCTCTTCTTGTTGAATTGTTCCCTTTACCATTATGTAATGTTCTTCTTTATCTCTTTTGATCTTTGTTAGTTTAAAGACTGTTTTGTCAAAGACTAGGATTGCAACTCCTGCTTTTTTTTTGCTTTCCATTTGCTTGGTAAATTTTCCTCCATCCCTTTATGTTGAGCCTGTGTGTGTCTTTGCATGTAAGATGGATCTCCTGAATACAGCACACTGATAGGTCTTGACTCTTTATCCAATTTGCCAGTCTATGTCTTTTAACTGGGGCATCTAGCTGATTTATATTTAAGGCTAGTGTTGTTATTTGTGACTTTGATCCTGTCATCATGATGCTGTTGGTTATTTTGCACACTAGTTGACGCAGTTTCCTCATAGTGTCATTGGTCTTTATAATTTGATGTTTTTTTTCAGTGGCTGGTACTGGTTTTTCCTTTCCATATTTTGTACTTCTTTCAGGAGCTCTTGCAGGGCAGGCCTGGTGGTAACGAAATCACTTAGCATTTGCTTGTCTCTAAAGGATTTTATTTCTCTTTCACTTATGAAGCTTAGCTTGGCTAGACATGAAATTCTGGGTTGCAAATTCTTTTCTTTAAGAATATTGAATATTGGCCCCCAATCTCTTCTGGCTTGTAGAGTTTCTGCTGTGAGGTCTGCTGTTAATCTGATAGGCTTCCCTTTGTAGCTGACCTGGTGTTTCTCTTTGGCTGCCCTCAACAGTTTTTTTTTTTTTTTCATTTTGATCTTGGAGAATCTGATGATTATGTGTCTTGGGGTTGATATTCTCATGGAGTATCTCAATCATGTTCTCTATTTCCTGAATTTGCACGTTGGCCTGTCTTGCTAAGTTGGGGAAGTTCTCCTGGATAATACCCTGAAGTGTGTTTTCCAGCTTGTTTCCATTCTCTCTGTCTCCTTCTGGAACTGCAATCTCTCGTAGGTTTGGTCTTTTTATGAAGTCCCACATTTCTTGGAGGTTTTGTTCTTTCCTTTCCATTCCTTTTGCTCTATTCTTGTCTGCATGTCTTATTTCAGTAAAGTGGTCTTCAAACTCTGATATCCTTTCTTCTGCTTGGTCGATTTGCCTGTTAATACTTGTGTATGTTTTATGAAGTTCTCATGCTGTGTTTTTCAGCTCCATCAGGTCATTTATGTTCCTCTCTAAACTGGTTATTCTAGTTAGCAATTTCTCTAACCTTTTATCAAGGTTCTTAGCTTATTTGCGTTGGTTTAGAACATGCTCCTTTAGCTCATCATAGTTTATTACCCATCTTCTGAAGCCTACTTCTGTCAATTCGTCTATCTGATCCTCCACCCAGTTCTGCACTCTTGATGGAGAGTCATTGTGATCCTTTGGAGAAGAGGCACTCTGGCCCTTTGGGTTTTCAGCATGTTTTTTGCTGATTCTTTCTCATCTTTGTGAGTTTGTCTAGTTTTGGTCTATGAGGCTGCTGACCCTTGATGGGGTTTTGTGGGGGCCTTTTTGATGTTGATGCTGTTGTTGTCACTTTCTGCTTGTTTTTCTTTCAATAGTCAGGTCCCTCCTCTTTGTTGCAGTTTGCTGGGGGTTCACTTCAGGCCTTATTCATCTGATTCGCTCCCGGGCTTGGAGATGTCACTCAAGGAGTCTGGAAAGGAGCAAAGATGGGTGCCTGCTCCTTCTCCTGGGACATCTGATCTTGAGGGGCACCAACCTGATGCCAGTAGGATCGCTTCTCTAAAGGGTGTCTGACAACCTCTGTTGGAGGGTCTCACCCATTTGGGTGGCACAGGGAGCAGGACCCGTTTAACAAAGCACTTTGTCCCTTGGTGGAGAGGGTGTGTTTCACTGAGGGGAAACCCACTCATCTGGGCTGCCCAGATTCCTCAGAATTACCAGGAGGAGAGGCTAAGTCTGCTGGTCCTAAGAGATTGCAGCCACCCCTCCGCCTAGGGGCTCAAGTCCAGGGAGATTTGAATTCTGTCCCTGAGCCTCTGGCTGGAGTTATTGGAGATCCTGCAGGGAAGCCCCACCCACTGAGGAAAGACGGATCAGGGTCAGACCTGAAGAAGCACTCTGGCTGCAGACTGCCACAGCCTGTGTATTGGGTTGTGGGGATAAGTCTTGGGACCAAGTCATCCAGCCTCCCTAGCTCCAGCAGGCGAAAAACGCAGCCTGGAACTATAGAAATGGGTGCCGCGCTTCTCCCGCCCAGGGAGCTTAGCATGTTAGGCAGTTTCAGTGCTGGCTGCTGCCCCTCTTCCAAGGAGTTCAAATGGCTTAGACAGCAAGCAGCCACAGCTGGTAATGGTCACCGCTCTCCCACGGAGTTCGGTAGGCTTAGACAGATTCCAGCTGAGAGAATCTGCACCTTCCAGGGCTGGGACACTAGACCTGGGTGGCGTGGGTTCAGTGGGATCTTCCGATCTGTGCGTTGCTCAGTTCTGTGGAAAAAGCACAGTTTCCCAGGCTGAGTAGCGCACTCACTCACCGCCTACCTTGGCAGCAGGAAGAGGGTTCCCCTTTCCCGTGTGGCTCTCCAGTGGGCCCATGTGGGTCTCAGGTGGGCCGCTGTACCACACTGTTCTTTCTTTATTCTCTCCCTGGGTCATGCCAGCCTTCTAGTTACTCTCTCTCTCTCTCTCTCTATATATATATATATATATTTTTTTTTTTTTTCTTTGAGACAGAGTCTTGCTCTGTCGCCCAGGCCTGTGTGCAATGGCGTGATCTTGGCTCACTGCAACCTCTGCCTCCCAGGTTCAAGCAAGTCTTCCGCCTCAGCCTCCCAAGTAGCTGGGATTATAGGCATGTGCCACCATGCCCAGCTAATTTTTGTATTTTTTAGTAGAGGCAGGTTCACCGCACTTATAGATTGGGCTGGTCACCGAGACTCCTGACCTCAGGTGATCCACCCACCTCGGCCTCCCAAAGTACTGGAATTACAGGTGTGAGCCACCGCGCCCAGCCTCTAGTCAATTTTGATGAGAGAACTTGGATACCTTGGTAGCTAGTGAAGCATTCACACACTTATTATGTTTGTTTTGTTGTATTTTTTGCCATGGGAGCCTCCAAACAGTGCTGCTTCTAGTTGGCCATGTTGGCCCTGCCACCATTACTTTTAAAAATTACATTAAGGCTGTTCCCTGGGGCTCATGCCTGTAATCCCAACACTTTGGGAGGCAGAGGCAGGTGGATCACAAGGCCATGAGTTCCAGATCAGCCTGGCCAAGATGGTGAAACCGCATCTCTACTAAAAATACAAAAATTAGCTGGGTGTGGTGGTGGGCTCCTGTAATCCCGCCACTCGGGAGGCTGAGGCAGAGGCTGAGGCTAGAACCCGGGAGGTGGAGGTTGCAGTGAGTTGAGATTGCACCACCGCATTCCAGCCTGGGTGACAGAGCAAGACTCCGTCTCAAAAAAAAAACAAACCAAAAAAAAAAAAAAAAAGAAAGAAAAAAGAAAAGAAAAGAAAGAAAGAAAAAATTAAATTAAAAGTAATGGCAAAAACCACAATGACTTTTGCATTAACCTAATATATGCCAGTTATCCTCTTCAATAGCAGAGATAAACAGGAACTGATGGAAATGCCTGCTCATTGTTTTGAAAGAGATGAGGAGGAAAAGCAAATGGAATTTTCAGTGTGTGAAGAAGTTGCCAAGGAGTGGAAAAGTTTTGGGTAGTGTCAGCAACTAATGTCTCTTTGATAACGGTGCTCCTGCCTTGTCTAGATACAGGGGAAGAAATAAGATGGGGTTGCAAGTTGCCATCTAATTTAGAGACCGTAAGTCTCTTCTTAGAATTTGTTATTGTGTCTATTTATGGAGTACAATGTAATGCTATCTATGTATACATTGTAGAAAGAGTCAATCATGCTAATTAATATATCCATTGTCTCACCAGCTTATTATTTTTTATGGTGAGAATGTAAAAAATCTATTCTATTAGCAATTTTGAAATGCACAATGCATTATAATGAAGTGGGGTCACCATGCAGCACCTTGCAACTATATTTAGAACCTCCTGAAGGCCTCCATCATCCTAGCACCTGGTCACCTGGTCTTTTGAGGCCCCCTCCCAAAGACACAGAATGCTCATGTCAGCATCTTACCAAGGTCCTGGGAAACTGACCATCACCATGCGGCAATGTAAGGCATGCTTCTGTAAAAGTCTGGCAAACCTCTTCGTTGCTATGCTACTCTGCATAGAAATACAAGGTTAGATTTTGTTTTAAAGAACCCCCATCTTGGTCTCCAAAAAAATGTGTTTGGAGTCAGTGTTGAAAATATCATCTCCACAATTAGGCAAAAAAAATGATGCTATGTGTTTAGAATTTACAAAGGCATGACACATAATTCTGTAATTTTACTAAAGAAAAATACTTAAATGCAAATTTAGGTCAAGTGACTCATTACTTTGCACTAGGGTATAATGTATCCTACACAAGGATAATAAATTAAAAATAAAACATATAAAGAAATCAGCAAAATTTAAGAAAACAAATGACCAATAATACGTAAAACGTTCCTTGTAAGTAGCAGTAAAAGGGAGACAATGATAGCTTTTACCACTTGAAGAAGTTAAAAACAAGATTGTGCTCTAAGAGTTCAATCACTAACCAGCAGAAAATGAATGAGAATTGAGCAGATTTCTCATCCTCAGTGCTATTGACATTTTAGGCTGCGTAATTTTTTTGTTGTGGGTCTGTCCTGTGTATTGCAGAATGGTTAGTAGCATCCCGGGCCTGTACTCACTGGCAGAAAGCAGCACTCCCATCAACAGCCCCTGCAAACTGTGACAACAAAAAATGTCTCTAGACCCTGCCAACATTCTTCTGGGGGAGAAATTGTCCTCTGTTGAGAACCACTAGAATAGAGAAACGTCAACTTAAAAAGAAAGACTTTAGAACTTACAAATCTTTACTTTAACTAAATATCTAAACCTGTCTAAAAATAAAGAGAGGGATGACAGAGGGGACAACTTGTGAAGTGCCCATCCAAGTACTTGCCAGGGTGCCTTTTTGTTCCTTTAAACAGTAAGAAGGTAAAATCCCTCTGGAAGGCAAGGCCATAGCTGCATGCATTTGGGCATTCTATGTTCCTGACTCCCCTTGTTCTTGATTTTTTTCACCAAATAACCCTCTAATGATCCACTGTTGCCCCAAAGAGCTTTTCCACTATGAGATGCTTCACTGGCCAGAAGATGGGAATATATATCTTGTCCACCTAACAGCAACATTTTTCTTTGTATAAGAGGGAATTGACATTGTAATTTGTCTATCATTTTCTGTGAGCTTGGTTAGCATAAGTCATTATCACCGACTCTGACCTATGCTGGGATCTCAATGAAGACTGAAGTTTTGAGTCTTCAAAATTTAATGAGTTTAACAAGATGACAACATACCTATGAAAGCTCTTAGAAGCCAACCGGCCCTCTTCTTCTGGTTACCTACCATTGTATATCACACCATTCCAGAACTTAGTGGCTTAAGTCAACAGTCATTTTGCTATTCCCAATTCTCTAGATGAGAAATTCTGGCAGGGCTCAGGGGGACACATGATATCACTGGATTCACTCATATCTGGAACCACATTGCTGCTGGAACCTGGGGTGTTTGGTGCTCTTTCACTTGGTCTCTATCTCTAACAGGATAGTCTGACTTCTGAGGTACTGCATGGCTCTAAGAGTACAAAAATAGAAGCTTCCAAGTTTCTTAAGGCCTTCTTTGGTCTAGAAGTGATATGCAATCACTTCAGTTGCATGCTGTTAATCACAGCAAGTCACTGGTTCAGCTTGAATTCAGTGACAGGAGTAACACACCTCAAATCATGATGGAAATACTGGCAAAGTCACATTTCAAAAGTGCATGTGAGATTGGAGGGAATATTGTGGCCATTGGAGATGATGTACCGTAGTGGCACAAAATAATCTCTGTAAGATTCATAGAAAAATCTATGAAGTTTTTGAGAGAAGAGTATTCAAGAAAGCCCCACCAGTTTGTATTGTAGGACAGAGGTCATCAAAAATAAAGAGGTCTCTGGGTCTCCAACTTTCTTTGGGAAGAAAACGGGCTAAGAAAGCTGCTCCGCTGAAGACGCAGTCCATTTCTTATAGAAAATGAAAAGTATTTCAAAGAGCAAAGTCCAGAGAGCAGATCTCAGGCCTGAGGAAAACAATAAATTGGGCAACCATTTCCAGAGAGCAGAAATGGACTCTAATTAAGGAATGGTGGTTGATCCTGGAGTCAGGGGAGCTGACAGGACGGGCCTGGATTTCAGGACTGCTCTGGATCAGTGAATGCTTTGTGCTTCTCAACATCCCCTTGAAGGGAGTATCCCTGTCATACCCTTGCATGTTGGGTGTGGTGGACAGGCAATTTGTCCTTTTAGTTCACAGATCTCTACAGGACTCTCATCCACATTTGGACCTGCCCAAAGTCCCATCAGTAGGTGAGGTCTCTTTCCCCTCCCCCTTGAATCTGGGCCAGTCTAGTGGTTGTTTTGACCAATAGAATATGGTGGAAATTGTGCCACGTGACTTCTCTACCTAGAACTTATGAGGTCTGACAGCTTTCACTTTTGTGCTTTTAGAACCTCGACCACCAAGTGAGGAAGTCCGGCCTAACCTACTGGGACGAGAGACTGAATGGAAGAGCGTAAAGATGGTCTGGCAGACTGCCGGCATCATGTGTCCACATATGTGGCTAAGGACATCTTGGATCCTCTAATCCCAGTGACAGCCAGTCCACTCCAAGCAGGACAGAGTTAGGACATTCCGGCTGAGTCTTGTCCCAACTGCGGAGCTGCAAAAGCGTGAGCATATTAAAAGATTATTATATTAAGCCAACATATTTTGGGACAGTTTGTTACATAAAAAAGAAAAAAAAAAAAACCTTGAAATACTTCCCATTCCCACAACATTCCTTTTCTTTATATATTTTTTTAAAAAGTTTTAGAGACAAGGTCTCATTCTGTCACCCAGGCTGGAGTGCAGTGACACCATCATAGCTCACTGTAACCTTGAACTCCTGGGCTCAAGCAGTCTTCTTGCCTCAGCCTCCCAAGCAGCTGGTACCACAGGCACACACCACTGCACCCAGCTAATGTTTTTGTAGAGAAGGGGTCTTGCTATGCTGCCCAGATTGACTTCAAGTAATCCTTCCACCTCAGCCTTCCAAAGTGCTGAGATTACAGGTGTGAGCCACTGCACCTGACCCCAATGTGCCTTTTAAAAAATGTTTTACACATTTCCCTTTCTCCCTGAATATTTTAAAGAAGTGCTTGAAACTTGCAACTTCAAAGCAAGGTATAGGCTATTCCATTGCTGAAACAATGGCATCAATATCAGAAACAATGACACGAAGAGACACCCTGATCCTACTAATGCAACAACCAGAACTGAGCAGACAAATACAACCAAAGACCTATAGCCTAGAGTAGACTCAGACAGGCATGGGAGCTACCGCTGTAGACCTCCAGGGCTTAGGACCCTTCTCTCCCTGCCCTACTCTCCATCAGGAAATGTTAAGTCGCAGCAATTCTGGGGGACTCACTCTTATTCTTCCACCACATCCCCCTCCATCCCAGAAATTACTCCCTGACTTGGCCACCATCATCTGTGTCCTGCCTGCTTCTGCTTGCAGTGTGCTGTGGAAACTGTTGGAATCCCCAGGATCTCAACACACAGGGAAGAAAGCAGACCACCAGCTGTCTCTTGGCTTTGAGAAAGGTCACTAATTGTGGCTCTCTGCTTACAGATGAATTTTGGGTTGCCTTTAACCTCTGTGGTTGCCTCTAATAAATCAACTGTCAGGCATTGTGCCCTGAAGTGCACTGGTCTCCCAGATTGCTGAGACCTAATACAGGCTCTGATTTTCCATGGTGGGATGTATTCCATGGCAAGAGTGGGGGAAAAGGGGTGATGTGAAGAAGTTTGGGTTGTTGTAGGTTTCAGAACAGCAGATACGTTGAGTGGCCTGCTTATTTTGTCTTGGGACACAGAGGCGGTGGAGGGCTTCTGTTTCTGAGACTTAATATCTACATTATACACAGTGTTGAAAATAGCCTTACTTGACATAAACTAAAGTTCAAACAAGCAGCCAGGCAGCAACAATTCTGGGAATTTTTCCTAAGCTGTGCAGACACAGAATGACTTCTTTTGGAATTTGATGAGAAATAGAGGAACTAGAAACCAGTGGTATGAAAATATCACCAAGACTGAAGATGAATGCTGCAACAGAGCTGTCATCCTCTGAGAATCTGTAGACCTGGGCTTGAATCCCAGCTTGGCCACTAACCTCAGCTGGACTCTGCATTTCTTGATGATCCCTTTATAGCCAGTGATTTCTCTCCTTAAGCCCATTGCTAGACCCCACTCCACACTTGCAGCACCACAAACTTGATTCTACTTTCTTAAAAATGAAGCCCTTGAGAATAAAATCTTCAACTTCCTGCTCCCTCCTCTACCACACTCCTTCAAATTTATCAGCTCTTTCTTTATGTTCAGCTTCTTACCTTTGGGGTCGGTAGATGAGGTGTCCCTTTTTGGTTCCCAGTTCCCATTAATGCTTGTGACTCTTGATGCCATCCTTCCCTGCTCCCGCAGAAATTTATTTCAACAACTGCCTCCTTCTTTGCTGTGTCTTCAACCTTTTATTCTCTCCTGGCTCTTTGCCCTCTGCTAATAAACTGCCTAAGTCTCTCCCCTCTTCATAAAATCCCTCTCTTGACTCTAAATCCTCTTCCAACCAACAACCAGTCTCTCGTCTTCCTGAAAAATTCTTGTGTTTCTGGAACAGATGTCTACACTCATTGTCTCTAACACTTCACAACCTAATGACTCCTCAATCCACTTTCAGTCTGGTCTTCCTCACTGGTCCATTTAGGTGGCCCTTGTCAAGGTCAATATGGAGCCAGGCTCATTCAGCCACACCCATTACATTTGTCAGCCCTTTGTTCTTAGAAATCGTTTCGGCATTTAACATTGTGATCAAGGATATCTGCTCACTTGGTGTCTGTGGGACTTGTCTCTTTTGGTTTGGCTTGTACCTCTCCAGTGATCTCTCTTTGATTTGTTCATAGAAGACACCTCAACCTCCCCCTTAAATACACTTTCCTCAAAAATAAGGCCTCGATCCATTATTATTCTTTTGGTAAATGTTTTTTGAATGGTCTTGGTAACTCACTGTATTAAGGACTCCATGCATGTTGAGATCATTATCTCCAGCCCTAATCTCTTTTCTGAGAGCACTCTCGCCCCTCCAGCTGCCTCTGGTCATAGCAGAACTATCCTCTCTCCCTGATTTTCTCATCCTGCTTCTTGTTCCTCTATCATCCCACTTTCTCAACCCATAATTCTACCATCCATCTTGTCGCCCATGTGAGAAACTTGAAATCATCCTATACTCCTTTTTCTCCTCCATCCTCCACATCTAATCAGTCATCAAGACCAGCTTACTTTGCCTCTTAAACGGCTTTCAAATCTGTCCCTCTTTTCTCCATTTCTGCTTCTGCTGCCCTCATTCAGATCCTTATGAGGTCTTACACAGCTTATTGACATCAGCTACCTTTTGAAATCCTTCTTTCCATATTAGTTCTTAAAATCCACTCCCCAAATGAAAGCAGAATGTTCCAATTAAATGTAAACATGTTATTCCCCTGCTTAACCTTCAATGACTCTCTGTTATCTGTAAAAATAACTCCAATCTCTTTTCCAAGGCACAAAAGCCTTATCTAATCTCATCTCCTGACACTCCCCGTTCTTGTGCGATATGTTCCCATGTTGTCAGACTGCTGGTGGTTCCGTCATACTCACCTTTGTCTTGCACACCTGTGCTTTTACACAGTATGAGATCTTTCTCCCTTTGACTGCCTGGCTAACTCATTCTCCTCCAGAAGCAAAATCAAGCTTCATCTTCTCTGAGACATTTCCTTCAAATCTGCAGGTTGGACTCAATGGTCTCCTCTGCCCTCACAGTTTCTCAGTGTTAACATCTGCCTCTCTCTCTCACTTACTTTCCCTGCCACCTTATATCTACTTGTTTTGTGGATGTGTTTGTCTCTCACAATATGATAGGCTGCTTAAGAACAGGGACTAATTCATCATTGTAGTCTAGTAATGAGCATATGGTCTAGGCACAGGAGTCACTTGATAAATGTTTAAATGGGACAGAACTATCTGAACGACCCTTAGACAATCTCCTCCCCTGCCCGGGCCCCCGATTCTTCATCTGTAAGTGAGAAGGGTTGAATTACATGTTCTCTATTAAAAGGTTTCTTTCTTCTATAACATCCTGTGGTTTTGTGTGATTCTGAGCCGGGAAGTGTTGGCAGGGCAGAGTTGTCCAAATGCCTTCTTTTTTAGCCTGCGGTCTCTGTAGTAAAGTTTTTAAAACGCAGATTTAAAAATAGAATTCAAAATAGCTGACACTTGCTGTGTGTCGCTTGGTGTAGGCACTGTTGAAGACCTTTGAATGTAATAACTTATTTGATATTTAAACCTACCCTATGAGTGGGTATTATTGTTATCCTCCTTTTCATTTGGGGAAACTGAGGTACAGGGTAACCTTACTAAGGTTACATGAGTAGAAAAAGGCAGAGTGCAGGCCTGAATGTCGGGCATGAGAATCTGCACTCATGACAATTAAACTATAATACATAGATAGACACATAGATTCAGAGATGCACAGACAGACTGATTGCTATGACTAAGACAGAAGGGGAGTTACAAACCCCCTCCTCCCTCTGTTACTCACTCCCAGATGCTCACGTGGAGCCTGACTTAGCTCAGCACCTGGAAAAGCAGTTGCATCGTGGTATTTAAGCCACCCGTAGCCTTCTAGGCATTGTGCTGGTAAAAAAAAAAAAAAAAAGGAAGAGTTTGTAAAATTGGACTTTATAAGGAGTCTTTGGGTGTAATGAATTCTTCCTGCATTTGTCATCATAGTGCTAATTAGGCTACATTTTGTGGGCTTTAAAGTGGCTCTGGCCAGAATTTCCTAGATATTTTATTGTAATTTAGCATTAGTCAGGCTTGAGTTAATGGACACAGGCAGCTTTATTCACCCCGGTTTGGGCCTCGCCATTGCTATTACATCTTTTGATATTCATCCTCGTGACACTAATCAGCAAGTATTGATTTAGACATTGTACATTTCCATAGGAATTCCATTTTAATTCAACATTAGAGTGCCATTAAAATGTAAAGGAAAGGGCACATGAAAGTCGCCTTAAAGCATTGCTGTCTTAGGAAATCTGCTGGGTTTAACCATTCTGCCAGCTCTACTTGGGGTAGGACAAAGGCCCAGGCACGAGGAAGGGAGTAGCCTTCCTTTTGATTCATCCTGAGGGCTGGTAGCTGCTTTATGGCATGGCTCATTGGCCAGTGTTTAGAGTGTGGTGATGGACAGTCACTTGGGATTTGGGGGGTACACACTTTTTTGTCTCTGCCCACTGAGGATTCTGCTGGAGCCTGCATCTGCTCACAGCATCCTCAGAGGAAGATAGGAGTTGGGGAGGAGGGGGTTGATATGGGAATGGATCAGTCAGTCCAGCCTGATAATTGGGCAGAGAGAATGGAGTAGGGCAATGCAAATGCTTTCTCATCCAGAATCTTCCCCACCCCCAAAAGTAAGGGATCTCAAGGGGGTTCCCGGGGTTCAACCGCGTCTTAAAAGTCCTGTGTTTCCTCTTTATTCTCTCTCTGTAAAACCGTATTAGTCAGGATTCTCTAGAGAAACAGAACTAACAGGGTGTGTGTGTGCGTGTGTGTTAAGATATTTATTATAAGTATAAGGAATTTACTCATGTAGTTATGGAGGTTGAGTAGTCCCAATATCTGTAGCTGGCAAGCTGGACTGTCAGAAGAACCAATAGTGTAAGTTCCAGTCTGAAAACCTGGTTTCAACACCCAGGAAGAGCCAATGCTTCGGTTTGAGTCCAAAGGCGGGGAAAAGGCTGACATCCCAGCTCAAGCATCCAGGCAGGAGGAGGTCCCTCTTACCCACAGGTGGGTTGGACTTCTTGTTCTATTCAGGCCTTCAGTTGATTGGATGAGGCCTCCCACATTGGGGAGGGCAAGCCGCTCTACTCAGTCCACTGTTCAAATGCTCATCTCATCCAGAAACATCCTCATAGTCACACCCAGAATCATGTTTGACCAGATATCTGGGGACCCTGTGGCCCAGTGAGGTTTACCCATAAAATGAACAATCACAGAGAAAACAGACAGGTTTTCTTGACTTGTCTACCCCTTATAAGTCCTCATATCTTTGGCTTGCCCAGATCATACTGTCAGCATATCTCCCTTTCCATGAGGTATTTTCCCCTGGGCTCGGGAATGTTGAAGATTGCTGTCAGAAACCAGAAGCTAGTAGGGATGTAAGAAACAGATTTTCCCTCAAAACTTCCAAAAAGGAACCAAACCTGCACACACCTTGATTTCAGATGTCTGACCTCCAGAGCTGGGAGAAAATAAATTTCTATGGTTTTAAGCCATCTGGCTTGGGGTATTTTGTCTTGGCAGCCCTAGGAAACTGATGTACGTGCTGAGGCAAGACACACACCTCACCTCCCTTTCCTTGGGAATAAGGTTCCCTGTTGCCTACAGGCTTAGGTCCAAACTCCCTGGCAGCCCCACCAGGCAGCTCTATGGGCTGTGCCCTGCACACTTCTCCAGCTCAATCTCCTGTGTCACCTACTGCTGCACAGCCCACAACACACACACAGCTTATTTATCATTTTCCCGAAGGTGCCAAACTACCTTCCCCTTTGCACATGCTTTGCTGAAATTCTCTTCTCGTCCTTGTCCTTATGGAAAGTCAACCCTGTCCTCTTAGGAGCCTTCCTCAGTCCACCCAGAGCAGAGCCGATTGTTCCATCTCTGTGCTGACTCTTTACCTTTTCCCTGGTTAAACACTCTTCCATTATAGCTCTCATTGCACTGAATAGCAACTCTATATACCTGTCTTGTTCAGTTGCCTGACTTCCCCATAGGCTTTCAACAAACACTTCTATATCTATATCTATACACACACACACACACACACACACATATATATATTTAATTTCAATATCTTTAGGGGTAGAAGTGTTTTTCTGTTACATAGACGAATTGTATGGTGGTGAGGTCTGAGATTTTAGTGCACCCGTCACCTGAGTAGTGTACATCCTACTCAACATATAGTTTTTTATTCCTCCCCCTCCCCCTTCTGAGTCTCCAATGTCCATGATGCCACTCTGTATGCCTTTGCATACCCATAGCTTAGCTTCCACTTATAAGTGAGAACATATGGTATTTGGTTTTCCATTCCTGAGTTACTTCCCTTAGAATAATGGCTTCCGGCTCCATTCAAGTTGCTGCAAAACACATTATTTTAGTTTTTTGTGGCTGAGTAGTATGCTATGGTGTGTATACTACATTTTTTTAATCTACTCTTTGGCTGATTGGCACTTAGGTTGGTTCCATGTCTAACAAACACCTCTTTACAGGAGGTTGATTGGTTAATTGAGAGGATTAAAATGGAGCCTTATTTATCTCTGAGTCCCCTGAGCCTAGCACAATGCCCAGAATGTAGTAAATGCTCGATAAGAGTTTGTGAAGTGAGTGAGAGTAGGGCCGGCTCTTTGAGGAGCAGCTGTGTTTAGGAGATAAGGAACCAGAGAGGGACAGAGGGAGACAGCTCTTCCCTGCATGTGCTGCTTTGTCTAGGGTCTAGACAGACTACCTTCTTCCTTCATTGTCCACTTGTTCCCCTGTGTCTGGCACATGGTGGGCATTCAATATAGAATTGCTGTAGGAAAGAAGGAAGGAGCAGTTAGCGGGGAAGTTGCAGTAGCAGGAAAATATCTTGCCATGGATGCCAAAGAAGGAGGAGACAGCTTTACCTAGAGCTTCACCGTCCATCCATTATGGGTCCTTAAGACAGATCTGGGCTGGGCGTGGTGGCTCACGCCTGTAATCCCAGCACTTTGGGAGGCCGAGGTGGGCGGATCATGAGGTCAGGAGATTGAGACCATCCTGGTTAACACGGTGAAACCCCGTCTCCACTAAAAATACAAACAATTAGCTGGGCGTGGTGGCAGGCGCCAGTACTCCCAGCTCCTCGGGAGGCTGAGGCAGGAGAATGGCCTGAACCCGGGAGGCGGAGCTTGCAGTGAGCCGAGCTCGTGCCACTGCACTCCAACCTGGGCGATAGAGCAAGACTCTGTCTCAAAAAAAAAAAAAAAAAAAAAAAGACAGATCTGATGATGGACAGATAGGATGAGCATTTAGAATTCTCCCCAGGAGTCTACGAATCTCCAGGGCAGCTGTCTCTGCAGACCCACAGGCTCATTTAAACTTCTCTTGGAAAGAATAATCATAGAATTACACAATTTTGGAGTTAAAAGATCCATTCGAGAGTATCTAGGCTCAAGGATTCAAAATTTTAGAATTATAGGGAAGGTTGGAGGTTATTTAGTTTCTGCTACATCTGTGTCTTGCTTATGTTAAGGAGGAAGAAACTGAGGCCCAGAAAGGGAAAGTCACTTACTAAAGACCATACAGCTGATTGCCTTGGTTTCCGTGACCCCATTCTTCTGTGTTATTTTGATATCTGTGTAGCGTTGGTGTTTTATCCAAAAGCTGAATAAACTACATCCAAGAGCAAGACTTTTTCACAGATGGCACCATGGTCTTTTCCAGCCTTCATGCACCCTCTTCAGCAGCCTTTAATCTATTTCTGACCTTAGAACGAACCCAGGGACCATTGTGAGTAATGAACAATTTATAGAAACAGAATGATGATTGCAAAGGCCTGAGGGGGAGAAGGAAGAGGGAGAGCTCCTTCTTTGGAGCTATGAGAACAAGGTTTGAAGAGGAAGTGCTGGTGATGAGATGAAGGCTGGCAGTAGGAGACAGTGGGAATGGTGCCTGACAATGACAGGAGGGCAGCTGTACATGTGAGCAGTGGTGGGGGGGTGTGTGCCTTTCCTGGGCTCATTAAGAATGGCCAACAGATTATAAAAAGATGCTCAACATTGCTCATCATCAGGGAAATGCAAATTAAAACCACAATGAGATGTCATCACACCTGTTAGAATCCCTATGATCAAAAAGACAAGAGATGACAAGTGTTGGTGAAGACGTGGAGAAAAGGGAACCCTTGCACCCTGTTGATGGGAATGTAAGTTGGTGCAGCCATTATGAAAAGCAGTATGGCGGTTCCTCAAAAAATTGAAAATAGAACTGTTGGATGACCCAGGATTCCCATTTCTGGGTATATATCCAAAGGATATGAAATTAGTATGTCAAATAATTATCTGCACTCCCATGTTCATTGCAGCATTATTCGCAATAACCAAGACGTGTAATCAACCTAAATGTCCATTAGTGGATGAATGGATAATGGAGGTGTAGATTATCCATACAATGGAATACTGTTGAGCCTTAAAATAAAGGAAATTTGGCCATTCACACCAACACAGATGAACCAGGAGGATACAATGCTAAGTGAAATAAGTCAGGCACAGAAAGATAAATACTGTGTGATCTCACTCATATTTGGAATCTAAACAAGTCAGACTCGTAGACACAGGAGTAGGATGATGGCAGCAAGGGGCAAGGGGGAGAGGAAATACAGAGATGTCGGTCAAAAGGTACAGACTTGCAGTTTGTTATAAGATGAATAAATTCTGGAGACCTAATGTACAGTGCATGGGGACTGTAGTTGATCATACTATACTGAACACTTGAAATTTGGTAAAAAAAAATTAGATCTTAAGTGTTTTCACTACGAAAAGAATAGCAACTATGTAAGGTAGTGGGTATGTGAATTAGCTTGATTGTGGTGATGATTTCATGATGTATAGGTATATCAAAACATCAAGGTGTACACCTTAAATATGTACAATTCTTATTTGTCAATTATACCTCAATAAAGCTGGAAAGAAATAAAACAAAACAAAAGAATAGCCTGAGTTGCTTAATAGCTGGGAAGCAGGGCAGGCCCCACTCCCAGGCTCCTCTGTCTGCCCCTGGCCTCTGGGAGTACAGTTGGCTACCAGGAATGTTGCTTGTGGATTTTCCAGCCCATTGGCTTTTACTTCTTTCTTTCTCTGGCTTTTGTAGTCTTCTTTTTTGGCAAGTATGCTTATGAAACCAAGGAGGCCCATAGGCCTGTGGTGGCCCAGCACTAGGACCAGGACTTGGGAGCAAAATTTAAGGAGACACCCACTTTCGGGACCAGCTCTGCACTAGCACAACCCTGAGGGTGGGGTCCATCTTGATTCTTACTCCCTAGGTGGCCCAGGCCCTGCTCAGCACTGCCTGTGTCTGGGTAAGAGTGCCGTGTTCTGTGATTCAGTGTTAGGAAGTACTCTTGCCTGCAGATATAATTTCTCCAATACCAGTTGTATCACAATAATAAAAATGATATTTGTTCTATCACAATAATAGAAATGACATTTGTTCTCTTGTTTGCATTGGAGAAAAACATTTGAGAGGTGGCATTGCATAGTGAGAGTTTGGGCCATAATGCAGAAAGATACCATCCCAAATGCCATAATCCTGAATGTTGAAATCTGGAAAGATCAAAATACCAAAAATATAACTCTGTAAAATGTAACCATAAAAATTCTTTAAAACACATATATTTACATTTTAATGGGGAATTTATTTGAGAAACATAAAAGCATGGCAGAACATTTCATAGACCATTGTATACAATAAAATATGTAATGATAACATACATATTTTTTGCAAGCATAAACTCTCAGGTATACTAATGACAGTTGCATGGATATAATGGCTATAACAGATGAACCATATTCATAAAGAAATTGCTTATATAAATGTGATCCATCTGAAATCCTGTAATGGACAGCCTAAGCCTTTTGACAAGACCCATCAAAAACTGCAATGGGTCACAAACAGCATACGCAGTTGCCCAAAGGGCAGATATCACAAAATGTTCTCTCTCCGAAATGGAGATATACGGAAAGGATATCTTTTCATTTATAGAGGAAATTTCAACATTCTTATGTGTATGCATAATGTTTGCACACAAAGTTAACATTATGATAATGTATTTTCATGGAGTCAAATTTGCCAAAAATGCATAAAACGAATTAGAACCCTCCAAATGTGTTTACACCGTTTATACCTCCAGTGCTGGAAACAATGCGAAAGTGAAATACATAGCGAATGTAAAATGTAACGTAATGTAAGAAGTATGTAAAAAGTGAATGTAAAAAGTAATGCTAACAATTTAAAATAGTGGAGAAAAAAACTACAAAAAGAAAAAAAAATCTCTCCCTCTCAAAGAAAAATTAAATGAAAATTCAACATACGAAAAAGTCTTACAGGGATAGATTATGGCCATTGCACGGAGGTGGTCTGTAAGAGCTCGTTGCTTTTCACAATTATTAACTACATTTTGAAGCCTTGCATTGCTTTAATAGTTGCTTTTTATCTTCTATAGCAGGGGTCTCCTTGGGAAATAGGTTCACATTTATTGTCTACAAGGTGCTACTCTTTTTGAAATTCTGTGATTCAATATACACTGACATAAGCATTTTCTATTAAATGTACGCATCTTTTATGCCATGTTTCTGTGTTGTTTTCGGTATGTGGAAATTCATTCTGCATGCACTCCTGTACATACCACAAATATGGCAGAAACAATACTGGTGATGGAACAGCAACAGCCTCGTGTAAGTGACTTCTTATCCTCCCGTGCATATAATTACTTTCAAACCTGTCAGCAACTTTGCTGGCTTCTGCAGGCAAATGCAGCTTTAATTCATTAAAAGTTCCTGGAATTTCATCAGGCAAACAATGCATTTTTAACTGAAGTTTTAGTCATTGCCTGATCACATAGCCGATCCACTCATCTGAATTTTCCATGAAAAGCAAATGGAAAAAATGGAAAAAACAGACTTTATTGGTAACTCCTTGAAATGTACTTTTAGAAACATTGGTGGCACCTAATTCCTAATCTGTCATGGTTTGGGGATTTAAGTGGGGATTTTAGACTTTAGGAATTTAGACTTTGGGATTATGGCCTTCGGGATTTGGTCTTTTGGCATTATGATCACCACTGGCACAGTGCAAAGGTGCTGAAGTCAGATAGTCCGGGCTTATGTCCTGGTTTGCACATTTACCAGCTGAACGCCCTGAGCCAGTTACTTAATCTCTTGGGGGCCTCGATTTTTTTGTTGGTAAAATGGGAACAATAATAATAGCTCCCTTATGGGTTTTTTCCTGCATTAAATGAGTTAATACATAATAAAACACTCAAAAGATGGACATTTAATAAATATTCAATAACTGTTAAGTAGTAATAGTTTTTAATAGATCATGTTAAGCGGGAAAAAGCACAATCTATACCTTGGTGTTTACATTCATTTAAATATTATTTTAATACTTCATTAGATATTTACATTTATGTAAATGTTATTTTAATATTTATTGTAGTTCTACCTTTCTTTAAAATAAATTTGAGTACTTGGTGATTAAACAGGTTTATTCTTATGTTAAGTTCTATTTTTACAGTGATCGCTTAAGTAATTGGGTCAATGTGTATTTCATTTTCCATCAGGCGCAGAGGTTGGCTCCTGCAGCCCTGTCCCAAGACATGCCCGCTCTGGGCAGAAGTTACCCAAATTGCACATGCTTTGTCAAGAGAGAGTATTCAGCTGATGAATAGCTTAGTTTTGTGGCCCATGATGAATGGCAGTCATCACAGCCTTGTCTTTCCATGGCATTGCCAGTTTCTGGGCCCCAGTGCCTTTGGGTCTGGTGTAATGAACACATATACATGGGGTGTTCTAAAATGTCTTAACAAATACGTATTTCACACGTACATCATGATAGATGTAATCAGTCTGGAACTCCTGGGAAGAACTCCAGCTCCCCGTCACCCTCTGCTAAATGTATGTACCAGTGGTGTGCTGGTAAATATTTACCAATCGATTCTTTGAGGAAAAAAGAAAAGCCCTGACTGGCAGGTAGCATTTATCAATTTCGTGGTATGAATGCTCCTGCCGTGGCCAATCTCAAGCTATCAGTGAATGCACAGTCTGGGGAAAGTGTTTGAAGTCACTGAACGCAGTGTTTGGAGAAGAGGGGAGAAAAATTGGTTTTTGTGGACTAGTACAAGCTGGCTCCAGCACATCACTGTCCCTCAAAGTATACACCCCTCATCGCAAAATTGTCAGATTTGGAATTAATTTGATAAGAGAGAAATTCACTCTCACGGGTCCCTGCATTATCAACTCTGCTAGTACATCATACTTATTTTCGGCCAGACACTATTTTAAGCCCATCACAAATATTAACTCATTTAGTTCTCAGAGAAACTATATTCTCTATTTACTGAAGTAATAGAGGCACAGAGAAGTTAGATAACTCACTCAAGGTCACAAAGCTGGCAAGTGATAGAGGTGGGATTCAAACCGTGGCAGCCTACCTCCGGTGCCAGCACTTTTTAATAATGGCACTCTGTTCTCTCTCATATCACAACATTCTATTTGTTTCCCTAATACATTCAATACAGGCTACAGTTATTTTATTGTTTGTTACTTTTTGTGTGTGTACACCTCTCCTACGAGACTACAAACTTCCTGGGAACAGGTACCATGACAGACACTCAGATGAACAGTACTTAGATGTAAGAATAAATCTTATATCACTCTCTCATATATTCAACAAATGTTAATAGTAAAAGTTATTAATAGATAACGTTGGCTGGGCACATTGGCTCATGCCTGTAAACCCAGCACTTTGGGAGGTAGAATGGGGCAGATTACTTGAGGCCAGGAGTTCAAGACCAGACTAGTCAACATGGTGAAACCTTGTCTCTACTAAAAAATACAAAAATTATCCAGGTGTGGTGGCACATGCCTGTAATCCCAGCTACTCAGGAGGCTAAGGCATGAGAATCACACTAACTCGAGAGGCAGAGGTTGCAGTGAGGCGTGATCACACCATCACTCTATCTCAAATAAATAAATAAATAAATAAAAGATAATGTTAAGAGGGACAAATAGGCTGGGCGCGGTGGCTCACGCCTGTAATCCCAGCACTTTGGGAGGCCGAGGTGGGTGGATCACGAGGTCAGGAGATCGAGACCATCCTGGCTAACACGGTGAAACCCCGTCTCTACTAAAAATACAAAAAAATTAGCTGGGCGTGGTGGCGGCGCCTGTAGTCCCAGCTACCTGGGAGGCCGAGGCAGGAGAATGGCGTGAACCCGGGAGGCGGAGCTTGCAGTGAGCTGAGATGGCGCCACTGCACTCCAGCCTGGGTGACAGAGCGAGACTCTGTCTCAAAAAAAAAAAAAAAAAGAGGGACAAACACAATCTATAGCTTGATGTTCACATTTATTGAAATGTTGTGTAGTTTCATCTTTCTTCAAAATAAATTTGAATGCTTAGTTATGATTAAACAGGTTTATTACTACTTATGTAAGTCCTATTTTGTAGTAAATTCTTAAGTAACTGGGTCATTAGCTATTCATTTTTCATCAGTTCCAGAGGTTGGCTTCTGCAGCCCTCTCTCAAGGACTCGTAAAGAGATCTGTCTCTTTACTAGAATGTAACATACATGAGGGAAACAGCAGAGTCTATATTTGTTGTATTATCCTACCAGTAATTAGTGCAGTGCTGGGACACAGCTGACACTAATAAATACATCTGTGGCATGAATTAATTACACTGTCTACTTTTGTAGACTTAGCTGTTTCTAATCTAACACTATTAAAGTAGCTCATCTTCAAGCACATTCATGAATATTGCACTTGCCTTTGTCCATACCTGTGTACTTGTCCTGGTCTCCTTGGATTCTTGGCATGGGAAGATACCGAGTCTTATTAACTTCATAGCCCTAGGACACAGCATCATGCCTAATGCCCCGTAGGTGTGCCAAACAGGTTTTCAGGCTGAAGCAAACGGTAGGTGTTCAGTAAGTACTTATTAATCAGTGAGGTAGTAAGGAAGAAGTTGGTCCTCAAAGCAGACTATGCCTGATGGGAAAGGTGCTCGAGTTGTTAATACAGACACTGTTAATACGTCCTGTGTGCCATCCAGGGTGCTGGTGACAGAGGGATAGGTTCAAGGATTGTGCCGATGTGCTGTGGATGACTTGGAGCATCATTTTGCAAAAGTAGCAAGGTGCTCCAGGAAGAGCATTGACCTAAGAGCCCAGAGTTCAGAATTTCAAGTCTGGTTCATCCACACATCTACACACGGAGGTGAGTTCCATGTTACCTTTGTGGGCTAAGTCTTTTCAGCTTATGGTTCTTGATTAAAGACCTAGTATATTCCTAGAAGTAGGAAGCTCATAACCAGTAATTGACCTGGAACCCTAAGAGTTAAGCATATACCGGCTACTGAATAGCAAAGATGCTGAAGAGCTAACATGTGACCATGTATTCGAACACTTGATTTCATAAATCTCAATGAAGCATAATGACCTGATTAATATTAACTGCTTGCCTTTCCTTTCCAGGCATGGGGTGAGGATGGAGCGAAAAAAAGAAAGAGGGAGGACAGAAGGGACTGAATTCTTAAGTAGTGTGATTCAATTACCTCCAAAAGATCTCCAAAGATGAGCATGCAATTACTACTAATTGCAAATAGTGCTACTGATAATGATAACAATCAGTCACTTTGCTTGGCCCTGTTCTAAACAAGACTACAGGCATTCCCGCAGATTAATCATGTTAATGATCAGTGTTCAGGGGGCTGTGGTCACTGAGGTTTCAATACTTCTATGTTCTGAATGGTGGAGGAAGAGGATCCAGAGACCGCGGGAAGTTATCTAATCCCATCCTCCCCTACAACCCACCTCTGGACTCTGCCTCATCTAACCTAGAAACATGAGCATCCTCTCTTCTGATAATCACATTTTTAAAAGCAACAACTGCAACAACAGTAACCCTTCTTTAATCAGAGTCCCAGAGTGATCGTTTTTGGAAACTGCTTCCTGGTGACCAATGTACCTCATTTTTGTTGCAGTTTATCCTTGATTGGAGCCCAGAACCTACAAGGGTGGATACAGATACTAGAGAGTGCAGTTCTATTTCCATTTCTATGGACCTTCACAGCAAGAAATGGAACCTTGATTTTTCTGCCTATAAGACAGAAATGATACCAATTATTGTCTCTTTCCCCACTGTTCTGTTGCAGTTGAAATTGCATGGGAAATCCATAGTGTGTCTTTGAGCAAACAGCTCTGTGTATGTAAATCAGAGATTATTCTGGGCTTTCTTCTGGTACTTCTAAAAAAGTCACTCTGACTGTGCATGTCAGAAAATGAACGGACCATTCACACCTAAACAAAAACAATCCTGGATAACCATTGTTATTAATGCATTCCTTTGACAACAGAAAACATAGCAAATGTCTGGTATCATGAAACAGACCAATCCAGAGATGACACGGTGAGGCAGTTTCTTAAGAGATGCTGGCATTTCTCCGTCCCCTCCACAGCCAGGCTGGCACAGATGCGGGCAGCTCCCCCTTGCAACTCATGCATGGGTTATCCACTCTATTATTCCTCCAAAGAAGTTTTGAGTCCCATACTCATTTCCTCCTACTAATTCTGCATTGAAAAGTCACACATCATTACAAAGGTTAAATGTTTTTACCACTTCCCCCAAAGTGAAAGGAAGACAGACACAAAAGCAAAGGGATGCAGCTTCCCCAGGCCAGTGCAATTTGGTCTCTCCTTTGCCTTGGATTCTCCACATCAAAGTTCTGACTATGTCAGTAGAGTTCCACCTGATTCTATTAGTGGAGGGAGCATCCTACTATTTGCTTTGTATACCTAGCAGATTGTTTCTCAGTAGAATGGAGCTAATCTCCCTGTAGGGAATTGTAAGCTTCTGCAACCACAGAAAAGAGCTATATCAGTGTGCGATGCATCAGCTGACTCTCCTTTCTGCCTGCTTTGATTCTGAAATATGGAAGCCTAGCCATAAAAGGCGCTAGACAGGGGAGTTCCCCAAGGCAGCGTTGTTGCTTTGGAGTTAGAGATCCTGGAGAATCAGGTTAAAGTAGCCCTCATCCTTTTTTGTCCAGAGCCAAGTGATCATCCTCATTGTTTACTTTTCCAGATGCAGGTGTCTGAACATGCCTGAGCATCCTTATTTCTCTTTCCCAGAATGATGCACTTGCATTGGTTCTTCTTCAGATCCAACGAATCAGTTTATACCCATTATACAGGTACTAATATGAATACAAAGGGTAATTTCAGAGTAAATACCTAGTAGTGGAACAATAGGCTCCTGTGATACACTCAAGTTCCCCTACAGTCTTAGCTTAGCTCTGAGGAGGGGACCCACAAAAGCTGTGGCCAAAAGGGCTCATACGCAGGGGGTGTCTGGTTCTCAAATTCCCACACTCTTCCAACCTCAGTTCAAATCTGTGGTCACAGTCACTGCACATAGTTGTCATTCTTAAGCCACCAGGAAAATGTGGCTGTGGAAAATATCTAGGGCTTTGCTGCAGGCCTGAATTCGGCTTCTCATGCAACCAGATGCTGGAATCCATCAGACGGCCCTGGGAGCCACAGCTGCCTCTAATCTCCCCTGTTTCACTCTGATTTCCAATCTATGCCAACGATAACACCCTGAACCACTATCTATATACCAGGAAGAAGTTTCTGGAACCATAGTGAGCAGGAGGTTACCTGGTGGGCCTGTTTAACACGTATCTAAGTCCTATCCCCAGAGTTTCTGATTCACTAGGGGTGATGTACAACGGGAGAAATCTGAATTCTGTCCAGCTCCCCAGGTGATCAAACGCACTCAGGTGTGGAGTGCTTGCTGAGGCACACAGCAGAAGTGGGGGCTCTTTCTGTCTGGGAATTCTAGTCTGGAGACCTGAGACTTCATACTTGTTTCTTTTTCATTAACCTCTCCGGATTCCGTTTCTTTGTCTGTAACACGGGAGAGAGAGTCCATCCTTCCTGTAAGGTTCTTTCTTTCTTTCTTTCTTTTTTGCCAAAATGGGGGTCCAGGGGATGGCATCCCTGTAATGGGTTAAATTGTGACTCCCAAAACCAATATGTTGGAGTCCTAATTCCCACTACCTCAGAATGTGACATTATTTGGAGATGGGGTCTTCACAGAGGTAATCAAGTTAAAATGAGTTCATTAGGATGGATCCTAATTCAATATGACAAGGGTCCTTATAACATGGGGAAATTTAGACACGGGGAAGTGTATGCAGTCAGGGAGAATGCGTGTGAAGGTTGGAGTTATGCAGCTAAAAGCCAAGGAACTCCCAGAAGCTAGGAGAGAGGTCTGGAACAAACCCTTTCCAGCCCCTTCAGAGGGAGCATGATTCTGCCTACACCTTGATCGCAGGTTTCAGCCTCCAGAACTGTGAGACAATAAATTTCCATTGTTTAGGCTGCCCTGTCAGAGGCCCTTTGTTAAGGAAAACTTGGGAAACTCATGCATGCCTAACGCTCTTTGTTCCCCAGGCACAGGAACCCGAGGAGTCTTCCTCACTGAGATGTGTGAGTGTGCTGTAGTCTCTCACTCTGAAGTCGGGCAGGCCCACAGAGACTGCTGCTAGAGGAAAAGCCAGGGGCCATTGAGCTCCTTCTGCTTCTTGTTTGTCAGAGTGAAGACTCCACTAAGCAGGGCTCGGTAAAGGGCCTGATTCCCTTCCGTTCCTTTTAGTTCCTCCAAGTGAAGTAGTCAGGAGATCCATGTCACTCTGAGTTACCCCACTGCAAAAATCAACACCAGACTTCCTAAAAGGCAATAGGACTGTATCAACTCAGGTGATGGGGGAAAGGTGTACGCTGTCAGTTAACATCAACTGAGCTCTTACCAAAAACCAGGCACTCTTCTCACTGCCATGTATAGATATTGTTGTTATCGGGATATTTCACAGATGAGGAAACTGAGGGACAAAGACATGAAGTCACTTCCCAAGATTACATACCTAGTAAGTGGGCAAATGTCAGTCTGGTCCAGGAGACACAGAGAAAAAGAATGGTATGAAGCACAGAGAGATCCATTTAATCAGGTTTCTTTTGAAGTAGTTGTTAGTGAAAAATGTTCCTACTAGTCAAAAAAAACACAAAAGGTTGTGGGCTGGGCTAAGTAGCTCATACCTGTAATCCCAGCCCTTTGGGAGGCAGAGGCAGGAGGATAGCTTGAGCCCAGAAGTTTGCGATCAGCCTGGGCAACATAGGGAAACCCTGTCTCTACAAAAAAAATTTTAAAATATTTAAAACATTTTTAATTTTTAAAAATGTGCCTAGCATAGTGGCACACACTGGTGGACCCAGCTACTCGGGAGGCTGAGGTGGGAGAATGGGAGAATCGCTTAAGCCAGGGAGGTTGAGACTGCAGTGAGCTATGATCACATCACTGCTCTCCAACCTGGGCAACAGAGTGAGACCCTATTTTTAAAAAATGTGTGTAGGGGTGAAAGAAACACTCGCTCTAGAGAAGGTATGAAGTTTCTGCCCAGTGTGGGTGGGGTCACTGTGTTCAGGGAAGTCTAAGACATTGGGCCTGGAGAGAGGCATGTGAAAACAGAGTGCAAACCCCATTCCTAGTTCCTATTCCTTACTGATTTCCAGAGATGGTCACCATGAAGAGGACCCACTATTTTTCCTAGGATATGCTCTCCTAACAAGCCACTACCATCATCATCACCATTATCTTCATTTTCCCTGAAACTGAGATATCATTTTGCAATCTATAAATGCCTCTCACAAGATTTTCTTCAATTTGCTCATCAAAACAAGCTATGAAATAAGCAGAACCCCAATCCAGAAGAAGAAGGACTGAACACATTTCAGTGATTTGCTTGAGATCTCCAGCTGGCTTCTTTTAGAGGCCAGCTTGAAATCCAGAAGAGCTGACCCTCTCTATCTAGCCGGGCTCCTTGCACTCTAGCCCCTATCCACTCCCCACCCCAAGCTGTGGGCTGCCAGGGGCTGCCAGGAGCTGTCGGTGTTGGGTGCTCTGTCTAAACCCCGGCTCCTCCTTGCCTTGCTAATTATCCCCAAAGCTCCCTGCCCAGAGGAATTCAGAACATGCTGCAGTTATTTGTGGAGCACTTTGTCTCTGGGAGATGGGGGGCTTACACAGCTCGGAAAAAGCAGCACTTGCCCACACAGACAACACTGCCTGGTGCTATTAATATCCAAGCACAATAGCTTCAGGACGAGGTGAAGTGTGGCCCACCCTGGCCACGGGGCTTCTCAGCCATGGAGACTGTTTTATTTTACAGCAGCTCTGCAAATACCCCAGCAATCAGACTCTTGCCCCACCTTCTGATCCAGTGTCAACAGCAGAAGAAAGGTGGAGGGCCTTGCAATTGCCTGTCCTCACGGTGTGTCCTGGGAGATAAGGACAAATGGAGACTTGAAGTCTCAAAATAATATTTGATTAGTGATCCCCCCACCCTGCTTTTTCTAAAGCATCCCAAGCATTCTACATTTGTTGGCTTTCTCAGTCTTAAAGTTATCTTTGTGCATAGGGAAAGGGTCAACACTTTTATACTTATTCACTCACAAAACTTGTATTGATTATCTGCTTTGTGTCTAAATCACCCGGGCTCTGATGATACTAAGATGAGGATGATAGTGCCTTCCCTCAAGCTTGTAATGTGATGGAGAAAGACAGTTGATACACTGTTATATCACAGTGTGATTATTGCTGAAATAAAGCGAAGTATAAGAGGCACAAAAGAAGGAGTGAAAACTCAGTTTCGAAGGGACAAAGTCAAGGAGACTTCAAAGATGAGAAATGATTGCACTAGGCCTTAGACAGGAAGTTCAGCAGAACAGGTGGGAAGGGCACATCGTCAGAGGTAAGGGTATGGGCAAAAGCAGGGAAATATTGACCCATCTGGAGGTCAAGAGAAGGGATCTAGGTAATTTCCAGAGAGAGAGAGAGGGGAAGTGTGCTAGAGAAGAGAGAAGATGGACAGGAAAGAACAGACTTGCAAGTCATTGAATGTCTTGGAGCCTCAGTTTCTGAAGACAGGATGCTCATGAGCCCCTCTGAGTGTTTTTGTACTGGGTGATAGTGACAACTACATGTCTCGCTGTGTGCCCAGGCCTCATAACCATGTGCTCCAAAGGCTCTGTGAGGGCCCTCAGGTTCTCCTGCAGTCTAGAGCACTTCAAGAACTAGTGTGTCTCAAGGCAGAGAATACTTTGCTGTAAGATGTGTGTGGCTCAATGATGGCCAAGGCAGACATGAGAGAATGAAGATAATGAAAACTCACCAGCTGTGACTAATGAAATCAAACCCATTCTCATCTGCTCGCGGAGCATGAAAGCTGGGAAGGACCCTCTGACTAGCACATCGGCCTGCGGGATTCACGTGTTTATTTGTTAAATTTAGGAATCCGCTGACAGACTGAAGTATTATTAGTGCGAATTGCACAGGTTCATCTGTAGCCCTAGCTCTTTGCTTCAAAAAAGATCACAAAGCCTGAGGTACTTCAAGATTGAACTGTGAAATGTCATTAGCTAAATCTCAGTCCTCGCAGCTCCCAGAACTAATTATAGAGCTAGGAGTGGCTGGGGCCAGACCCCACTGATATAAAAAGATTTTATGAAAGGCGAAGGGAGGAGGCAACAATAATTCTCACCCTATTATATTCCTTTCAATTATTTACAGTAAGAGGCACTGATGGTGAACAAATATAGAGACTGGAATCCAGTGAGGTCACACAGGCGCTCTGGAAGTCAGTGATGCAGTATCAGAATCTGGGAACACAATGAGGCAATGTTTCAGCTGCTTGTGCATTCTTCACCTCCCATTGTCTGTGTGTGTCTCTCTCTCTCCTCTGCTTCCCCTCCCCCTACAACCAAAGTCAAGAGCGCAGACCCCATGCTGAGAATTCTCATCTTCATCCCACATCCAGGACTTGGCAATATCTTCTATCAAGGGTTTCAACAGGACATGTGCAGTCTTTCTCCTAACCGCACAGCTAGGGGGCAGGGGTGCAATGAATGCTGGAACCCCAAGAGTAGTGTTGGGATAGAGCGAGTGAATGTGGCCTACAGAGCCTCTGGGCGTCACCTGACCACTAGGAAGCCCTTGAGCAAAAGCTCTGCAGCACCAAATATTCATGTGCTCTTGTGGATTCCCAGCCTCCCTTGTCTGAGGTTGGAGCCTGGACTTGCTGACTTCTGGCTAATGAAATAAGCACAGTGAGATAAGCTGTGTGAAGCATGCCCCTTACAGACAGCCTGCAAGATCCTTCAGCTCTTTCTTCCTCCATCAAAGCGGCCTTAGATGGCACATGTACCAGATGGTAGAGCTCTGAGACAGACAGCCCTCTTGACCCACCAGTTATTGGACTTTGATGTCAGCAAGAAATAAATGTTTGCAATAACATTAAGCCATTGATGTGTCAAGGTTTGTCTGAGGTGGCAGTGAACATTGCTTTTTCTAAATCATATAAACCTCTGATAGCACAGGCACTAGGGAAATATTCATCGAGCACAATGAAAAAAGTCCACTATGTTAAATAAATTCCTCTCTTTTTCTTTACCTAATTATTTATGTTTCAGAGAATCCTTGACCTGCAGGTTGAAGGAGAGGTCATAGTAAATAAGTCACTGGAGATAGATGGGCAGATGCTTATGTTACCGTCTTGGAGCTAGAACAATTTAATTCTCTCATGGGTAGTGGGGGAAGGGAACCTCTTGGGGGATGCTGTGTAATCAGAAATGGTGAGCTAAGTAGCAACAAACTTCGGTAATGGTTTTTTGCAAATGTTCATGTATATGCACACACGTGCATATGCGTGCACACACACACACACACATAGACACACACAGACACACCCTTTCACCCTGTGGAATCGTCTTGCAATGTATGTCCATCATTGGGAAATTATCTAATAGAGAAAATCAATTGGTATACCCATTATCTTGGACGTTGTGTCCATGTTTCCGGATAGTCCAGGACCCCTAGCTGTCTTTTTTTGTTTGATTTTTGAGATGGAGTCTCACTCTGTCACCAGGCTGGAGTGCAGTGGCGCAATCTCGGCTCACTGCAACCTCCAATTCCTTGGTACAAGCAATTCCTCTGCCTCAGATTACAGGCACGAGCTACCAAGCTGAACTAATTTTTCTGTATTTTTAGTAAAGACTGGGTTTCACTGTGTCGGCCAGGTTGGTCTCAAACTCCTGACCTCAGGTGATCCACCTGCCTTGGCCTCCCCAAATGCTGGGATTACAGGCGTGAGTCACTGCACCTCGCCCTAGCTGTCTTTTTGGACCAATGAAAATTTGTTTTCTTTTATAAATTCTTTTGTGTTTTTCTATAATTTCCCTCCTTTCCTGTACATCAAGCTCTAACCTCTGACCTCAAATATTTGGCTTCTCTTCCTATAATCTTTCAGAAAAAGGCACATTAAATATTGTAGAAAACAAGACTCGCATAAATGTGGACAGGCAAAATATCCTGCGTAAGTAACCAGATGACTGTGATCAGAGAGGGTCCCAGCACTTGGGACCTTCCTTAAGTCAAGCATTAGATGGTTTTTATCAACTGGTCATTAAGGCACAAAATTAGAAACAAGACAGCTCCAGATTCCATTCTATTTGGCTTTTCAAAGCATTGTGTCAGGAGTCACTTAACCCAGGGATTGCACTGGAGAGGATGTGTGCAGGAGGTTTCTCTGCCGTGTCTCCATTGGCACCATCTCCTTCCTAATTGCCACCTCACTGAGGCAGGCACTCACACCTCCTCTTCCAGGACATGGCAATGGTCTTCTTCTATTCTCCTTCAGTTTACCCTATTTGCTGCTATCAGAGTACTCTCCCAAGGTACAACGCTGACCATTCCTGTGCTCAGAAGCCTTCCCCAACTCCTCACTACTTTGTGCCAGAAACTTAACCTGGCATTCAGAGTCTGCAAAATCTGTACCCACTCTACTCTTTCAAGCCCACCTTTCTCTATTCCTTTTTCCATACTTGTAGTCAAACTTCCTGTATCTGTTATATCCCATGCCTTCCCACCACCTTCTTCAAGGCCACCATACTCATCTCTGACTGGAAAAATTCTATGAACCCTTTGAGACTTATCTCAGCTGTCACTTCCACGTCATAACGCCATGGCTTCCCTACTTAACCCAACGCTGTGTATATACGGTCTCTCCCAGTTTAAAATGCCCCAGGACTTTGAACTTTTCATCTATAGCTAACATGTTCAGCCTTCTATTGCAGTTGTTGTTATTTGTTTTAGCTCCACTATTAGAGAATCAGGTATTAGAGTAAGCATCATGCATTATTCATGGTTCCTCTTTCACGGTGCATGTCTGTCCCTTTGCAGGGTAGTTACTTAATAAATATGTGGGCTATGGAATTGAATACAGGGCAGCCTAACATTAAAATTTAACCAGGCTATTATCCAAAGTGGGAATCAAGAGTTGACCGAACTTTCCTGAAACTTGATCAGGTCAATCTTTAAAGAGCAGCCTTTCTTGGAAAAATAAAGGGGAGGGGGGAGGGATTCAAGTCATCAGCAAAATAAACGGTAGCCCCCAGATTTTAGAGTTTAGCCAAGGGTTCATCCATCTGCAAAGCAAGGTCTGGTACCACACCCCCACAGAACAAAATTGCAGAGCTTATGGTTCAGAAGGCTGCACAGGAAGAGATAGTACTCTCCATTTACCAATTGTTTTCTGACTGTTTCCACTAATCGGGAATCTCTGTTAGAAAATGACACCAGGTGTGTGTCACTGAGGTTCACCCACTCTCAGGCCTACTGGTGCCTCCCAGACCCTTTGATCCTTTGCTCCCATTGTCTCCTGAAACCAATCCTTTCCATTTTGTATTTTTCCTCCTAGATCACCTGATACCTCCAACCAAGCAGGTGTTCTTTTCAGAAGCCAGAAGCTGATAACCTGGGCTTTCTGATCTAACCCCAGCCTAAATTCTTGGCAATGGAGGAATTGGGGAGGAGATTCTCCTTACTGAGAAGTGGGTGCCGACACTCCCTTTCAAATTCGTTCATCAGCAAACTAAAGGGGATGCCAGAAATGTCTGGAGCAATGGAAGCACCACTGGAATAAGTAAATAACTTTACAAGACAATTGCAATGTGGAATTCAATTAGTGCTATTCTTTGAAGACCTCACTTAAGGAATTATCTTCACAGCTTGATTATAAATTCATTGGTGCAAAAAATTATGTCTTAAATGATTTTTGTGCCTCATGTTAAGTCCAGTCCTAAATTGAAAACATGATAGGATCCTATGCCTTGTTGATTTGTTGCTTCTTTAGTTGTTCCTGGATTAGATGTTTTTTTGGATTATACCCCTCACTGGTCTCTTCTACTAATTAAAACAGCTAGTTCAAAATAGTTGCTCAATACTTGATTAGTTCTCATAGAAAGCTCAGTGGAAAACTAAGCATGTTTGTCAGTCTCCAGATACTTTGAAATCAAGAGTTTGAGATCAAGACCAGAGAGTGTGAGTAATTTTCCAAATATCACTCAGTAAACCAGGTATAGAAACCCCTAAACTGGGGGAGAAAATTTTACAAGAATAGAGATTGGCGTCATAGTAGGTGAATCCACTGAACAAAGTCAATTGATTTATGTGGTTGTGGTTTTTAGAAGAGAGAGTCCTCATTGCCTAAATCCATCTTGATCGCAACTGAGTTCCCAACATCTAAGGAGAAACGGATTTAAGAGAATATAACATTGGCATATCTTGAGTCATTCCTCTTGTTCAAAAGGACAAACCACCGTTAACTTTCCACAGAATTAGCTTGTGAGGGATACAGGTGTGTGCTGAGGCAAGGGAGAGTGAAAGCATGAGGTTGGGCTTGTCCTCATGACTTGCTTTTGATGTTCAACCAATTTATTCCTCCTTATGTTTCCCAGAACACAGAAGGCACTTCTATAGTGTGGTCAGTGACTTCAAACACATGGAGACATGATAGCATACCAGAAAGCAATGTTCAGGCATCCTAGCCAATGGGTAGGGGTCTGCTGCAGGTCTGTGTCCACACCTAGGGACAAATCTTGCATTTACACATAGGCTCCAAGATTCCTCTAGAAATCCAAGATGCAGATCAAACTGTACACATCTCCCCTGCTTGGCTGGCCCCAGGGTACAAGCTTAGGATCAAAGGCAATAGTGCTTGTATGACTTTTATATTCATGGACTAATTCTAGGCATCTTTACAATCTGTGGTGCAATCTATTTGTATGATGAGCATTAATATTTAAAACACTTTCAAGGTTTGGAGTGCGGGCAACAAAGCTTGATGGTGCAATAGGAAGACCAAAGTGCACTTTTGCCAATAAGCAAAGAGGGCTTGATTTCCCCCACAATAAATCTACTGAGATAAATAACATAATATTTTTCTCAAACTTGGAAGAAGCAGAGAATTTTGGATCAGGACACCTCAGTTTCAGTGGAGTTGTTTATTAATTGTGTGAGTTTTAGCAAATTATTTCTCCTGAGTCTCAGTTTCTTCATTTGAAAAATAAGAACCTAATACCTACTTCACTTGTGTATAAGGATGAAATGGGATAATAATATATGCATAAGTGCTTTGAAAATGGTAAAGAACAATACAAATGTGCCTTTCTATTGTTTTATTCACAGTGCTCCTGCCTGATTGCATCTACTTAACCCAGTCTCCAAGAGCTAGAATCAGATTTCAACCGTATGGAATCATGTACAATGCAGCAGATGGGTTTACAAGTCTCTTGGTCTCTTCATGTAATTAACAGCCAAGAAGTCTAAAGCTTGCATTGTTTACGTGGAAGATGTTTCTTGCCCATTCCCACGCCATGCCATCTGAAATCGCTCCTTTTTTTATTTTTTCTGTGCACTTTTTTTTAACTTTGTGGGATCCTCTGCATATAAAACTCCATTCAACTACTTCATCCTACTGTAGAAAGCTACTTCCCTATGAGCTTAGTTCTATGATTTACAACGGTCTTCTTTTCCTATTTGCTGTCTGAATTATGTTTCACAAGAACCATTTGAAATAAGGAAGGTGCGTATCATCTTTCCCTTTTACAGGCAAAGAAACTGAGGCACAGAAAGGCTTAGTAGTGGGTGACCTTGCAAGAATTCAAATGACTTGTCTGGCTCTAAGTTGAGCGCTCTTTTTCTGATGCCACATGTCTTTTATCCAGAGAACCAACCTGCCTAGACCCAGAGGGAGCTTGAAGAGAGATTTTCATCTTACTGTGAGAAAACAAAGACCCAGAGAGTGGAGAGTTTAAGACCATCCTGGTCATTGCCATTATTTCTTTTCAAACAGACAGAGGCCTCTGTATGGAGCTGCTTCCGTGTTTGTGGTTTGAATTGACTGGTGAGATGTGAGACACAAAAGAAATTCGAGAGATTGTGTCTGACCTTAAGGAATGTACTAAGAAACCAGGAAGATAAAGCTGTCATATAAGATGCTTAAAACAACTAAAGGCAATCTTAGATTGGGAGGTACTCCCTCCAAGATAGAAATTTCTTAACCTTTGCTTTGAAGTCTGGTTTCTTTTTCAAGATCCAGAAGCATAATCCATACTTAGATTTAGGTTCAAGCCCTTCCTAACTGATTATGTTCCAAATTCTCTGTAGTGGTCATCAATGTCACGTCCAGCTCATGTGAAGGTTTTTCCTCCCTTTTTTTTAGTGGGAGCAGGAGACTGGTGATGAGGAAAACATTATTGCCTTTAGTAATATTTTCATGGATTTTGCAGCCTTCTTCATGACCAATACCTTATTGGATTAGTTTTCTGTTCTTTTTAATCAAGGAGCCCTACATATGACTTAGTAGAACACTTTTCTAAAGGAGAACTGGGTGTCTGAACAGGCGCTGAAGTAACCTGTGCTTTCTCCTCTGACTCTCCCTGGGAAGAAGGAGTAGCAATCGTGTCCCAAGTCCTTGAGGACTTCACAGGGTGTTCTGGTGTCCTGAGAACATACCTGCCTAAGGTAAGGCAGTCAAGGTACCCGGGTATTGATGCACTACTCACCCTCCACTTTGACTGTCAGAGGCATTCATAAGACTTTCTACATAGGGGATTCTTGGGCTGGAAGAGGTGGTCTTTGGATATATAACAGCCACATGCTGGCCTACAGAGCCCCTTTCCTGTCCTAGTACTCTGTCCGCTAAGACAGAGAACTGAATTGCCTTGACTTTATGTCTCTGAACACCTTTACCAAAACCACCTGGTTCTTAGGACAGACGAGTGGGATTAAAGAGAGGGAAAGCTGTGGGCCCATAGTTGAATTTGAAATAGGGCCTGGAATGGTGCAGGTGGGGATTCAGCAGCTGTATTGGACTGAGGTTTGCAAACCCTCAGTGATGGCAGGTGCTATGGGAGTGCTGGGGCAGTCAAGTTCCAGAGACCAGGCAGTGTGGTATACAGAGTCAGAAAGATCCGGCCATGAACTGCTGTTCCTCTCTATACCCTCTGTATGACCTTGAGCTGGTTGTTTAACTTCAGAAAACCTCCCTGTGGCCTGTCTCCTGGGAGGACTGCATTAGTTATAACATACATAGGCACTCAAAACCTCTGGCTGTCATCATTTTTATCCTGTGCTATGTACAGAGATAAACACGATCCAAATAGAGTAAAGAATTGCAAAGATAATTCCTGGCCTAGAACCAGAAGACTTTCCTAAAGAGAATTAACTAAATATATAAGTGTATAATATTAAATTGATTAATATTTAATTGATTAATTAAATATATAAATATTAAATATATTTAATTAAACATATGAATATTAAATGATTAAACATATAAATATTAAATATATTTCATTGATTATATAAAAATAATTATGTATTTTAAATATATATCATATATTTATAATAAGCAGTAGTGTAAGGGGCAAAGCAACATGGCAAAAATCGTGAAGTTGGAAAACAGAGAGACAAGGGTTTAGCCTAGCCTTGCATCTCCGCTGCCTAGCTGCCTAACCAAGTAAGCTTGGGCTAATCATGATCTCTATCTTTCTCAGGTTTCTCAACTCTTAAATAAGTATAATAAGATTCCCGTCGTCTATTGTGCAGAGAAAATTTGTGAAGGAAAAAATGCAATTCTGTGTGCCAACCTGCTCTGAAAACATAAAGTGGTCTGTGACTATGAAGGACGATGATTAGTTAAACCTAAATAAGGCTCTGGAAACTGAAATATCTCCACACCTTACGACCAGAGCAGCATCATCACATTTGATTCTTCTCTTTCCTCACTCTCCACTCTGCCCAGCACACCATTCTGACCTGCTGCTCCCTCTCCACCGCTCAAGTCCTCAGGATTGCATGGCGTCGTCAGCAACAAATATTGGAAAACCATTTTTAAAAAGGCACAAATGGTCTGGGTGCAGTGGTTCACGCCTGTAATACCGGCACTTTGGGAGGCCGAGGCGGGTGGATCACCTGAGGTCAGGAGTTTGAGACCAGCCTGGCCAACATGGTGAAATCCCATCTCTACCAAAAATACAAAAATTAGGCCTGGTGCGGTGGCTCACTCCTGTGATCCCAGCACTTTGGGAGGCCAAGGTGGGCGGATCACCTGAAGTCAGGAGTTTGAGACCAGCCTGGCCAACATAGTGAAACCCCATCTCTACTAAAAATGAAAAAAATTAGCCGGGCGTGGTGGTGGGTGCCTGTAATCCCAGCTACTCGGGAGGATGAGGGAGAAGAATCGCTTGAACCCAGGAGGTGGAGCTTGCAGTGAGACAAGATCATGCCACTGCACTCCAGCCTGGGTGACAGAGTGAGACTCTGTCTCAAAAAATAATAATGATAGCAATAATAATAACAATAATAAAAGGCACAAATGTAGCAATCAACTATGGAGGATCAGGGAAGACAAGTTGAAATTTGATTAAGAACTCCCCTGCTCCCCTGGAAGTTAGAGGGCACAGTAGCACTATGGTTCTCACAGGGGGTGGGCGATGGAGATTTCGGGGTGCCCATCCACCTGCGCTCACTGAGCCTGTGCCTGAAACATGTGACCAGCCGATTCATTCCTTTCACTCTCCTTCCCTCAGGCAAGTGCTGCCTTCTCCAAAGCCTTTCTCAAAAGACCCTTCAGGTTCCCTAGACTGAACTCTATGAATGCTCTTTCCGTTTCTCCAGGAATTTGGCTATAGTTGGTATTGGGTTTCTCAAACCAGCCCACCTGCAAGCTAAGGGGGCATCCAGAAGTTGCCCAGCTTTCCCCTGAAGCATTGCTTAGAGAGAGGCCGCTGTACCATAAAACGGAGTTCCCATCCCACACTGGTTCTGAAAGTCCTGGTGTCCAGGCCCATGTTGTGATCTTTTCTCCTCTGCCCAGGGAGTGTCTGTTAGGGAAACTCCCATGAGGGTGGGGAGCCGAGGGCAGAGGCTGACTGGGATGAAGAGAGTGTGTTTGTTCCTCCGGCTGTGCCAAGGTCTTCTCACCAGAGGGCTGTCTGTGGACCTCTGCTCCTGGAATCACCCCCTGCACCATCCAAAGTCCCTGATTATGAATTGCACAATACATTCCTAATTCAAGCACACTGCACCAGTTTTCTGTAGCCACATGAAAATTAACTCACAGAAATTCACTTTGATTGAATACCTGCTGTGCGGATGGCACTGTGGTGGGATTCTGCCATTCGAGAATCTCAGACTAAGATCATCTGCTTCAACAAGCATTGATCAAGCACCCACATTGCAGCTGGCACTCTGCTTGATGCTGAGATGGTTGTCAAGACCAGCTCTTTATTTTACAGGGAAGGCCGTCAAGGTTCAAAGTGGGAATTTCCCAAGGTCAGAGACAGAGTGGCAGAGCCAGCCCATGCACGCTTGTCTCCTGTCCTCCGTTCCCGTGCTCATTCGTGACACTCCTGCTCTGTCCCAACACTTCATCCCACGAGAATACTCTTGAGAATATTGTCCTTGGCTGTTCCAAATAGGGGGACCATCTGTTCATTATTCAGGAGATATAGGCTGAGGTCTTGCCTCTTCTAGTCACTTGGAGAACGTTCCGGAAGCAAAGACTATGTACCTAATATTCCTTTAACTTTGTTTTCCTGGGGCCATATTTAACTGGGTGTTTTCTGTTTCAACTGGTGGCCTGCGGGGAAGAGGTAGTGCCTGGCAGGCTGACCAAGGACAGGTGACTGAAGAACAAGGTTGGAAGGAGTTGGGGGGCAGTGTGAGGGAGAAGGTGAAGACATAATGTGGGGGAGCCTTCACCCCAATTGAAGTCACCTAAAATCACTCTTTTCTAACTAGAAGACTAAGAAACGCCTGGGAAAGCCGGCAAAAGCTGAAAGCACATCTGTGTGCGTGTGGAGGGTAAGTGTGAGGTGTGGCCCAGAGACTCAGCTGAAGGAAGCCTCCTGGGCTGGTCCCCATATATAAAGCAAACACACACATCAAACATTCTAGTGTGACTCCCTCCTCTGCAAGGGTTCCCAGGGGCTCCAGACTGGAAATGTCTTCTCTCAAGCCTAGGGAAAACAAGGAGTTTCTACTTTTTGCTCCTTGACCCCAAACAGAGAGACAATGGCCTTGTGTATGCAATGGCACTTTTGCCAAGATGGAGCCGCACAGCTTCCATGAGGCTGAGGTGAGGAAAAGTGCATCTCTGCGAATATGGCTGGGCTCCAGCTCCCTCCACTCGGTGCTCTGCCTGCCAATTAGCGCATCCGTCCTTCCCCACAGGTGGGGAAGTGGCCCGTACTGCTGTCTGGCTGCCTGGGGCCAGCACAGCCGGACCCTGACACCCTACCCAGGGATACCCTGCAGGGATGGGGGACCCCTCAGGAGAAGAACACTTAGGTCCGGAACCAATTCTTCCTCCTCCTCCTTGCAAGAGGGAAGAGGGGGAAGACCAGGCTGGGGATGGCAGAGAAACTCGGGGGCTGGTTTAAGGGAAACAGACTGAGCTGCTTAGAGCCTGCTGAGGCTGCCAGGAGCCCCAGATGGCTCCGAACCTGCTGCTCTTGCTGAAAATTGATTTCGGAGGCAGTGAGGGGAGGAGGAGGGATGGCAGGGGCTGCAGGGCAGGGGGTGGTGGTGGGAAGAGTTGCTGCATGGAGGGTGGAATTTACAAACCTTGATAAAGACACTTAGTTGAAACTCTAGGGGCAGAGATAATGCCCTTAGCAGAAAGGGCAGGGGTCTCTCGCAGGATTTCTGCTTCGATGTGGTATTTCTTTCTCACCTTGCTCGTGTTTCTTCATTTGCCCTCCAGCCCCAATTACCAATCATGGAGGGTGCCCCTGGATGCTCCTGCTGGGCTGTGGGGCGGCATAGGCTGTGCAGACCTGGATGTGAGAAGCACCCTCACCAAGGCACCTCCCTCATCCTCACCCAGGGAAGTGTATCGGGAGCTGAGGAAACCTGAGCTCTACACCCCTCACGATGCAGGGGCCTTGTATCCAACTCTATATTCATAATTTTAAATTATTTTCCTTGGAGATAGTGCCAATATTTATGTAAGCATTAGGCCCCATGGCACCTGTATCTGCCTTTGCCTCATCCCAGTTATATATTCCTTCCCCAAACACTAATCAGGCACCCCTGAGGGCCAGGCACTGCGCCAGGCACTGGGGACAAAATGTCCACGGCCAGATATCATCCTTACTGAGCTTCTAGAACAGGAAGAAAAATTGCACAAGTTCAGCAAAAGTCATCATATTTAGTCCACAGGAGCAGGAGAAACAAGGAGGGGTCAGAGAAGCGAGAGCTCACTCCCACAGGATCCTTATCAGGGAAGGTTGCAGAGTGGAGGCTATATCTGATTTCAGACTTGACGGATGGTAGGATGGGAGGGAAGCGGAGGGTCTAAAAGGGTGGGCAGGGGGTCTCTGCAGGCAGAGGTGCCATAGAACCCTAGGGTGGGGCAGAGGGGAGGGAGGCAGTGTCTTCTGGTCTCAGTGGGAACAATGGGAGATATGATGGACAGGCCAGGCATCATACACCAAGGCTGGTGTAGCCATGCCTGGCACTTGTACTCCTGTCCATGGACAACGAGACCTCACCAAGGCACCAGGCAGGGCTCACAGGAGGGGCTCGGACTCTATTGGCAGAACTGTAAGCTGGAGGACAAGGGCAAAGCTGTGTGAGAGTCCAGGTGAACTGTATACAAGGAGCAAAACCCTGCTATTGCTGGTGGGAATGGAAACAACTTCATCTCCATAAAGGAGAGCCAAGGCAGGTAAGAGTTTCCTCCTCTTAGAAGCGAGGGAGGCATGAAGACCAAGGGAACATGATAGGCTCCCCAGCATCTGGCTAGGAAGGCTGGGTATTCAGCCTTCTCCTATTTATACATTTCCAGCTCCCAGTGGTTCCTCCAAACAGCCAAGAAGAGAGCTATGCATGACCCCCAGCATCTATATTACAGAGGAGGAGACAGGTTCAGAGACAGAACCTACCAGGCCCACCCAGATCAGTAGAGGTGGGGTCAGGAAGAGAACTTGGGTTCTAGACCCTGCTCTCCCCATTACAGAGGTCACTAGGAATCACACACAGCCCAGGGCAGTCGTCAGCACCGAGATGGAAAGGCGACACCTGCATTCTCCAAAGACCCATTAGGCCATGTGCCCCATGGCAGCAAGGACGTTCCCACCCTGTTTCTGCCTCTCCCAAAACATTGGAAGCTCAACAGTCTGCCTTGCTGATACGGCTCTCCCTTTCTCTCATTTGATTCTTGCCTGGACAGGGGCTCATATCATTAAAAAGGAACAAAGAGACCCTAATCAAACCTCAAAGAGAAGGAACAGGACCGTTTTCTAAATGGAGGAATTCTTTTGTAAGAAGTGATGAAGAGTTAGAACAAAGCATCTGCATAGCCTGGGAAGGGCCACTGTCTCTCAAGACATGCTACCGCTTGCCTCTGATGTCTGGATGCAAACAGCAAATCCTCAATCTGCTCCAGGATGTGAGTGCCAACCCTGACCTAGTGAGCTTACTCCCTTCTCTTTGGCTTCTCTTCAAGCCACATCTTGAAAGGGGAGATAGGGATGACTCTGTGCATCAGAACCTCTCTCTGGTCCAGTGGACCTTGTCCTTATGAGGGCCTGTGAAAAGATCTCAGCCTCTGAGCAGTTATGCAAGTTGCTCAAAGCCATTGAGATGTCCCCCAGGAGCTGAGTGTAGAAGCAGTTCCACCACCCAGCCTGCATTATCTACAAACAACAATTAGGCAGTGCTCTGGGAACACTGTAAGGGCCAGGGATTCGGGAGAGAATCAACCTTGCAGTGCCACAGGTTTGGGGAGGTCATCACCGCACTGCCCTGCCTCCATCTAAGGAGTGTCTGACACCTGGAAAAGCCACAGTCATGGAATGGACTGTGGAATCCTGGAAAACACCATCCAAATAGGAGAAAAAGCCCGAAATCAGGGAGAGAGGTTTCCCTTCAGCCCTCTGAGGAAAGTAGAACACAGAAACCCTGGACCGAAGGGGCCCCCAAGTTGGCCTGTGCTATCCCCAGCTCCTCCTTTCTGGATGCTTCCCACCCTTAGATTAAACCTTGCTTATTGACCCCATGGAGGCTCCATGTTCTCTCCCGGCTCCTCCCAAATTGCCCACTGGAATGTATGTGATGAGGTCATCTGTAGTAAGCTACAACTTTTGTGGTTACCCCTGGCAGGGCTATTTACACCATGATAGGGAATAAAGTCTGCATAGAACACACTAGTGCTGGTGATCTCTTTGGGGAGACAGGGGTCAAGGAGGTTGCTCCAAGAGCATGACAGAGTGGGAAGAGGACAGATGTGAGAGTGAGAGGCTTTGGTCCTCAACTGGATCTGCAGTGAACTTGTTGGCTGGCCTGAGAAAATCTCCTAAATGCTTGGGCCTCCATTTCCTCCTCTGTGAAATGATGTTAAAGTCCCAACTTCCCAACATGGTTCAGGATGAAAATAGGTAAAGTGCATTAAGCATTGTTACAGACAGACTGTTTATGTTCTGCCCCATTCGTATGTTAAATCCTAATGCTCAGTGTGATGGTATTTGGAGGCTAAGACTTTCAGTGAAGCCGTCCTAACAGGGTTAACAAGAATTCTGGACAGGGCTGGGCACATTGGCTCATGCCTGTAATCCCAGCACTTTGGAAGGCCAAGACAGGCAAATCACTTGAGTCCAGGAGCTTGAGACCAGCCTGGGCAACATGGCAAAACTGTATCTCTATAAAAAACACAAAAATCGGTCAGGCATGGTGGGTCATGCCTGTAGGTTTCAGCTAATTGGGAGACTGAGATGAGAGCGGGAAGCAGAGGTTGCAGTGAGCTGTAATGGTGCCACTGCACTCCAGCCTGGGTGACAGAGAGAGATCCTGTCTCAAAAAGAAAAAAAAAAAAAAACCATTCTGGACAGAAATATATTTAAGCATTAATCAGGCTGCCCTTTGACCCACTTCTTTGTGATAGAAAGTCACATAGCACTAGATACTGACCATTTGCATTCCCATTGTTTCTGTAGACAGGATTTCTGACATTAGAATCATAAGGCTTTTAAGAATTTCTGACATTAGAATCATAAGGTTTTTAAGAATTGCAAGTAGATCCTGAATTCCAGCAAAACAGGTGACACTATCCAGTTTGAAGACCTCCACAGAAGAATGAAATCATCATGAGAGTACAGTTTCTTCGTCTCCCTCTTCCATTATTTCACCCTCTATCCTTCGACCAATTGATATGGTTTGGCTGTGTCCCCACCCAATTCTCATCTTGAATTCCCACATGTTGTGGGAGGGACCCTGTGGGAGGTAACCGAATCATTGAATCATGGGGGCAGGTCTTTCTCATACTGTTCTCATGATAGTAAGTTTCAAGAGATCTGGTGGTTATTATAAGGGGGAGTATTCCTGCACAAGCTCACTTTTGTTGCTGACACCCATGTAAGACATGACTTGCTCCTCCTTGCCTTCCTCCATGATTGTGAGGCTTCCCCAGCCACATGGAACTGTAACTCCAATTAAACCTCTTTCTTTTGCAAATTGTCCAGTCTTAGGTATGTCTTTATCAGCAGTGTGAAAACAGATTAATACACCAATCAACCGTCTCTGTACTTTGGCTCACTCCAAAATCCTTAAAATTCTAGCTCCAAATTCCTTGGGAGACAGATGTGAGGTTTTCTTCCATCTCTTCATCCCTCCCTGTGATTAAACCTCTTTCTCTGCTGCAACCCAGTGTCTTGGTGTGTTGATTTGCCATGCACATCAGGCAACAGACCCATTATGATTGCATTAGGAGTTGATGAGGCCTTGATGGGAATCCTCATGATGAGATTAGTGCCCTCATCAAAGAGGCCCCAGAGAGCTCCTTTGCCCCTTCTGCCATGTGAGGACTGTGAGAAGACAGTCGTCTAGGAACCAGGCAACAGGCCCTTACCAGACACCAAATCTGCCGGTACCTTGATCAGGGACTTCCCAGTTTCCGGAACTGTAAGAAATAGGTGTCTTTTGTTTTTAAGCTACTCAATCTATGGTATTTTGTTACAGCGGCCCAAGCTGACCAAGACAAGCACATAGCCCACCACCGCACCTGGAAGTCAGAATTACAAATGAATCTGTTTGCTCATTCCTTCCTTCATTCCTTTCTTTACTCAACTTTTCACAAAATCCCTCATGAGGCCTCTGTTGCATCCACTTGTAGGCCATCCTGGAATCTAAGCCCCAGGCCTTTGCATGCATAAAACTCTATGTCTTGAGTCAGTACTTCACACCCATCTCTTTAGGAAAGCAGAAAGGCCAGCCATCAGAGACAGAGTTTTCCAGAGGACTGGCTGGAAGGGGTTGGGGCCTGAAAGGAGAGTCTTAAGCACCAGCTTAATCTCATTTAGGTCTTGTCTCTGGGCAGCTGAGGAGGCTGTTTTTAGCTTCTTCCAAATCAGTTTCCTGCTAAGTTTCCCCTGAGACCTGGCACTGGCTCTACTCACACTTCAAGCTTGGAGAAGACAAAGCTCCAGGAAGGGCTGGGCAGCAGGTACCCTGGTACCCCCCTGAAGGCTGTGGCAGAGGGTGAGGCCAGGGTAGCATTGTGGGGAAAGGAAGGAGATTGGGCTGGGTCTGGCTTGAATCCCAGCTTTGATACTCGCTCAGTTCAGGTCTGGGTGGCCTTGAGAAGACTTATTAGACCTCTTTGGTTTTCTCATTTTAAAATATCAATCACAACATGCCTAAAGTGCCTGATATGATGATATGTAGTTATTGTTATTATCCTTGTGGTTATTGCTATTACCATTAGAAGGCTGTAGGAAGTCAAAGGGCCTTGCAAGAAGTCTTACACAGAGAAGTTGGGGGTTGCCTGCAAGGTGTTCTCAGTGGGGCTAGCAAGTCTCCAGCACCTCTTTGATATATCTTTTAATGCTTGGCTGGAATTTCTCCTTAAGCTTCAACTTTCAGGTTCAGACTTTGGCTGTCTTATGGAAGCATATGATGACACTCCTCGATCCTTTGTAAGATGACACCGCACTAAGAGAGCAAGGACCTCCTGCTGGGTGGATATAGAAGCCAGAGCCTGGGGAAGAGCCTTTGGGAACCACCAAAGAGAGTGGGAAAAGAAGGGCAATGAATGGTCAAAAACATTTCTCAAATGTCTTAGCTAGTCCTTGGCCCCAAAGATTGCTCAAATGATTGTTCTTCTGCAAAGCAGAAAGGCACTAAAAACCACCCTCCCATCCCCCAGGCATATGTTTCTTGAAAAGAAAAGCAAGAGGCATCAAAGGACGGAAGCCAAAGAAACTCCATTTGCTACTGCGTTCGTAACTTATGTCTAAAATTGATTTTTGTGGTCTGAAGCAGGTGGAAATTTTCATAGCAGTTCTACTCCATTCCCTGTTTCTGAGCGCTTTGAGATTCACTTTCATTTATTTTCTCATTTGATTGCATTTCCAGGTCTCACCGATATAAAGTGGATGAAAGGGAACGCAAATACAGGTTCCTTTTTGTCCAGATTCCATACTCTCTACCAGTGCTCTGGGACTGGTGAAGAATTTTGGGCCACTATCTCTGCAGTGCTACACAAGCAAGTGGCAGGAGAGGTGACTCCACAATGCAGTGCACAGCTCTTCCTGGGCGTCATTAGCATGCAGCCTACGTTCTTCAAGATGGCGCACAGTTCAGCCTGTCAGCGAGTGATCTATGATGTGTCACTTGTGCTATTAACAGGCGTTTTCAATTTCGGCAGCCTCAGCACATTTAGTTCCTCTCCCACGTGATCACTGCTCTGTCCTCCATTAATAACCACTTTCAAACCCTTCTAGCACCCACCTGGTCAGTTCCTTCTCATGCCTTCCTCACAGGGTAGGGCTGGACTCTTTGGCCATGTGAGATGATTGGGGAGACAATCTCTGTCCTGTGGGGTGAGCTGAAAAAGGGGCAACTGCCCTACACATGTGGACCATCAATAAATCTCTATTAATGAGTGAATTAATTAAAGACAGACACAAAAAAATGACTTTCTCATTGGTGGAGATTTTCTGTTGCTGAGAAAGGTGATGTCAGCTCTCTGGATGAGGCTAGGGAAGGAGAAAAGGATGAAGATGGAACAAGCCCTGCCTTATTGAGGCTTATGCTTAGAAAGGCTGGGGAGACTTGCATGACAGTATGCAGTGAAGAGTCCCCGAAGGGGGCTTAATCTGCCGACCCATGAAGGATATCAGGCATGACTGGGCCTGTTGGAACATTTCAGAGAACGTCAGCCAATAATAATAAAATCTTCCTCATTCTACTTGCTCTTGCCAGTTTCAACACTGTTTTTATCTGAGTTATTCCCCGCTTAATAATCACTAGTCGTTAGGAGGGGAAGCCCTAAGCCCTCTCAGAGTTTCTATCTTACTATCCAACTTCCACTAGCTTTCCCATTCCACTAGTGGTAGGGTACGGCAATCCAGGAAAAATGGATCAGTAAACAAAACAATTCTTGCTTAATAAAATCGTAGGTGTCTCCCAAATGGACTTCCAAATCACAATCAGATTCAGAGTCCACCTTGGCATTCAAAGCCCTCTGCAATCCAATCTTATCATATGTATCCAACCTTAGTTCTCTACCTTCCCTCATGTAGAAGGGTGATGGGAAGAGGATGTCTCCGTGCCTTCCCTCAAGCCATTTCCTATGTCTAGAATTCCTTCATTTCCTCTCACTTCTCTGAAAGCCAACCAGAAGTCAGTCTACTTTCTCTGGGAGCCTTCCCCATTATCCTAGCTTACATTCTTCCTCTTAAAAAGTCTCCATAGCATGGATTACATATTGTCCTGAGCCAACAGGGGCCATATTGCCCCTCTCCTTATATGCCATATTTTGCCTAGCATGGTGCTCAACACTGAGGAAAGACTTAATTATGCTAAGACCCAACACAATGGGCATGGCTAACTAGAAAACTTCACAGACTCTGTATTAGTGGCCTAGGAGAGAGGAATGTAAAGTGGGGAGGAAGGGAATGAAAGGGAGAGAGCAGAAATGGGGCCCAAGATATGCACTTAGGTGCTTCCTGTACCTTCAATTAAGAAACAGTGGCTGAGAACAGCTTGGTACACTCCAGAAGCCCTCAGTGGTGCAGGGATGGTGGCCCCATTGGGGATCTTCAGGAGAGAGCTCAGTCATCTCAGTTATGGTACAGAAGTTATCAGTGCCATCCTGTGGCATCCTGTTTGATCTTCCTTTGAAGCCACCAGCTATTTTCCTTGCAAACCAAAAAAAGAGAGATGTATCTATGGACCAGGAGGAAAATAGCAAAGCCAGTTTGGAACCAACTTTGGCCAAGGAAATGGTGCAACCTAGTTGTAATGCGATTAAGTCAAAATTAATTCCAAAAGGAGATGTAATTATGACAGCAACTTCTTTGGGGGCAGGCTGGGATTTATTCTTTTTTGGAGAGCCAAGACCGGATTTAGCTTTTCTTGAGCCTGGGGCAGCAAAGATATGGGGCAGCTTAGAATGTTTTTCTTTCACAGAGAAAAAAAAATTTAAGCAAAGAAGGAAACTCAGGATCAGCAAATGAAACAGCAGTGTTTACAGGGTAGCTTGGGGTAAATGGGGTGTGAGCCCCAATGCTTTGGAGACAAGAAATAAACAAAAGAGTGGGAAGACCCCTCTCACCAAGGAAGACTTTGGTAAATTCATAGTTCTGAGAACAGATGGAATGACATCATGCTTGCAGCTCAAGTGTGGGAGGCCTGCAGGAACATACCACTGACCTATGTGACATTACATTGATACATCCAAATCATGCTGAAGGCTACCATTCCCAAAAAAATGAGCTTCCAATATTGATTCTCATTATGAGCTTTGTTCCAGGCCAAGAACTTAACATTCCATAAGTGAGATCATCCTCATAAGAATTCATTGAGATAGGAATTATATCCATTTTACAGATGAAGAAATGGAGGACCAGAGAAGCCAAGCTTATGTAAGAGCACCCAGCTTGTAAGAGGCAACACCAGAATTCAAACACACGCCTTTCTAACTCCAAGGCCCATTCTCCTGCCTCCTGATCCAACATTTGGGGCTACATGGAGACAGGCTCAAAGCTCTTAGTGTTCTTGCAGTCCATGTGTACCTTCATCCCAGTGTGCATTAGACCTTGCTATAATTATTTATTTGCTTGTCCCTCTTCCCTGCCAGACAATGAGCATTCTGAAGTCACTGCATCCTTGGCACTTAGCAAAGTGATTGCTCTTTTAGGTCAGGTCCTGCAGAAGCAAACCCTGAGAGGAGTATCCATGTACTAATGACTTGAGGAAGTGCTCCCAGGAGATACTGTTAAGAGAGTATGTCAAGCAAGACAGAAGAGGAGAGAAAGTCAAGCAAGGATGTGATTTCAGGGGAAACCCTAGCTTCATTGGGATGCTGTAGAAATCTCTGTAGTATAAATTACAATTCAGAATTTGTGTTCCCTGGAGGCAAGGGAGCTGCGGCCACCCTAGGAGGAGGATGTGGGAGACAGTTGTAAACTTCTAGCTCTTTCCAACTCTTGCCAGGAGCCCAAGGACTGGCCTTTGAGGAAGGGCACAGGTGCAAACCATTAGTAGCAAATCACCCAGAAGCTGGGAGTGTGTACACAGGCAAGAATTGTCTGCTACAATAAGCTTCCAAATCTGTATTGGAAGCCCCCTGTTGAGCACTGCAGAATTTGTCACATACATCCAGCCGTGGTTTCTATTTTCTAAAGCTGCCCCTCCACCAACGTTGGCATTTTCCAATTATTTCCACTTCCCTGATCCCCTCCATTCACAGTCCCCTAGATGTTTTAGAAGCCTTCATTTATATCCCAGTTGCCATTGTAATACATGGTCAAGGGAAGGAAATTTGATCAGGTGGAAGCATCCTTCTTTGACCAGGACAATCCAGGCAGAAGCATGCTTCATGCCCTTGTGGAGGTGGCAAAGAGCCTCACCATAGTGTGACACAGAAGACAGATATGCTGCTGAGAAAACTCCAGTTCAAAATTCAGCTCTATGGGTATTTATAAAATTTCTCCAAATACCAGTGTTCTCCTTTCTAAATGGGTCCCATAATAATGGACCCCAGAAGCAATGATCTGTGTGCAGGTAATATATTTTGGGGAGTAATCCCAAGTAGCAGAAATGGGGTCTTGGGGATAGTGAAACAGGAAAGGAGGGAATACCAGGACAAGGGTATGTTATCAAGCCAGGGGGCATGGCTATGAACAAGAAGGATTCCATTCTGCTCGGACCTTTGGAGGAGCCACAAAGTAGTCACGTCAAAGTTGCCCGCCTAGGAAACAAAAGAGGGGGACATTTGTCTGCCAGCTCTCTTCCTCACTGGGCTCCTTCTTGAAAGACACCCATGTAATGGAGCTGGTGAGCTTTGGGGCAGGAAGCAAGTCACACTGCAGTGAATAAAGGCCCATCAGTTATACCTGCAGGAAGCTGGTTGCCACAGCAGTGGCTGGTGCGTAATGCAGGTCTGGGGGCCACGTGGCAGGGCACAGGCAGTGTCCAGTGCCACACACTGTAGTTTAGTTGTGACACGTGGCAGTGCATAGGCAGTGTCCAGTGCCACACACTGTAGCTTAATTGTGAGTATGGGCATGGTTGAGGCCCCCACATGGATGGGAAGGGAAGAGCTCACTGTTGAAGGGAAGGAGGAGGAAGAGCTTGGCACCAGGGTGCTCTATTGTGTTGGAAGAGGCAAAAGGGGACAGCCAACTGAGGAAAGGGTCAGATCTTTGGGTTGTAGAAAGATGATTTGATAACTTAGCCCCTAACTGATGGTTCGGATGCCTAAGGGTCTTTTAGAAATCCATGGATGACATGCCGAGCTGAATATCCAGCCTGAGAAACAGCCTCATCCTTCATATCAAGGGCAAGCAGATTGTTTTCTCATCCCATCTATGGATCTCATTGTTCTAATGATGACACGAATAGGCCAGGAACAGGGGTAGCAGCCTGTGGAGGAAGTAAGGAAAGGTCCATATCCTCAGGCAACCTCAACGAGGCTGGTTCAGTTTTCCAAAATAGGAGGAGCTGGGAGCCAGGGCAGGGAAGTGGCTCTGCTGAACAGGGTATGCATTGACAGAGGTTGGAAAAGACAAGAACAAAAGACAGGGGAGGGGGCTCCTCGGCTGGCAGAAAGGAGGACACTAAAGCCAGGTCTCCCGGGGCAGTGTGTGGGGGCGGGGATTACAAACCCTCTGACAGAGAGCCAATCTGCCCCTTTGCCTAACAGCTTTACCTCCCAGCAGGGGCCTGGCAACCCTGCAGAGACTGTACTCCCTTTTTCCTGGCATCGTTAGCCTACATCGATTGACTTCTTCCTCTAGTACTAGGATTGGGAAACTCCCTGAACAAAGACACTTGTGCAGCATCTCAGGTTTTGCCAGTTACAGTTGGCCCCCCTGGTGCTTTATCCACTCCCTTCCCCAGGCCTCTCCCCACATGCAGCAACTCTGAGCAACAGCTTTCATTCTACCTCCTCCCTATGCTTCCAAGACTAGTCATCACCTCTTGTGGCTTCTTTCCTTAAAGTGTATCTTGTGTTTTATCTGCCTTCTCAGGCCTTGAAATAGAGTGGAAAGAACAGTGTGTGTGTGTGTGTGTGTGTGTGTGTGTGTGTGTCTAGGATCTCTGTTCAAATACCAGCCTTTCCACCCACTGGTCCTGTAAGGTTGAGTGTTTCTTTCTTGTCTTTCTTCCTTCCCCACCTCCCCCTCCAGCCTCTTGCCCTCTACCACCTGGAATGCGTGGCCACAAACTCAGTGTCCACCAGCCAGAGGGAGCTGTGTGTATGCTTCTGCCCGGCTCCCCAGATGCTCCCATGCTGGCTAGATGCTCACAGTGACCCACCATAGCCAACCTAGGGTTGGTTCCCACCCCCAACAGACTCTATCCAAAGTTCTGGTCCTAAACCAAAATCTGACCAAAAATAAAACTGTGCGTTTTTGGAGTTCTAGACTCAGATGCCTGACCTGTCTGCAGCGTGTTGATGAATGAGGCCGGTGGGACAACATGGGCACTTTAGTACAGACTTACATGGCGCAGACTTAAGTAGGAATGAGTGGATGCCAAGGAAGTTAGAGCTGTTAGCATTGTGAGCAACAGGATTTAAGGGGGGTGGGCAGAGCCAGGGAAGGAAAACTATGGCAATGGGTATGTGTTCTGGAGTATGACATTCATAGCAAATTGGAGGCATAGTAGGGCTAGTAGATCAGGAGATGATTGCCATTCAAGCAAGATTTTGTTACTCACAGTTCCGAGAGGCAGAGGCAGAGGAGGGGAAGGAATTGTGAACAAGGGCCTTTATTGTGGTTTCTGTGGGAAAGAATGCACAGGGTAAGCAGGCTTAGGAATGTCTAGTTTGAATAATTTCAGCAGGTCCTCAGGCATAGGGGCTGTCCCTAGGTGACTTATGCCAGACCCTGAGATGATTCAGGCAGGCGGATAGTGGCTCAGGGTGTATATGCTGATAAAAGAGGTGGTTGGGTATGGGCTCTGGAATGGCTGGTTTGCATTTGGTTTGCATTCCCAGGCAGGTTGTTTACTATCTCTAGGAATCAGCTAACCCTGAGAGGGGCAGTCTCTCCAGGGTCAGCAAGGCCTCAGTTGTCAATGCATCAGAATACAAAAGATAAAAGATGCAGTTAATACAGCAAAGGCAATAAAGAAAGAAAGGAATCCACTGCTGGAAAGCACGTATAGCAAGCCTATTTGTACCGACTCCAATATGGTTCTGTCCCAAGGGAGGAGTATGATAGCTAACATATCTCCTCAGGGCTCACCACTACGGCGAAAGACACACTGTGAACGTAGGCCCAGTGGAAGCCTTTGCAATTCACCCCAACTTGTGAGAGTAAGGCATAACGTCTCTTAATAATAGTTAGTAGTGATTAATCCCCTTGATCCCAACAAAGAATTCTAGTTTTCAGGGAAATCCTAACGTGGACTGTGAATGATGAATATGTGAATAGTAGTTCTTTGTTAGCCTAAACTGGATTTTAAATATAACATTGAGAAGCCTTGGGGGCAAGTATTAGTACTAACAATATAATGGAAATAAATTCCTTTTTTCAAAATAACAAATCTGTGTCGCTAGTGTATGCCCCTTCCAACTTAGAAGCAGGCTGCCCACTGATAAGAACTAAGTGAGTGCCAGATGCCTCCACTTGATCTCTGTCTCCTGCCATGCCCGGCACACCGGAGTCACAAGGAAGGAGGCAGACAGGGCATCACATGGAACAATACAAGATCTGCAGTGCAAACACACCGAGCTATGTGTAGGCATCACATCTAAACACTAAATAAGAATAAGATTTATGAAGTGCTACAGGGCCGTCTTGTTCACATAGATTAATGCACATGGTTGATGCATTGGCCTGTTCTCTGAATGTGCAGAGGATATATGAATGTCTAGCTTTCAGGAAAGTTGTACCTTTGCAATTTTCTTGAATCTCTACTTCTTAGTGGGTATAGAAGCCTCCTTATTTCTTCTCCATGGCTAGGTAGGTAACATGAATGGCTGGCTTAAGTGGAGAATCAGTAAATAGAGAATACAAGTATGATAAACATTTTATTCTAACTCAAAACATAAATGTGTATTTATTGTAAAACTTTATATGTAGGGCCAAGGCCACAGGCCTGGAAATACGGATCTGAATATGAGTATTCCAATCTCTTTTGCTTTTTGCATAAACCATACTCTTAATGCATCCTTGACAGTTTCCACTTTCAGTTTCTTTAAAGTAGAGCAAGAACTTACATGTCTGAAGAATCGGAATCCAGAAACTTTGATTTTTATTACTTTTATTTCCATCCCACATCTAAGTGACTATAACTCTTTGTAGTAATTCACCTTTATTGAGACATTCCAGAACATAAACATGGTTTTCACAAAAACTGATTCTCTTTAAACATATATTTGATGGACGTAGTATTAAATAAAATTAAATTAAACTCTAAAACAAACACAACCACATAAACCTGCGTGATAGCAAACACAGCTGGCTCTTGGTAGACACATCGCCTAGCTGAAGGCAGCAGATGTATGCAGGGGTCGAGGAAGCAGCCCGCCCTTTAGGCTGGAGCACACAGTGGACGTGGCAGCCCTCACCAAGCATTAGAAGGAGACTGTGCTTCAAGTGGAGAGTGGCTAAGAGACCTTCCACTATATTTCCTGATCCCATCCTCTTTTTTCATTTTCATGGTAACGGTAATTTATCCAGGTATAATTACATATTTTTAAATGTGCAAACCTGAAGTACCTGTCTCAATGCACTTGTGTAACTATCACTCAGACCAAAATAAAGAACTTTCCATCACTCCGGAAAGTTTCCTCCTGCCACCTCCCAGACAATCTCCATCCCTCAAAGGCAACCACTATTCCGATTTCTGTCACCATGGATTAGTTTTGTCTGTTCTTAAACTTCATATAAAAGAAATCATATCATCTGTACTTTGTGTGTCTGGTTCCTGTTGTTTAATATAGTGTTTCTGAGATTAACCCACATTCGTTGTATGTATCAGTAATTTTTTTTTTTTTTTTAAATAATGGTGCTGGGAGAATTGGCTAGCCATAAGTAGAAAGCTGAAACTGGATCCTTTCCTTACTCCTTATACGAAAATTAATTCAAGATGGATTAGAGACTTAAATGTTAGACCTAAAACCATAAAAACCCTAGAAGAAAACCTAGGTAATACCATTCAGGACATAGGCATGGGCAAGGACTTCATGTCTACAACACCAAAAGCAATGGCAACAAAAGCCAAAATTGACAAATGGGATCTAATTAAACTAAAGAGCTTCTACACAGCAAAAGAAACTACCATCAGAGTGAACAGGCAACCTACAGAATGGGAGAAGATTTTTGCAATCTACTCATCTGATTCTTATCCTTTTAACTGAGTTCACTGATGCACTCCGAAGTTGAGAAGGGGACAGAGTATAAGAAGAGAAGATTCTCTTTGCCTACGTCTTTCTAGCCATTATTCAGGCTTTGCAGACTTTACTGGAACTTTCAACAGGAATGTGTTCACCCAAAGACCCAATAGATCCTCTCCTTCAACAGCTAGTACACTGATAGACCAAAATCTATCAGTCACATTATCTGAATGATTGAGGATTCACAAACTTATTTATCTATGCTGCTCTTTTCCCTCATCCCACACCCACAAGCATGGAAGAGCATCAGTTTTGGAAAACAGTCTTAGGCCCAGCCGTCACAAGACTGGCAGTTCACTTCGGCTCACTCAGAAGTCATCAGCCCATCCCCAGTACCCACCAGTGATACTACCAAGGGGACTTAGTCATCAACATTTACACATCCTACCTGAAGAAGTCTACTAGGTTGGGTTTGCCTATGTTGCTAAATGAGTCATTCATGGGTAGAGAACCCGGTGTTGTTTAACATAGAGTTTTATTTTGCAAACGTCTTTTGAGGTTAGAATTCATTAAGGCCACTTTGGGGTATGCTGAAACTATGAAAGGATAGCTGCCTTGTTTCTCTCCTGAGTTCAGTGCTTTCGAGAATATCGTCTCATCTGCATCAGAAGGCATTGGTGGCCCAGAGCCAAGTCCATTTGGCAACTCTTGCGACTGCCCAGCATGCCTGACAGGGACAGGGGTTGTGGAAAGGCGCAAGGAGAAAAGCGGGGTGGAGCTGAGATCGCTCATGCTGGTTAGTTGGCAGAGACACACTCCCAAGGCCGGACAGCACTCCTAGATCAGCGGAGACAATGAGCAAGGCAGGGGACAAACTTTGCCTTTTGCCAGGACTGGTCCACATTTCATCATTTGGGTTGGTTGGTACTAGTCGTCCAAAAATCATGAACCTGGTGTTTGGCAGGAGACTGTTGATGAGCAAAGACAAAAGTTGTCGTGAGATTTTGGCCATATGCCTTGGCTTGTTGTGGACACTTTCAGAGAAGATGAGCAAGAAAGGCCGAGGAAGGGTAAAAGGAACATTGGGAAGGAAGCTCTCTACTCTTTTGCCTGCCTATCTGGACACTTCTCTCTCTCACTTCCCTAAAGAAATGAGAGATTTGTCAGCTCCCATGCAGACAGGAAAACTGGATTTTATGCTTAAGAATCTGCTGACTGAGCTCAACCAACAAGATGATAATCTCTTGATTCGCAGTCCCGTGAATTCTCCAAGAGCTTGCCATCATTCTCAGCTTGGTTCTACTTCTTTCAGTGGAGATCTGAATTCTAGTAGATGGAGATCAGGCCAGAGAGCTGGGACTCCTGTGTCTGAGTCTCAGGTGACACATTTTGTGACATCAACAAGACACTCAAGGTTCGCAAAAGACCTGTCCTCCCCAACCACAGAGGAGGACTTTCCAAGGTATGTTAGTGAAGTCCTTTGCAAACTGCTTAGAAATTTGGGTAAGATTACAAAGGTACAAAGACAGCAGTCCTCATTAGCCAAACTTATAGCGTATTCTTGAATTTGTAATTCAAGGTGAAAACTCAAATGTCCTGACAAGGTCTGAGAGCCTCAAGGGTGCCCTGAACAGGCTGGGGAACCAGAGTGACAAGATGGGGTCTCTCCAGGAGACTATATGTGGGAGGAGGGCCTGACTGTGCCACTCAGTCTGCCCAGCTGTCAGGTGTAGGGGTAGGCAGCAGGAGGGCCGTCCCCTCTCAATGACGAGCACTCATTGCTTACATGAAGCCAGCTGGTCAACCCCATCAATGTGGGAAGAACTGGAGGGCAGTGGGGAGGATCAGAGGAACCTGATTCTGGAGAAAGATGCCTTTAGACTTCTGCTTAGATTCACATGAAGAACAAGACCTTGGACTGAGTTCAAAATGACCTTCAGGTCTAGGAGGAGATTTGCAATAGAAATTTTCTCTCCACTTCAGCGAGGTGGGAGCAACGGAAGCCAGCTGGATGGTCCAGGAAAGACTACAGGACTCGTCTAGAGGAGAGCTTTGAATATTGTGGCTGGTGTGAGGATCTTACCTTCTATTCAGCCAAATGGAGTGAAAGTCTCATCCATGCTCAGGGACCCCACTTTCAAAGAGAAGCACTCTGATGCTCCTTCTTTTATCCTGGAACACATGCTCAATATCTCTGCTCACAGGTCCCACCCTGAGCCAGCAGACCTGAGAACACAGCCCTCTCCACGTGGACCTAAGCCTTGACCTCCCTGCTACCGCCTCTTTGTTTTCCCATCCCTGAGCTTCTCCCTCACGCCCCATCCCCTGGATCCCACCTGCACCATGCACTGCTCATGGCATACATATCATCCTGCTCAACCCTGAAGTGAAGATCCACTCTTCTAAGAAGACTTCCTGGGTTGATGCTACCCTAAAGGGATGTAAAATATAGAAACATCTCATCCTTGTTCCAAGAGCCTGACATTCCTGTTTCTTGGACTCTGCATTTCTGCCTTTTTTGCAGACCCCTGGCTTGGCATGTGTGCCTGGCATATGGCTCTGGAGATAAACAGAACAACTGAGGAGGGCATGGGTTACTATCTTGGGGCTCCAGGCCAGTTGGCTGTATGACTCCTATGACCCTTTCCTGGTTGGGAAATACCTGGGGACAAATAAATTTTATGGGCCGGGTGCGGTGGCTCACACCTGTAATCCCAGCACTTTGGGAGGCTGAGGCGGGCGGATCACGAGGTCAGGAGATGGAGACCATTCTGGCTAACATGGTGAAACCCTGTCTCTACTAAAAATACAAAAAATGAGCCGGGCATGGTGGCAGGCACCTGTAGTCCCAGCTACTCGGGAGGCTGAGGCAGGAGAATGGTGTGAACCCGGGAGGCGGAGCTTGCAGTGAGCCGAGATCGCGCCACTGCACTCCAGCCTGGGCAACAGAGCGAGACTCTGTCTCAATAAAAAAAAAAAAAAAAGAAAAAGAAACTTTATGACGCTTTAACTGACAAATAACTATTCTCCGCTGGGCTCCAGACCTGGCCTGGAGACCTGGCCAGTGACTCAGAAGCTGTTTTCCCCTCTGTGACTTCCAGAGAATCTCTGAGGACTCGGGCAATTGTCCATCACATGCTGTGCTTTCTGTCCACCCCAGTCAAGGCCACGTGGAGCTGGTGGGCCATGTCCCTGGGCAGGCTAATCACAGGTGCCCTTCACACAACTGACCTTCGTGTGTTCACCCTGCTCTCCAAGGAGCATCTGTGTGCTGTGAAGGGAAGGGCAGAGAATGAAGATCCCCAATGGCAGGACTGCCCTCCTCTTGAGCCCTGAGCTATTCTGTTCCAGCCCTAAACTTGCTGCCCAGTCGGCCAAGCTGGAGCTTTGTAAGATGCGGGGCAGAGTCTGTGGCAGGTCTGGTCCACCCCACACTGCTTGGGTTGGTTGGTACTCATTGCTCCAGAATCATTAATGAGAATGGTGTCTGGCAAGAGATCCTTGGTGAGCAAAGGTGCAGTTTGCCCTGAGATTTTGGTTATGTTCCTTGGCTTCTTGTTGAAAGTTTTAGGGAGGATGAGTGAGAAGGCTGAGAAAGAACAAACTAAACAAACATTGGGAACTGGATAAACCCTCCCTAGAAAGTGATTGTTGCTGGAGCACATCTCCCTGGGATCCTAACCCTTTCCCCCAGAGCTCAGAAAAGTATTCCTTGCAGCATAAAGTACTTTATACATATGATTTTCTTCATCTGAATATACTTCCAGGCCATGTTTAGCATTCATACATTGATACCCAAGAGTTGCCAGCTTCCTCCCTCTGCACCTTACCCTTCATGGGGCACTTCTGGCACTATTCATCCTCCAGAGAAATACTGTAGCAAACACAGCGAGTGATGACTGGCACCTGATTCTGTAGATGAGCAGGCTGTCCATGTAAACTCTGTTTTCTTCTAGGTTGAGGTTGTCCAGAGGAGAGGAAAGAGGGTCATGAGGGTCATGTTGAACCAAAAAGTTAAGGGGCTGCAGAAAATGGACTGTGTGATGCTTCAGAGTCGGGGAGCAGGCTCTGCTGAGGAGGAGGAATAAACAAGAAGAAGGGTGGAAAGGAACAGTTTGGGTTCCCCGAGCCTTTGGCAAACTCCCCCAAAGTCCTAAACGTGACTAAACCACATTTGGGGTTTCCTCTACTGTCCAGAGCCAGGTAAGCAGAGTGTTTGTCAACTTCTACTTGCAATGGTCACCAAGCCTTAAGGCATGCCTACCTTCCTTCTCAACTGCATTGTAAGAGGTGAAGGTGAATATGAGGCTGAATGCTACTACAGATATCCCATCTGAGAACCAAGTGAAGCCCAGGAGGAACGAGAACACACTCTCTTGGCGTTTTCTCAGTCTCTCTCAACTTGTGCACGTATGTGTAGGTGTGGGAGGAAGGGGAAGCAAGGTATCCCGGCCAGGTTGGTGGGTCACCATTACACCTCCCGTACACGATATTTTCAGGGCCATCACTCCACAACAGGACAACAGAGCGTCACCAGCCCCCTCCCCTCCAAGGATGGGAATGTGTGGATCAAAGGAGAAGGGGTGGTAAGAAGGCAGTAGACAAATGCAGGAGATTATGATCTTCCCAATCAATGACACGGGGCCTTTCCCAGTCTTCAGTCTTGGTGACCCTCATCCTGCCAGCAGGGCATGAGTCTGCACCTCCCACAGCTGCTCGATTTAGAGATCCTGCGGAGGAGTCCCCGCTGACCCCTCGAGACCCACGGGGCTATTTACAGCTCTCCGGTTGTCTCTGCCAAGCCCAGGGCTTGTGCATCAAAGTGACCAGGGGAGCCCCGTGACTGCTTTTCTCTGTCCCCTGTAGAAATTATGAGCCCATGCCTGTCCCCAAAGCCTCTTCTCTCAGCCAGGAGCAGAGATCCACAGATAGTCTGAGGGCTCCAGCCTCACAGATTATTTCTGACCTTCCCACCCCAGTCCAGGTAATGGAGGTCCCTTGTTGACTTACTCAAGGTCACATGGCAGGCTGTTGGCAGAGTCCACACCCAAACTCAGGCTTCCTGACTCACGACCCTGGGCTCTCCTACGTCAACATTGCACATTACTTTTATTTATGAGCAAACCAGCAAAAAAAGGACTCTGATACCCATGCCCAGTATTAATGTCAAATGATCTAGACCAGGCCCAAGAAACTCTGCAACTGATGCTTGTGTGTCCCGGACCACTCATCTCTCATCCTGCCTCTTGTAGTGCAAGCTGCTCTCCAGACCCCAGTTTTAGAGTCCTCCTCCTAACTCAGGTTTATTTTCTCTTCTCCTCTTAATGCTCTATATCCTACAGCAAATTTGTTCCTGTCCCTGCCCCCGCAACATATTAGAAGAAAAGATTAATCCCTAGGGAATAAAGGGTTTGTGGGATTTGGTATCAGAGAGACCAAGGCTGGGCTCCTGCTGGCTGTAAGATTAGGAGCAGTCCGCTTCATCTCTCTCTCTCTCTGAGCCTCAGTTTCCTCATCTGTACATTGAAATAAAATAAAACTTTGTCCTGACTATAAGTCTAAGTAAAATGTACCACAGGGTATTATAGACTACAGAGGACCATGGGTTGCAAGTTACATTTACCTTTAACCTTTTTCTTAGAAAGCTGTTTTTACCTAAAGAGTAGAATTCCTTGCAGGAACTAGAATGTGCAGCCAAGGCGCTATCTATGCCAGCAGCTCAGCTTGGCGACAGACACTACTCTGTCCATACTCACATCTGCAGACTTGGCATCAGGATAATGGAAGAATATAATTTTTTGTTCTTTTCAGGTTGATAACTGTTTATTCTTTGAAACGGGTGTGAGATCTGAGAGTCTGAGGTCAAATGAAGATGAAGTGGGTGAAGTTTTGAGAAGAATAAAAACTGGAGAGTTGACATGGCCCTGGAGGACCCCTAAATATCTATCCCAAGCCCTCTCCTGGCTGCCCCGACAAGATCTTGTTTACTCTTTTTCTGGCTTCAGTTCTGGATGCCTGGGTCAAGCCCACTTGGTTATTTTGGAGCAGGAAATAATTGGCCCATAACACAAACCTATAATAAATAGCCTCATGCCATAAAACAGAGGCCCTCCGCAGCAGCCCTGCATTTGGAAAACATTAAAGCATTTGCAAGTTGCTGCCCAGAATATATCTTTGGTATCTTGCTGCTCCCTCCCCTTCTTCTGCAGAACAGGACACAGTCCAGGCAGGACAGCCTACAAGCCTGGCAGGAACCAGAGGCAGACCCTCATCAACAGAATGACTGCTCAGGGAAACCTTTCGTGTTTATTCTTCTGTTGCATGCTCAGTACCTTTTGCTGAGGCATTGAAATGAGCACATTTACAAACATGGCACACACACAGAGGGCACAGCTTTCAAAGAAGCAGATCACAGTTGTCTTCAAAGCAAAGTTCTGCCAGTATATCCTTCACCATCACCACCCAGGGTAAGGAATCCATCCCAAAGCCAGCATGCCCTCTGCAATCCCTCTGGCTCAGCATCCCCAGTCTCCGAGGCCAGATAGCTGTAGGCATGGTGGTGCGTGAAGGGCCTGAACTGGAGTAGAAATGACCATGCCATGCAAATCTGGGCTAAGCTCTGGTGATGAGCCACTCCCCCTAGTCAGAGTTGGCTTCTGGAGAAGCTCTCTGGACTTTGGTTTTTGAGGTAAGAAGACAGGGCGGAGAGCAGAGTGGAGCACACTGTGCTCCTGGACTGGACTTCTCTTGTCAGGCCTCAGCTGAAGCTTCCAGAAGGGCCCCGGAAGCCGTAGAGCAAACTCCTAAGATCTTGGCAGGCTTGACAGTGCAGAAATGGGGCCTTTCTTTTCTTTCTGTCCTAACTTTCGGGCTCTACCCCTTATCTGATCCCTGATGAAGACGGAGAGTAGCTCTGGGTCAGCCTGAGAAGCAGTTAACCTGGGCCTGGTCTGGGAGGAACCATAAGACCCCATTCCCTCAGAAGCTCTTTCGCTTTGTTTCTCTTTCTTTCTTTGTCTTTCTTTCTTTCTTTCTTTCTTTCTTTCTTTCTTTCTTTCTTTCTTTCTTTCTTTCTTTCTTTCTTTCTTTCTTTCTTTCCTTCCTTCCTTCCTTTCTTTCTTTTCCTTCCTTCCTTTCTTCTTTCTTTTTTCTTTCTTTCTTTCTCTCTCTCTCCTTCCTTCCTCCTTCCTTCTTCCTTCCTTCCCCTTTTCTCCCTTTCTCCTTTCCTCTTTCTTTCTCTCTCTCTCTCTTTCTCTTCCTTCCTTCCTTCCGTCCTTCCTTCCCCTTTTCTCCCTTTCTCCCTTCCTCTTTCTCTCTTTCTTTCTCTCTCTCTCTTTCTCTTCCTTTCTTCCTTCCTTCCTTCCTTCCCCTTTTCTCCCTTTCTCCCTTCCTCTTTCTTTCTTTCTCTCTCTCTCTTTCTCTTCCTTTCTTCTTTTCTTCCTTCCTTCCTTCCTTCCTTCCTTTTCCTTCCTTCCTTCCCCTTTTCTCCCTTTCTCCCTTCCTCTTTCTCTTTCTCTCTCTCTCTCTCTTTCTCTTCCTTTCTTCTTTTCTTCCTTCCTTCCTTCCTTTTCCTTCCTTCCTTCCTTTTCCTTCCTTCCTTCCTTCCCTCCTTCCTTCCTTCCTTCCTTCCTTCCTTCCTTCCTTCCTTCCTTCCTTCCTTCCTTCCTTTCTCTCTTTTTGACAGGGTCTTAGTCTGGTGCCGAGGTTAGAGTACAGTGGCACCCTCACCTCTTACTGCATCCTCCACTTCCCAAACTCAGGTGGTCCTCCCACCTCAACCTCCCTAGTAGCTGGGACTGTAGGCACACACCACCACACCTGGCTAATCTTTGTATTTTTTGCAGATATGGGGTTTTGCCATATTGCCTAAGCTGTTCTCAAACTCCTATTCAAGAGATCCACCTGCCTTGGCTTTGCAAAGGATTATAGGCATGAGCCATTGCCTGGCCCAAAATTATGCTTTTTAATGCTTAAAGCTTTCTCATTAGTGTTTTGTTCTTTTCATGTAAGGCTTTTACTCTGCTAGTTAGAATGTAAATATTTCTGATTGGGATAGCACTGCAAAACCATGCACATTTTAGTATGAATACTTTTCTGATCAGTACTAGGAAAAGATATGTACAAGAAAAGGGAGGGTCAGAGAAGAGAAGAGCCTGGACTTTCTCACCTGGGGGAATGTGGATTTCAAGAAAGAAGTAGGCTACTTGGGAAAGAATAGAAAGAAAAGGGGCAGGAGCTTAGCACAATGGAGCATAAAAATTTGAGTCAGAAGATCAGGGTTCAACTCCCAGCTCTACCTCCTATCCAGCTGGGATTTCTTTTGAGCCTCCATTTCATCATCTGTAAAGTGAGATTAATTATGTCTGCCTCGCTAGCCTGCCTCCCAGGGTTGTTAGATGACAAATGGAAAAGTGCTTTGTACAGTGTGCAAGGCTCCCTGATGTCAGCGGTTTTTATCTGTAAGCTGCCCCCTGGGTTCTTGCCAACCTACCTTCCGCCTTTCTGCTGGTTCTCGCATGCGGCTGCTCTTGGCGAGCCATAGACCTGCTGACTGCGCTTCTGGCAGAGACTGCAAGTGACACCCCATCTCCTACATGTCTCCAGCCTTCCAGCGTCAGCATCCTCCTGGACACTACCTGCTACCAGCCTCAACCCCCCATGAAAACCAACGCGAGGAGCCCCCAGTGTCAAATTAGGGAGGCCACGCCCACAGGCAGTGGGCGCGAAGCGGTGCTGTTGCTGTGCAGAGCAGGAGGGATGACAGAAGGGAGCCCTGGGGGGCATAAATGCCTTGGCTCCAAGCCCTCCCTCTCCAAAGGGCCTGATCTATGTCTCTCCATGGCAATGGCTGGAAGACAGAGCCAGGTTGCCAGGGCGTGATGCTGGGAAGGAGGGGTTCTGCCAAACTGAACTCTGGAGCCTGTCACGTTGCCATCTTTAGGGAAGGAGTAGGAGGCAGAAGGGTTCTCAGGCCTGACCTAGCCCCAGCCCTAGGGCTGATCAGAGACTTGGGATGAAGGCAAGGTTTTTTTTTTTTTTTTTCTCTCCTTTTGGATTTTTCTTCTAGAGGTAAATGTGTGAAGCACGCTGAATCCATCTCCAGCATAGCTGAGCCATGCTGGACGGGCACAAATGTGCACACACAGAGAGAGGCTCTGTTTTGTCACCTCTAATGTTATTATCTGCCCCGAAGTACCCACTGAAGCTGTGCACATTATGTCATACCTTTGGTACCTTCTTCTTATATGCTTCCAAAACACATCCCCCCAAAAATGTATCTGTCCAAGATAGCATCCTCTGACTTTCTCATGACTCTAATTCAGGCATGCAGGAAGTTAAAAGAAGAATCCAGTTCAATGAGTTTATCTGAGGAATGCAACGATTTAATTATTTAATCCATCTGGAATTTATTTTTGTATTCACTATGCAGTAAAAATAGAGAAAAGATGGAAAGCTACCCAATTTGTCACAGAAAGTCACTTTTACCCTGATATAAAACAAACAAGAAAATACTACATAAATGTATGTAGTACCAATTGCCCTATGAGTTTAAAACCCTTTGTAAAAGACTTGCAAAACAATTCAATACTATATCAGAAGTGAAATTTTGCTGTCTATTAAGATGGTTGTATGTTTTATCTTGAGCGTAGAGAATAGAAGCAGGGAAAGAAAGAGTTTGGAAAAATACCAGGATATATTAAGAGCTCCTTCAAGTGTCTGGTATGAAGCAGGCAGCCTAGGGATGTTGAGACCATCCAAAGCCCTAGGGAAGACCTCTGCCAGCCTCCTAGAGAAATGCCAAGGAGCTTCCCAAAGGGTGTTGGGACCCAGAGGCAGATGGGATACTGATTTGGCCCATACTAAATCAGTATGTTCGTTAGGGGAGGTAAGCTTGAGAAAGATGGCCATGATGGGGGTGGAAAGCTCCAAACCTCAGGCAGCTGGGTCCAAAGAGCATCATCATCCTTTGGTGAGGCCACATGACCTCCTGCTGGCTGGGGCTGCCCCCACTGTCTCTCTACCTCGATCCGTGCTCCACACCACTGTCCACGTGGGCTTTCTGAGGTGAAAATTTTAGCATGCTACTCCCCTGAGTCAAATATCTCAATAGCTCTCTGTCACCCACACACAGAGGTTAAATGATTTTAGTTATTTATTTATTCAGAGACCAGGTCTCACTCTGTCACCCCAGACTGGAGTGCAGCAGCACCATCATAGCTCACTGCAGCCTCAGCCTCCCGAGCTCAAGTGATCCTCCTGCCCAGTGTCCCGAGTAGCTGGGACCACAGATGCATGCCACCATGCCCGGCTAACTGTTCTACATGTTTTTGTAGAGACAGATCTCACTGTGTATCCCAGGCTGGTCTCAAACTCCTGGCCCCAAGTGATCCACCTGCCTCTGCCTACCAAAGTGTTAGGCTTACAGGCGTGGGACAGCACAACCTAATGGTTTTATAACAGTCTTTGACTAGTGGGGACACCATGCTCTCCACATACCTTACAAGACATATCTACCTAATGCAGGCCCAGTTCCACAATGAGGCACAACAGGTCTTCACGACCTGGCCTCTGCTCAAGCTTTTAGAACCCTTTTGCCACCTCTCTTCTGTAGCCTGTTCTCTAGTTGTACTAAAACCATTTTCAGTTTCTTGAACATGCGCTGCTCTTTCTTATCTCTGTCCCTTGCCATATGCAACCCTCTTGGTCTGGAGTTCCCAGCCTGAATTAGGTGCTCCTTCTCTCTGCTGTTGGTAGTGCAGCTGTCTGGTCTGGACAGCTGGCATAGTACTTATTGTAATGAATTGGCTATTGATCCACCTCCCCTTCTAGATTGGGAATCCTCCAAGGGCATGTTTTATCCACTTTGGTATTTCCAGTTCTAATGCAGTGTCTGAAACATGATTGATGTTCAATAGGGTTTGGTGTAATTTATTATGTCCAACATTTACTTCCTTCCCCAAAAGACCTCATGGTATTGTTAGGGAAGACAGAATGGTGTTAATTCCCAAAGAACTAAGACCTTGATGGGAAAAAAAGGGTACAACGCTGTGGGGTTTCCAAATAGGAAATCCTATCAGTTGCTCTGCATTTATCAGCTTAGCTCATTCATTCATTCATTCATTCATTCATTCATTTTTGAACAAAATCTATTGAATACTCTAGCAGTCAGGATCAGTTAAATTATCCTGCAGTAACAAATAACTCCAAAATGGCAAACGTTTAAAATAACAAATGCTTATTTGTCACTTAGGCTACATTTCCAGCATGAGTTAGTGGGAAGGCAACACTCCATACCCCATCTGACAGCTTCACGGGTCTGAAGCACACGACCTTCTGGGGTGCAAGGGAAGAGATGCTGGTGGAGGCTTTCTCATTAGCTCTGTTAGGCTTCAACCTAGAAGTGACACACCTCCCTTCTGCTCCCCAGCTGGTTGATCAGATTAGTCACATGGCTCCACCTAACAACACGGAGGCTGGGAAATATGGGCAGCTAAGAGCAAATGTTTGGTAAGTATCACTCGCCTTGCCTCGAGCATGGTAGAAACCATGTTCAAGATATCGAGATAAGCACTGACGACAAAATAAACAGACATGTCCTCCATCTTCTCCCTCAAGGAGTTCATAGTCAACTGGGTGATCGAAAGTTTAAGCATGGACTTAAAAATTATCAGGCAGATGTTCTGCCAGGCTTCTCGACACCTTCCCGGTAATGAGCCGACCCCAGTGAACCATGTTTCAGAACCAAGCTCATGAGAGCCCCATGCCTTCAATTCAGCCTTTTCAGTAAAACACCCAGATTTGCACATTAACCCTTAAGGTGCATTATGACTGTGAATTGTCCTCCTAGATCCTGAGAAGGATCAGGTTGTTTTTCTTTTCTTTTCTTTTTTTAATTCTTTTTGTCAGCCTCTTTTTTTCCCCTTTAAATGCAGGTTTCTGCTGTGATTCTTCATCTTCTCCTCTCTTCCCTTCTCTAAGCAAGCAAGCTATAATCTTTTTTTTTTTTTTTTTTTTTTTTTTTACAGGAAGGAATGTATTTCTTGCCTATATCTCTGTGCAAGGCAGGTGACAGCCTAATATAAAATCAAAGTTTTGTATTATCTTGAGAGGATAAGAATAAAACCAAATCCTCCTCTCATGTCAGGAAACTTCCAGCTTTGAAGACTCAAGAATATCATGATGGAAAGTCAAAAGTGCCCTAAAAATATATAAATAGAATTTTTTTTTAAAGTTTGAATCCTAGTATCCACATTGGGGCACATCCCAGTGAATTGCTTACCATCTTTCTCCTCTTTTATTTTCCCTGCAACCTCCCACCCTCACACTCTGTCAATTGCCAGGTAACCTTCTGCTATCGCAAGTGCTTCAGGTCCTCCATCAATGCCTGGTCTTCCAGACAGTCTCTTGTCTCATATCCAATCTAACCCCTCCTTCCTTCCTCCCCAAAAAACTACCTGTCCTGAGTCCCCTTTCTCCTCAGATGACCTGTGCACAAAACGAACGAGGAGCGCTGGCCTGGCCAACTGGTCAAACACCGAGAGGTAAAAGATTATGTGTGGGGATCCAGGGCCCAGAGCAACTCTAGGTAAGGAGAGGAAGGTCTGGCCAAGCCAAGCAGCCAGCTGGCTCTCTTGGCCACACGTTCCCGTCAGCTCTTCGTCATGTACTGGTCTGGGAGATGAATGTGCTTGGAAGTCATGAGGTGAAGAAAATAAAGACCACAGAGGAGCTGCTGCCTTGTGTTTCTCGTGTATCAGCAGCAGACACAAAGATGGCCATGTGTTCAAGAGACATAGACAAAGATTTTTTTCCCCACAGTCAACCTCCTCTTAAAACATCCCCCTTTTCCTATATAGGCATTGAACATATGCCCTGTTAGTGGGCAATTGCATTTTCAGAAAGAGCTGCTCAGAAAGGATCATGGGTAATACAAAGGAACGAATGCTGGTGGCTAAATTTCAGGCATCTGTGATTCTGTTGGTGAGAAATATATTTTCACGGGTGGGGACATCCCAGCAAGTCTAAAAGCCTACTGCACAGGCTTAGGCAGCTGGCCTTACCCTGTTAGGTAGGATATCTGAGGCTGCCACTGAATGCAAAACCGTGAAACTAGAATTTTGGTAGAGTATATAGGGAAAAGACAGCTCATGATGAGCTTGTGATTTACATGGGGAAAAAAGAAAGTTGAAGCCAGTTATTGGGGGTGTTTAAACAGCAAGTGTAAGAGCTGATAAGTGTGTAAAGCTCACTGTTCAAGTGAATAGTGATGTGAAATGAAAATAATTCACATAGCCTGTAAGAAGTTACTCAACTTTCCTGACTCAAACCTTTTCTGGAGGTTATTCAAGTTGGATACGAAATTCTTCTTCTTTTTTTTTTTTTTTTGAGATGGAGCCTTGCTCTGTTGCCAGGCTGGAGTGCAGTGGCACAATTTCGGCTCACTGCAACCTCTGCCTGCCCGGTCAACATAGGGATCATCCACAAGAAGTGGTTGTGCAACCTCTCTTGAGCACACTCAGAGATGGGCGCTTGTTGCTTTGTAAGCCACCTATTCCACTGGAGAATTATCACACTGTTGCTTTACCAACACTTATGCCTCTAACTTGGTCATCTTTATCCTTTTGAGACACTCAGGTAAACATGGGAGATCTAATAACCTACAAGTGTTGTAGGAGACAGCAAGGTCGTCAGGTAAGGCCAGGGAGAAGTGGGCGGCGGTTTCAACCTTTCCCCAGCACCCTCCCAACAGCTGCCCTCTCATCAGTTGTTCTCCATGTTACCAGGTCATTTTCTCTTATTCTCTCTAACTGTATTTTTAGTGTCATCTACAGACACTAAAGTATGTGCCACCACATTAAAATTTCTTTTCATAAGTGCTCAGTTTTTCCTCTTCCTCTTCCCTTCTTTACAGATCGTAGCCCTCTGTGCTACAGTAAAGAGATACTGAAATACAATTAACTTAAATATGATGCTGTCTTTCTTTCTCATGGAGCCGTCTAGTGCCAGTCTTGGCTAGCAGAGCAGCTCTTTTGCTCCACCAGCTCACTCAGGGACCCAGGTTTCTCTCCTTTCATACTTCTTGGTGGTCCGAGCTGAGCTAACACAATCAGCATTCCAGAACACATGAGCCCAAGGAGAGACTCCAAAGGCACCGATTTTGATTTGGGCAGGCAAAGCCGGACTGCGTATGTCAATTCCCCTCACCTTCATTGGTGAGAGTCGAGTCACAAGGCCTGATTCACCACCGGAAAGGGTGGGAAATGTAGTTTCCAGTGGGATGGACGCGTGTCCAGGAAGAAAGGGCAAAGAGACGTTGGAGCTTTGGAGGAACAGTTACCAATCTGCCATACCACACCTCCTATATACTTTTTCCTTCTTTTTCTTTCCTTTCTCACTTCTTTATTTTCCTTATTCCTTTCTCTTTTCTTTCTCTCTGGACTAGCCATAATGTGTAAAGTGTATGTATGTGTATATATCTATATAAACACACACAGTATGTATAGAGAGAGCATATATATATGTAGTATATATATTTGTGTATATATACACTCGTAGATATATATATGCTTTTTCTGTACACACACACACACACACACACACACACACACTGAATTGGAAGAGCCTGAGAGGCACCTGCAGCCTGCGGAGAGGAGATGCCACCCACACAGCCCTTCCCTGAGTCCATCCTTTCTCTGCTCCTCGGCCTGTGGTTTTGTCTTTCAAGCAGGCCTCCCTTCCCCACAGAACCCAGGTGCAAAGAAGGTGGGGCTTCTGTCAGCTCTAAGCTACGTGCTCAGCTTGTGAGTGAATGGGCTCAAGACTCACACTGTGACAGGAGGGAAGGAGCACAAAGAGAAGAATCATCCCTCCCTCTGCACTCACTCTCTGCATTGTCACTGGCGGGTTTGATCCCCTGCCATTCATCCCAACAGCAGCCAGGCTCAACCATCTGACGGAATCTGCTCATGCTCTTATGAGCCTAATCCCTTGGGTCAAAGAGGCAGTTCCTATCACCGAAATATCAGAAAAGAAATAGACCACGGATTGCCAAGGAGAGGGATTATAGAATCCAACTTGGAAATTCAGGCAGTGGGAAAGAAGTTAGTCACGTTCCAGCTATTATGCATGCAACAAATGTCTGATATTTTTTAAAATTTGTTTTGGAGGGTGGTAGGGAATGGAGTACAAAGATGACTTCTTTTTAAATTCTTCAAAATGTTACCTTCATAAAGAATGAACAAATGTCAGGGACAGGCACATCTTGGACTGAACTTCAAGTGAACTGATGGCAGGCCTCACCGTTCTGAAAATATAAAAATTGAAAGCTGCCAGGGCTCAGAGCAGACCATGCATTTGCATCCTATTTAAATAATGTGCAAGAATCTTTGGTTGAATGAGGAGTTTTTAGCCTTGTCAGAGAACTTTGGAAATACTTAGAATGGAACTGCCAAGGATACCCATGGGCCATGTCACACGACAGCTTGAAACCAGCCCAAATGCCCTCAAGGAGACATTCCCAAACCTGCGAGAGAAGAGCCTTCTGCATCTCCACGGCAAGCAAGGTACACCTGTCAGAAACTTTCTCTAGGTGCATCTGGTCTAAAGAGTAGTACTTTCTGGTGCTTGAATTATGAGACAGAATCTCCTCTTGCCATCTGCCAGGGTAGTTCAGCTTCTGAGATTCACGTTTTTGCCAAACAGTTCCTACAGTCTAGGGCCTAGGATTCTGCCCTGGCATGTTCTCTACCTCCACTGATATCCCAGGTTCACCTGCAGTGACTCAAAGTTTGAAGCCCTGAAAGATATCGGAATAAGTGTGTGTAAAGAAAATCACACACCATAACCATCATGTAGTGTATACTCAGTCAACATTCACTGAGAGAGTTAAAAGGAAAACTAGAGAATCCTGTCTTTGAAAAAGACAGATCCTCTTCGATCAGTGGCCAGGCCACATGGAACTCTCCAAAGGTGAATTAATTCTACATACTAGATACACAAAGCCAACATTTATTATTACCAAACACACCTTGTAACCTGAGATAAGGTCATCTGGATGACCCAGGTAGGGGAAAAGCATAGAAGAATTACTGTCAGTTCTGATGTGCATTAAAGGCAGTGTTGTGTTGTTTTGTGTATACCCTGATCACTGCGTAACCCACACCTCCTCGAACGGTTTAGAAAACGTCCTGATGAATCGGTCCCCGCGCATCAGGACTGAAGAAAGAAGGTTTCTGTCGAGAGTGTTGGGGTGTGCCTGGAACGAGAAGAACACCCCTTGTCTATAGAGATAAATCATTTCCATCCATAAGTGGACTTTGGTGGCAGATTAAAGACGGCTTCAAATTATAGGACACTCCTGCTATTGAGCAATGGCCTCTATCTCCCCTCCTCTGAGTTGAGGTGGCCTGTGGCTACTTTGACCAATAGAGTGTGCTGGAAGTGATGCTATGCTGCTTTGGGGACTGGCAGGTCCTGCCTTGGTCTCTAGGCCCTGAGCTGCCCTGTGAAACATCCCACTACATTGCTAGAGAAGCCACAGAGAGGCACTTTGAGGCTTTGAGGCTCACAGAGAGGCAGGAGGACCAGGTGAGCCCAACAGTCCAGCTGTCCCCACCAAGGCACCTGGTGAATCAGTGAAGCTGTCAGATACTCCAGGCCAGTCCAGCTGCCACTGAGTGACCCCAGCCAGTGCCACATGGAGCAGAACAATTGCCCAGCCAAATCCTGCTCAAACTCTTCACCCACAAAGGACTCACAAAGGCTGGCTATAGTTTTAAATCCATTAAGGTTTAAAGTGGTTTTTCACACAGCCATAGATAACCTGAAAACCATATGTATGATTATAAAATTGAATTAACATGAAGTGATAAATTATGAATCTCCTACAGCCATAGGGACCATCTTTTTTCTATTTTCAGAGTAGGGGATGATCTGGTGAGCTTGAGAGTGGCAGAGAAAAACTGTTCTAGAAAATCGGAGATATTGGTTCACCAAAACTAAAACACATAGCATTGAGTTCAGGTGCCCAGTGAGGAAGTACTGCTCCAGGAGCAGCTCTAGGTCCTGCTGTGTCCCTCTGTGACTGCAGCCGGCTCCGCCTCCCTGCACAGTCCCTCGGGCTGGCAGTTCCTCCCGGCTCCCTGGAATATCAGCATCAGCAGTCCTTCTTTAAGAGGCATCCAGCAGGAACGCCTCCCTTGCTTCTGTAGGGAGGAGCCATCGAGGCTACCCACTGCTGGCCTCCTGAGTGACAACGCCAGCAGCCATATTAGAGTGAAGAGACCTGGTTGTGGAGGGCTGTGTGCTCAGAGTGGAATTATAGCAGTTCATTTTCTAAAGTGCCACGAGACCTGGGGATGAACCTTCGGAGAGAAGGGAAACCACAACAGCAGTCCCCGCGTAGAGATGCAATTCATCCTGGGTGTGACGGCTGGGTCTGTCAACAAGAAGGGCTCTTTTCCCTGTGATGCACGAAAGCAATTCCATGGGCTCTGTGTTGCAGCAAGAGGGCCCGTGAACTCCCTCAGACACCCTGGCTGTGTGCAGGGAGCCTCCAAAATCCAGAGTCGGGGGCACGCTTTGCCATGAGGGCACAGAGCGGAGGCATAACTGCGACTCCAGCTCCTATGCCCCCCACCACATTTCCTCTCTCTAATTAAGAATGGGGATAGTTTGTGGTGAGGGTAGTTTGCAGTGGGAGTGAGACCCGTTAATTTTGTTTCTTGTTATTTTCTCATTGAGATGTGTCTTAGAAGTAGTCTCAGGAATCAGAGGGACACTTTTGCTTCCTGGTAAACAGAGGCTAGCAGTCTGCTAATAGCCGGGGTAAGAGACCAGGCAAGGTAGCAGTTGCCACCCTGAACACCACTGCATCAGCTCAGCCACCTCCCGCCCAGCCAGGAGTGAGTGAGTCCTTGTGACCCCACAGAGCTCACAATACCCCACAATGGAGCAGGGAGCACCAGCTGAAACTCAGCCCTGCTCCCATTTCTCCTCCTACCAGCCAGCCTTTAGCGACGTCTCTGAGCATGGTCTATCCCTGCTCACACTCAGCTGTGCAGAGTGGGGAAAGGTACAACCTTCAGAACCCTCTGCTTAGCATCTGCGCTCTAAGCCGGTGGATAAAGGATAACCAGCATCCCCTGTCGGGACACAGGGAGCTGTCCTGCAGCTCTGGCTCTGCATCAGATCTGATCTGAATGCACTTGTTCTAAAATGCTTCAACAAAAGATGAACTGCATGCTCTTCCTTCAGCGTTTCCTGTCCAAAACAAGCACTGGGGATTCTGGGGAACCTCTGAGGAGCACCCTGCCTTTACTTGCAGTTCTTCCAGAGGTATCTGAGTTTCCATATTGTCTTTCTTTCCCATGTCCCCTTCCCATCCCTGGGCATAAACACAGAGTTTAAGGTTTGTTATACCTTGTGTACAGAAAGCCTTTGATACAGCAACACTTCATTGCAACCCAGTGCCACCCTGCATGTCACCTAGGGGCTGTCCTCCTCCCCGCCCCACACCCCGCGGTCTGTGCCAGGTGGAGGCAGCGCCCCCTCTAGTGGTCAGCGCCTTCGGCCTCCCTACTCTTGCTGCACAAGGCTTCTGGGAAGAACAAGGTAAATTGTTCTGGGGTTTAACGCAGACCCCAGAATCTAAAGAAAAAAACAAAAACAAAAACAAAACACTTCTTTTTTGAACAGGAATTATTTTTCTGTCCACTGCAAAGGATGCTGTGGGGTCACTTCAGCCAGTGAGCTTCTGTCTCCTTTGCTCCCCACCTTCACTCCCACACACTGGGCCAACACAAGGAGTGAAAGGCTGGCTAGTCATTGTCTTCTCTGGGCTTCAGTGTCTTCATTTTTCATATCAGAAAAAAATAATTCTTTCTGCTGCCATGATCCAGAATCTCTTACCCACAGGAACAGTGTTCTCTGTCCTTCTAATTCCTCATTTGTTTCTGACAGTTCCCTTTGGCCCCTTTCAGAACTGACATCAGAATGGTCTTTAGAATGTAAATCTCATTCTCTACTTACAACTCTTCTGTGACACGGATGAAATTATGACATAGCAGATACCCACCCCTTCAGAATGAGTGGAATTTGGGGAGAAAAAGTCTTCAGAGGATTTTAAGGGAGTTTTCCGGGTGCTGTACGGTGAAAATCAGACTTTGCTTCCTCCCCCAGCCACCCACCCAGCTCCTAGGTTCTAACCAAGTGGAAAAAGTGACCAGAATTCCCTGCTGAGTGTGGGAGGTCATACGCAGGCCCAGGTTTATTTGGGTTTGCTCTTAGGGGGTTTCCCACCGTCCCTAGAGTAGAGCTAGTGGCTTCAGCATGGGCTCCAGCCCTGCACCGCCAGGACCAGCTCACTGTCCAGCCTCCTGTCTCTCCACTGCCTTCATTTCCCCAGGCCCTGCCACGTGGAGCTGCACGAATATTCCTGAGGAAGGGAGATGCTCTCTTGTCCCCCTGATTGCACGTCTGGGGCTTCCCCTGCTCTTCCTCATGCTCTCTGCTGCTTCTTACTGAGCACTCCAAAGGAGCCATTCTCCCCCAAATCTCCCATATCCTCAGGCTGGCTGAGGGCCTCTCACAGGCATGGGCAGGAGCTACCATTACTCCCCACCATTGTTCTAATGGCCTGATTGCCTGTCTGTCCATCGAGGCACATATGGAAAATATCAGAGTCACAGGGCAGACAGGAGCCCCGCAGTTCACTTGGTCCTAACGCAGTCATTTCCACTGTAGAGACTCATTCATTTTCTTTATTTTTTTATTTTATTTTATTTATTTATTTTTTTGAGACAGAGTCTCACTCTGTTGCCCAGGCTGGAGTGCGGTGGCACGATCTAGGCTCACTGCAAGCTCCACCTCCCGGGTTCACGCCATTCTCCTGCCTCAGCCTCCCGAGTAGCTGGGACTACAGGCACCCGCCACCATGCCTGGCTAATTTTTTGTACTTTTAGTAGAGACAGGGTTTCACCGTGTTAGCCAGGATGGTCTCCATCTCCTGACCTTGTGATCTGCCCACCTCAGCCTCCCAAAGTGCTGGGATTACAGGCGTGAGCCACCGCACCCGGCTTCATTCATTTTCTTTCACGAACTTAACAGAGGAACCAAATCTACAACTTCCTAGCAAAATACTGTATGCCTCCTAATCTTCCAGCCCCCAGCCTCCTGAATGTTCAGCCTTCATTGCCAAAGAAGACTATTATTTGGAAACAAAGGTATTTTGTAGTCTTGAAGATCATGATTCAGCTCTAATCCTTCTACCCCCAGGCCTTCTGTTATTCAGACAAAATGATCTAAATTCCTTGAAATTTTCTTTTTGGAGATATGAAAATTGGAGACATCTTTTGTGGAGTTTTTACATTTAAGATTCTTGCCTAAGAAATTCTCCCTCCCCCATTTCTTTTCTCTTGGCATTTTTCCCCAAGAATGATCTGTAGAATATAATTGTTTTGTGAATGTGAGCAATGAGGCCAGTCCTCAGGCCTGATGCTGTGGTATGGACAGTGAGATCCACACCAGTTAGAGTGTGGATAGGGGTAAAGTGAGCACAGGAAAGACAAGTCTTTTAGATAAAGGAACTGGTTGACACATTCCTGGAAGCAATCTACACTTCTTTGCACTGGCTTTTTCGATCTGACTTACTCCAATCTTCAATTGTTAATGACTTACTCCAATCTTCAATTGTTAAAGAAAGGAATGAAGTTTTCACTGGATCATGATAACCAGAAAATGGTGGCCAGTATTTACCCCCAACTTAGGAGTTCAACCAGAGGAGATTACTGGTAAGCTCCTGAATGTTCTATCTTTGTAGTTTCTTTGAGCTAATATAGCCTCCACCTAGCTGGAGGGACCCCCGCTTGGATGGCATTCAGTTCTCCTCTGCACAGTCATACAACTAGCAAGCCAAGTGTCCTGTTGAAAGCAGCAATGTTAAGTCACTCCCTAGAATCATCAATAGCTGTTTCCTAATTGGAAAAGTCACAAACCTGGGTCACGGTCCTGGCGAAGTCCTTCCCACAACAGGCAATCTCAGGGAGGGCTCTTTGAGTGCAGATCTTACGACAGGTCTCTCTTCAACAACTTTGAGATGCTGTGAGGAGATGTTAGATATTAATGGAAGCCACTTGATCTCCATCCCTGGAAAATACCTCCTTGAATGCGCTCGTTACAGCACCTAGTAAATATATTCAGACTTCAGGGTTTGTGGTTGAGAAAGTTAAGAAGCCAAGATTCCCCGTTCTGGCCCATTGAAGAATAAGTAATGTATGAAATAGAGGGGCAGCCTTACCACGTGCACTTTTCATAACAGAGATGTTGGAGCTGACAACTGGAGACGATATGGCTTGGTGACAACATCATAAAAGGTATGCCAGTGAAATGTAAATATGTCTTCTCGGCTCATAGATGCATGTGCACACACACAAGGCTAGAATGAGTCAAAGGCTCTGTTGTCAAAACCAAGGAAGTGCATTGTGCATGGTGGAAGCAAGCAAATACAAACCAGGGGGGACGCCATCCTGAGGGACACCCTGGCAGCGAAGGGTGGGAGGAGTGGAGTCTGGAAACGGGTAGCCTGCCCCTTAGGAAGTAGAAGACAAGTTTTAGATTCTGCTGTTTGGGGGTTCCCATGCTATTTGCCTGCGGTAAGACTCACATTCTTGTGGCATGTGCTTTCTTGCATCTTCCTTTGCTGAGGCAGTTTCTTCTGCCTAGAGGGAGGGATAAGACTTTGCTGGAGGAGACACTGACAATTCCAAGGGGTCCTGCAAGCAGATTCCTTGCATGGAGCAGTAGGGAGTCGGAATCTCCCAGCTAAAGGGAGTATTTTTGTCTGACTCTTTGTCTTCATTCAGGCAGATGTTTAAAGCAGTCATTACAGATAGCAAATATTTATCTAGACTTTTCTTTCTTAGTATGATGATACAGTCTCCTTCGTTAGTTATTCTAAGATTTTACACAGTGTTTCCCCACTACAAAAAAATCCATTTCACATATGCAAAGGAAAAACTCATTTTTTCTCTCTCTCCTTTTCTCTCTCTCTCTCTCTCACACACACACACACACACACACACACACTCAGACACACAGCAAATGGGGGTGCTGGGTTTTGATTCATTTTGGCCAACCAAGGAAACTGCAGTGTGCATTCTTCTGTGGACATCCCAACTGACCTGCAGTGGAGTGAATTGCTTACTAGGCAATATTTCATTAGGGTTGATTTGGCCATTAATTGCTCTGTGGTTTCTGACTAATTCCTTCTTTCCCTTTGGTGCAGCACATCCTTTCAAGGAGAGAGAGGTTTGAGGGTTACTTGGCAGCTTCATAACTTCCATTTGCTTAAAAATGTGGAGATACCACCCAGATTTCCTATATTCAGAGAGAGAGAGAGAGAGATAAATTCTGTCACTCCAGGGAAGTGAAATCACGCAAGCCCAAACGTTCCTTCTAGGAGTGCTCCTGGCTGAGCCAATACTCCAAGTCAGATCCAGGAACAAAGTCCCTCATTTGTGCACTCAGGCGCTTCATTTAAAGGACCCCTGGGTTCTCCCCAGCGTGAGAACAAAGGAGGACTACAGAAATGATGATGACTGAGTACCTAATCTTGAGCTTTACTTTTAAATGTTTTGGGGTCTCCTATGGAAGTATGGGTTCTGAATAAATTTAGAATCAAACCTAAGATAGATGTTCAATGGTGGTTGATGGCAGTCATCAACCACCATATTCATGCTAATTTCCAGCGTGGGACAGAATGATCACATCTGTATTTGATTGGCTAACGTCAACATTAGCTGCTATTAGGTTTTGGTGCAACAGTAATTGCCATTAAAAGGAATGACAAAAACCAAAATTACTTTTGCACCAAACTAATAATAGCTGACCTTATAGATTTACAAGTCCTCATCAGTCATTTGGATTACCATGAAAATTCGTTTACTAATAATAGTATTTATTGAGTATAGGTAGCATGGTAAGACTATGTATTTTGTTTGCATTATCCCATTTAATCCTCACAATGTCTTTATAAGGTAGGCACTAATGTCATTTCTGTTTCCTAACTGAGGCTCTAAAGGGTTATGTAATTTGCCAGGGACAGACACAGTTGGTTTCAAAGCCAGGCAGTCTGACTCCAGAGCAGAGCCTGATTCCTAAACTTTAAACTACATTGACCTTTGTCATTGGAAAAGATATTAACCAACAATTCTTTTTTTTTGAGACAGAGTCTCACTCTGTCACCGAGGTTCGAGTGCAGTGTCGCGATCTCGGCTCACTGCAAGCTCTGCCTCCCGGGTTCACGCCATTCTCCTGCCTCAGCCTCCAGAGTAGCTGGGACTACAGGCGCCCACCACCACGCCTGGCTAATTTTTTGTATTTTTAGTAGAGATGGGGTTTTACCGTGTTAGCCAGGATGGTCGCGATCTCCTGACCTCGTGATCTGCCTGCCTCGGCCTCCCAAAGTGCTGGGATTACAGGTGTGAACCACCGAGCCCAGCCCCGATATCAACAATTCTTGAAGTAACTATGCTGCTTCTTCTATGGCTCTGGTTAGGCTGTTAAGTTTCCTAAGGGTGGAAGTCAGCTTCTCATTTTCTTTCATTTCCCTGAAAATGCTCGATACAGAATTGTGCACAGAATGAGCTCAATAATGTTGATTCGTTCATTCAGTTGGGGAATTTGGCCAACAGTTAACTTTTATCTCCTGCCATCTTGCTAACTGTTGGCAGTTCTGCTTCACCCTCAATTGCTGCTTATGTCTGTGAAAATGCTAAAGAGAGATTGGAAGCAGGATTGTGTGTTGATAATTATTTTTCCTGGATTGATGATAATATTGAAGAGGAAGGAGCTAGGAGTGAGTTGCTGAGTGACAGAAAAAGAGCAAGTGGAAGTTTCTTAGAAGTAGAGAAGGAAACAAGAAAGCAGACAGTGAGAAGGTAGGAGAATTGAAGCAAAGCATTGCTAGAGAACCATGGTTCAGAGAGAACTGTCTAATTATAGTATGTTTATATTGATGACAATTTAAGCATTGAAGCACAGCCTTATGACATTTTATTTGGATAACTTGGGCTTACAACAACTTGGCTCTGAATCTAGGCAAAGGAATAATAACTTAGCAAACAAATTCAACTGTAATAAATCTGGGAGAAGAATGATGGCGTCAGTGAGTGGTTCACATATGCTTATAGTAGAGACTAGTGAGATGCATTTAACACCCAGCCTATTTCCTTTCTTATATAAGGAACTCCTTTACTCCATGGGGACAGAATAGTTTGGCAAAGCACTGTGCTGTCACTCTGCTGGGCCGTATTCTCTTGAAGACATTAAATGACAGTGCTCACCAACATCTAAATGTCAAGTAGACAGTCAATACATATTTACTGAGTACCTGCTTGTACTTAACATATGAAGATCCAAAAGATACGGGTTATGGTACTATTCATGTAATTTTGTTGGAAAGATCAAAACACAAAGATGGCAAATACATGGTACACGTATGCCCTTGCCCTTGCTTGTCCTTGAAGCAGGTACAGTAAATCAGTCATGATGCACGTTCTTACTGAGCTAGGATGCTGCCTCAGAAAACCTCTCATCACAGCATTCCATGCAGTCCCTGCTGATCATTCAGAATTGCCCCAGGAAGGGAAACCTATTTCCTGTCCTTGCCCCCACTATCATGAATATAACACCAGTCTATATATAGAATATATACAATTCACTAAATATAGTGAATTATTCCATAACAGACTGTAGGGTATAATGAGGAATTCAGAGGATGTGGAGATGACTCAGGGTCACAGTTACATGGTCTTGAGCTACATGTCAGATGGGTGTGATTGAGGTTGGCATAGAAAAAGGAGGGCTTATCCAGTGACAACAACACGGACAAAGGCACAGTGGTACCTGAGCAGGCCCAACAGCCACCAAAAGCAGCTAAATCTTGAGGAATAACTTCCTAATTCACAACCATCTGACAAGGGACTAAGGGGTCCAGCCTTGGTGGGTGCTGAAAAGGGAGATGGCCGACTGCCTAACAACCATTGCTAAACTCTGTAAACCAAGGATGAGCTGGAGAAGAGGCCAGGGGCCAGGAAATGCAGTCAGATTTCAAAGCAGAGCTCATGTCACAAACCCAGAGGAGTGTTAGGAGCACTGAATAGAAATGTGAGCTTCCAAAAAGAATATATGGAAAACTTCAAAGTGCTGAATCTTCCACAGAAACATGCTGAGAAGTGTAAGAGATAACAGGAAAATTAAAATACCTTGTGGCTTTCCATGACAGGGTAGATAAAGCAGCTGAGGGTCGGGTGAAAAGTGTTTCCTGCTGTCTTCAGAAGGTAGATTGTTTTCATTTCCACTGAAGGCAAAATAGAAGGGGATATCTTGTAGCAAGAGATATTTAGGAAAGACATCAGAAGCACTGTTTTTTTTTAAGAGATGGTATCTTGCTGTGCCACCCAGGCTGGAGTGCAGTGGCGTGATCATAGTTCATTGCAGCCTCAAACTCTTAGGCTCAAGGATCCCCCCATCTCAGCCTCCCAAGCAACTGGGATTACAGGTATGCACCAAGGTGCCTGGCTCAGAAGCACTTTATAATAGAGTTGTTGGAAACTGCTTGGGATCAGCAAACATGATATGGCATCTCCTTCACAGGGTGTCTTTGCAAAAGAGAAATGTCCACAAATTTGGGCTGTATTACATACATTTCCACCTGGAGCCAGAGAATAAACTAAATAGCCCCTAAATGCCCATTTCAAGCAGGAGGGTGAGGCTGTGAACAGCATGCAATCCTAGACTAGCTAAGCAGGGCAGCATGTCAGAGAAGCTCCTTCTGTCCACTTCTGTCTCACGCTCTGTCCCTCCTGCCTCTCTCGCCCCAGCTGTACCTCTACCACTACTCGTATAACCCAACAAGAACAGAATGTAATCAACTCACTGGTGTTAGGTACCTCCCAAACAACTTCATACTATAGGCATTGCCATTCCCTGGTGTGAGTCAAGTTCTTTGGTTGGTGTCAGATCTAAATATTTTAGGCAGAATTATTTTTAATAAATACTTTGTACCCTGGTGTTCCTAGCAGAAGATATCAATGAGGGGTGTAACAATTAGAGCTCAAATTCCTGAAATTCTATCACTGATTTTCATTAAATGATATTAAACAAGTAATTTTTACTTCCTTGGGCTTTCATTTCCATTCTTTAAAGTGAGTACGAGGCCAAATATCTACTTAATTACCAAAACAGAATATTTTGGGAAGAAAGAGACAGTAGCCTTAATGATGCAAGAAGCGAACCAGATACATCTCTTGCTGGCCCAGCGTTACACACTAGAAAAAAAGAAAAAGCAAAAAGCAAAAGACAAAATATTAACGGTCAGGTTACTCAAAGTCTGTGCATATTGTCTAAGTGTGGAGGGCAGGCACCCGCAGCACATTCAAGGCAGAGACAGAAACCAGGAGCAGCAGGAGAACCACAAAAAATACAATCAAAAATATTTCAGCATGAAACAATTGCACTCAAGAAAGAAACAATTGTAAGATGATAGGGAGACTCACTCTCTAGGAAGACACTCAAGGGCCTGGGGTGCTATATTTCTCCACAAATTCTGATTGCCTTCTTTCCTGAACAAGGGACATGAAAGACTGCCATTTATAGGATGGAAAGACCAAGGGGTGTATATGTATAGATATGGTGCAATCCAGTTGACCTGGCAAGATTCCTGGATAGTTTTTGAGGAAAGAGAGACAAAAGTCTTGGAATTAGCCAAGGAATCCTTTCCACTGTCGTGATATAGAGAAGGACGTGTTTTCAAAAAGAATATAATAAAGTGGAAGGAAATACAACAATGTATTTAAAATGCTGATCTTGAAGATTCAAGAAATTCATAGAAAGACATTCAGTGTATTGTGCTTAAAAATGTACACTGACTGCATAGCACGCTTCAGATGAATGAATGAGCAAATGGTCAGCCCGAAAGATCGATCTGTTTATCTTCTACCTTGGGTTGGCAGTTTGGTCTTCGTACTGCCCCTGGGGCCCCTCAGACATTTTCTTTGAACTGGGAAGTAGAATTCCTTCTCCCATGTCCACCTTTCCTTCCACCCTAGCCTCTTACCAACCCCCTACCATAGGAGCGGTCCAAAGTCCCAAATAATGCCTGCCATCTGTGATTCCCTCTTTAATCCATTCATGCTAGACTTCAATAAATTCCAGCCTTTCCTCTGATAGCTACACACAATTTATGGTGGGTGTTTCTCTCAGCCTCTTCCTCCGTGGAGGGACCATGTGTATCCGACTAACCCCGTTTATCCTGTTGCTGGTGTTTGGTCCTGGCAACAAATTCTCTGAGGGCTAGGTAGGAATATGCTTGGCATCTGGGACAGTCCTCGTATTCAAGCTTCCTCTGATGTTCATTTTTCTCTTCTAGCCTTCTCTCTTTAAAGGCGTGAGGCCCCTTGCAGTCCACGGACTGTGTTTAGAAGTTAATCCTGAGTTTACAGCAGCCATGACATTCTGGGAGTGAAATATAAAAGAAACGAAAGACAGTAGTGAGGATTAAGGGGCTTCAAAGCCACTTCCCTATTTCTGGGGAGTTTTCCTATCGTTCTGTTTTTATCAGGTACCTTTGTTTCTTGAGGCTTCTGTAACAAAATTGCCACAAACTTGGTGACTTAAAACAACAGAAACTTGTTCTCTCTGTTTGGGAGGTGAGATGTCTACAATCTGGCAGGGTTGAGCTCCCTCCAGGTGCTCTAGGGAGAATCTTCCCTTGCCTCTTCTGGCTTTGGTGGCTTCCCCAGCCTTCCTGGCTTGTGATGCCATCATCCGTTCTCTGCTCCAGTCTTCACATCGCCTCCTCCTCCCTGTGTTTGCCTTCTCTGAGTATCTACCTTGCAAGTGTACATGTGATTGTACTGAGGGCCTACCCAGGTAATCCAGGCCGGCCTCTTTCTTTCAAGATCTGTAACTTCTGGGGGGAAAATAAAGATCCTTAACTTAAATCACATCTGCAAAAATCCTTTTTCCAAATAGGTAACATTCACAGGTCCCAGGAACTGGGTGCAGATATCTTTTGGAGGAGGAAAGGGGCATTTTTTTTTTCAGCCCACACAGCGGGGACAAAAAACTAATATGAATTTTGTAAGGCACACAGTACCTTATATTAATTCTACGGCAGTCTGTCAGCGAAGTATTCTTATTCACATTCTGTAGATAAAGAACTTTAAACCCAGAGAGACTTGCTCAGGATCACGAAACTGATAAGCAGGGGACTTGGGTTCTGTCTGGCTGCACAATCACTGTGTTCTACAGGCCATGGCAAGTTAGGGATTCCATGTTCTTTCTGAGTGCATGCCGGTGGGCAAACCACCTCACTTCCAGGGCTCAGTTTACCCACAGGATCATGAGGTGGCCATCTCAATGTCCTTTTCATCCCTCTAAGTCTGGCCTCAAGGGACGTCACCGATCAAATGAAATTACAGTATAATTTTCATAGTCTTATTGTTGGATAGAAATATTGTTTTTGACCTTGTCACCAAGAAATACTTCATAGAAAAGACGAAGCTTCTTGGCCGTAGGTTCTACCTTATTCATGCCCTACTTAGATCCTCCAGCAAGCTCCAAAGTTATTCGTTCAGTCAATAATTTTTTCATCACGTTTATTAAGCATATTTGATTTTTCCCAGAAAATTTAATGGACATTAAGAAAACAGTGAAGTTTGGAAAACCCAGACATGGTTCCTGATGGAATTTAAAATGATCAGGCTGAAGAAATCAGCCTACTGTCTCTGCAGCAACATGAATTAGTTAATTCTAGAAACCTTTAGAGTGGCAGTTCTCAAGCTTTATCTTGCATCAGTTGTTATCTGGAGAAGCCGAGTGCGGTGGCTTATGCCTGTAGTCCTAGGACTTTGGGAGGCTGAGGCAGCAGATCTCTTGAAGTCAGGAGTTCGAGACCTGACCGGCCTGGTCTCGAACCAGTAGTGAAACCCCATCTCTACGAAAAATACAAAGTTAGCTGAGCATGGTGGTGCATGTCTGTAATCCCAGCTACTGGGGAGACTGAGGCAGAATAATCACTAGAACCTGGCAGGTTGCAGTGAGCCGAGATTACACCACTGCACTCCAGCCTGGGCCTCAAAAAAAAAAAAAAGAGGAACAAAAAAATATCTGGAGGGCTTGTTATAATGCAGAGTTTCTTACTCAGTGGGTCTGGGATGGGGCCTGAGAATTTGCATTGCTGACAAGTTCCCGGGTGATTCTAATGCTCTGCTCTAAGGACCACACTTTGAGAATCGCAGCACTAGAACAATTCCCAGCTGGGGGACCTTGGACCTCTAGGCTACTATGGCATTTTGTGAGAAATAAATATAGTCTATTGTCTGAATAAATAAAAGTAAAGCTACCATTATGTCGGTTTGTTTAAATATTTTGATGTTAAAAAGAAATCTTCACTCTTAAAAAATTTCTATAACCCTTGAACAAATGCCAGAAAGTCAATCAGGTTTTATCTCTTTTTGCCAACACTGACTCTATTGGCAGAGGTTTCTGTAGTGTTGTGCTGAGAATGATTCAAATCCTGCATCTTGGCCCAGTAGAAAAGAGAGCTATAATGCATTAGAAATATTTGTCTAGATGAAGGAGAGAGAGTGAAAGTAACTATACCATGTATTTGCCATTTTTTAATTTAAATATTGAAGTTATTACAATTTAGACTTGTATCTTCTTCTCTTCTAAGTCCACACTTTTTGGAAGTCCCCTCATCAACCCATGGTTTAAGGATCATCTGTATGCTGATAATGCCTTTCACACCTCCTGCCCAGCTCCCGCCTCTGACTTCCAGAGCTATTTTTTCCAACTGTCTTCTTGACATCTCCACTTAGATACTGCATATGCATCTCATAGTCAACTTTCACATGTTCAACAGCGAATTGTTGATTTTCCTCCTCAAACTGCTCTATTCTCATCTTAATAAATGGATATCATCCACTATCCATTTATTTTGGAAAAAGTTCTTAATCTTTCTTTCTTGCTCCCATGTCATATCCAATTCTTACCCAAATTCTATTGATTCTACATCCAGAGAATGGCTTCAGTGCCTTTACTTCTTCCCATACTCACGGTCACTCACAAGTCACCATCATCTCTCACCTATGTTGTGCCAACAGCTCCACTTCCATTTGTCCTTCCCTGTAATGAAAGTGGAAGTGATTTCTCAGCACCTTACAACCTTCAGCTGCTCCCTATTTTGCTCAGGATAAAATCCCAACATTAATACCTCATCCCACAAAGTCTTGCATAATCCAATGCATAATCCAGACTACCCTTCCAACCATTGTGTTCCGGCCACACTGGTCTTTCTTCACTTTCTCAAATATCTCAAGCACTTCCCCACCTCAGGGCCTTCCATCTTCCCTGCCTCTGCCTGGAACGTGCCATCCCCAATCTGCAAAGATGCACCTACCTCCCTGTCACAATTTAGAAGACCACTTCCTTAAGGAGGCCTTCCTTAATCCTCTCAAGCTAAATCAGATCTTGCAAATTCTCCCAGGTGGGATTTTTCATTCCACTTTACCCAGCTTGTAACACTTTTTTATTTTTTTATTTACTTATTTTTTAAGTATCTTTGTTTCCACTAGACTGTTAGCTTCCTGAGGGCAAGGAATGTATCCCTATGGTCTCACCACTGTTCCCCAGCATCTGGTTCAATGCTCATAGATGCTCAATGAATACATGTTACATGAAGAAATGAGTAAAATCACAAAAGGTAGAAAAGGTAGAAACATTTTGCTGTTCATTTCAGATCCCTTTCTCTTATGTCTACCTGTCCAATTTCTCCAGTTCCCTGCCTCCTCCCTTATGGAGTCTTGGCTTTCCACAGACGAAGGAATGTTTGTCTGATGCTGGGCAAAGAAGATTAATGACAAGGTGGTGAGAGTTTCTCTTTATGGCAGCTCCTTTGTCTGAGTTCCCAGCCTGGGAGCTCTAAACCATCCAGCCACCCACCAGGCCTCAGGAGACAGTTCTTCAGGCAGTGTTGGTGAGCTCTGTGGTGTCACAGCAAGATCGCTTTGTCTTTCACTCCTGACCACAATGTGCACTTTGTGAGAAGGAAGCTTGCTTGAGGCACAAGATTCGGGACTGGCTCCACTTGCTAAGTTGGTTTTGGTTTTGCACAGAGAAATTCTTTTGAACTTGGCTAGGCATTTTCAGTATCATCCACAGTTTGATTCCAGATTCCACAGCTAAGCCTTGAGAGTAACGCGCCTCTTATTCTGAAGACCAGCATTGAAGAAAGAGCAGGTGGGATGTGGTAAGGGGCAGGGTCATGATGGGGATCAGGAGGCAGGCAGCAGAGCTGGAGGAGAAGGAGGTGTGACCAGAACCTTCCCTGTACTGGATGGAGAGCTGAGCTGCGGCGGAGTGCCCCATGGTGAAGCTGGTTTCATGTTCTTCACCTGCCCAGGTCTCTCGGCAAGGAAACCATCTAGGCCTCAGTGTTTGCAGCAATACTATTTGGAGTCAGTGCTCCAGTTCTGGAAATTCTCTTCATTCACAGGGCATGTAGAGGAGCTAGGACACACAGGCAAAAAAATTAAGCATTAGGCCTAACATCTTACATATCAACTGTTCCTTTTTTTTTTCTCACTTTTTTTGTTTGATTTCCAAGGGCATCAGTGACTGAAGAAGTTAAACGTCCTGGACAAACTTGAAAATTTAAAAACGTCTACACTCCTGCTGTTTCTTCCTTTGTGAGAAATGATTTATGCCTGTCATCAAAATGCCTAGAGCCCAGGGGTGCTATGGACTGAACGCTTGCATCCCCCCAAAATCTATATGCTGAAGCCTCAACCCCAGGTGTAGCTACACTTGGAAATGGGGCATCTAAGAAAGTAATTAAGGTCAAATGAGGTTGTAAGGGTGGGGTCCTGACCCCATAGGATTAATGTCTTTAGCAGAAGAGACACCAGAGACAGTTTTCTCTCTCCCCAGCTACGCACCAAGGAAAGGCCATGGGAAGGCACAAGGAGAAGGCAACCGTCTGTAAAGAGTGCTCTTACTGGGCTCTGATCCTGCTGACTCCCTAATCTTGGACTTCCAGCATCCAGAACTGTTATTTAAGCCACCCAGTCTCTGATATTGTGTTATGGAAGCTCAAGTAGACACATGCAAAGAGCCCAGATATCTTCCTCTTGCCTTCTTTCCCAAACTCACCTTAGATTCTATTCCATTGGTTCCAGTGTAACAAACTGATTCATACTGGTTTAATAATCAGGAACAAATTTCATCACCCCCCTCAGAGACATGGCGAGAAATAAGGCTTTTGACACCCAGCCGATAAAACAACCTAGCAGCCACTTACTTGTCCCTCCATTTCTTTGTGGCATTGGCTGGTGTTCAGGCTGGCTTGAATTAACTAAGGAGAGAGAATGGAAGAGGAGACAATGGGAAATGAAAGGCAGTAGACAGATTTTGAAAATGTTCACTTTTATGCACTATTATGAATCTATACTTTGCTGCTAGTAGGGAAATAAAAATGACTAAGATGTTTCCTCTACCCCAAACCCAACGTTTAAAGAAATCAAACCTAGTGAAAGTGAAAAAAACACTAAGTCATTGTCATATTTTATTTTATTTTATTTTATTTTATTTTATTTTATGTATGTATGTATGTATGTATGTATTTATTTATTTATTTATTTACTTGAGAGGGAGTCTCACTCTGCTGCCCAGGCTGGAGTGCAGTGGCTCACAGTCTCTGCTCACTGCAAGCTCCGCCTCCCAGGTTCACATCATTCTCCTGCCTCAGCCTCCCAAGTAGCTGGGACTACAGGCGTCCGCCACCACGCCCAGCTAATTTTTTGTATTTTTTTTTTAGTGGAGATGGGGTTTCATCGTGTTAGCCAGGATGGTCTCGATCTCCTGACCTCGTGATCCACCCGCCTCGGCCTCCCAAAGTGCTGGGATTACAGGAGTGAGCCACCGTGCCCGGCTGTATTTTATTTTTTCTGGTATCTAAAACACTGGGCTTACAACAATCTGGTTTTATACTTTTCTTGTTTAAAAATTATTTTGTTCAATTTTTTAAGTGTTCAGGGACAAAACAGGGTGGATTTCCTTAAAAAAAAATACTATTTGGCAAAAAGCCAGAATTAGCTAATAAGAAATCTTCAGAATTCTGAATAGCATACACCACATATATGCAATAATATACATAAGCTGAGAAAATAGTAGTAAGAGCTCAGCCACCAGGGAAATGGATTTCCGATTGGGAGGACATTGTTCTAGGATTTAGACTCTGGAAGTCAGTCTATTGTGGAGATTTTATTTCTTCGTTTTTCCCCTTTTTCTTTCTTTCTCTCCTTCCTTCCTTCCTATCATCCTCTCTTTTTTCTCCCTTCTTATTTTGTGGATATTTTACATAGTAAATCTTAGAATGATTTTCTTTTATTAATGACTTGGCCCTGTTCTGCAAAAAGAAGAAAGTGTACATACATTAGCTTCTTGGAAGCAGCAAGAGAAATAAAATAGTGGTGCTAATTAGGGTAATCAGAGCAAGGATGTTTGACACCCAGAGGAGAGGGAAGAAGACTGGAAAGCAGCCACTCTCTTCATAACCTTCTACTCCACGGCACTCTCAAGGCCTGGGGAGAGAGTGAAGCTTGTTCCAGAGCTCTGGGGAAGCTGGTTCATGACTCAGGTTCAGTGTCCCATGAAGGTTACTTTGCTTCTGATCCCTGGTTAGGAAACCACGGGGCAGAAAGATACTTGGATGTAACTGGATGTTTGTACTTCTTTACGTATTGTGATTTATTGCAAGTTGATGTAAATATTGTATGCAATTATTAGTAACCAAAGATGAATTGCTATTTATGCTTTATGTTAACAAAAGCATTATTGTTTGTAGGAACAGCATGAGGGGCTGGATCTTGTAAGTGTGAATCTGGGAAAATCTTAAAAATTGAGACATATTAGTCTTATCCTTAAGCATCACCACAAAATGAGATTGAGCTTGGTAGGAAATCACCATCTTTAATAAGGAAGGCAAGATCTGTCCCTTGAGCTCAGATTGGTGACTATAAAATGATGACTGCATAACTGCCAGTCAGGGAGGGGACGGCCTCCCCACGCAGGGCCCGAAAGAGTTAACTGCATCCCCACATGCCCCTCCCTTGCTTCCCCAGCTCAGGGATCTTACTGGATAGGGCTGGACTTGTCAGGAGAACAAGAACCTGCAGTTCAACTAGGAACTTGGACTTCCCGCATAGAAAAAGTTAAAAGGACTTGCAGGAACGAGGAAACCTGAAAATTCTCTGAAGAAGAAAAGAACAAAACGAAACAAAGCAGGGTTTGTGCTAGTTCATTAGACGCCTCCATACCTGTTTGCCTGGGGATTTGAGGACATAGGGAAAGGCAAACAGAAAATGAAAATAAAGCCAGTGGGGTGGGTTTATTGTCACACACACTTCCAGGGCACTTGAAGAGGGGAACGTCTGCGGACAAACTTATGTTTGGGGGGCCTGGGCGGCACTGAGGGCAGCAGCCTCCACCAGACCCCCACAGGTGCTCTGTGTCCAGGGAGATGTTCCCTCTGGAGCCCTCAGGAGAAACTCCTTTGGGTTTTTGTTTTTTCCGAGACCTCAGGCACGACCCTGCAAAGGGAAGGAATGATGGAGGTGGCAGAACACGATTGCTTTCTGTTCAGAAGCGTGTGTGCCCCCAGGCACAGGTGGATCTACGTCAGCCTCCTTAGACCACAAAATAATATTTCTCCAGATTGGATGAATGCAGGGGCTACCCAAAAGATTGAACACTCAGCATCCACACATAGCTCATTCATTCAATACCTGTGAACCACAGCTCCAAGTCTGTGGCACCCGATCCCTTGACCCTGGGACTTCCCTTGCAACACGCAAATTAAAAGAAAAAATGAAGAATTTCAAGCTGGTGGCTGCACAGTATTAAACCTCAAGCCATTGAGCAAAGGGCTTTGTGTGATGTTCTGGTGTTCTGCAATAAGTCTTTCTAAAAATGTTATAATATTTAAGTAAACTTAGTTTTTGCCATTTGTAAACAGAAATTAGTACCAGTCAGTGCTATCCAGAGCATAGGTAAACTGGAGAATTAGGCCCAGTTGGGACAAAAAGCAATAAAAATATTAAATAGTGATAATTTACCAATTCATGGCTTGCAGCACAGAAACAACAAATTGAAATATTGTCTATGGTTACTTAGAACGCAGTGCTCATTGCAGCAAGGTTTTGGGAAACGGAGTGGCCACTGTTTTGCTAAAGTGTACATGACGGGAGGAAATCAAGGAAGATACAGGGGAGTGGCTGCTTCTGGGTAGCATAAGGAAAGACGATGGTCAGATCCAATTCCTACATTCTTTGCTCAAGGCACATAAGGAAGCTCAAGCACTTTCTGTGACCTTGTGAAAAGAATCTCTCATGTCTTGCAGGCACAGGGCTCCGATAAAAACAATTTCACAGTTTGATCCTATGGGCTGCCAATTTACAACAGTTGAATTCACAACCTCGTGAGGTGTCGTCTGTGAGAGTGAGGGCATGGTTAGGAGTGGCTGGGAAGCTGAGAATTGGATGAGGCTGCATAGGAGCGCTAACAACATTTGGAGCCATTCCTGTTACCGTCAGCAGAGGCAGACTCTCCTTCTCCCTTGCTGATAAGTCTGTTAAGCTTTGCCTGAAAGCCCTAAAACTTCTTTGATGAGTCAATTCTCCTCATGTCTCATCCCAATTACCCACAATTATCTCCTGACCCATAGCTATAAACAGAGCCCAGCATACCCCAAAGAGTGAATAACAAATCAATGCCAGAAGTCTTACACACCCTTCCTTATTTGCATTAGGTATGTCTGAATAGTAGGCAAAAGAATAGCTTCTGAGTGTCTTAGATTAAGAAGAAAAGAATATGGTTTTTAAGATTAGGATAAATGTATTAATATAGGCTCACTTTCCATTTATTCTGAATTCAGTACGCAGGACTTAACACCTGAGCTTGATTTCAATTATGTTTTGGGTTGATATATTGAGATCTGGACTAAATGGTGCCTCAAGTAAAATAAAGTTTATATGCCAGCAATTCTTTGGTCTAATGCAGAGACAAAGAATCTGAATAATTTGAGAGATGAAAATGGTGGAGTAGATTTATTACTGAGTGATGCCTATGAATTTCTTAATTCTGTAATCTAAAACCATTCCATTCACCAAGACATTAATCAGTCCATTAGTGAGGAAAAGGCCAGAATCTTTCATCAAAGCTTTAGAGGTTGTTTTCTTTAGGCGGGGTACTGATGAGACATGTTTATATGGAAGTGTGTGTCCCAGTTTCAGTGGATTTGGGAAGATCCCAGCATGGAAAGGGTCAAATAGTAGCTCTTACTCATCACACAGATACTGTTGATCACCAAGGTAGATGTGGTTATCATAATAGACAGCATGGGCTGCATAGTTATTAGAATGGTCTCAATTACAGGGTTTTTCTTGTTTTTTTGTTTTTTGAGACAGAGTCTCACTCTGTTGCCCAGGTTGCAGGGCAGTGGCCCGATCTCAGATCGCTACAAGCTCCATCTCCCAGGTTCATGCCATTCTCCTGCCTCAGCCTCCCGAGTAGCTGGGACTATAGGTGCCAGCCACCACGCCCGGTTAATTTTTTGTATTTTTAGTAGAGACGGAGGGGGGGTGGTTTAACCGTGTTAGCCAGGATGGTTTCCATCTCCTGACCTGGTGATCCGCCCACCTCGGCCTCCCAAAGTGCTGGGATTACAGGCGTGAGCCACCGTGCCCAGCCAACAACAGGGATTTCAAGTGATGGCTAACTCATCCTGATGTAACCAGTGCCAAAAGAGCTAGGTAACCCATCTAAGTACAACGGAATTTCAGTAACTTTCAAACAGCAGTTCTGCAGACAGAGGCTGGGCTTGGACTCCACAATGAAAGTCATGATCCCTTACTCAAGTTCCAGACATGAAACAGTTGACCAACACAGAGCCTCTTGAATGAAGAAGTTGATTGCCCTGAAAGAAGGACATTATGATAATACTATATAATATATACTATGAGTCTTCTTAGCCTTTACCAAAGAAGATTGCACCCATGAAGCAGGGTAAAAGTGTCCAGGGAAATGTAAATACCCAGATGTGTGGGTAATTTGTCTCCATGCCTAAATCAAACTGCTTCCTGCAAGCCTGCTGCTGGTGCCTCTCAGGCCATAGGATGGTCCATGGGGTTACTCAGTGCCCTCCCTCAGTTTCTACCATGGCCTTCACAGGTTCACACAGCTTTACTCTCACCCTCCTGTAGTAACGGCCCCCTATGAGATGACATCCCCATCACAAGGCAAGGGAACAAGTTAGCCTCTCTCCTCTCTCTCTCTCTCATCCTTGAATCGGCAGCAAAGCCTCCTCAAAGTAACTACAGAAAGCAAAGCAGAGGGAGACTTGTTGCCAATGGCACCTCCCAGATCCCTTCCTTGCATCTCTAGAGAACTTTAAAGCAATCTTCTTTCAGATGACCAAATTAGATTTCATAGAATCTTGTCACAGGAGCCACAGGTGCCCAAATCCCTTGGAATATTAGAAATTGTGTTATGGCTACCAGTTATGGTCACCACTGATATTTTCAATGTGGGTCACCTATCAGTAGACAGAGAGAGATAATAGTGAATCCACTGATTGGACCCAGTTCACAGTTCTGAAATAAAAGATGACTGATGATTAAAACAAATATTTAAGGGAAACCTTCCTTATGTTAAAACATAGTAGCAGGACTGGTGTGGTGGCTCACACCTATAATCCCAGCACTTTGGGAGGCCAAGGTGAGTGGATCACCTGAGGTCAGGAGTTCTAGTACAGTCTGGCCAACATGGCGAAACCCCAGCTCTACTAAAAATACAAAAGTAGCCAAGCGTGGTGGCACACACCTGTAATGCCAGCTACTCGGGAGGCTGAGGCTGGAAAATCACTTGAATCCGGGAGGTGGAGGTTGCAGTGAGCCGAGATGGCACCACTGCACCCCAGCCTGAACAACAAAGCAACACTCTGCCTCAAAAAAAAAAAAAAAAAAAAAAAAAGCGGGGCAGACTGGGCCCCTGCTGGAATATACAGGCTTGCATATGGTTTTCTCCTTCATAACTGCAAAGATGAAAACAATAGCAATCATAATAAACCAAGGAGACCTTGGGTTAAACAAATCATTACAGTTGACAATAGAGGTGTAAACATGACTCTAACTAATAGATCTATAATCTCTCTTCCAAGTTTCTGGCCATTAGCCTTGCTTCTAATTAAACTGAGTGTGGGAGCAGCATTCCATCTCCTGAGGGATTGGTGCAGCAGCCTTCTGAATTCCTGACCACGCCAGGCTTGACTTTGCAGCCTCTGTTTCGTTACCTGTTGACATTCAAATAAGGCTTCACTTGTTAACAAGACTCTCCTCTAAAACGTCTCTAGCCTTTGATCAGTCCTTCTTTTTATTCTGCAGGAATCTAAAGAAGTTGGAATGGAAAGCAAAAGAACATTGCCATATTTTTACCAGGTGGCCCCACCATGGGCTACACAGACTGAGAGAGTGAACACGTCCTTGTTCTTAAAGAACTCACAAATATCATTTTTTTCCCCCGAGACTGAGTCTTGCTCTGTCGCCCAGGCTAGAGTGCTGTGGCATGATCTCGGCTCACTGCAATCTCCGCCTCCCGGGTTCAAGCAATTCTCCTGCCTCAGCCTCCCAAGTAGCTGGAATTACAGGCGCCCGCCACCATGCTCGGCCTTTTTTTTTTTTTTTTTGATTTTTAGTAGAGACGGGATTTCACCATGCTGACCCGGCTGGTCTTAAGCTCCTGACCTCGTGATCTCCCCGCCACAGTCTCCCAAGGTGCTGGGATTACAGGTGTGAGCCGTTGTGCCCGACCTGAATATTCTTAAAATAGGAGTGAAACAGAAATAGTGTGTTCCTGTATCTCAGAATGACAAAGGAAACCAGGAACCTTTGGAGGTTAATAAGTCCATCCCCTTGTCTCAGAGCACAGTTCTCTGCTGAAAGGGCTACAGACTGACACCTTCTGTTTGAGGTCCACCCTAATCGAAGTCCATTTCTGGACTTTCAACCTGAAGTTCCTGTGCTGTTTCAGGCTCCATGAACCATGTGTGATCAAAACACTCTAAGGAATTAGTGGTTTTCTCACATGCACTCCTTGACATCTGTTCTTTAGCCTGCCAGCCATATTTGACGCTAAGGGAGAAAGAGAGAGCTGTCTCCCAAACAGAATCCTTTGCCATACATCTATCGTGTAGTGTTGACAGTCCTTCTTGCAGGGCGGTGCGGGGGCAATGATATCTCTGCAAAAATTCTCACTAGGATCCAGTGATTTATTTAGCTAACAGCTAAGTTAATTATGTCAGTTTGACAATTTCAAGAGGGAAGGAAAAACACACATGGGCTGGATGAGGGGATTGTCTCAGTAATATTTTATACCAGGACATGGTTAGGAAACCCAATGATTTCTTGGTACAAATCTCAGCAACCAAGCATTCCCCTATAATCAAGACCATCACTAAGTTTAAAAAGAAATATATTTTCCCCCACAACTGAAAAGGGCGAAGTAAGGCAAAAACACCAAGCAAAAAATAAGTATTCAGTTTTCAAGCAATGGAATGTTTCCTCTGGAAGGAGAAGAGAATCTGGGTGCCTGGATCCCAATTTCTGTTCTACTTCTCAGTGGCCCTCTCTTCACCTTAGCTTTCTCATCTGTACAGCAAAGGATTGACCACGTAGGCATCTGAGCCCTTACAGTAATTGCCTGCCAAGATGCCATATGATCATGGATGTCCAGTTTTCAGGACTCTTGGGACAAGGAGTGGAGTCAGGTGAACACTGGGACTAAGCAGACATCACAGGTTCTCTGCCTCAGAGCCAAAGCCACATTCCCCGCCCTGGTCAGGGAAGGCCTTCCTTGTTTCTTATAGCATGAATCTCAACACTTCTATCTATTCAAAGGCTCAACTATTGCATCTTCTTTACACAAAATTCTTACTGATCTCTTTCTCCCATAAGCCTTGAAGCTAAGTACAGATTTATTCGTCCTTTCCATGCATATTTTTGAGCACCTGCTATAGGAAAGATGCTGTTTCCAGTACTTGGGATATAGGGCAAACAAAACAGTCTCTGCTGTCGTAGAGATACCTGCTGGAGTTTTGATAGCTTTCTGCATGAGAAATGGGCCAGGTATGATTCTCACACTAGGGATGGGGAAAGGAGGGACCGTGGGCGACGATTTCAGCACTCTGGAGGTGCAAGACAAAAACAACGTCTGCAAACAGACTAGAATAGAATAGCTTATAAAAGGACATTGTGAGCTGGTAGCAGTGGCTCACACCTGTAATCCCAGCACTTTGGGAGGCTGAAGTGGGCAGATCACTTGAGGCCAGGAGTTTGAGACCAGCCTGCTGGTCAACATGACAAAACCCCATCTCTACTAAAAAAGTACAAAAATTAGCCAGGTGGCAAATGCCTGTAATCCCAGCCACTGGGTAGGCTGAGACACACGAATCACTTGAACCCAGGAGTGGAGGTTGTAGTGAGCTGAGATCACAGTAATCACTGCAGCTTAAGGGAAAGAGTGGAACTCTGTGTCAAAAATAAAAAATAAAAATAAACAAATAAACAAACAAACAAAAAACAAAAAAAAAGAAGAAGAAGAAGGATATTATGACAGAACAGTGTTTGCATACCACCTTATTTTCTTCTGCAACTAACAACACTAAAAATAACTAAGAAGTAACATTTACAAGACACTCTAGGATGGAGAAATCCCTTCTACAAATTTTCTATCATTTTCTTTAACAAAAACCTGTCAAGGTATTATTATTGCCTTTTTAATCAATGAAGTTGATGAATACTCAGGAAGTTTTATATGACCAGCCTGAGATAACTATTAAATGGCAGTGCTGAGACTGACTCTGGTGTTTACTTCAAATCTCACTCTTTCCATCATGATAAAACTGCTCTGAACATTTCTTATTCCATTTTTGTTTCTGAAAGATGGTTTTAGTGAACTGAAGCTTGCCAAAACCTCATTCTGACTACAAATCACGGAGCCTCCCCCATGAACTTACCAACTGCTTCCAGAGTTACTTCTTAAATCTTGTTTTAGCCATTAAATTTTGGTCTGATAAATAAGGCAGTCATTTTAACTATGTAAGAGGAACTAAAATAGGGGGGAAATGACTAACCCCTCACTACATTTTCTTGTCAACGGGGAAACAACGATTCAGGACTGGATTTAAATGTACCTCCATGGTTTAAGGATGAGGAGTTTGGGGAATCATCTTTAGGTTCATAAAAGATGCCTCATTTCACTTTCACTGAGAGAAGGAAAGAAGATGGGAGTGTTGAGCTTGTAACACAAGGAATTTAAATTAAAGGCGTAACAGAACTTCAAAACAGTAAGAGACATCATTCACTGGAATGGAAAGACGCTTCAGAAACATGTGGATTCCACTTCTCTTGCCATGTGATTCTCCTAGGAGGCTTCGAGTGGGGGATAGGGGTGATGACTGAAATGATTTCAGAAGGTTCCATCCAGTCTTCATTGTGTAGTTTCAGTTGTTACCGTAGAAAGAGTAATGGACAAGGATTCAGGTGATCTGGGTTCTCCAGGGCTCTGCCACTATCTAGCTGGGCACCCTCCGACGGAACATTTAACTCCTCTGAGCCTTAGTTTTGTTACCTTAATCATAAAATGGGACTAATGGATCTTGGTCTAACCTCCCTGACAGATGATGATGAAAAGCCCTTGAGATAAACTTTACTATACGTAAGTTCATCAGGGCAAACTTCTTTATTTTTATTACTATGATATCCCAAGAGTGTGCTTGGGAATATGTACTCCACCCGGTACATAGCAAGCATTCAATAAGTGTTTGGTGAATCGATGTATAAACAACTGATATAAAAATACTTTGCAATGTAGAAAGAATGGAAATGGGAAGTATCACAGGTATATCAACTGTCTGTGGTGACTATTCCAGTGTGTAACCCTATTACCTCTTTCACCTTCATACCATCCCATGCCCACCCCGATGAGTCAGGGTGAGCTCAGAAGGGACAAATCAATAATGTTGATCTCTATCAAATAAAATCAAGCTGGTGGCTACAGGAAGCATATCATGATACTTGGTGAAAATTGAGGTTACAGATGCTATTACTGGCTTCTTTTTTGGAACTTTCTATTTTCCTTGGGCCTTATTGAAGGGAGTATAGAGAACCTACCCGTTGTTTTATCTGAACTCAACAGGGACATGGGCATAGAGACCAGGAGGAAGGCCCTCCAAGTCCATCTTCCTTGATGAAAGCCTTTCTGACAGATTATCTGTAATTCCTTGACAGGGCAGTGAGTTGCTGTCCTAGCTGACTGCAGGCAGTTATGATCAGACCATTGAATTGGCACATCCCCCTGTGTAATCGAAAGAAGCTGGTACCCATCCCTCAACTTGATATTAACTTAGCATTTTTCCAGACAACCTCCCTGCCCCATCACAGAGTTGCCTCTCAAATATAAATGTCAAGTAAGGCAGCAGAAATTAATTTTATATGCTTTATGGGCACTAGGTAATACCCAGAAGGCTAACAATGGAAGAACAGAATTATAAAAGAATTGGGAATGAATATGCTTTATAGACCCTGGCACATTGCCCAGGGCAGTAGAGTAAGTGGGAGAAGAAAACACTGGTGATTGGGGTCAGTAGTCAGCTTTCTTTTCAGCATGAGTGGTTTTTAGAACAACCAGAACTTCCCCTTTTAAAGACAGCATACAGGCTTTTTATTCCTAGGCCTGCCTCCAAGACACCACGATGCTCAAGTCTTCTGATGTACAGGTACCCAGTTGAGGGCGGTAGCAATAGACTTCGTTCTGGCAATTGTAGAGCTCTCTATATGAGGAATGAAGATGGGAGCACCTAATTGGTACTCTGCCTACATTGAACATTTTAGCATGTAGTTCAGTGGGTTGCTCTGAAATTACATTGCCTATCTCTGAATTCCACTTTTGCCATTTACCGGCTGTGCAACCTTAGGCAACTTACTTAACTTCCATGTGCCTTAGTTTTTGTATCTATAAACCACAAATAATACTAGCACTTATTTCACAGAGTGGTTGAAAGGATTCAACCAGCTGACTCATGAAAAGCACGTAGAAAATTTTCTGGCACGTGACAAGTACTCAGCTAACATTGATTGTACAAATTATACTGTCAATTGAAAATGTATGCAATTTGAACTTTCCAACTTTAGATTAGGGATGGTTATTTTTCCCAAATTTTTTCTTTCTATATTAGTGTCGAGACATTTCAATGCTTCTGTGATCCTATGACCCTATCCCTACTTTTAGACCTCAACTTCCATCAATGAGAGGTAGAGTTAGAAAAGTACCTGGGACTGAAAGTTCTGAGTTTATGTGCCAACTTAGCCAGTGACTAGCTGGATGACTGTAGGGTAAGATCACTTTCCCTCTTGCAGTCTCACTTGTTTATTTTCAAATGAGGGGATTGGACCACTTGACCCCTAGAGATGCTTCTAGTCCCAAAATTCAAGAAATCTGCTGCTCCCATGGAAGCTCAGGACCCTCATACCTAAATCCTTAGGTGACCTAGTTTGGCTTCTACTTTGTGTTGAATACCGGCGGTACATCACCAATCCTCCTTTCCCAAGTACATTTTCGCCATACTTTCTGCCTCCCACTCCTCCTACTCCTCCTCTGTCACTTAGCAACTTGGGGTCCCAGCATGAGTAAGTGGGAGGAACTGGAATTTCCAAAGTCCAACTAGCCTGCAAACTTCCCCTTTTACTTCCCCAGGTCACCCTCACATTTCTTGCAGTTTCTCAAGGTCCCTGGTCTTTTTACTTCCAGAAAATCTTGTCAACTGAAGACGCTCTACAGAATGAGCAGCGATGTGTGAATGGGTCTGTCTCATGTAGTCATGGAGCTATCAGTTTCCCCTTAGTTTATCATCAAGTCACCCGGAAGTTGAAGTCCCAATATTATGTGCAACCAGCATGTGCTTCTACCCTGTATGTGGTCTTAAAAGTCAGGATTTATATGAAATTGTGATATGACATAATTCCTAACTTAAGACCCTGATGTAGAGGAATAATATATGGCCATGATGATTCCTCAAGGATATAGAACCAGAAATACCATGTGACCCAGCAATCTAATTACTGGGTATATTCCCAAAGGATTATAAATCATTCTACTGTAAAGACACATGCATATGTATGTTTATTGCGGCACTATTCACAATAGCAAAGACTTGGAACCAACCCAAATGTCCATCAATGATAGACTGGATAAAGAAAATGTGGCACATATACACCATGGAATACTATGCAGTCATAAAAAAGGATGAGTTCATGTCCTTTTCAGGGACATGGATGAAGCTGGAAACCATCATCCTCAGCAAACTAACACAAGGACAGAAAACCAAACACTGCATGTTCTCACTCATAAGTGGGAGCTGAACAATGAGAACACATGGACATAGGGAGGGGAACGTCACACACCGGGGCCTGTCAGGCAGTGAGGGGCTTGGGGAGGGATAGCATTAGGAGAAATACCTAATATAGATGACAGGTTGATGGGTGCAACAAACCACCATGGCACATATATACCGATGTAACGAACATGCACATTCTGCACATGTATTCCAGAATTTAAAGTATAATTTTAAAAAACGAATGAATTATAGGAGGTCTTCAAATAATGTCATTTCATTTAAAATTGTTTAGCTATAAAGTTGTTCAGCAAAAAAAATCTGGCTTCGTTATACATCATTTTTCTTATTGTTGTAGTTTCCAAGAACCTATTGAAGACCTTAAATGAGAATTTACTGCACTTCACATTTATATTGCTTTTCACTGTTCATTTGTAATTTACTTACACATTGCATCAGTGAAATCTATTTAGGCAGATTATATGTGAGAATCCATGTCACTGGTCCTCAGGTTTGAGTTAGATTGAAATTGCCCAGGAAGTTTACAAGTGCTAATGCCTGGGTCTCATTACCAGAGATTCTGATTTACTTAGACCTGTGTGGTATGATAATATTGAAAAGCATCAGAGAGAGTTCAGATGGTGCAGTTCCCAAAGGGATTAAGCTCAAAAATGTAAGTTACAAAAGAGTTTATTGTACCACCAGGCAATGTGATTTCTTCAAATATCTTCTTCAAATGCATTGCCTTCAACACTGTACTTACTGTCATTATGCTGGGTTATTTTCACCACTTAGAAATTTCATTTTATCTTACTGCAACTGTAGATTTATATGCATATAGATTGTTATCATATTTCCTTCTTGTGCATACATAAAAAGAGAAATAGGAAAGAATAACATGGTAACAACATCCCTAAACTGCCCATTCAGAGATGGGTTCTTTAAAAACTGTCTCATTTTTACTTTCTAATAAAGAAAATGTGGTGTATGCATACACAATGAGATTTGATTCAGCTGTAAAACAAATGGCATCTTGTCATTTGCAACAACTTCGATGGGACTGTAGGTCATTACGTTAAGTGAAACAGGGAAGGCACAAAAATGCAAATATTGCTTGTTTTCATTCATACGTAGGAGCTGAAAAGTTAATCTCATGAAGGGATAGAGTAGAATGTGGCTTACCAGAGCTGGGAAAAATAGGTAGGGGGATGAAAAGAAGTTGGTATATTGGTCCAAAAGTCCATGCAGATGAATTAAGTTTGAGTATTTAATAGTACAGTAGAGAAATTTTAGTTAACAATAATATGGAATATTTCAAATAGCAAGGAGATGAGATTTGTATTGTTCTCATTATGTTGGTTCTTAACCTATGGTACTTCTGTTCCAATCTCATTCTTCTGTACTCATGTTTTGCCAGGTTGGGATTCTCAAAATCATGTCCTATTTCCCATGTAGGTTTTTTGATGTTGTTGTTGTTGTTGTCATCCGTTTGCGTTTGAGACGGAGTCTCACTCTGTTGCCCAGGCTGGAGTTCAGTGGCATGATCTCAGCTCACTGCAACCTCTGCCACCCGAGTGTAAGCAATTCTCCTGCCTCAGCCTCCCAAGTAGCTGGGATAACAGGCACAGGTCACCACGCTCAGCATTTTTTTTTTTTTTTTTTTTTTTGGTAGAAATGGTGTTTAACCATGTTGGCCAGACTGGTCTCAAACTCCTTACCTCATGTCATCCACCCACCTTGGGCTCCAAAAGTGTTGAGATTGCAGGCATAAGCCGTCACACCTGGCCCAAGTAGTTTTCTAATTATGAAATTTCACTCCTTGTCACTAAGGTTCATCACACGGAAAGTTCAATGTACTTCATTCCCGAAGCCTCAGAGTTTAGAGGATGTCTTCAGTTACTGTTTCTGTTACTACATTGCTTCCTTTTGCGTTTGTCCTGTGGTAACAATTGAACCAACTCCCTGTATTCAATTCTCTTCATTAAAATAACTAGATTGACTTTTATTCCTGAACTTTGATTTGAGAACAAAGGTATGTTGTAATTGTCTACAATTGGAATATTTTTAAATGTGCTCAAGAAATAAAGTTGGTTTTAAATATAAATATAAATATATATATATATATATATGGCCATGAAATGGTCCACCAGTGATCTTCCCTATTGGCATTTGTATGTCTCTTTGATTGTGTCTGGTTCCTCTGCCAAACTGTAAGTTCCATGAAGGTGGGAACTATACTTTTACTTACATAGCATTGAAGAGATTGTCTAATACACTTGGTTGTCAATAAGTATTTGCTGAACAAATGATTGAATGAGTATAGGTTAGTCTATTAGGTTAGTCATTTAGAATGTAAAATCATATGAAGTCCCTGTCTTGGGAATGAGATACAGGGAAGAAATTCCACCAGGAGCGAATGGGAATACGGTTGTACAGGAGTCATAAGATGGCCAAGATCTTCTGGTCTCTCATTGAGAAGAGTCCTGTTATGCTACAGAAAGCTCTTGACTTGGCCACATGCACATTGCACTGTCTATAACCTCTCAGAAGGGACCTCAGGGAACTCTCAGTTCAATTGTCTCTGGGATCTGATGCCTAGGAAGGCCACTGATACTTTTAAGAGCCAAACTTTGGGTAGATCTCAGAAAGTATAACAGCCAAAATAAGATGTAAAAAGAACACAGGTATGAAAAGAACAATTCGATATGACAAAATGGAGCTTGTCCCAGGAATGAAATATTCAAAAGCAATTAGTATAATCCATTACATTAAAATCTAAAGAATAAAAACACAAGATAGTGTCAAGTGATGCAGAAAAAGCATTTGTAGAAATCCAATATCCATTCATAATATAAACGCTCAGCATGTTAAGAATAGAAGAGAACTTCCTCACATGATAAAGGATACCTACAAAAAGCCTACAGCTAACATGGACAACGTTGAAAGACAAAATTCTTCCCCTGTAAGATCAGGAACAAGACAAGGGTGTCCATCCTCATCACTCCTATTCAACATTGTACTAGAATTCTTAGTGCAGTGAAGTAAGAAAAAGAAATAAAAGTTATCCAGATTAGAAAGTTATCCCTCTTTGCAGACGACATGATTGTCTACATAGAAAATGCTAAGGAATCTACAAGAAATTCCTGGAACTGACAACTGAACTTAACAAAGTCACAAGACATTAGCTTAAGACACAAAAATCTTTCATATTTCTAGATACTAGAAGTGAACAATTGAAAGCCGAAATTTTAAAGAAATAATATTACTTATAACAACTCTGAAAGACATAGGAAAACTTACATTCACACACAAAAAAAATACATGAATATTTATAGCAGCTTGATTTATAATAACCCCAAATTAGAAAATAACCCAACAAGTCTTTTAACAGATGAATGGATACATACATTGTGGTGAATCCATACAGTGGAATGCTACTTAATAATAGTACAACCATTATGGAAAACAGTATGGAGATTCCTTAAAGAACTAAAAGAAGATCTACCATTCGATCCAGCAATCCCACTACTGGGTATCTACCTGTGATGGTGAATATTGAGTGTCAACTTGATTGCACTGAAAGATGCAAAGTATTGTTCCTGGGTGTGTCTGTAAGGTGTTACCAAAGGAGATGAACATTTGCATCAATGGACTGGGAGAGGCAGACCCACCCTCAACCTGGGTGGGCACCATCTAATCAGACCCCAGTGTGGCTAGGATAAAGGAGGCAGAATAAGGCAGAACAGCAAACTTGCTGAGTCTTCCGGCCTCCATCTTTCTCCCTTACTGGATGCTTCCTACCCTCAACATCAGACTCCAAGTTTTTCAGCTTTTGGACCCTTGGACTCACATCAGTGATTTGCCAGGGGCTCTTGGGCCTTTGGCCAAAGACTGAAGGCTGCACTGTCAGCTTCCCTACTTTTGAGGTTTTGGGACTTGGACTGACTTCCTTGCTCCTCAGCTTGTAGATGGCCTATGTTGGGACTTCACCTTGTGATCATGTGAGTCTATTCTTCTAATAAACTCCCCTTCATATATACATATATCCTATTAATTCTGTTCCTTCAGAGAGCCCTAATACATTACCCAAAGGAAAAGAAGTCATTATATGAAAAAGGCATCTGCACACACATGTTTATGGCAGCCCAGTTCACAACTGCAAAGATACGGAAGCAACCTAAGTCCACATCGATCAGTGAGTGGGTAAAGAAAATGTGGTATATACATAGGTGGGAACTGAACAATGAGATCACTTGGACTCGGGAAGGGGAACATCACACACCGGGGCCTATCATGAGGAGGGGGTAGGGGGGAGGGATTGCATTGGGAGTTATACCTGATGTAAATGACGAGTTGATGGGTGCTGACGAGTTGATGGGTGCAGCACACCAACGTGGCACAAATATACATATGTAACAAACCTGCACGTTATGCACATGTACCCTAGAACTTAAAGTATAATAATAGTAATAAATAAATAAATAAATAAATAAAAATAAAAAATAAAAAAAAAAGAAAATGTGGTATATATCCACCACGGAACACTACTCAGCCATAAACAGAAAAAAAGTAATGTCTTTCGCGGCAACTTGAATGGAGCTGGAGGCCATTATTCTAAGTAAAGGAACCCAGGAATGGAAGCCCAAATACTGTATGTTCTTTTATAAGTGGAACCAAAAACATATAGAATGATAGAAAGGACTTTGGGAACTTGGCGAGGAGGTTGAGAGGAGGGTGAGAGATAAAAGACTACATATTAGGTACAGTGTACACTGCTTGGGTGATGGGTGCACTAAAAATCTCAGAATTCACCAGTAAAGAACTCATCTGTGTAACCAAAAACCACCCCAAAAACTACTGAAATAAAAAATAATAATATAAAGAAAAATAAAATAAATAATGATAAACTATTGCTACAACAGCTCCGGTGAATCTCAAAGGTATAATGCAGAGTGAAAGAAGCTAGTTTCAGAAAATTACATGCTGTATAAATTCATTCATATGGCATCCTCAAAAAGATAAAACTATAGTAGTAGAGAAAAGATCATTGGTTGCCAGGGTTAGAAATATGGAGAGAATATGACTACGAAGGGGGTAGTAGCATGAAGGAGTTCTTTGGGGTCATGGAACTGTACTGTATTCTGATAATCGTAGTGGTTACATGATCCTACATGTATGTTAAAGCTCATAGAGCTATAAAACCCCCGAAAGTCAATTTTGCTATATTTTAATTTTTAAAGAAAGGAACATAGAGCTATTTTGAGAGAAATGAAGACATGAAAGGATAGCCCAAGAGAATCCAGTAGAAGAAGCAGAGGCAAAGTTTTCCTTGGCTCTTGGTTTTGGGCTGTCTGCAGAATATCAGTCTTGGATCTTTTTCAGCATCAACTTGCAGAAACTATGCCTTTCCACCCTTGTCCTTGTTGTTTCCCTGAGTCCAGGTCCCCCCATCCCCATGCCAATGGACGCTTCATAATGGGGAAGGCATCACAGCAAGACGCAGGCTTGGGCCTTTCCCAATGAGCAGGCTCTCATTAAGTACCATCTCACCATCAACCAGCAACAGCAATGTCCCTCTTGCCCAAGCTCCTCCCTCCCCTGCACTCTGGTTGCCCTCTAAATGGCACCAGCCCAAACCAAGGACAGTCACTCGTCCACTCACTTCCCAAATATTTACAGAGTGCCTGTTGGGTGCCAGGCTCCGCCAGGGGCTCTGCTGCCAGGCCGAAGCCCACGGTGGCATATTCTGGAGAGCCCGGCTGTTGGAGCAGCTGTCCTCACGAGAGCCAGCACTGGCATGTCCTGTCCCAGAGGACCCAGGTCGTTATCTCATTTCCCATCTTTGCAGATTTTAAATGCTTTCCAATACTTCACCCTTTTCTCAGATGAAGATTTAAACACAGGTAGGTGGACATCCAATATGGTAATAGTTTTCTGTTGACTCATCAACCTCCACAGGCACTTGCTTCCTTGATTGTCTGACCTTATTCAGTTGGTACTTTCAGTGTGACAACTTTTCTCAACTTACTGGCAGAAAAAAAAAATCATTCTCTTCCTGTTTCCAGAGGTGCAACAGGAGGTTGGCAAGAGTAGGTCTTAAAGAACAGCAGTGATGCCTGCTAGGGCCCTGACAGATTGGCAATAGAAATGGGGCTAGAGTTTACACCACAAGAGCTCCAGCGCGTTTCCATAGTCAAACGACTCAGGATGCTGAAGATCTTACAATCTGAAGAATTTGTCCAAAACCCAGACAGAAATGGAGGAAGCCCTCTCCCAAGTATCTGCATAAGCAACGTGGGGCAGACACACTTTCCAAATTCTGTCGTGTCCTGGGGGCAAGAGATGTTTCTGATAGAAGTTGCGATGACAGCGGCTCACAACGGCCCCACATTCAGGGAACTGTTCCAGCATGCCAGAGGTTGGGAGGCTTTTAACTCTCTTCATTCATCCTCACACACCACACGCCAGCTAAGCGAAAAGAATGTGAAGGAGCTGACGAACCACAAAGACCAGGAAATGCAGAGTAAATGCTGATCGGAAGAGACGTGGAAGGTAAATGGGTATCAAAATGCAACCTGGGAGTGCGGGCTGGCCTTAGGATGCTTGAAAGCTGTTCTGATGACTTCCCAGCACACGCGGAGGAGGCCAGCCCGCAGGTGCCAGGAGCGGGAAGGGAAGCAAATGCACACCCCTGGGCACTTGCCCGGTGCACACCGTGGATATGCTGTCCCTGGTGCGGTGTGCAGCGAGGCTGGCCTAATGCTAAACTGAGGTCAGAGCTTTGCTGAGTGAGAACGCCAGTTCCAACCCTCAATGTGACGCTTTATTAAATAAGTGACAACAATAACTGATAATCAAATAGAACAATTATAACCATATACTGTAATAAAAGCTTTGTAACTGTGGTCTCTATCTTGTCGTACTGTGCTCACCTATCTTTGAAATTCAGTTGACCTCATGTAACTGAAACTGCAGAAAGTAACCACGGAAAACGGGTATTATTGCATGTCTCTTGACCTTGGCAGTGCCAGGTGGTTGGGAGAGCACTTGACAGATCCTAGCAGGCTGACCTCAGTGCTAGTCCCAGCTCTAACTAGCTGAGTGACTGAGTAAAGCCGTCTACCCTCTCAGGTTCTGCCACAGAGGCAGCTGTGTGCCCTCCAGGCGCCCAAATAGATGAGAGAACAGCACAGGGAAATTTCCCATCCAGACAGCCCACTCTTTGCAACCCTTGACTCTCAAATCTTGCACCTCTCGAGCATCGGGGCCCAAAAACTCTAGTAGGTCCACAAACACCGAGAACCTGAGTCTTCAGATGCCTTTGGCGGGACCGTGTTCTTGGTGGGACCTTGTTCTTGGACCACCTTGGGCACACGTCATTCTGAAGACACTTGTTCCCCGGTGTACAGGCCACGCTTTCCCCATTCCCGCTCCTCCAGCGAATGTGAATGGCAGAGACTAAGGCAATTCTCCCCATCTCTGAATCTGCTCTTCCCTTCCTTAAAGGGATTGTACGGCCCAAGGGAAGAAAGCGCAGGGAGATGCTGCCCCCTTCTGGGAAACATGCAAAAGTAAAACCCCAAAGACCGGGAATTTCCTACCTGTTCTCGAATTCTCCTGGCTGTGGAGATGCACTCTGTGTTCTGGGGATAACCAACACCTTATATGCTAGATGCAATTGCCGGAGAGAAGAGGAAACGTGGGTTAGCTTCATCATCGACTCACCATTGAGACCTTCCTTCAAAGACGGGAAAAATCCCTGAGAGGGAGGGAGAGGATTTAAGAGGTTATTGCTGCCATCCCCTGCCTCTGAGCTAGAACAGAAGCATGGCTCAGTCTCCTAGCACCCTCATCATTAAAAAGAAAGTCTCCCTCTGTCTAATAAATCCCTTTCCTGCTACAAGTTCAAGTTCACACTTCCCTTGGGTCAGGGATTAATTGGGTGAACAAACCAAATTTGAGCACTAATTATTGCTTAGCTCAGGAACACCAGCTGTGACCTTGCCCTCGGGGAGCTCACGGTATAGTCAGAAGGACAGAAAGGTAGTTCAAGAGAAAATATATGTAACACACGTGAATGTGTACATGGGGGTGCATCGGGGTCCTGAAGGTGTCCTCATGAAGAAGACACTTTAATTCAGCTTTAGAGAATGCATAGGACTTAAAGAGTGATGGTCAAGAAGGAAAGAGATAAAAGTGTGAGACTCTGCATAGCTAGAAGTGCACAGCAAGAGGAAGAACATTCCTTGTTCCTTCTTTCTGTCTTGTTTTCTTCCCCGTGGGGATGAGAAAGCAATAGGCCACTTCAGCTTGAGTTGAATGGCACGCCATTGAAAGCAGCCGTCGGACTGTCAGAGTTTACATACAACCTTCTGGCCATAAATAGCGCTCTACATGCACTTACACACCCCCTCTGAAAATAGCATTGGCTGTTCTCACAGTGATTTGAACTGAGAGTTTATATTTAGTTTACTCTCTCCCATCTATTTATGTTTCTTTTGTTTACATAAATATCCCTCTCGATTTATTGCTGTCACATCTGGGCACCTGACATCATTAGAAGAACACATAGCAACTTCGTTCCATACAAACTGGGCAGTGAAATCCATCTCCCCCTTATCCTTGATCTGTTCTCAAATGCACATCTTAGAATTCCACAATCCCAGTCTTGAAAAGAGACTTAGAGAGGCTGTTTTTTCCCTCCTCCCCTCCCTCCAGCTAGATTCCCTGGCACTGGACTGTTTAAATTTCACAGATCTCCCAAAAAGGGAGCTGTACCCCACCCCCTTGGTACAAAATTGGCCTTTTCAAGCCGTAGACCCATTCTACTGGAGTGCCCGTGAATAGTTCACTCTGCTCAAAGGACACTTCACTAACTCACAGGCTGTATCCTTGCAGCCAATTTCTTTCCCCAACCAGCATGCTTACTTTATTTCCCTGCAGCCCTCAGCTCTTATTTTTATCAATCTTTTTGCCATTTTCATGAACTCTCCTCAGAAGCTCCCCCTTCAGATTGTGCATTTTCCTCAAGGTTGAGGGTTCAGAATCCAAGTGAGACCCTGGGTTTGGTGGAAGGCCATGGGAAAGGGTGCTTCAGTCCCTGGGGCAACACCCAGACCCAATCACGATGTTCTAGTGCCATCTGACTATCATAAACAGCACACGAATCTCTGTGAACTCCAGACCTTTCTCTACCCTGCTCCTGGAAAAGTAGAAAGAACAGAAGCTTTGGGGTCAGACAGTTCTAGAAGCACCTGTTAAGTTGCTAGAGTCTTGGGCAAATGCATAAGCCTCTCTGAGCCTCAGTCTCCTCATCTGTAAAATGGAGACAATAACACCTTTCAAAGCTGCGAGAAAATATGATGAATAGGAAGAGTAGGTGTCCAACTGTTATGAGATGTCTAATATTCTCTCTGCCCTCTTCCCTTGAGAAGCCCCCATGTCCCTCTCTTGACATTTTTTAAATCCCCCTTCTAATGAAGACTTCCTAGAGCTTCTGTAGAGTCTAAGGAAGTCTGAGTCTGCCCTCTGAAATGACGGTCAGTGTTCCTAGATAGGAACAAGCCATGTTTAACATAGACCACAGGCCTGGAGTTCCTGGAAAGAGATTAAATTGCTGCGTAGTCTTGGTGGCTATTTGGACAGCCTGCCTGGGCAACCAAAGAGCAGAATCCTGTTCTGTGGTGCATCCTGAGGGGGACGGACACATTCCCCATCTCTGATGAGGATTGAGCAGGAGGCATAGGAGAAGATGGGGCAGGGAGGTGGAGACTGAGGCACCCAGAGAAGAACAGCCAGATGGGGAAGGGGACAGACCGCCTGGAAGAGGCAGGACCAGCAGACACCTTGTTCTCACGCACGCTGTCTCTCTTGCATTCTTGGCTCCAATCTCATCCTCTTCAGTCTCTCACCAAACACACAGCCAGTCTGGTATTTATTCCAGGTAATCTTGCCTTTTATTGCAATCTCAAGCCAAAGGAGGAAAGAACAGAATCAAAAACTCAGAGAAAAACAAAATTCTAAATTGTATCCAAGTTAAAAGCTCTCCTTCAGCATGCACGCTGGATCATATAAATCACCTGAGAAAAGGAGGCCACTTTAGGAGCCTGCTCTTTAAAATTGTCCTCCCGATCAGGGTCAGCACTGTGGTTTCCAGCAGTTGGGTGGGGATGAAAGCCCCGGGTCCCCCAGAGAGGCAGTGGCTGAGGCAGGCAGTCACCAAGGGAAGCAAAGGACTCCTGGCTGGACCAAGGCCATGCACCCAGGGAGATCATCCCTGAAGAATCTAGTTTTGTCTGGGAAAGCGGGCTGGCCACACCAGCTCCTGCATCCCCGTCTTGCCCAGGCTGAGAAGCTGGTCAAGTCCTCCCTTTTCCTTCATTCAATAACAATTTGTAAAGTTTGCACTGTGAGCCAGGCACTGTCCTAAGCACTTGCCAGCCATCAGTGAACTCAGCAGGGAAAAGTCCTATGATCATGAGATTTGCATTAGATTTCCTGATCCACTGCTAACGACCGTCCCTGATATTCATGTGGTACTTAGTTCCTGATGAATGTCTTTGGATGCACTCTCTCATTTGAATTTCATGGCAGCCTTTGAGGTTAGCTCAGCAGATCCCACAGCCGCCATTGGTGAATAACAGGGGAGAGGCACACACAGAGAGCGGATGCAGAGTGATTCAGAGGTGGAGTCAGAACAGGAATTCGGGGCTCCCAACTCTCCCCACAGGGGTCTGTCCTCTGTCGCTCTCCACTCCTACCTTGATGCTGATGAAATCCAAGTCATCCACTTCTGTGCTGGGGCTTTTCCTCCAGGAAGCCTGCACAGACTGCTTCACCACACTGACCTCCCCATCCTTGAATTACTGTAACCCTTATGCAAGTGCCATGTTAGTTGTTCAACACTGTTTTGAGCGTCATACTTCCCTGGCTAGAGTGTAAGCTCCTGGCTGACAGAGGCAGCATAGAGAAACTCTGGATCCTTTAGCCGCACTTCCTGACCAGGGTGCTGCCGTCCTTTTTATGATGTCCCAAGACCCTGATGTCCTCGGTTCTCAGGACCACTGAGTAGGGTCTGGAGCATCAGGACATGACCTCTGGCTGCAGGTGGCCTCATTAGTTTATTCTGGTGAACTTTGCAAATCACTTTGCATATGTCCCATTGTATGAAAACAAAAACAAAAAAAAAACGCCAAAGTGCTCTGCTTATATCCACTAGCAGAGTACTGGACACCTGGCTGGTGGTTAATAGATATCTGGCGATGTGTTGAATGCTGAAAAGACAAACCACATTATTTCAAGCTGAGAAGGAGGGATGGGTGAAGTATCTCATTATTGCAAATGATGACTGAGACCAAGAGAAGTGGATGATTTGTTGAGGGTCCCACAGTGCACAAGTGTCAGAGCCAGGCCGGGGCCTCGGCTTCTTAGTCTGTATCCATGCCACGAGCTCACTTTATTATTTAAATGGACAGGCTATAAGAATCCAATGGGCCACGATTCCAAAACTGGGCTAAGTGTGAAGAAAGAGGTCTTTTTGCATCCTTGCTTCAGCCCTTGGGAAAGTTGAAGACTGTGTGTTACGGACAGGCTGTCACCTTGACTCAGATTCCAGGGAAAATGGCTGCAGGTTTTCCAGCAAGTCAGCAGACCAGAAAGAGTGATGGGGCAGGGAGAGATAGCCCATGGCCAGCTGAAATCAGAAACCAGGCCTTTAGCACCAGGCCCAGATGGCCAGAGTCTCAGAGGACTGCTAAGGCCACGGGACAAAAGTCTCCATTCCCAAGCGAGGCCGCATCTCTGAGGGTATGAGGAACACCTGCAAGCCAGATGTGTTGGTTGGAGGTTGACTTTTGTCGGTACTGGCTTCAGTGCACCTCCCATCCCCCACCCTTGCCCACAGTGTAAGTGAATACAATTTTGCAGACGGGAAGAGAAGGGAAGCTGAGCAGAAACATTTGGCATGCAACACACCACACAAGATGCTGAGACAATATGTGGCCTATCAGTGACTCACTCCCTAAGCACTCTGTCCAGGCTGTTTGTTAGAAAAAAATAGGAGCACTTATGGAAAGAGATTGTGAGACACCCAGAAACCACAGGTTTGAGTCTTGGCTCTCTGGTTAACTGGCTATAGGACATTCTGAAGTTATATATCACCTCAGAGCTCAGTTTTCTCATCTCTGAAGACACCAGAAGCTTGGCTAGCTAGTACCTATACTTTTTTTATATTTCTAACATTCCAGTGAATGCTTCTGTCTTGATGTCTTCAGATACTAGCAAAAGAGCTGCTAATAGTTCATGCTGGTATACTAGCCCTCTCTGTCTCTAGCAGGAAAGAATAGATAGCTACCAGGGTTAGAATATTTTTTAAAAATCAAAGCACATATTTCGATGGCTACCATAATTCCTGGCATGTAGTGGAATTTCATTAAATGTTTAGTGAGGGACAAAAGGAAAGAAGGAAGGAAGACAGGGGAGGAAAGAAAGATGGAAGGAAAGTAGAAAGGCAAGACCAATTGAAGCATACTGTTTTTTTCCTCTATGTAAAAATTTTGATTTCTACCTAAGTAATTAAAAACTAACATTTTGGAATGCATTATCCCAGATATTATTTTAAGCGCTTTAACCTATTAATTATTTAATCTTTATAACCAAACTGTGAGAAACCTGCTGTGTTTGTTCCCATCTTACAGATGAAGACATGGAACCACAGAGAAATTTACTAACGTGCTGAAAGTCATCTAGAAAAGAGAATGGTTAGGGCTGAGAAACCAAAAGACAAGGAGACCAGCAAAAAGTCCAGCCCCAGGAAACCCATGCAAAATTTGCTCCACCTGGATGAGGCAAATGGACTTAAGACTCCAGGAACACTAAGATGGTCAAGACAACTGTTGGGTGATTGTCCGTTGTCCATAGTTTAAACTCCTGAATACCCTCCCCTCCTGCAATGAGGGTTCTTCCACAGTAATATGGTTCTGTGGAGAGGAACACCGGAGCCAAAACATGTCTGGATGTGGACAATGGCAGTGTGATTTAATGTGTGATCTGGGGCCAGTCATACTTCTTTGTGCCTCAGTTTCCTTGTCTGCCATTATAAAGATTTTAGATAGTCTTTAAAACACCTAGCTCAGAGCCTGACAAATAATTAGCCTTGAATGATGTAACTTCACTTCTCCTTTGCTGTTTATTTTCCAGAGACCTAATCTCAGATTACATCGTTCATGCTAAGATGGGGTGGAGAGACCCAACGTGTGCTATATCTCTAAAGTCATAGTCCCAAGAAAGATCCTCAAGCTGCCAGGTGTTAGTAGGCATGCAGGAAGCTGGGTGCTCATGAGCTAAGCCAGAGCTTATCATCTTAGGCCAAGGCCAAGGCTCATCCTTTACCTCCAGGCAGGGATCCAATTAAACCACAGAGAGCTCACCTTCATCAAAGATTTGCATAGATGCAGCACTCCCCAAGCTTCCTTGGCAATAAGTTCTTTCTCTTGTCTAACTGGCATCCCTTCTGTTATAATTTGATCTCACTTCTTTTGCCTCACTTCTAAGGGGAAAGAAGAACAGCTGGTCATCTCCACCCACATGCTGGCCTTTCCGATAAAAGATGCTAGTGCCAAAACATGGGCTCCAAAGCCCTCACTTTCATCCTGTCGTAAAACTTGATCCAACCGAGTTGGGACCTTTGTGGTTTAGATGTCAGCTGAGTCAACCTCAGTGGATACCAGGCAGTCTGTGGGCAGCAGAAGATATTTCCTATGCCCTGGGAGTGGGCCTCATGGTCTTACTGTAGTGGCAGGTGGAACAGTATCCACTTGTCATTCCACAAGCCCTCTACCCAAGGTGCTAGTGAAGGGAAGGGGTTTCTAGTTGTGCCTACTGCACAGAGCAGAAGGTGGGGGAGTAATGGGAAGGAAGATCCTAATGCTTCCCTAGAATACTGTGGGTGTGGGTGTCCAAAAAAGGAAATCTAAATAGTTCATGATATGTGGAAAGTTATCAGCATCAGCTGATATCAAAGTTATCAAAGAATATAGCTTAATTCCAAAAGATGCCATTTCCTGCGTATGGGTACATTTTGGTTTTTATTTATTTCTTTTTATGACAAGACCCAGTTTTATTGGAAATGTGGGGGCTAATTGCTCACATACACAACTGGCAGAAGTATATTCTGGGTTAAACTTTCTAAAGAGTAATTGTCGTGATCAACCAAAGCCCTCAAAACATTCTTTGAAAAAATATTTTCACATATTCTATGAAAATTCTGACTATTATGTGTAAAATTAATGTAGCCATACTCGCTGCACAAGTTTTAACAATTGCGAAAATATTTTGGAACAAATAAATATGTCCAATGATAATAATTTAAATCAATTAAACCTCATCGTCACTGTTGAAGAATGTACAGCCATTAGATATAAAGAATATAAAAACAGAAAAGTCGTCAGACTATACACTAAGTGAAAATATAGGTATCAAAATAGCATATACAAACATCCCTTATCTGAAGAGAGGTATTGAAAAAGGGAGGTACAATCTCATGGCTTTGCCTCCATTAAGAAAGGGCCAGGGACAGCCACAACGTGTGTATCTGATTATGAACCTTAGATATATTTTAGTTTCGTCTAGCCAAGCAAAGTCCTCCTTCTGTAAATGTCTCCTTAAGTCTTTGATCAAAAAGTATTCCTATATGACCCAGCAATTCCAAGAGAAATGAAAACATATGTCGGCACAAAGATCTGTAGATGAATGTTCATAGCAGCATCATTTACATTAGCCAAAAACTGAAAACAACCCAATTGTCCATCAACAAATGAACAAAATGTGGCATATTTACACAGCAGGATGTTATTCACAATGAAAAGGAATAAAATACTAATACATGCTGTAGCACAGAATAACTTCAAAAATATTATGATCAGGGGAAATGCCAGACACAAAACACTACCTATTGTAGAGTTCCACTTACATGAAATATTCAGCGTAGGCAAATCTACGGAGATAGAAAGTAGATTAGTGATAGCCCAAGACTGGGGGCAGTGGGCGTTGGGAGTAACTGCAGATGGGAAGGAGGTTTCTTTTGGGGGTGATGGAAAGTTCTAAAAGTAAATTGCCGTTATAACTGCACAGCTCTGTAAATATACTAAAAACCATTTAATTATACACTTAAATACATTTTATAATACATAAATTATACCTTGAAATAAAGGTTTTGTGAAGTTCCCCTAGTTGATTGTACTTAAGGAACACATCCCACTGAATGCATGTATTCAATCATCAAACATTTTTCAACTGCCCACAATTTGCTGGGTATTACTCTAAGAATTTATGTGAAAGAAACAGATATTACCAACTATATTTTAGTGATCTGCAAATCAACTAACATGTTGATATTTATCAATAGACTCTTAATTATTTCTTATTAATCTTTCTAACCCTCAGGTTTTGCACAGTACCTGGTATAAAATAGACCCTGCCCAATATGTGCTGTTGGATAAATGAATTAAATAGATACAAAGAGAGCCTGAAAATTGAGAGAGAGGAATAGAGAGAGCGATGCCTTCCCTGAGCTGATCCTTGGAGCGGCATCCGCGGAGGGAGAGTGACCAGTGATGTTCCTCTGGCTTCTCAGGACCAGGCAAGAGTCTCCCTGAACCTCTGGTTGATGGGATTTAACAGGTGGTAATGTGTGTGGCAGCCCCCTCAGGCCACATTTTTCTTTCTTTTTCTTCTTCTTTTTTTTTTTTATTATACTTTAAGTTCTAGGGTACATGTGCACAACGTGCAGGTTTGTTACATATGTATACACGAGCCATGTTGGTGTGCTGCACCCATCAACTCATCAGCACTCATCAACTCATCATTTACGTCAAGTATAACTCCCAATGCCATCCCTCCCCTCTCCCCCCTCCCCACAATAGGCCCTGTTGTGTGATGTTCCCCTTCCCGTGTCCAAGTGATCTCATTGTTCAATTCCCACCTATGAGTGAGAACATGTGGTGTTTGGTTTTTTGTTCTTGCGATAGTTTGCTGAGAATGATGGTTTCCAGCTGCATCCATGTCCCTCCAAAGACACGAACGCATCCTTTTTTATGGCTGCATAGTATTCCATGGTGTATATGTGTCAGGCCACATTTTTCAAGATCTTGCCCAGTGTCTTGGTGGTGGGTCAAGCACGGCGATTGGGAGTTTCTGCTGCTCAGAATGTCTGAGCTCCAAGTCTCATGCCATTATCAGAGCCCTGCCTTTCTTGAGGTATTTAGTGGGCAGCTCAGCTGAGTTTCTTCCCTGCTTCCACCTTCCATTGAGCTCAAGCGCCCTATTGGATACTGGCCATCTGGTAGGAAAGGGTGGTCAGCGTCAGGATCTCTCCACCCCACCTTTCTCCTGGAGTGCTGCAGAGCTGTCTGTATCTCACTCCCTCCAGCTGCCACACACACAGTAAACGAGGGCCTCTTGGAACTTCACAAGATGTGTGCAAAGCTGTAAAGACATCTATTCCCTTTGACCCAGTCATTTTACTTCTAGGAATGAATTTGAAGCAAACAATCAAAGCTGTTCACAAAGATTTGTTCTTAAGGTTGTTGTGGTCATATTTATAACATTGGCAATATTGAAACTTTGGAAGCCACCCGAAGTCAACAACAATGGTGGAATGGTTAATTCAGTTATGGTATAACCACACCGTAGGTTACTATGACGTTCACCATCCTGTTGCAAGTGAATTTAACTATGAAGGGAGGGGTTTGACCTTGACCTACATTAATTAACATGTCTGCATGTGTGTTGAGGAAAGAGTTACCGTGCTTGTGCATGAGCACAACAGGTGTTATCTCAGGTGGGGGAATTGTGGCAGATGTTTTGGCATATATGCTTTGTGGAATTCTCCAATGTCTTTACAATGAACCAAAGAAGAAATATTTTATAAATTAAAAAAGTAAAACAGAGGCCTGCTTATTCATTGCAAAAAGAACAGCAGCTTCTAAAAATTGTACCCTACGATGTCAGATAGACATTTGTTCTACAAATCACCCTGTGAGGTGTGGATTGCCCCCACTCTGACTTGAACTGAAGGCCCTAAACCACTGTGTGACCAGACAATATAAGACTTGCACTTCTCCATCACTGACCACAGACAGACCTCAGCTACAAGGAATAGGAAGATGAGGGTTGCTTCTCTTTCACAAAATAATGATACTTTAAATTTATTGAGATTTTCCTCTTGAAATTTGGAACTGATGTGTCATATCCCGATAAATGTCATTCTCGATGTGATTTGTAATCGCCGCGAGAGCAGTCCAATATGAAGGAGATAGCTGTAGTGCCAGTCTCTCCCTCTGAGCCCCCACTTAGCCTGCAGAGGCAGAAGGTGGCTCAGGAGGTGAACCACAATAAGTAAAGTCAAGAGTATAGCTTCTTCTGGAATGTTAGTCCCAGAGCGCTCCTCAGAGGAGGAGGAATTTCTGGAATGAATTGAAAGTTGATGGGGAGAGATTTGAGTGATCTGGGGGAAAGCAAGGATGAGATCAAGCATCTGTCCAAAGGAATAATACAAGTATCCCCTTAAAACTTCAACCCAACTCATCTTCTCTGACCCAAGGACTTCATTAAAGACCCGCGTAGGTCAGGCCACAAGAAAAGGATAATTTTGGCATTATGTGTGTAGCTATGGGTAGCTGCCCACTTTGGGAGAGGAATCTTGGCTAAATGTCCTGGGATTTCTTCATATACTCTGCAGGACACTAGGACAGTGGAGGGGAGGCAAGGAGTGTGATGACGGTAGAAAAAAGATCCCGTATCCATCACCATACCTTACTTGCCCCAGCAAAGGTGGTGGTGACTGGGAGAACCTGGTGACCTTGTACTAACAGGGTTCTTGGGGAACAAGCATTACACATGTGTCCTCCAATCCATACAGAGCAAATGAGGAGCCTTGGGACAGAGAACAGAGTTTTTACTATGCTGTTTTCTGTTGTTTCTCCAGGGCCAAGTACAGTACCTGGGGTAGAACAGAGACTCAATAACTATTTTGTGAATTAATGCACATGTGCTGATGGGCTGCAGGAGGTAGAATAATCTCACCCCACTTGATTGAGGGAACACCATGATTTGAAGGCTCCCTGGGTGACTGAGAAAGCCTTGAGCACAGCCAGACTTGGATTATTTCTCCTATCCCCACCAACAGCACTGTCAAAGGCAGAAGAAACCCTACTGGCTTCCAGTGACTGGGAAACCCACAGAAGTGAATACATCCTGGTCAACACATCAGGCAGACCTGTGAGGAGAGCCTCAGCCCAAGTCCTGGGTGCTCATTGCAGGAGAACACAGCCTGATACAAGAAGGGCTGGGGAAGGAGTTCAAAGCCTTACTGACTCCAGACGGAGACACCTTCCATTTTTCCTTTCTGGAGAGAGTCTGCCAGAAACCATAGACACCTGGAGAAGGGGCGGGGTAGGCTTCCCATTGCACGTCATAGCCCTGTCCTCTGAAGTGGACTTGCCCTCCAGGAGTGGATCTTCTGGATGTGGGAGGGGATTGTTGTGTATATGTGTGGTGGGGAGTGGGCTTCAAGACATTCTTAGAAAGTGAACACTGAATGGCTTCCCTGGGCCGGCAAAGGCACTCAGGAAGGGGTTTGAGTTTAGGGTCAGGATGATGGGAGGGGAAGTGTGAAGTCATTTATTTGCATTTTCCTCTTTTTCATTTTTATATCTCAAATCTAGCAGCACCTCCTTTCATAGGATTTCACATAGGACGTCAGAGGAGCGAGGGTGACTCTGCTCTTCATCCTATCTCCAAAGACCCTCAGAGTGGGCAGAGAGAAAGCCAACTATTTTCAAATGGAGGAATGTGCCCCATCAAATCCGGATGGCATCTTTTTTCCTCCCCTCCGAAGACTCTGTGGCTTGTAAAATGGACTGAGACACGGAATCAAAATGGAAGCTGCAGACATTTCAGCAGGATTCACTGATGTGAGGGGCAGAGCTAAACTAGGTGTTAGGACTGAATGCAGAGTATCTACCGGCACAGCCCACAGATGAATATGTGCTCTCCACAAACACATTCTTTCCCTCTCTCTTTGTCTCTCTCTATCTCTCTCCCCCTCTCATACACACACTCACTTTTCAGCCTACTTCTTATTTTTGAGTCACTGTTCCTTGGCCTTCAATTTCCAGAATTCTTTTATCAACCTGCACCTGGCTAAGTAAGGAAAGAGAAAAGCTACTTGAGTTTTTAAAATATTACACACTTAAAAAATTCTATCTGTAGTTTTATTATTACAATACAATAGGAACATAGTCATGAGGTTGGATGCAGTAGCTCACATCTGCAATCTCAACTGTGGGAGGCCAAGGCAGGAAGATCGCTTGAGTTCAGGAGTTCAATACCAGCCTGGAAAACACAGAGAGACCCCATCTCTACAATTTTTTTAAAAAATTGTGCTGGGCGTGATGATGCACACCTGTAGTCTCAAGCTACTCAGGAGGCTGAGGTGGGCAGATAGTTTGAGGCTGGGAGACCGAGGCTGCAGCAAGCTGTGATTGAGCCACCGCACTCTAGCGTACGCGACGGACTCTTAAAAAGAGAAACAAAGATGTAATCATTACAGAAAAATAAAATAATAAGCAAGAAAGTTGCACTATTATCTTCCTAGAGCAACTACTCTTACTCATACCAAGATCTAGAACCTTCCAAACATTTTTCTATTCTTAATTTTTCCTACAGCAATTTAGATATAGATATAGACAGAGGCATAGATTGATCGACATACATATGTATTTTTAAATTTAAAAATGAGATTATGCCCTTACAATGTGGTTTTTTAAAAATTTATTTAACTTGTAAGGGAAAGCTTTTCAGGCCAACAATACATGTCCACAAAAATTACACTAAATAACTGAAAAACATGCTAGTGGAACATTGGCATAATTAACCAATTTTCTACTGTTGGACATTTAGGATATATTCAAATCTATAAAATAAATGTAATTAAAGCCAAATTTTTAGTCTATCAATTTACAATACACTTTCAGCAGTGAATTTGCGCTTATAGTCACTTCATGTACCTGTTTTCTCAGTAAAGTTCATGTAAACGACCATCACAAACCAGACTTCTTAAAGAGTAGAGCCTTGTCCAAAGGATTGAGTTCAAGTTCGATGGGAGGGATGAAGCTGGACTATTGATTGTTGTTAGGAGCAGAATGAGTGACTAAGGACGGCTGCAGAGCGCGAGGATAGAGGACAAGTCTCATGGGTCTCTCCAAACCCTGGAGGCAAATCTTTCAAGAAGCTAATGAAGCCTCAAGTTCAAGGACCCTTATTGCACTGGCCCCTTCCAAGACCGTTCCAGGGAGAGGTCTTAAAAGTGTTCTCACATAGTGACATGGGTTTGAAAATTTTGCGGAGTAAAATATTTTCATTGCAATTTGTTAAGATATTGCATCCCTGTAACCCCAACTTTCCCTCCTTCGCACTCCCCTTCATATGGGGGGGAGGGGGCATTGGAGTAGCCCTAGACATTTTTAGGATAGAGCTAAGGGTGCTTTTAGTCAGTTACAGGGTTCCTAGCTCCTCCAGTGGAGGAATGGCTTCCAGGAAAATGTGCCCTACCTGCTGTGTGATTCCTCGTGCTGAGGCCAAAATTGTAGCACCAGAGGTGAGATAGTGATATGCACACATCCTGTGACTTCTTAGTCTGAAGTCTGTGGGGAGTGGGTGAGAAGCAAAGTTAGAATTGAAGGAACAAAAGCTAGTCTGTGGAAAAGACTATTCTGATGCTCAGATGTGCGCAGTCACATTCCAAGAGGTCTTTCTCATTGATTCCTCATCAAAATGGAAATTCTTTCCCATAAGAAATACATTTGACAATGCAAATATATCATTATAAGTACAACATACATTTTTCCTTTAGGACAGGAGTCATTCAAAACCAAAATGTATTAAAATTCCTCCATTTATAGGGCCTAAACATAACAGTACTACAAAGAGTGAGTCCTTTTGTTGTGTGAAATCACATGTTTTGTGCATCCTGATTATTGCTCTTAAAAAAACAAATTTCAACTGAGGAAAGACTGAATTATCATTCCTCCCTTTCTATAGAAAATGGTTTTATAAAGTTGTTGCTATAGGAAGAGGTGATTAAAGAGAATGTAGAGAAAAAAGCACTGTGTTGGAAGTTAATTAATGAAAATGTCATTATTTTCCTGAATTTGGGAATGTTTGTTGTAGATGTCAGCTTTTTAAAATGTTTACTTTATTATGATTTCTTTTATCATGTGAAATAAATACGTACACTTAATTCTGCATGTACAGTTTTTACATTCTTTTTCTGAAAGCGTGTGAGCTTGTGCTTATCAAAACCTAGATGAACTCCTGAGAACCCCCATATTTCCCAAGTACGGTGCTGGGCACAGAGGAATTTCCTCAGTTAATGCTTATTGATCACACTGACAACCATCAAACTTGCATAGGGCAGATGAGGCCGCACTGAAAGGCAGAGAAACAAAAGAGACAGGCTTGTGTGTTCATTGATAGTCACTGTGCTGTGATTCCTCCACAGACCTAGCTGACTACCCTTTTCTTGAGTTTTTTCACTTTTCCTGTCTCAACACTGTATCTACTTTTGCATTTTCACCATTTTCCCTCTTTATCTTTTCCTTCTGCCCCACCCACCTTACTCTGTTCTCTCATTTTCCTTCCAAGCCTGGAACAGAGATCTTCACATAAAACTGGTAAATGCAGCGGCTGAGAAAACTGAGGCTCAGTGGCCACTTCTGATACCTGCAAGATCCAGCAGTGTGTGATCAGTGGAGCCTCCTGCATTAGTGGCACATGAGGTGTTTTCACCAAAACTGGAGAGCCTATGGATTTTATCCAGTCCCATCCTTTAATTATACATGAAATAAAGATACCCAGAGAGAGCAAGTGACTTGTCCAGGGTCACTGTTTGCAAAACTAAAAGCTGCTGGCAGAGCTGGGACAGAGGTCCAGGTCTCCTGCCTCCCCTGCCAGTGATCTTTCTATTAAACCACCTCGTGGACTACTAAACCACACTCACCTCATCAATGCCAATGAGTTTGCTACCTGCTGTTTACAGGTGGGTAGGGGATTCAAGGTTTGGGGAGTTCCAGATGCCTAGCCCTGGGTTTCACTCGCACCAACAAGCAAACTACATCAACTTTATCACCCAGCTTGGTGATTTCTCCCTGAGTCTTGCTGAGTGCCAGGTGTCGTCTTCTGACTGTCCCCCAGCCCATCCTCTGAGTGTCCACCTTCCAGCTTAGAGCTGGGCTTGCTGGTAAATACAGGGAAGATCCCAGTGGGACGGCATTCGGATAGCCCACCAGGGCCCAGGGGCAGTAGGGCCAGGAGCTCCCAGCTTTGCCGACAGCGTTCACAGTGGTGGAACAGGGAGCCCAGCTTCAGGGCGCATGAGACGGAGGTCACAACAGCCAGGCCTTGTGTGTAACCCATTACCCAAGCAACCACAGAACAGACAGAGGTGGCTCAGTCTGGCCCAGGTCATTCCGTATCACCTGGAAATATTTCACTGTTATTTCCATCTGAACAGTCTCCCCACCACTCCACCCCTTACCCCAAATTACCAAAGGCATTTAGGCAAACTGGATGTAGAAGGGGAAGATCTAGGTTCGACTTTTGATTTTTACCATTCATGTTTTGTGTCACACTGGGCCAAGTCCCCTTGGCTTACTACTCCACGTCCTCATTTGTACAGTGAGATCACACCCCAACGGCTTGCGAGCCAACAAGTAGGTTCTGGGAGGCAGGGACAATCGCAGGCATTTTCAGTGCTCTGGCCTCATTCACTTTACTTGTTGTGTAGTTGGCAGTGGGTGACCCTTACCCCTGAGGTCTCAGTTCACAGAGCCCATGCTGGGCATGGGTTGAGGCAGCCTCACCTGCCTGCATCCAACAGTTTTCTTTGTCGTCTTTTGACCTTTTTGAAAGGCCCTTGGCTTCCTTGGCCCTATTGCCTGGGCTGTCCCTACAGGCTTCCTGAGACGCTCCCTAATACTCCAAGACAACCACATAGAGCAAGGAGGAGCCACAGGGCAGTGAAAACTGCAGATCTGCCAGCCTGTGTTCTCCCTCTGGCCCGAGGGGTGTTGTAGAGGCAGAGGTGGAATCTGTCGGAGATGGTCCTGCAGAGTCTCTGTAGTTTGTGTGTGATTCTGTTTCACCTGCCATTTCTGAGCCCTCTCCTCCCCTCACTAGGCCTCAGGAATTGCTGTGTGGGGCCTCAGGGAGGACAGTGGGCTACAAGGAGAATTTGGCAACTGGTAAATCTGTCTTCGAGGATCTCACGAGCAGCAGCGTGGGTGCTGTCCACCTGGCCAGCCTCCCACCCCTGCAGGCTTCCAGGATGCTTGTTCAGCCCACATCCAGGAGTGACAGCCAACCCTCCCCCCAGCCACTGTCAGTGCACTGACAGTTTGCACACTGGACAAGGGCAAGAGGGGAAGGAGGAAGACCAGGGGAAATAGGGAGAAGGAAGTCCTGCAAAAATCCTACCTCCTCCACAAAGTTTCTGCATTGAACTTCTGGCCGCACTCCCTCCTCCAGGCTCCCAGAGTTCCTGGGACCCCATCATCTTGTATGTGGTATGTGGCATGTATGTCCTTGCTGTCGTTTAATATAAAGGAACCCTGTCTCAGTCACACAAAGCTGCTCTCAGCGCAGGTGCAAACACCTAGCACGGTGCCAGGTGGTTAGGAACCGATTGCTGACTGGTTCTTTCCTTGTGGTGATGATACAGAAGAGGGGAGGTGGTGAAAGGACTGGGCAGACTTGATTTCACCTGGACTCCTGAGCCTCAGACCACATGCGGAGCGATTGTTTGCTATTCTCATGAGCAGGGAATTCTGTTCATTTCCATCATCACTAGCTGAGAACGATGTGTGTCACTGTGGCATACGGGGGTGTGGACAAAGGGGAGGTGGAGGATATCTAGTGTACAGAAAATCACTTAGCTATCTCTTGAACCCAAAATGTCCTCAATCACTCTCCCTTAGCCTGATTCCCTCTCGAGGATTTCTCAACCAGAATACTGTGAGAAATTTCGCCATCTGGCAGAAAAATTTGTTCCTCTGTAGGAAACATTGTCCGTATTTTTTAAAGTGTGCAAGGTCTATTGTGTCTACCTTCGGCATCTGTGCAGTCTAACCCTTGAGAAGGGAGAATGGCAAGGCAAAGAGCCCACCATCCTTCTGAAGACACCATGATCCAAGGCAGTGACCCCAAAGTGAGGAACAGGTACCGTGGGTATCCAGAGAAAACTGTGCTGGTGCGTGCAGGGGCACTGGTGGGTTTCAGTAAGGACGTTCCATTTCAATTCTCCTTCTTCCCTTCAAGGAGAATGTGTCAGTTGGGTGCCAGCATCTTGTTAACACTTTTCAAACTCTTAGCTCCTACTGTAATCCCCCAAATAGGCCTTGAAGCAAGAACCCTCAGCAGACTGCAGTACCTAACTCGTTCCAGAATGTCATTTTCCATTAATCACATTTGCCTTTTGGTCTCCAATATTTAAGGCAAGTAATGCTGCTTTTCCATAGGCATTAGTGGCATTGTTTCCTTTTAAAATAACTGCATTTAAGTAAAAAATGGATCTGGCTAAAGAAAAAGCATTAAGTAATAGCACAGGTGTTTACAGATATGCCAAAAATAACGAAAATTCTGTGCTCATGACCAGATGTTGGGAACCACTGGAATGGTTCTCAGGGGTAAGAAGTAAGAAAGCTTTTTATCCCCATCCTGACACTCTTTAAAGTGTGGCCTGCAGCAAGCCACTGTCCCTCTTTTCATGGCTGTTTCCCTATATGTAAAATGAGGAGAACTGTACTCCAAAGATGTTTAAACTATATTGGTGTATTGCAATTCTCAAATTCTAGGATTTTGTGTGTGGGAAGAAGAAGAGAGTGTGGGAAAAAAAATCAGAATACTAAAAAGAGGTGGAATTCTTCTGCTTGTCATCTTTGAAGATAGCACAGAAGAGCTTTCTCTTCTATTTCACTACAGACTGGGACTGAAAAGCAATGCCAATCTGCTAGCAGTTCTGCGTGTTACCCTCTGTCACTCCCTCGCTGGCCCTTAGAGACAGAGCAAGCTGCAGCTCCCAGCAGCCGCAGACACGGCAGCTCCTTAGTTCTGCAGATGCACAGCCAGGAGAGGGCTCTGCCAGGTCTGAACCCCTCTCGCTAATCACCTCATCCTGAAATCTGAGGCCCTGGGAATGGCCTGTTCATGAAGGGCTTGGGCTTGGCCGAAAAGCCAGAAAACTCCTTGGAGGTCCCCTATCAGCCACTCCGTGTCTCCCCATTGTTACAGGTGAAATGAGAAGCTTGGGGACGGAGCAGCTCCCTTTTCAGAGGCCTCATTTGAGTTGGGGGTAAATCGGGGAGGCAGAGGCAAACCCCCCATTCCCAAGTCCAGGGAAGGAGGATGCTTCAACATTAGAGATTTTTTTGAAAAGAAGGAGAAGAGATTTGATCTTGGATGAACTTTTCTAATTGTCCTTCAAACTGATTGAGCAAAATGCCTGATTCTGAGCACTCAGAGGTGGAAAAAACTCTAATGTGACACTGGGAAAATGAAGTGAGGGGAGGCAAAGCGGCTTCGAAGGGAGCAGAGGTCAGGCACCGGAGGTAAAGCAGGGAGAACACTGCTAATGTGCTAGTGTCCAGCTGCAGCTTAGAGCCTGGGGACTCTTCCTTGGACAATACCATATGCGTGTGATGCTTTTTGCAGAGAGAAGTTCTAAAATAAAGAGACTGAATGACTTAGTGCAAAAAGGGCTCTTCCAATACACTCCTGCAACAAGAATTTGCCTCTGTCTCTAACCAATCACTATTCATTCTCTGGCATCCCTCAGAATGTTTACCTGCGGACCCTAAGCTGAAATTTGTAACTGTTTCTGTCCATCCTCTGCAGCAGGGCATCAAATAACAATGCACACACCGGAGGCCCCTGTGTCTGCCTATGTGGAGGAGTGGTGGGAACCACAGTGAAACAGAGTTCGTGCCGTATCTCCAGATGGCTCTGAGACAGGCAGGGAAGCCAGGCAGATGCCCCAAGTCAATTTGGTTTTCCAACAGAACCAGGAATTCCAGATTTTTATTTGAAAATTCCCAAATTTAAAAAATAGACTTTGTGTTGGAGGAAATAAACATGTTTGCAAATTTCCAGTTTGCAATTCATTTCATCCATCTTTCTTCTCAGTTTTTGCATCATGAGTTCCATCTAGAAAAAGCTGTGCCCCTCCCCTGAGTCCCTGTCCTCACCCCAATCTTTGCCTCCTCACTCTAAAAACAGAACTTTGTACCTATTGAAGTTGAAGAAAAAAGTAGTGCTAAGAATGGGCTTTACACTCTCCACTTAGCACCATCCTGTCCCTGTTTCCCGCTTTCTAAGCAGAGAAATGTTCTGTTGCTTTCTGTATAGCTCAAGGGCTCAGGAATTGTGTTCAATCAACCATCTCTCCAGCAATATTCCTTGAAATCCTAGCACCATGACTAGGACTTTGAAGTACAAAAATAATGCATTTATAATGGAAAGAAAAATGGATCTGGCATTAGATCCGGATTCCAGTTGGGCAAAGATGAGGAAATTTAAAGGCATTCTGGTTACAAGAAAAGAAATGTCTAAGGGGGAGTGTGTTGGAGAATGATGAATTGCTGCATTTATCTAGAGAATAAGGTACATGTAGGTGACAGTTTGGACAGGGTTTGGGGGAAGGAATGCACTGGGCCTTGAAAGACAACTTGAGGGCTTGGGCTACTCTACTCTAGGCCTTCTCAAACTTTTACCACATACACTGATGGTGGCAGGCAATAAATATATCACTCTTGGGGACCTAGGGATTTAGTCCAAAGTAGTGTCAAGCTTAAAATTTCCCTGAAGACGCATGTTTTATTTTCAGAATGTATAATTTTGTAGTCAACTCCACATTTCTGTAGGGCTTTGAAACACAAGATAACAGCACTTTCCTTGATTTTTGAGTAGGCTTGATGGTTTTAGGGAAATGTTCCGTGTTTGTCTGTGACTTTGCTCAGTCCCTGGGACTCATCCATGTATTCCTCAACCATAGATGCATGTCTGTTTAAGAAGTCCCACTGTAGGGCACACGAAGGAGTGGCATGGTCGGAGCAAGGGCATAGAGAGCTTACTCTGCAGCATGAGGATTTGTGTATGTCAGGAAGCCAGTGAATTCTACAGGAGAGGAACAACATGGGTCAGGAAGCCATTGAGCTCCACAGGGAGGAAGGACCCCGGCCTGGTCTAGGGTAGCATCAGCAAAAGTGAAGGAGAAACAAGAGTCTAGGTAACCCTTGTAAGAAGAGCTCGTGGATTCACGGTCTTGCTAACTGGACCAGAATGATGCCTGGAAAACAACTTAAAAGAATACTTTTCACCAACCAGGGCATGTGCCGAAGCTGACTGGATTCCAGAATTAAAGAAACAATCCAACCAGTAAATAACAAATACAGCTTCTCCAGCCTGCTTTGGGTTAGGGCTGGGTTGGAACTAGCAGCTTCTCAGTTCAAAGAAAAGGAAAAAAAAAAACTCCCCAATTACAACAATAGACTTAAGCCAGGCTTATCCTGTCAGCTCATAAAAGACTCCTTGGACAGAGAGGGATTTTGACTAAACAATATTTTGATGAGTTAAATGCAAATGCATCAGAACCATGTGTGGCCAGTTCACTCCACATGGAGATTACACTCGGGTGGGGGTGGGATGGCAGTGTCAGGGTGAAGACAGCCATTTGAAATTCTGCCTAAAAAACCAAATCGTGTGGAAAAAAAAAAAGTAGCAGGAATTGTACCAAACCTACTTTCTCCAACTTCAAATTGTCTGGGGGCTTCCCTGGCCTAACTTTGACAGATATAGTAGAGCCAGGCTTTCCAAGTGTTCTGTCTGGCAAATCTAAAGCCAGGACATGCCAGGCTAGAGATGCTCATGGTTCACTACTGAATCTTTGGCCCTCTCTGTTTGCCTGTTGCTATGAGAACACAGCCAAGCTTGGGGCACTCTCTGTGTGAAGGAAGGCAAAGAGGAACCTGAATAATCCAATCCCTCTGGAACCCCATATCATCTATATTTGGGAAAAGCATTACGAACTTATTTCAAAAAATGATTTCCTCCCTTAACGGTGGGTAGCTCTGTACTCACTGTAATGGGTTTGCACTCTGGACGAGTAGGGTGGGTCTGCTGAGTGGTGCGTTGGGTGTCAGTGAAGTCTGGAGGTGGGAACAGCTGAAGGGGGGACGTAGGGGAGAATCTATAATGTAACTGACTTTGTGCTTTTGGTTTTTGGAGGAGGAGGAGTTGAATAGAAGACTAGGATGAAGCGTGGATAGCCTACCACTCCTGAGAAGAAGGATTACACACTAATTAAGGAACCCACTTAATTAAAAAGCAACATCAAAAGAGTTCCTTCTTCTACTAGCACAAGTCCTTTCTAGGTCTCTTGTACCACGTCTTTCAGAAGCATCATCTCAGCTTTTTAGTAAAGTACTTAGAGGAGAGCCCAGCTGCAAGCAGACAGCCAAATCATAAATGAACTCCCATTCACAATTTCGACAAAGAGAATAAAACACCTAGGAATACAGCTAACAAGGGAAGTAAAGGACCTCTTCAAGGAGAAATACAAACCTTGATTAAAGAAATCAGAGAGGATATAAACAAATGGGAAAACATTCCATGCTCAAGGATAGGAAGAATCAATATAGGGAAAATGGTCATACTGCCCAAAGTAATTTATAGATTCCTATTAAACTGCCATTTGACATTATTTACAGAATTAGAAGAAACTATTTTAAACACATGGACACATGGGGAGAAAAACACACACAGCCTGTTGGCGGGCTGGGGGTAGTGCGGAGGGCGAAGGGAGGGGAGGGAGAACGCCAGGAAGAATAGCTAATGGATGCTGGGTTTCATTCCTGGGTGATGGGTTGATCTGTGTAGCAAACCACCACGGCAGATGTTTATGTAACAAAACTGCACATCCTGCACATGTACCCCAGGTCTCTCAAAACAAAAGTTTAAAAAAAAAAAAAGAAGAGAGCCCAGGTAGAATATGCACTATGTACATGTTTGCTACTGTTACTATTAATTATTGCCTCTTAAAAAGAATTTCAACATGCCTGTATCAAGCAACCTGCTTTGTACTAGGCATTATGCAAGGTACTTAGGATGCAGAGAGAAATGGCAGAGTCTGGGTCCTTAGGAATTTACTTTTCTGGGTCTCAGTAAGGTATCTTCTTTCTTACGTATTGTGGTTCTGTTGCCTCCATTCTGCAGTCTCTTCCCAGCTGTCCTTGCATACCCAAGTGAAGGCTCAGGGGATCCACAAGGCAAGTATCGTGGAGGGGTTCAATGGGGTAATGACACTGAACTTCCCACTGGTCTGGGGTCGACAGATAAAATACAGGGCCCCCAGTTAAGTTTCAATTTCAGATAAATCTAACTGAGCATCCCAGCATTTGTTTTGCCAAATCTGGCAGCCTTAACTGTCATGACATCAGGCTGACCACTGAGAACCTGGAGTCTGCCTCCCAGACCTCCATCCCCTTTTTCTATGCACTTTTCCCTCTTCCATCAGAATCATGTAACTGTGCTTTCCTCCAACACTACTCTTAAGAAAACATCCAGAGTTTTCCCTTACAGTGAACTCAGCTCTCCTAGGGATACTTTGATCACAAGTCTTAGTTCTAATTGTGAAGTGAAGTCTGTGCCCCACTTTAAAGGAATATTAGGCTATAGCTGAGGGGTGGAAATACTATTTCAGGCAGGAGGTCTTCCTGGGCCTTTGCAATCACACCACCTTGGCTATAAGCCGTGGAGGCTTCCCTACTCCCACCTGTCCCACTCCTTCCTATTGGTCTCCCAGCAGCACTTGCTTCCCTTTGGAATCTAGGCAACTCCCAAATCTCCACTGCAGTTAGGTTAGTCCCCCACTTCCCTTGCTCTGTGCTTTGGATAGCTTCTCCCAGTTGCAACTAAATTTCCAGGTCTCCATCATCATGGAAGCCTGATGTCATCTCCTAACTCCTCAGCACCCCCAACCAGAGTGTGGTCAGGGGACCCTTCCATCGTCCTGGAGCAGGGCACACCGCACATTCCCCTTCCCAGCCCAGGACCAGAGACTTCCCCTTTCACTCTCCAGTTACCCTCATGATGCACCTTGGCTGGGCAATGGCTTTTAAAGAACTGTTTTATTTGGCAAGGACCTTGTGTTTCCACCTTTTGTGAAATATTCTTAATGATGTGTGCAAAAAATACATTTATCACAGAAGATAGGCAACTGCACAATGATTCCTTTCGTTCCTTTGGGACATGTCTGGACTTTCCCTGCCTCAGTGAGCCCTCCCAGTGGGAAAGGTAATACCAACTGAACTTTTAACCTTGAGGCTCAAATTCGGTTTCACCCACTCTCTCCTGCACATATACCTTCCCCAGTCAAGAGGTAAAGACAGTTCTTCATCCATTTACTCCCTACTCTGTCGCTGTTCTTTTCTGATAAACATTCACCGACCTTGTGTGACTCCTTCAAGGGCTTGGCCTCTGCTTCTGGCATCTGATCCTGTCCAGGGGCTTTATTCTTTTTCTGAGCTTGGCTTTATCAACCAAATCCTGCTATTCTTGAATTAGAATGCCTGACTTGACAGAGAAAATGCCTCCTACTCCTTCCCAGGAGATGGCAACAATCTTATCTGAGGAGAAATTATAGATTTGGGCTCTGAAATCTAGATTAGATTGATTCATAGCTAGAATCTTTAAGTGGCCTTGGGTCATGAAGCTGTGGAATATATTAGATTTGAAGCATCTTGAGAACAGAGACTACATTGTATCAATTTCTTCATTCTCAGAGCACAAGCTTAGTGCATGGCATACAGTAGGTGCTCAAACATCGTTAATAAATGACTAACTGATGTTCCAATCTTAGATGCTGTGCTCTTGAGTGTATGAGGTCCTAGGTTCTCCCAGGAACTAAAATCTCTAAGGACTATTGAAATCTTATCACTTTGTGGAACCTCTAAAACCAAAGTTACTGATCCTCAATAACTGATTAGACATTCTAACATCATCTTGTGTTCAGATTTGGGAGTGACATGTGAGCATCTCTGGAGCTTTAAGAATGAAATTAAGCCCCATCTCTACTAAAATACAAAAAAAAATTAGCTGGGCGTGGTGGCGGCGCCTGTAGTCCCAGCTACTTGGGAGGCTGAGGCAGGAGAATGGTGTGAACCTGGGAGGCGGAGCTTGCAGTGAGCCGAGATCGCGCCACTGCACTCCAGCCTGGGTGACATGATCGTTATCCCTAAGCTAAGGAAACCCAAAGACAATCTAGAAATGTGGACAGATATTTGGGGATACTCAAGGCTACCAGGATGATTCAGGAAGGCAACTGGAAAGCCATTGCAATTAGATGGATGGCTGAAGTATAATTAGGAATATGTTGACTGAAGGGTGGCAGTCAGTTCCTCAGAGAGGGCAAGGTTTTGGAACTGGTTGTTCAATGCTAGCCAAAGGGGAGATTGGTCAGCAAAAAGATTCCAGGCTGCCCTTATGGTCATTGACTGTTGCTTCGACTTCAGCTGACCTGCCCCTCTATCTTCATTTATCTTTGTGTATCATAAGGAAATTTCAGATTTATACTGTGGGAGTTCTGCTGAGATCTCAAATCTATGTGGAGTCATGGGAAGCATCTTACCACACTACCTGATTTCAAGGCTTATTTTCTATTAAGCAGCCATAATCAAGAGAGTGTCGTAATGGTGTAAAGATAATCAAATAGATCAGTGGAACAGCAGAGAAAGTCCAGAGATAGACCCACACATAGGCAAGCAACTGATTTTCAACAAAGGTGCAAAGACAATTCACCGGAGAAAGTATCGTCTCTTCAACAAATGGTGCAGAAACAATTGGATATCCAAAGCAAAAATAAAACTAACATCAATCCATACCATACATCATAAACAAAAATTAATTCAGGAAGCATCCCATAACTAAGTGTAAAATTTAAAACTATAAAAATTCTGGAAGAAAACATAAGAGAAAACCTTTGTGATCTTGAGCTGGGCAAAGATTCCTTAGATATGCTATCAAAAGCAGGATCCATAAAAGAACAAATTGATGAATTAAACTTCTTCAAAAGACAATATTAAGAAAATGAAGAGACAGTTACAGATGGGGAGAAAATATTTGTCAAGCACATATCTTACAAAGGACTTGAATTCAGAATATTATGAAGGACTCTCAAAACTCAATAATAAGAAAATAAACAACCTAATAATTAATGGAAAAAATTATTTGAACAGATACTTCACCAAAGGAGATCTATGAATGGCATATAAACACATGAAAAGATGTTCAATATCATTAGCCATCAGGTAAATGCAAATCAAATGAAAACTGCAATGATATGCCACTACATACCCACTAGAACAGCAAAATTAAGAAAGATCGACCACAGCTAATATTGGTGAGACTGTGGAAATATAGCACTCTCGTACCATACACAGGAGATGGGAATGCAAAATGATACAATCACTTTGGAGAACATTTTAACACTTAGAAAAAAAAACTTAAACATACACTACCATACAATACAGCCATTTCACTCCAAAATATTTACTCAAGAAACAGGAATATACACATATACATGTGTCTGTGTGTGTGCCTGTGCCTGTGTGTGTGTGTGTGTGTGTATGAATAGGTAGGTAGGTAGATAGATCAATCTCCATAAAGAGACTGTACATAAATATTTTTAGCAGCTTTATTTTTAATACTCCCAAACTGGAGACATCCTGAATGACCATCAGCAGGCAAATTGATAAACTGTAGAACATCCATATGACAGAATACTACTAGATAATGAAAAGGAATGAACTAGTGATACACTTAAAGACACAGAAGAATCACAAAGTAATTTTGCTGAGTGAAAGAAACAAGAGAAAAAGAGTGCATACTGTGTAATTCTACGTTCAGTAAAATAAAAGCGAATTGATAGTGGCAGGAAGCAGATCTGTGACTGCCTGGAGAAAGGAGTGAGAAAATTTTAAACGTAGTCATAGCTCACTGCAGCCTTCAACTCCTGGGCTCAAGTGATCCTCCTGACTCAGCCTCCGCCTCCCAAAGTGCTGAGATTACAGGTGTGAGCCACTGCACCTGGCCAGGTTCATGATCTTGATTGTGACGATAGTTTCATCAGTGTATATATATGTCAAAAATTCTCAAATTGTTCTCTTCGAATATGAAACATATCATATCTCAATTATGCCCCAATAAAACTATTAAGAATACATATGTCTGAGTTCTGGCAATTTCTCCCTATTTGCTACTACAGAGGTCAAGGAAAGGGTTAGAACTTTGGGGAGGGCAGGCTGCTTCAGGACCTGTTTTGAAATGCCTTTCTGTTTTCTTTCATGTTGGACAGGGAGAAGAAGATGGAGTAATATAATAGGCTACCTTGGCTTTGGGAGAAATTAAAACACTTTTTGGGCTGAATAAAATTTGTATAAATTTCCCACAATTATAAGGAGTTCCTACAGATTACACAAATGTTCAGACACACTCACATATGTATGCTTACAACAAAGCAATCCCATAGAAAAAAACAATGGGCAAGAGATATGAACAAGGAATCCAAAGAAGCAGCTTGAATCTCTGCCAACAACTAGAAAGTATAAATTAAAAACACATTGATAAAACCATGTTACACCCATTACATTGAAGGAAAAGGCTTAAATCTGTTACCATCAAGTGCTAAGATGTGGAACAATTCAAAGTCAGATACTCTGCAGGGTGCACACTGGACAATGAATTTAGGAAGCAATTTGGCACAGTTGAAGATTGTCACCCCTATGACACAGAAAGCATACTTCTAGGTATACGCCCTAGAGAAATGTTGGCACATGTGCACAGAAAACATATATAGCATCACAATAGCAGGAAATGGAAAGATCTAAATGCACTTTAACAAGTAAATGCATAAACTGTGGTGTATTCACATAAAATTCTAGACATCAGCAAAAAATGAATGAGCTAGCATTATAGAATGATTCACACCATAGAAGGTCATTTTATAGCATGCAAATTCCTGTCTTATGTGCAGTCGGGACACAAACCTATCAATGAAAGTCAAACGACTTGCATGGGCATTGTAAACTTCAAGTTCAAGATAAGAGCGTCATGGGTGTTTTCTACCATGATGATAATTCTTTGTTTCTTAATTTCAATTGTGGGTATTTGTATTATTCTTAATACTGCTTGTACATCTAACATAATAGAAATTAATAATAATTTCCTGCAAAAATTACTCATAGCTCTTCACTCTTCATTGCTTCTGTTGATCTGTAAGGTGAGTCTACCATTCCAAAGTCAGAGTAGCTTGGGTTTGGCTATTTATCATGCCCATGAATGTATTAGTTACATTTGCATTTGCTTCTCACCCAGCCTTTCACTCAACCAAGCTCCACAACTGTGATGAGAGACACGGAGAGAATTACAAGCTGAGGAGCTTTGGTCTTGCTCTTGACACACAGTATTAGTTCCATCTGGTCTTTCCTGACCTCTAGTCTTCCTTCGTAGATTACTGGTGCTCTTTCCTTAGGGGTGGTTTAAATCTTGATTGCTGCCTGATTTCAGCATCCTCAGTGTAGGCTAAGAAATGGGAAAGGTGCTGAGATTAGAATGACTCTGCAGCACATTCATGCCATGACCCAGGGAATCTGGAATATGTGTAGGCTTTGATTGTGTATTTGTTTTATTTTATTATGTATTGCTTATGTATTATGTATTATTTATTTTATTATGTATTGCTCTTTCAATCTTCAACATGCTTTTCTTTGGGTAACTGCATCTAAGAGCCTGAGTCTGTAAATGAGAAAATCTCCTAACAACTGTGATTAAAAATCATTCTATTAACACTTGATAACTCCAAGTGTTGACAAACATGGGAAGATTCATATAATCTCCTAAGATGTGTCGGGCGTAGACATTCTTACAATACCTCAGGAGGATAATTTTTGATTTCTGCTAAAAGTAAAAGTATACTTACTTTTCAACCGAACAGATCTACTTCTAGGAGGAGTCTAGCAAATGTAAAATGCTTATTGCAGCATTGCTAGTAAAAGTGTTAACTTGAAAACAGCCCAGATATCTGTTAACAGCTGAATCAATCAATAAATTGGGAAATATTCTTATAGCAGAAAATAATAAAGTAGTGAAATAAATGGTTAGATCTATAGCAGAATGAATAAATCTCAAAAAGGTCATCTTATCTTTTAAATATTTATTATGCAATGATCCATGTTATAGCATTTGGGGAAGGTGATGTAGTTTGTATGTTTGTCTCTGCCCAAATGTCAAGTTAAATTGCAATCCCCAGTGTTGCAGCTGGGGCCTGATGGGAGGTGATTGGATGATGGATGTGGATTTCTCATGAACGGTTTAGCACCATCCCCTTGGTGCTGTTGTTGTGATAGTGAGTGAGTTTTCACGAGATGTGGTCACTTAAAAGTGTGTAGTGGCTGGGCACGGTGGCTCACGCCTGTAATCTCAACACTTTGGGAGGCCGAGGCAGGGAAATCACAAGGTTGGGAGATCAAAACCATCCTGGTCAATATGGTGAAACCCTGTCTCTACTAAAAATACAAAAATTAACTGGGCATGGTGGTGCACGCATGTAGTTCCAGCTACTCTAGAGGCTGAGGAAAGAGAATCGCTTGAACCCAGGAGGTGGAGGTTGCAGTGAGCTGAGATGGTGCCACTACACTCCAGCCTGGCAACAGGCTGTACAAGTTAGCATCCCAGAGTGTCTTTTTTGCTCCTGCTTTTGCCATTTGTTGTGCCTGCTCCCCTTTTACCTTCTTCCATGATTGGAAGCTTCCTGTGGCCTTCCCAGAAGCAGACGTACTGTGCTTCCTGTACAGCCTACAGGACCCTGAACCAATTAAACCTCATATATATATATGTGTGTGTGTGTGTGTGTGTGTGTGTATATATATATCCCAGTCTCAGATATTTCCTTATAGCAGTACAAGAACAGCCTAATACAGAAGGGTTAAAGATATGAAAACTAATACTATATATCAGGTGAGGATACATACACATAAGAAACAAATGTGGCTGGAAATAATAAACTTGGAGGTCAGGTGGTAAACATTTTTGGTGGGTGAAGTAGAAAAATCAGATCAGAAAAGCATTTACTTAGGGAACTCAAATGTATCTGTGACATGTTATTGCAAATGTTTCAAAGTAAATGCTTTAATTCAGTAATCATCTCTAAAAATGGACATTTTCTTATACAGCCATAATGTTATCCAATCTAACAGAATTATTTATAACTTTTGGTATCACCTAAAATACATAATTTGTATTAAATTTCCACAATTGCCTCAAAAATATCTTTTGACACTAGCTTGTACAAATCAGGACCAAAGCAAGGGACACACGTTAAGTTTTATTTTAATGTCTCTTAAATTGCTTCAAACACAGAGCAGTACTTCCTTCTCCCTATCCCACCCTGGAACTCCCTAACACACACCTTTTCCATATTTTCCTTCTTATGGAAGCTGGATCAAGTTGTCCTCTGGACTGCCTCCCATTCTGGATTTCTCTGTTTGCTTTCTCCAGCTGCCATTTAACTTGTTTCTTGTCCTTCTATGTGCCCCACAGAAACAATGTGTAAGATTCGGTTAAATTCAGATTTAATTTTTTTTTTTTTTTTTTGGCAGGAACACTTCCTAAGTTATGCTGTATACTTCCATTGTGCCATATTGGCAGGCACATTATGTTTTAGTGAGGGCAAAATTGGCGAAGATGGATAAAGGTGGGGCAGCCTAATTCTTCCACTGCAATGGTCCCTGACAACCTTCATTTAATAGTTTCATCCATTGATGATCATTGCCCACAGTGATGACTTCATTCCTGCATACAAAATGGTACTTGTCCAGTTCAATTGTATTACACTGAATTCTTCCCTTAAAAAAATTTCCTTCATCTACAAAGGTTATCTAGCTATCCTGAAATATAGTTCACAAC